>NW_022681466.1:62541229-63141229 GCF_009764315.1 Trachypithecus francoisi
GAAAATGGGCCTGGAAATGACCACAGAGTAGAATGAAAAGTTGACAGATCATGAGGTCAGAAGTTCAAGACCAGCCTGGCCAACATGGTGAAACCCCATCTCTACTAAAAATACAAAAATTAGCCAGGCATCGTGGTGGGTGCCTGTAATCCCAGCTACTCAGGAGGCTGAGGCAGGAGGATCGTTTGAACCCAGGAGGCTGAGGTTGCAGTGAGCCGAGATCATGCCATTGCACTCCAGCTTGGGTGACAGGCTGAGACTCCGTCTAAAAGAAAGAAAAGTTGAAGCCCCTGCTCTCCAAAAAAAATAAAAGTTTATCAAAGCAGAATCTCAGGGGGAATGTAATGTGGAGAACACCTCCATTTAGGGAGTTGGGTGTCCTGGCAAGGTCTAAGATCTAGCATGATCTTACAACTACCGTCTCTACAACCAGCTCCCATGTTGGGCACCTCTAACAATAGGATTCCGAGTACTAAGACAGATGAAGAGAAAGAAGCATTTGGGGCAGAAAGATGACTTTCCAGAGCTTCTAGAATGGTGTCCCAGAGATAACAGTCCAGTCCCTGTGGACACAGCAAACAGGCCAGCACAAGTGTGTTATCTATCAACCTTTAATAGAGACTGTTAACTGGCATCAAAGCAATGAACAAAGAAAGTGGAGTGGAAAAGGGCCAGAAATGGTTTATCTTCCTGGTTAGCCCTCACTAAGGACCCTGGGTCTAGTCCCTAGCTCTGGACTTCAGTTTGTCCATCTTGTTTTTGTTTTTCTTTTTTCTTTTCTTTTCTTTTCTTTTTTTTCAAGATGGAGTCTCGCTCTGTTTCCCAGGCTGGAATGCAGTGGCGTGATCTCAGCTCACTGCAACTTCCACCTCCCGGGTCCACCTCCCGGGTTCAAGTGATTCTCCTGCCTCAGCCTCCTGAGTAGCTGGGACTACAGGCACCCGCCACCACGCCCGGCTAATTTTTTGTATTCTTTTAGTAGAGATAGGGTTTCACCGTGTTAGCCAGGATGGTCTCCATCTCCTGACCTCGTGATCCACCCGCCTCAACCTCCCAAAGTGCTGAGATTACAGGTGTGAGCCACCATGCCCGGCCCAACAGTTTGTCCATGTTTAACATGTAGGTGCTGGGTTTCACAGATCATTCTGAAAGTGGACTCTTTGAGTACTGTCTTTTCACTTTTTGCCATATCCCCATTCTGCCTGTACTATTATTAATTTAATACCTTTCTCTGAATTTTCTCATTTTTAAATTAAAGTCACTTTGGGAAGAAATCTGTATAAAACCAACACAAATTTAAAACTTCTTTCATTCTCAATTAATAAAGGGCAACCTGAAAATTAAACAAAGTAAGTTCTCCCAAGGTAGCCTGAGAACGTCAGAATCTTCCCTCTCTTTGTTAAAAGATTAGCATGTGCAAGAGAGGCGTTAAAGACGTACTAGAACCATCATGAGACTTCCTTCTTCCTTCTGGAGGCCATAGTAGGAGAATTGAAACAGGAATGACTTTCTCACTACTGACATCGGCGTCTGTTCTATTCTATTGGGTACCACACGCACTACCTGAGTGCAATATACCCATGTAACAAATCTGCATGTGTTCCCCGTGCATCTAAACAAAAGTCGAGAGGAAAATACAATAAATATAAACATGCCTTCAATAAAAAGAAATCAGTGTCACTAAATGCACATTGGTGGGAAAGCACCAACTTAAAATCACCCAGCAATTCACCAGCCCACGCTTTGGGAACGCTGGATAAACGATTGCAGGGTTCATTCCATCTCTGCCCTGCTGCAATCTAATTACCACGGAGGGAGTGGAGCCCCATGATGAAGGGGAGCCGGGTGAGGGGTCTGCTGGCTGCTGCCTAACTCAGTCGCAAAGTTTTAACCATGACTCTTTGTCCTGTGTTTTCCAGCCCTGCTTCCCAACATGATCTCCCGGAGAACAGGCCAAATCGTGTTAGTGAATAACATCCAAGGGAAGTTTGGAATCCCGTTCCGTACAGCTTGTAAGTTGCTAAGATAAAAATATGAATCTTCTGTTGTATGTCTTATGGTATAAGGCAGGAGCTGTTATGTCTAAGACTAGGCAGATGGTCACAGAGGAAAGGGTCCAAGGATGACACCATCTGCTGGGTTTTCTTTCATCCCTATGGTTCCTATTTTTTGAGCGCCTACAGCATGCAAGTGGCTATGGGAGATGCTGAGATATTAAAGATAAGCTCCCTCTGTCTGCGAAGCTCACAGTCTCCTATGTGGGCAGGACGTACACTAGGTGAACCTGACAATGCCAGGTGAAGGTCACGCTCCTGACAAAGATGCACAGTCATAGCTCCAATGCCCCTTCCTCCATAAAGATGCCCTTGAAGGTCAGGGAAGATTACCATTGGGAAAGAGAAGGATGGGTGCACATCACAAAATGGGAGGGCAATGGAGACCTTCTGAGGAAGGAACCAGGAAAAACAGAAAGGGGCAGAATTCAGGGTAAGGGCAGCTCCAAAAATGAGCGTCCTTTCAAAAGTTCAATGGGGAGAAGGACTTCTAGGTGTATGTTCCTGGGATTTAGCTGGAAAAATTCTGCCATTTCCACATCTGATGAGTTAGTTCTAAGAGGTGGGGAACATGTCATATACATTTCTTCGTGGCCCACACTACCATGTGCAAATTAGGGGCTCAGTAAATGTTTGATGGGTACAAGAGTAGAAGGGAAGAAGGGAGGGAAAAAAATGAGTAGGTCGCCATATGAATTTGCTCAGGCTGCCATAACAAAATACCAAGGCTGGGGCTTACACAACAGAAATTTGTTTTTTTTATTCTGGAGGCTGGAAGTCCATGATCAAAGTGTCGGCAGGGTTGGTTTTCTCTGGAACCCCTCTCCCTGGCTTACAGATAGCTGCCTTCTTGCTGTGTCCCCACACAGTCTTTCCTCTGTGCATGTGCATGTCTGTTGCCTCCTTGTATGTCCAAATTTCCTCCTCCCCTCCTCCTCCTCCTCCTCCTCTCCTCCTCCTCCTCCTCCTCCTCCTCCTTCTTCTTCTTCTCTTCTTCTTCTTCTTCTTCTTCTTTCTTCTTCTTCTTCTTCTTCTTCTCTTCTTCTTCTTCTTCTTCTCTTCTTCTTCTTCTTCTTCTTCTTCTTCTTTTTATTTATTTATTTATTTTTTTTTGAGACAGAATCTCACTCTGTTGCCCAGGCTGGAGTGCAGTGGCAAGATCTTGGCTCACTGCAACCTCTGCCTCCCAGGTTCAAGCGATTCTTCTGCCTCAGCCTCCTGAGTAGCCG
The DNA here is from genome assembly GCF_009764315.1 of Trachypithecus francoisi. Classification (NCBI taxonomy): domain Eukaryota; kingdom Metazoa; phylum Chordata; class Mammalia; order Primates; family Cercopithecidae; genus Trachypithecus; species Trachypithecus francoisi. Next base: position 62,544,513 of record NW_022681466.1, read on the forward strand.
GGACTACAGGCACCCACCACCACGCCCGGCTAATTTTTGTGTTTTTAGTAGAGACAGGGTTTTACCATCTTGGCCAAGCTGGTCTCAAACTCCTGACCTCAGGTGATTCGTCTACCTTGGCCTCTCAGAGTGCTAGGATTACAGGCGTGAGCCACCACACCCGGCCCCAAATTTCTTCTTCTTATAACAGCACCAGTCAGATTGGAGTAGGGCCCAGCCTAATGGCCTCATTTTATATTAATTACCTCTTTAAATATCTCTAAATACAGTCACATTCTGAGCACTGGGGATTCGGTTTCAGCATATAAATTTTGGGAGGGCTGACAACAGAATTCAGCCCATAACGCCCCCTCTAGTAGTGTTTTACCTTCCTTTTTCCATTTGCCTTAGCTAGTTTAAGCCTACTGTGCTGTGAGCCTGTGATGTGGGAAAACTTGATTACTCCTCCATGTAGTAACCTCAATGAGAATGGCATCAGGCAAGCAGGTGGCACCATGCCACAGAGTCATTGGGGGCCCAGGGTCATGCTAAGTCATTCCATCAACATCATCTTCTGGGTGGTCACAGCTGGGTCCCTGCTGGCAAGAAGACGGAAGAGACTGTGGAGGATCCATGCCCAATGTCCAAAACCCCAGACTGGCCTTGGACATCCCTTTGCCCCCAGGCTGGCATCACCGCTGCTCACATCCTACTGGGAGAACTCAGTCACACCTAAGTGCAAGGGACACTGGGGAGTGCAGTCCACTTGGGGGCCCAGGAAGAAGGGAAGAGTGAATGGGCCACATACAGCAGTCTTTGGCACATCCCGCATTTTCCTGTCTTCCCCAGCCCACTTAGAAACCTCTCCACTGCTCCTTGTATTTTTAAACTTTCTGTTATTTTCAGCAGTTGGGTGACTTTTCACCTTCCTTGCTTCCTGCCTTCATTCATTCAACAAAGTGTTTGAATGCCTAAAGCCAGGTGATGGGGACACAGAAGTGACATAACATAGCGAGGCATAGGCATGACAATGGGCCCTTTTGCCACTGACCTGTATAGGACAAATGCACGAGTTTCCTGGGAACATTTGCAAAGCACAGTATTGGGGACTCAGAATTCTCTCAAGGCTGTCTCCACCCCCATCAGCCATGGTCTGGCTTCTCTGCACTGAGGAATTGAGGGGCACAGAGTTTCCCACGTAAATGTCAGAACTGAAGCGATGCCACCCTGGACTGGCCCCAGATTCTCTTCTTCCTCTGAATCTGGCTTTGGACAGACACAAGGAGCTGGCGTGGGAGTGACCTGGGGTCTGCTAACTCAGAGGTTTCTTTCTTTTGACCAAAGGAATGCAATGTCCCTGAGCACCTCAGCACAGTTCCCTTACCATCCACTCAGGCAAGGAGATAGGGGCTCTGAGGCTGAGAACCTGGCACACAGACTTGAAAGGGGATGCAGCCTGCCGTGTGTCCCCCCCGCTGCAGGCACCCACCCCTTTCCTGCATCAACCATGCCACATGGGGCTGGGTACAGTGGCTCACACCTGTAATCCCAGCACTTTGGGAGGCTGAAGCGGGTGGATCACTTGAGGTCAGGAGTTTGAGACCAGCCTGGCCAACATGGTGAAACACATCTCTACTAAAAAAACACAAAAATTAGCCAGGCGTGGTGGTGTGCACCCATAATCCCACTTACTCGGGAGGCTGAGGCAGGAGAATTGTTTGAGCCCGCAAGGCAGAGGTTGCAGTGAGCCGAGATCGAGCCACTGTACTCCAGCCCAGGCAACAGAGCAAGATTCCCTCTCAAAACAAAACAAAACAAAAAAAACCACGTGGAAAGTCACCTGTCCATGTATCTGCCCCACTGATGAACTGAGTAATCCGTGAGGCCAGAGCTGCCTCTGTCCACCTCTGGGTCCCCAGCTCCTCACCCACCAGAGCAGGGGCTTCACTGTTGAATGACTGAAGGAATCAAGGAGATGGTGAATGAATGAAAAATAAGCTGGTAGACCTTTTTTGTTAACACTTGCTTTGGCGGGTGTAATTCACATACCACACTATGCATCCATTTAAAGCGCATGGTTCTGCAGGGCACGGTGGCTCATGCCTATGATCCCAGCACTTTGAGAGGCCAAGACAGGCAGATCACCTGAGGTCAGGAGTTCGAGACCAGTCTGGCCAACACGGTGAAATCCCATCTCTACTAAAAATACAAAAATTAGCTGGGCATGGTGGTGTGTGCCTGTAAACCCAGCTACTCAGGAGGCTGAGGCAGGAGAATTGCTTGAACCTGGGAGACGGAGGTTGCAGTGAGCCGAGATCGCACCATTGCACTCCAGCCTGGGCGACAGAGGGAGACTCCATCTCAAAAAAACAAAAAAAGCCTTTTTGGAGAGAACTGGAAGCTTCTGGTCATGATGTCAGGGAAACCAGGAAAGGGTTCTGGTTGAAGGTTATCTGGGCATGGTGGCAGGAACCACAGTACATCCACCTTCTGCCCCTTCCGCCTCTGGCTGACACCCCTAAAATGTGAAGTTGGGGTGCATCACACCCCAGATGTGGCTCTAACTTCCCAAAGCTCTAAGCAATGTCCACTCCCTTCTTTTTGGAATTCCTGGAACGATCCTTTTTTGTCCAACCCATGGCTTCTATGATTTGAACTGGATTTGGTGAGTGGATGACCTGGACGGGCTCTCCGAGGAAAAGGGAAACAGGAAGGGAAAGGGGATATCTGTGATTCAGGCTCACTGCAGCCACCAGCTGGCCCCAGACCTTGGACAAGTTTCTTAGCATCAGCCTTCCCAGGAAGGAAGGGGAATTCATGTGGGTGCCAGCATTCTGTATGTTTTCTCATTTGATCTTCACAGTAATTTGGCAAGGGAAATATTACTCCCATTTAAAAGATAAGAAAACTGAGCCTCAGAGAGGCAAAGTGATTTGCCCAAGGTCAGGTCACACCACCAGCAAGTGGCTAAGCTCGATTCAGTTCCAGCTCCATGTCCACCACTCCCGAGGGCTCTCTGTCCTCATTAGTAAAGTGAAGGGCAGATTCTTGAGGACCCTCTCAGCTCTGCGCTTGCAGGAAACGTGTCTATCGGCCCTCCTGCTTCCAATGCGCCCACCGGGAAGCCGGGCCGGAGTGTCCTGCGCCCACCTCTGGATGGTTTCTCCTGCAGAGGCTGCCTCCAAGCACGCAGCCCTGGGCTTCTTTGACTGCCTCCGAGCCGAAGTGGAGGAATACGACGTTGTCATCAGCACCGTGAGCCCGACTTTCATCCGGTCGTACCACGTGTATCCAGAGCAAGGAAACTGGGAAGCCTCCATTTGGAAGTGTGAGACTTCAGAGGGAAGCTGGGGCCCCTGGGGGCCTCGGGAATAGTCCGGTGTCACTGGGGGGTGAATGACCTTCAGATGGGTACTCTTGAATCATGAGTCTGGGGGTGGGAGTGGAAGAGGCCCAGCAACCCCCAACAGCAGGGCGGGGGCCATCAACCTTTAGGCCTGAGGCACCCAGTAGACAGAATCCTCCCTGCAACCTACGGCCCATGCGCGCGCTGAGCTCAGCCACTCAGCTTCCTCTGCCACCTCGGCAAGCAACTGCCTGTCTCTGGACCTGTTTCCCAGATGTCATGGCATTGAAGAATTTTCCTGCTCCCCCTTTCCCGTGCACAGAGTGGAGGCCGAGAGTCTAAAGCCAGGCCACCTGGGCCCGGTGCAGTGGCTCACGCCTGTTAATCCCAGACCTTTGGGAGGCTGAGGCGGGCGAGGACCACGGGGTCAGGAAATCGACACCATCCTGGCCAACATGGTGAAACCCCGTCTCTACTGAAAATACATAACATTAGCCGGGCATGGTGGTGCGTGCCTGTAGTCCCAGCTACTTGGGAGGTTGAGGCAGGAGAATCACTTGAACCTGGGAGGCGGAGCTTGCAGTGAGCCGATATCGCACCGCTGCAGTCCAGCCTGGGCTACAGCCCGAGGCTCCATCAAAAAAAGACTGCACTGGATGCCGGCCTCTGCCACATATTAGAGGGTTGGACATGAGCAAGTCCCTTAATCACTTCGTGCCTCCCTAAGAGGTAGGTATTGCTATTATTATTTGTTAGTATTATTATTTTCATTTTAGAAAATGAGGGATAATAGCAATACCTACCTCTTAGGGTTGTTGGGAGGACTGAAGGTTCTGGAAGAGCAACCAGCCCTTCTATCTATCAGTGCACCTTATTATGGCCACTACTCTAGGATACTCTAAGCGTAGAGGCGCTACACCTTGCCCAAGGCTTCCACCTTGAGGAACCAAGATGAGCCAAGATAGGGGGCAGCCAGGGGTTCCAGGATGCTCCTGACAAGCACAGCTTCACGACCGTCACAAACAGCCCATTAATCCACCTGGCACCTTCTTAGATCCTAACCTCTTTTGCATCCCTTCCCCCACATATAATCGCCCTGCGAAATTATCAGGGTAGGAAACCAGCTCCACCTTATAGACGACGAGGCAGAAGGAAGCCCAGAGAGTGGAGTGTCTCCCGCAGAGTGCCTCAGTCCCTGGGTGGCGGAGGAGGCCTGGAACTGTGACTCCGGGGACAGCCCACGCTTCCCGCCCCCCAGCCTTTGTGCACGTGCAGGGCTCTGACCAGCGGGCTCCCCACTGAGGCCATAACCCCACCCCCAACTGGGGCTGTTCAGTCTTTTTCAGGAAGCTGACCTACGGCGTGCACCCCGTGGAGGTGGCGGAGGAGGTGGTGCGCACCGTGCGGAGGAAGAAGCAAGAGGTGTTCATGGCCAACCCCATTCCCAAGGCCGCCGTGTACGTCCGCACCTTCTTCCCGGAGTTCTTTTTCGCTGTGGTGGCCTGTGGGGTGAAGGAGAAGCTCAGTGTCCCGGAGGAGGGGTAACTGCAGCAGGCCAAATGGGCCTCCCCTTGGAAATAAAGGTTTTTCTGGCAGGTGCTGGCTCTTCTGTCCTGTGCTCCGCACTGGGGGCCCTTGCAGCCCCACCCCTCATCTGTGTGGGGTCTCCCCTTGACAGTGAGGATGGCCTGGAGCCAGCCCAGAAGCTACAGAGCCTGGGGTTCTCCACATTCCCAGGGCACACTTCCAGAAGCTTCCCTGCTCTGTAGGGTGACGACTCAGCAGGAAACACGAGCTGCAATGCCTCTAACCCCGACATACACACACTCACATTGTATGCGTATGTGCTCAGGAACTCAGTCTGCAAACCACCTCCACTGTATAGAAGGCTGACCTGGCCACTTCACCTCCACCCACGAGAACAGGACTTGAGGACCCTTTAGAACAGTGCTGCGAGGATGGAAATATTCTATAATTTGCGTTGTCCACCATGGCAGCACTGGCCACATGTGGCTGCTGGGCACTCGAAACGTGGCCCTCTGTGTCTGAGACACTGAATTTGTAATGCTATTTAATTATAATTAATTTAAACTTAAATAGCCACGTGTGGCTAGCAGCTCTAGAGTTAGGAGTGTGTGAGAATCAGCCCCTTCCAGACTGATTTCATTGGCCCCAGACCCCTCCCAACCCCATCCCCAGCTCTCACCTGCACCCCCGCCCCCACCATCCCCGCCACGCAGCTAAGCTGGAATTTTAGCTTCCACATTGCTTTTTTTTTTTTTTTTTTTTTTTTTGAGACGGAGTCTCACTCTGCCGCCCCGGCTGGAGTGCAGTGGCCGGATCTCAGCTCACTGCAAGCTCCACCTCCTGGGTTTAGGCCATTCTCCTGCCTCAGCCTCCCGAGTAGCTGGGACTACAAGCGCCCGCCACCTCGCCCGGCTAGTTTTTTGTATTTTTTTAGTAGAGACGGGGTTTCACTGTGTTAGCCAGGATGGTCTCGATCTCCTGACCTCGTGATCCTCCCGTCTCGGCCTCCCAAAGTGCTGGGATTACAGGCTTGAGCCACCGCGCCCGGCTCCACATTGCTTTTAACAAATGCTGAGAACCTCTGCCCAGGTATCCACCTTATTTCAGCCTTTCCTTCAATCCTCAAAGCAAAAAGCATTTAAAACGCCATGCTCTCCTTGGAGGCGGGCACTTCGTGTAGTCTCCTTTTTCTTATACAAAACAGTAAATGAGGCCAGGTGCGGTGGCTCACGCCTGTAATCCCAGCACTTTGGGAGGCCAAGGTGAGCGGATCACCTGAGGTCAGGAGTTCGAGACCAGCCTGGCCAGCATAGGGAAACCCCCGTCTCTACTAAAAATACAAAAATTCCCCAAATGTAGTGGCACGCACCTATAATCCCAGCTACTCAGGAGGCTGAGGCAGGAGAATCTCTTGAACCCAGGAGGTAGAGGTTGCAGTGAGCCGAGATCACACCACTGCACTCCAGCCTGGGCGACTGAGCGAGACTGTCTCAAAAAAAGAAAAAAACAAATGAAAACCAGTAAATGAATCTTGGGCACTCGGAAAGCATAGGGTACCTTTTTGCACTAATATTGTAACGACTCGAGCTTTTCTAATATTTGTAGATGAAAGAGGGCAAAAATTTCTTCCCTGAACCTAAATCATTTACAAAACGACATATATAGGATACACATATGCACATCTGTAAATCCTGATTTAGAAAGCAAAATGCCCAGGATCACTGATCACCTGGAGCCCAGCCTACCCCAGGACCAGGCTGCTGGTCCCGTCCTGCGACCGTGGAGGCACGATGTCAGGTCAGAACTTAGGGGGTCACCGAAGCAGGCAGGCACAGCAGGCCTGGAGCCTGCAAGGGAACTAACTGTCTTTTGAGAGGTTGTTGTTAGTGGGTGGAGGGTATATTGGGGTGCTCAGGACGAAGCCAATAGAGGGAGGGTAGGGGTTGCAACCAAAAGGGGAGAGGCCTGAAACTTAACTGGTGACCAGAGAGTAGGGATCCAGCTTTGGGACCGGAGCAGCTGGAGCCAGGGTCACAGCAGCCAATCCTGGGACACACCAAGGGTGATATGCCAGCAGAGCGTGGCCACGACCCAGATCCAGGCTGTAGGGCCCTTACCTGTTCCCTTTAGGGCTCTGCCTGGTCACAGGTGAGTTCCAGGCCGAGAACACCGCAAAGGGATGGAGGGGGAGCAGGAAGGGATTGTGTCTGGAATCGTCCACACTGGCACTGAAAGCCACATTCTGGGAGAGTGAGGACTCTGAGGCAGGGTGACAGCAGACACCTGGGATTCCCCGAAAGAAGCCACGTGGAGCAACGGACCACAAAGGACTCTCCGGTTTAAGTGGCTCTGCTCCACTGATCCCCAGCCAACTGGCAGAGGGAGGTCAGAGACTTGCGGGTGGACCTGGCCAGTCTACCTGGTGGGCAGCCTAAGCGCCCTGCAGTTAAATGTCCTGTCCATGGGCTTTGGCCTCCCTCTGGCTAAATGCTCCCTGGTGATTTCAGATGTCCCTGCGCCCACTCAGGCCCTGATGCGCTCTCAGAATGGGGTAGCTCACTGGCCTATGAATGAAAATCCACAATCCTTATCTTGAAACATAGTGGGGGGTAAAAAAAAATAATAATTAATTAATTAATTAATTAAATGCCATGCAATATGACAAACAGCCACCAGGTGGCACTGTGTCTCCAAATCAATTTTACAGCTCATCTCTCCAGGAAACCCTTCCGCACAGCAGCAGTAACCCACCTAATTACATTCACAATTTCCAATGGGCCTCCCCTTGCAAGATTCCATTAGGTCTTTGCATCAGCCTTAATTCATCGGAAGGGCTGACAGACCCATTTCACAATGAAACAACTGAAGGTGATTATGTTCTATGAGACACAGCTGCTCTGGGCAGAACAAGGGCAGTTAGCTCCTGGGACCCAGGAGGAGTGGAATCCAGGCTCCAGTAACCGCCCCAGACCTTAAAGGGACTGCGTCAAGACACTGCAAGGGGTGAAGCAGTCCTCACACTCCACATAGAGAGAAACACAGGTGGTTTTCTCCTCCCACCCCCAACCACCCATATCTACAAAATGCTTAACATTAGAAAATGTGGGTAACCTAAAGAAGCAGAGAGACAAAGCAATCAGCTGCCCTGACAGCCACTGTTCACAGCTGGGCTCTTCTCTGGGGAGACCACACACAATCTTTTTTTTTTTTTTGGCCGCAGTGCAATGGCGAGATCTCGGCTCACCGCAACCTCTGCCTCCTGGGTTCAAGGGATTCTCCTGCCTCAGCCTCCTGAGTAGCTGGGATTACAGGCATACGCCACCACGCCTGGCTAATTTTTTTTTATTTTTTATTTTTTAGTAGAGACGGGGGCTGCTCCATGTTGGTCAGGCTAGTCTCGAACTCCCAACCTCAGGTGATCTGCCCGCCTCAGCCTCCCAAAGTGCTGGGATTACAGGCATGAGCCACCGCACCTGGCCTTTTTTTTTTTTTTTTTTTTAGACAGTTTGGCTCTTGTTGCCCAGGCTGGAGTGCAGTGGTGTGATCTAGGCTCACTGCAACCTCCGTTTCCTGGGTTGAAGTGATTATCCTGCCTCAGCCTCCCAAGTAGCTGGGATTACAGGTGCCTGCAGCAACACCCATTTAATTTTTTGTATTTAGTTGAGACAGAGTTTCACCATGTTGGCCAGGCTGGTCTTGAACTCCTGGCCTTGGGTGATCAACTCCCGCCTTGGCCTCCCAAAGTGCTGGGATTACAGGCGTGAACTACTGCCCCTGGCCCGAGACCAGAATCTTTACAGAGAGCACACTTCTTGGATCCTCAGGGGCCACGCTAGGTGTGGCTGCAAGAAGACCACACAGATGAAGACACACAGCTGGGCATAGCCACAACCAGCGCCTGGAACCGTCTGTGCCCCTCCGGATGCTGTGAGCACTCCATCTCAGTGCTGGCACTTGTGGCCGCTGCAATCAGTGCCTTGTCTGTTGGCTACTGACCGGGCTCAGCCACTGGGGCCTGGCTGGCAGGGAGAGACTGAGGCTTCAGTGGCAACCTGCCACTGAACCGCTGGTTACCCTCAGGAGCCACTCCTGCCCTTTGCCCCTTGGGGCCTAGGGGCATTCATGGGTCCGGCTGCTGCTGGCCCTGGGTGCTTCTTTGTCCTTTGTTGGAATCCCTTAATCCTGACAAAATCTTTGCAATGCCCCTTCATTAAATGATCCCTAATCACCTCGTGTTATAGGATGAATTCTGTCTCTCCTATAAAAAAAATATGATTTTCTAACCTCCAGTACCTTAGAATGTGACCTTATCTTTGTGAGGCTGAGGCGGGTGGATCACCTGAGGTCAAGAGTTCGAGACCAGCCTAGCCAACGTGGTGAAACCCCATCTCTAAAAAAATTAGTAGAGCGTGGTGGAGGGCGCCTGTAATCCCAGCTACTCAAGAGGCTGAGGCATGAGAATTGCTTGAACCCGGGAAGCAGAGGTTGCAGTGAGCCAAGGTCGCACCACTGCACTCCAGCCTAGTAACAGAGCAAGACTCTGCCTCAAAAAAAAAAAAAAGTTGGTGTTCCTTAAGTTTAGTAGTCGTTTCATAAGTAATCTTTTATTATTCTTTAAACCATTTGCATGCATGATTTACACTTTCATATTTATGACATATTTATAATTTCCTAGGGTCTCCATCAGGTCTGCCTCATCCTATGTATCTTCAGTAAGGACATGCTCATTTTAGATTATGATATACTTCAAGGGGTTACCTAAGGAATAACCTGGGGTGTGCTTAAATATCCTCCACCTTTGATCTGTCTACAATGTAGACCCTGTAGTCATGCCAGACCAGCTACGTGTACTTGTTCAACTGAGAATGTTCCAAATGCTTTGAAAGAAAGCTGTTCAAAAACTTGATCTGGCTAAACATTTGCACTAATCTCTAGCCACTGAAAGAGCCATGCCTCCCTACAGGCTCTAGAACCTTCTTTCAGATCAGCCACAAAATTTCACCCTTCCTCCCTTCAAAGTCAGCTCTTCCCCCACCAGTTCTATCTACGAAGTCCTTCCTGCTTCTCTGAACTCCCCAGAGACTCAACATGTTCTGGGAAATTTAAACTGAAGGCCAGTAAGGCAAAATCTAGCCACTTGTGTATCACATCCTAAGTGCACACGGACTGTTTTAAGGGCTTGATCTGTACTTGGAGGAAAATGCCGAAAGGGCAAGTTAAGGCTGGGAGGAGTGAACAGTGGAACTTGGCAAAGTGCTGTGAAATGGGAAGTGAAGGGCAGGGTGGTCTGTGCCGACGTCCCCACTGGCTTCTTCTTGGTCAGAACTCCTGCCGCCATGCTTCCACAACACCCCAGAATGACACACTCAACTCTCCTTGACCCCTTCCATGAAGGTACAAAAACTGTCCACCTAGGAAAAGTATGCCTTTTCATTTCTCTGCTGTATACAATAGGACTCTCTCTCTCTCTCCATATATATATGTGTGTGTGTGTGTGTATATATATTTATTTAATAAAGAAATACATATACAATATATCATATACATATCATATATAAAATATATGATATAGAAATATATCTATATATGTATTTAATACTATTTTATGTTAAATAAATATATGTAAATACATAATAAAAATATATATTTATATAACATATAACTATGCTATTATATAATATATAAGCATATTTATATATTTCTGTATATGTTTGATTAATATTAAGTATAATATATATTAAGTTATATTAAGTATATATAAATGTGTGTATATATAAATAAATATAGATAGATATATTTGATTACTTCAAAACTTTTAGATCACATCTTGCCAAAGTCTTCCAGGATCCCTAGGCTCTGCTTCCACATCTTAGTGCTTCTGCAGATGTGTGCTCACCCACCAGAAAGCCAGGGTCCCAGTTGTCTTCCTCCAGACCTCAGGGTAGGTGCTCTCCAAAGGAGACCTGACTCCTCTCACGTCCAGCTCTGCAACTCATGGTACGTACTCTGCAGCTTCCTGAGAGCATTCAGGTTCCCTCCTCGTTGACTAACTTTCCAGCATCCATAGAGGCAACTGAGGACACCGAGGGGCCTTCCTCCCAGCTCGGGAAAAATGAGGAGGAGTAAATAACAGACATCACATCTGGGGGAAAATGCCCTCTTTGGTATGTTTTTAAATGGAGCTAATTCTTTTTTTGTTGTTGTTGAGACAGAGTCTCGCTCTGTCGCCCAGGCTGTAGTGCAGTGGCCGGATCTCAGCTCACTGCAAGCTCCGCCTCCCGGTTCACGCCATTCAAATGGAGCTATTTCTTATACACCATAAAGCGCACAAACCGTACATATACAGCTCAGTGGAATTGTCCATGTGTATGCACCCATGTAATCACCATGCAGATCAAATGATGGAACTTTCTGTCACCTCTGAATGTTTCCTCATACCTAGTCAACCTCTACCCTCAGAAATAACCACCAGTTTGACATCAACCACCCATAGGTCATTTTTAGCTGTTCTTGAATTTTGCATAAGTGGAATCATAGAGTATACGCTTTTTTTGTGCTTTGCTTTCGTCACACGATTTCTACCTGAGTCATTCAGGTTGTATCAGTGGTTTGTATTTTTTTGTTTTTTGTTTTTCTGAGAGGTATTCCATGATACGAATATTTCACAACTCATTTACCCCTTCTAGGGATGTTTTCCATTGACCTGTAGTTGTATTTATCCGTTGTGTCTTCTGCTGTGTCCGTTCTGCTGTTAAAAACTATCTCCTTCCTTAATTTTTTTTTTTTTTTTTTTTTTTTGAGATGGGGTCTCACTCTGTCAACCAGGCTGGAGTGCAATGGAGCAATCTCGGCTCACTGCAACCTCTGCCTCCTAGGTTTAAGCAATTCTCCTGCCTCAGCCTCCTGAGTAGCTGGGATTACAGGCACGTGCCACCATGTCCAGCTAATTTTTGTATTTTTAGTAGAGACAGGGTTTCACCATGTTGGCCAGGCTGGTCTCGAACTCCTGACTGCGTGGTCTGCCCACCTCAGCCTCCCAAAGTGCTGGGATTACAGGTGTGAGCCACCACCCCCAGCTCCTTAATTTTTTTTTTAATACAGAATCTGGCTCTGCTGCCCAGGCTGGAGGGCAGTGACACGATCACAGCTCACTGCAGCTTAGACCTCCCAGGCTCAAGCAAACCTCCTGCCTCAGCCTCCCAAGTAGCTGGGACTACAGGCACACACCACCACACCTGGCTAATTGTTTTTTATTATTTGTAGAGACACCATCTCCCTATGTTGCCCAGCCTGGTCTTGAATTTCTATGCTCAAGTGATCCTCCTGCCTTGGCTTCCCAAAGTGTTGGGATTACAGGCATGAGCCACCACACTCAACCTGAGTTCTTAATTTCTGACACTGCATTTTTTTTTTTTTTTTAGATGGAGTCTCGCTCTGTTGCCCAGGCTGGAGCGCAGTGGCATGATCTTGGCTCACTGCAAGCTCCGCCTCCTGGGTTCACACCATTCTCCTGCCTCAGCCTCCAGAGTAGCTGGGACTATAGGTGCCCGCCACCACGCCCGGCTAATTTTTTTTGTATTTTTAGTAGAGACGGGGTTTCACTGTGTTAACCAGGATGGTCTCGATCTCCTGACCTCGTAATCCGCCCGCCTCGGCCTCCCAAAGTGCTGGGATTACAGACGTGAGCCACCGCGCCTGGCCTCTGACACTGCATTTTAATTTCATTTTTAGAATTCCCATTGGCTATCTTTATTTATTTTATTTTATTTTATATTTTTTGAGATTTGAGTTCTCTGGTAAACTTCTCCACTCTTTCATCTGTTTTCCTGAATTAATTCAAGTTATTTTAAAGTCCTTGTCGGCTTATCCTGATATCTTATTGAAAACTACATTGTATATGTTCTTCGTTATACAAAAGTTTCACTGTAGCATCCAGCTCAAAGCAGAAAAGTTCGAACAGAAACTGGTGAGTTTCTCCGTTTAGGAGTTCTAACAAATCACTCTGGTTGCTTCACAAATTTATCAAGGGGTTCTTTCAAAGACTAAATGAGCCATCATTTCCTTAAATAAGCCAGTTCCTATTAGGGTGATGTGGTTGCCATGTTGTGCTTGAGAACATTCTGACTGGGGGCATTTCAGGGCTCCCATGAGGATGTTCAAAAATGATATAGGTGGGCCTAGCACGGTGGCTCACGCCTGTCATCCCAGCACTTCGGGAAGCCAAGGCGGGTGGATCACCTGAGGTCAGGAGTTTGAGACCATCCTGGCCAACATGGTGAAACCCCGTCTCTACTAAAAATACAAAAATTAGCTGAGCGTGATGCTACTCAGGAGGCTGAGGCAGGAGAATCGCTTGAACCCGGGAGGCAGAGGTTGTAGTGAGCTGAGATCGTGCCATTGCACTCCAGCCTGGGTGACAAGAGCGAAATTCCGTCTCAAAAAAAAAAAAAAAAAAAAGAAATGAGTGATAGTTTTGCTACAATGAGTCATAAAATAGCAAAGTCAAAATATTCCATTCCAAAATATGCCTGTATCTCTACTCCCAACGCCAATTCTTTACCCAAAGCTTTAGAACTTCAGATTCTCTGTCCGTTTAGCAAGTGCTTCTCATTTTCTACCTGGTTCAAATCTTTCATTTTGCTTTGGGTATGACCCACTTATCTTGGTTTTCTAAAATAGAAAAAGATGTTAATTAAGTTATAAGATAGAAATATTCCTGAAATACAATTTTTATCATAGCCTGAGGTATTCAACAGCTTCTTGCTCTTCATCCTGGCATCCACAGACTTCTCTTTCAGATGTGTGTTTAATCTAACATCCTGCACAAACCTGATGCTCTTCCTGACCCTTCCTATATGACTGAGACATTCCTAATTTCATGCAGTTGTTTACACCGTCACATTACACCCTCTACCCTCAATCGGGAATCCTTCCTCTACCTGTCTCCCATAAATCTCATTGCCTATGGGTTCCTGAAGGATACAAACAATTTCTCACTTATCTCTGAAATTCCAGCAAGTAATATCGTGGTCGGTACCCAGTGAGCACTCTAAATGCAAAATCCGTACGACTATTTGGGGATGTATATACATCAACTTTGTCTTATTCTTTTTGTTGTTTTGTTTTGTCCCCCAGGCTGGAGTGCAATGGCGCGATCTCAGCTCACTGCAACCTCTGCTTCCAAGGTTCAAGCAATTCTCCTGCCTCAGCCTCCCGAGTAGCTGGGATTACAGGCATGTGCCATCACGCCCAACTAATTTTTTTTTTTTTTTTTTTTTTTGAGACGGAGTCTCGCTCTGTCGCCCAGGCTGGAGTCCAGTGGCGCAATCTCGGCTCACTGCAAGCTCCGCCTCCCGGGTTCACGCCATTCTCCTGCCTCAGCCTCCCGAGTAGCTGGAATTACAGGCGCCCGCCACTACGCCCCGCTAATTTTTTGTGTTTTTTTTTTAGTAGAGACGGGGTTTCATCATGAGCCACCGCGCCCGGCTGCTTTTTCTGTTAAAAAGACTTCCCACTGCACTCCAAGGAAGAGTGGAGTGCACTCTTTGCCACTGCACTCCAACCCGGGCGACAGTGTGAGACTCTGTCTCAAAAATAAAATACATAATTTTTTAAGTCACTTAAAATTATTTATTAAATAACTTTTAATAATTTAAGGCCGGGCGCAGTGGCTCAAGCCTGTAATCCCAGCACTCTGGGAGGCCGAGACGGGCGGATCACGAGGTCAGGAGATCGAGACCATCCTGGCTAACACGGTGAAACCCCGTCTCTACTAAAAATACAAAAAAACTAGCCGGGCGAGGTGGCGGGCGCCTGTAGTCCCAGCTACTCGGGAGGCTGAGGCAGGAGAATGGCGTAAACCCGGGAGGCGGAGCTTGCAGTGAGCTGAGATCCGGCCACTGCACTCCAGCCCGGGCGACAGAGGGAGACTCCGTCTCAAAAAATAATAATAATAATAATTTAAAATAAAAATTTTTAATAATTATTTGTCACTATATCTTTTCCAGTTCTTTCATGATTTCAATTTTTAGAAACAATTATTTTGACATGAGTTATTTGCTATCCAATCTATCTCAGCATACTTTTGAAGATGAATTAATTTGAGAAAATCTCATTAAAACATTATTTGTCCAAGTAATCTTCTTACCAGCTAATTAGCGCTCCTTTGAAGAGTAATCCATGTGCAAATAAAAGCATGTCTGTAATTTCGGGCTGTAGGCTAGCAAGGAGGCTACTGAGGATTAGAAGAGATTAAATAAAGAAATTATAAGAGGCAGACCACAATGTCTGGGCGCAGTGGTTCACGCCTGTAAACCCAGCACTTTGGGAGGCCGAGGTGGGTGGATCACCTGAGGTCAGGAGTTTGAGACCAGCCTGGCCAACATGGAGAAACCCCATCTCTACTAAAAATACAATAAGTTAGACGAGTGTCATGGCACCCACCTGTTATCCCAGCTACTCGGGAGGCTGAAACAGGAGAATTGTTTGAACCCAAGAGGCAGAGGTTGCAGTGAGCCCAGATCGCGCCATTGTACTCCAGCGTGGGCAACAGAGCAAGACTCCATCTCAAAAAAAAGAAAAAGAAAAAAGAAAAAAAAAAAGCAGATCACAAAAGCAGTAAGAATCACTGCAAATGTTTCATTAGCCCTTTCTTCTGGTATATGTTGTATATATGGTATATGCTGAATGCTAAAATCTTGCATACCCCTTCTCTCTGCTGAAGCTCCTGCCTTCCTTCTGTAGAGCATCACAAAAAGTAAGACTCCATACACCTCAGGCAGCCTCCAAAGAAAAGTGAGAAATGAACGCAGCCAGCCGGCCAGTGAGGTTCTGATGGAGGTTGCTGTTAAGATAATCAGCCCTTTGACCGGGTGCGGTGGCTCACGCCTGTAATCCCAGCACTTTGGGAGGCCGAGGTGGGTGAATCACGAGGTCAGGAGTTTGAGACCAGCCTGACCAACATAGTGAAACCCCATCTTTACCAAAAATACCAAAAAATTAGCTGGGCGTAGTGGCGGGCGCCTGTAATCCCAGCTACCCAGGAGGCTGAGGCAGGAGAATCTCTTGAACCCTGAAGGCAGAGGTTGCAGGGAGCTGAGATTGCGTCACTGCACTCCAACCCAGGCGACAGTGTGAGACTCTGTCTCAAAAATAAAATAAAATAAATAAATAATTAGTGCTTTGATTCTGGGACAAGAAAAGATGCAAAGCTATGACTCGGTTAAAGAAAAGGACATACACCACATGGCATCCTTATCTCTGAGCACCTTAAGAGAAAGCAAAGACCACAAATGGCCCTATAGAGGTGGGGACTCAGCCGGGCGCAGTGGCACATGCCTGTAATTCCAGCACTTTGGGAGGCCAAGGCGGGCAGATCACCTGAGGTCAGGAGTTTGAGACTTGCCTGGCCAACATGGCAAAACTCTGTCTCTACTAAAAATACAAAAAAATTAGCTGGACGTGGGGTGGGCGGCGGGAGGGGGGGGGTGCCTGTAATTCTAGCTACTAGGCAGGCTGAGGCAGGAGAATCGCTTGAACCCACAAGGCAGAGGTTGCAGTGAGCCGATATCACGCCACTGCACCCCAGCCTGGGTGACAGTGAGACACTCCGTCTTAAAAAAAAAAAAAAAAAAGAGGTAGGGACTCAAGCTCAGCCCTGACATAGATCTTTTTATCCAAGTTCCAGCCAACTTCCTATGGCTAGGATTGTATGTCACATCATTTGCTTTATATTACAAATATAATTGAGAGATGATTTCAATATGAAATATTCGTCATCTCTTACGTTGATAAAGAACGTTATTCTTTTGGAAAGATTTTATACACACTGTGAGAAGACCACTGAACTAGATGTCCAAAAGTCTGAAGCTGGCGCTATCGAGCTATTGCTGGAGGAGACTCTAGGAGATCATTTAATTCCTATTTCCTAGTCCCTTTCATGCCACAACAGGCTCCCTGAACGTAAGTCACTCCATGCTCTGGGCCACAGTCTACCCATCTATCTGTGTTATAGGGCTATGCCCCCTTTTATTCTCCCTTCACTTCTCCCATGCCCATCATTATTGTCACTTTGTTTGAAGAGGATCGCATCTGCTGAGAGCACAAAGATGGAAACCCAAACCTCCCAATATGCCAGTTGCGGTACTGGAAGTATGGATCCCCCAACACAGGGGCACTGCTGACTCTATGTCAAGGTCTAGGGAGGCAAACACAGAGGATGAAGCCATGAAGGATGAGCAAATCCACTTCAAAGAGTACCAGATATCAAAATAAAAGAGTGCTTGGTTCCATGTAGAATAAGGAAGTGGCGGCCAGGTGTGGTGGCTCATGCCTGTAATCCCAGCACTTTGGGAGGCTGAGGTAGGAGGATCACAAGGTCAGGAGTTCGAGACCAGCCTGGCCAACATGGTGAAACCCCATCTCTACTAAAAAATACAAAAATTCACCAGGGATGGTGGCGGACACCTGTAGTCCCAGCTACTCAGGAGGCTGAGGCAGGAGAATCGCTTGAACCCGGGATGCAGAGGTTGCAGTGAGCCAAGATCACACAACTGCACTCCAGCCTGGGCAACAGAGCAAGATACCGTCTAACAAAAAAATAAATAAATAAAGGAAAGAGGAAGTGGCTGAAAGCCTATGTTCTCCACATTTAGACAGATCTAGTCCAGTTTAGAGGGTGTCTCAAAGGAGAGCCTATTTTCACAGGAAATAAGGACATGAATAGTGAAAGAAAATAACTGTTTGTAAAGAGATGATGTGTTTGACTTTTGCTGGGGTTTTTGAAACTCATATTTGGAGATCATTATAAACAGGAGAGGTATGAATGGCAGATAAATAATTCTCAAACCATATGAAAGTTGCTTAAGTAACTAATTTACAATGCTGAGAAAGGCTTAGTCATCCACTTAAAAAATTAATTAAGTTAATCAGTGAGCACATATCCTGGACTTGGCAGGCCAAGGTTTGTTCAAAGGTAATTAATGGCACAGAGAGCACCTCAAGTCCAAATGAGTACAAGCTGCAGGAGGGCATTTACGAGGTGTTATGGATTAAATGGTGTTCCCCTACAATGTTTATATGTTGAAGGCATAAGCCCTAGCTCATCAGAATGTGATCTATTTGGAGATAAAGCCTTTAAAGAGATGAGTAGTTTAAAATGCAGTCACTAGGGTGGGCTCTAATTCAACCTGACTGGTGTCCTCAAAAGAGGAGGAAACAGCAAGGATGAGTGTGCACAGAGGAAAGGCCATGTGAGGACATAGCAAGAAGGCTGCCATCTGCAAGCCAAGGAGAGAGGCCTCCAGAGAAGCTGAACCTGCTGACACCTTGATCTTGGACTTCCAGCCTCCAGAACTGTGAGAAAAATTCATTTCTGTTGTTTAAGCCACCCCAGTCTGTGGCATTTTGCTATGGCAGCCCTAGGACACTAATGCAGAGGGTAGAACTGACCTGGGCTTGGAGCATCCTGAGAAGAGACCATCCAGCTAAAACCACTCAGATTAAGGTGTTGGTTAAGAAATCCAGTAGCCATTCAACCCTTGCTTTATTCAGTGTTCTTTATGAAAGGTTTAATTTCTTAAAGTAGATGACTAAGCCTTTCTCAGCATTGTAAATTAGTTACTTAAGCAAGTTTCATGATTTGAGAATTATTTATCTGCCCTCCATACATCTCCTGTTTATAATGATCTCCAAATATTTAATTCATTTAATTAATTATCTTTGTTAAGGGTGTGTGTGTGTGTGTGCATGTGTGTAAGAATCAGAATTCTGACTCAAAGGACTGTTGAGCTTGTACACAAGCGTCCACCATGGTTTTGTTGTCATAAGATGTCAGGTAAGGTAAGAACCTGGTGAGGAAATAAAAAGCTTCTTTAGAAATAGCCTGGATGCTTAATAAAGAAAGTAAAATTTATAACACTACAATACATTCTCACATCTTGATGCTAACAGTAACCCCACGATTGTGTTACTCTCACCCTAAAGAATTTTCAACAGCATTTTTGCTAAAACAAAACAAAACATTCTTCCATATCTATCCTTTCCTGTTCCTTAATGGATGGATGGATGGATGGATGGATGGATGGATGGATGGATAGATAGGCAGATCAATAGATGGATAGATAGATGGACGGATGGATAGATAGATAGATAGATAGATAGATAGATAGATGATAGAACCCAGTTCCTCTCTTGTCCTTCCATCCATATCTTTGGGTAAAAGCACCTGCTTGTTGCCAAATGAGTCCTGGATGCCAAAATGGGTGTTGTTCAGAATGTTTCCACTTACCTTTCCCTTGGGCCCAGGAAGAATCTTCAGTCTAAAGAATGAAAAGAAAAGACCCATAAGAATAGGTCTTCCAAGGAAACGAGGCAGCTCTGGGAACTCCTTTTCTCTTAGGATCCTAAGGCAAGACCTATTCAGACCTCAGCAAGCCTGTCTGCCTCTAGCTTTCCGTCTGCAAAAATGCCCCCTGCCCCGGAGCTACAAGAGAAAGAGCTCCTTCAAGATGTTGTTGGGAGGGGAGGGCAGGGATATGCAACTAGGACCAACTCCACACGCAGATGTGCTGGGAGAGGCAGCAGATCCAGTTGCTTCAGGAAGAAAATCGAGACGTTGTCCAGGGTCCCCTTGGCCAAGACAGAAACTCCCCTCAATCAGGAGACCCACTTACCTCCAAGGAATGGTGAGGCCATTCCTGTCCCCTGAGTCAACCCTGTATTGTCTCTCCACTCGTCAATTCAAAAACAAGAAACAAACAAACTCATCCCTGTGCCGTCTCTGAAAGAAGAAATATGAGCCCAGAGGAGGGTAAAAATAAACACCCAGGTGAGGAAAATATTCCCTGAATTTGAGCATTCAGAAGCCTGCCCGAAACACTGGGACACCTAAGGTAAACTTACTTTAAACAGAATGTTAGTGACGTGTTTAAAAGGAAATGTGCAATACGTTTTTCTTCAAACTTCAAGTATCTTTCTAGCTAAATGAGGTAACTTTATGTTTAAAGTCAGGAGGGCATCTGTTAAGACACTACCTAGTGTTACCGAAGGAAAAGTTCTATGTTTTATGCTACTTGTGTGTATATTTATTATTTATATTTAATGATAAATACATAATACTTGATTATATATTTATTACTTTTTTTTTTTTTTGAGACGGAGTGTCGCTCTGTCACCCAGGCTGGAGTGCAGCAGTGCAATCTTAGCTCTCTGCAACCTCTGCCTCTAGGGTTCAAGCGATTCTCGTGCCTCAGCCTCCTGAGTAGCTGGGGCTACAGGCACGTGCCACCACACCCGGCTAATTTTTTGTATTTTTAGTAGAAATGGAGTTTCACCACGTTAACCAGGATGGTCTCAATCTCCTGACCTCGTGATCCGCCCGCCTCAGCCTCCCAAAGTGCTAGGATTACAGGCGTGAGCCACCGCGCCCTGCCATATAGTTATTACTTTTATGAGAAGTCCTGTATTGATTGTACTGTTTCCATATTAATAACCGGACCCTTTGATGGTCTAATGAGATCGTCATGACCTTCACTTTTACCCGAACGCATATCCTGCTTAATTATTCACCTCCTGATGTAATCCAATGTGAAGAGGTTTGGCAAGGCATACGATAATATATAAGCAAGATTCATAATTCCATTAATGACTCTTACTACCGTAGCAGTGATGCCAGCTACACACACCTGTTCAGGAGCACTGATGGGGGTGATGCACTTGCAGGAATCTGCATAGAGATGAGGCCCTTCCATGCAGGAGGAAGTATGTGGGGGCAGCCACCAAGAGGGTCAGTCTTGCTCATGGGCACCTATGAGGCCTCTCCCTAGAGATCACCAGAAATATTTGAGAAGCACACTGTAGAAATTTTCAGCATTGTGAGAGCCGCTGGAATTTGGTTGGTTTTCATTGATGTTGCATTTGCGCCCACAGGTCAGTAAGGCCTTGAGAAGGTTGAGTTACGCTATCAACTCATTTTTACTTCTGTTACTGTGGAGCTGTATCATCCAGGCCTTTAATGTGTATACATAAAATTTATGAGAAATCAATTATAGTGGATTGGCAAAATATATAATAAAATGATAAAACAATGGGTGTGTGCTGATAAAGCCTGTAGGAATACTTTGTGGGATATTCGAAGTGTTTTCCAACATTGAGAAAGAACCAAAAGACATTTTTCATGTGGCTGAACTCATAGGTAATGCTAGCTAAAAAGATACCCTTACAGAGGAAATAGAATTAAATAAGGGCTGTTGAGCAACCCTGACTAAAGAAGCCTTAGAGGAACAAATATAAGCATCTTAGTTTTGGATGGAACACATTTAATGTTCCATAGTAACACAACATAGGGTATCCTGCCCTTCATGTGTGATCTAAAGTCACTTCCAGGGCAATTTTGACTGATTTGCAAACATAATCCACATATAACATGCAATGCTGGCCAGGCACAGTGGCTCATGCCTGTAATCCCAGCACTTTGGGAGGCTGAGGCGGGCAGATCATGAGTTCAGGAGATCAAGACCATCCCGGCCAACATGGTGAAACCACGTCTCTACTAAAAATACAAAAATTAGCCGGGTGTGGTAGCGCATAATCCCAACTACTCGGGAGGCTGAGGCAGGTGAATCGCTTGAACCCAGGAGGCGGAGGTTGCAGTGAGCCGAGATCGCGCCACTACACTCCAGCCTGGGTGACAGAGCGAGACTCTTGTCTCAAAAAAAAAAAAAAAAGGAAGAAAAAAAAAAAAAGAACAGCTCTGTGGGCTCTGGCTGCACTTCACTCCCCGATTACACTTGGCACGAGAACATAGTGCTCATTATCAATCTAATAAGCTTGTTGCCTTGCCTCACATTGATACGGGACTTCTCATTTGAAAAGGTAGATTGGTCTATTTTCACATTCACTTCTCCACATCACGGGGAGGCAGAGAAATCAAATATTAATCCAGCCTAAAGAGGTTAAAAGTCACTTAACTAGTAAATAGCCCACTCAAGAGCTTTGATTTCTAATCTAGGCTCTCTTCTCCCCAACTAATAATACATTGTCTATATAGAAAATTCCAATAAACATACTTTTCATGTCACGGTGATAATTTAGCCCATGTTGATGAGGGGCTTACAGTCCAAGGTTAAAACAAGTTAGATAAACATCTCAATATATTTTAACTGTACAAGGCTGCATGCTGGATATAGCAGATATACACAGAAACCTAAACGTATAACAGTATGTAGGCTTTCACCCGATAAAAGGAAGTGACCAGAAGGGGCTTGTTTAGGTCATGGAGGAAGATCAGAAGGGATGGGAGAGATGGATGGAGCACTGGAGGATTCAGAGAACAGTAGAACTGGAAGGGGATGTGGCAGGAGGGCAGTTCTGTTTTATCGATGAACAACTCAAAGGCTAAAGAGGAAAAAATGACATGCTGAGAGAAATCTGTCGAGTAGATGAAAGGGAAGTGGTTGGGCTGGAAAAAGCAGGATGCAAGCCATCTAATGAATGGTTCTGTCTAAACTTGCGTGGGAAACAAGGAGGACTAGAGAAAAAAACGAGTCTAGAATTAAATAAGGGGGAATGGGTGGGAAAATGGCAGACTCACTGAGGGTGATGGCCACTGTTTCTGTGTTGATGGCTGCCAGCAACTGTGTCCTTCAACAGGGCAGGAGTATCCAGCGGACATCTGTTTCTGGTGTCACCTCTGGAACCAGAGTTTTCTCCTCCTCCACTCTCTGACAGTCCCCAGTTTCTGCTTCCTGTCCACTCGTTTGACTGAGTTGTTTTTATCCTGACCCACATTAATCAGCCTGTTGCCTTGGATCCTTCCCTCGCATATCCTATCTTTATCGTTTGTCTTTCCTTCCTGCCTGATAATCTTGGAGGAGTCGAAACTCATAAAAAATATTTGAATTAGAGGCTCTTCATCGGTTGCCAGATAAGGTCCCAATGCCTTAGCCAAGCACTTGGCTATTGACTGGCCCAAATACGCCAGCTTTGTTCCACTCCATTGCCCAGTATATATTCTACACTCTTATCAAAACACATGATTTCCCCTAAACAATCCCACCCTTTCATAGATTCATGTCTTCACTCCACCCAGAGTGTCCTCTGCTATAATCCCCATCTGTTGGAATCCATGATTTTAGAGATAAGCACAAACAGTAGATATCTGTTGCTCTTACCTGCTCAGCATTCATTTTCCTCTGATTTTTCTACAGGAAACACATCTTGCTTCCTCTTAGTCATATTTTCTGCATGTCACTGATCCTACTCCTGAATCCAGTAGTGAACCCATCACTCAGATCTAGCATTTCAGCATACTACTCTTAGCCACGGTGTTGAAAAAAAAAGGGTGGGGTGGGGGTCATCGGAATTGTCTCAGGCTCATCAATACCAATCTCAGGACTTTGACTAAAATTTTAAGAAAAATAACCACAACCTTTTTTCCTTTGGGGTGGCTGATTTGGCAGAAGTAAGTTTAAGCAAAAGGAGAAATTTAAAGATGTAACTAGGGCATTGGACTTGCTTTTGCCCTGAGAATATGTGCTGATCCTACGTCTTCAGTTTTCATGACTTTTGGAGCATGAGAAGCAGAAAACAAACCCCAGAAACCCCCAAATAGGCAGGCATATTGTGGTAGACTACATTATGCAGTCATATTGTGATAGCCTGAATAATTATTCACAAATATTAACTTTATCCCTGTAGTGGGATTGTAAATCCATGCCCTTTGCCATGGAACTTTGGGATGCCATCCAGTAAATGAAGGAGGGTGAATAATTCTGTCTTTCTGATTTGAGCTTTGGGCAAGTGATTTGCTTGGATCAATGCCCGGTGAAGCCTGCTGTGGCTGACCTGTAGATACACGAACAAGAAATAAATCACAACTTCACAATAAAAAAGAAGCCCACAATCAAAAATATAATAAGTCATGGTAAGTGAGAAACCATAGACAATAGAAAAACAGATTAGAAATCAACTGTGCTTAGCATGTTTTAAAAAGTAAAAGACGGCCGGGCACAGTGGCTCAAGCCTGTAATCCCAGCACTTTGGGAGGCCGAGACGGGCGGATCACGAGGTCAGGAGATCGAGACCATCCTGACTAACACGGTGAAACCCCGTCTCTACTAAAAAAATACAAAAAATTAGCCGGGCGTGGTGGCGGGCACCTGTAGTCCTAGCTACTCCGGAGGCTGAGCCAGGAGAATGGCGTGAACCCGTGAGGCGGAGCTTGCAGTGAGCCGAGATCGCGCCACTGCACTCCAGCCTGGGCAACAGAGCAAGACTCCTTCTCAAAAAAATAAATAAATAAATAAAAAATAAAAAGTAAAAGATAAGTCTAACAATGTCTTTAGTGAATAATAAACTATAAATGATTATTATAATTAAAAACAAAAACTTCTAGTAATAAAATAAAACCCACAATAGGCTTAGCAGAAAATATTGCATAGCTAATTAGCAGACTATTAGATAGGTCATAAGAAATTATCCAGAATATAGTCCAGAAAAGCAAGGAGATGGAAAATATAAAAGAGAGTTTAAGAGGTATTGGGTAAGTTCCAACATATTTCTTTTTCTTTTTTTTTTTTTTTTTTGAGATGGAGTCTAGGTCTGTCGCCCAGCCTGAAGTGCAGTGGCGTGATCTCAGCTCACTGCAACCTCTGCCTCCCAGGTTCCAGCAGTTCTCCTGCCTCAGCCTCCTGAGTAGCTGGGATTACAGGCACACACCACCATGCCTGGCTAATTTTTGTATTTTTACAAAAATACAAAAGAGATAGGGTTTCGCCACGTTGGCCAGGCTGGTCTCGAATGCCTGACCTCAGGTTATCCGCCCACCTTGGCCTCCCAAAGTGCTGGGATTACAGATGTGAGCCACCACACCCAGCCTCCAACATATTTCTAATTGGAGTTCCAAAAAAGAGAATAGATAGACATAACAGAGCAGAGACAATATTGGAAAACATAAATCCCGAAGAATGAGCAATTCTAGATGTTCCATCATATAGCAAATAACTAAGAACAAACACAATAAAATGTAAAGGCTCTATACAGTAAACTACAAATGTTATTGAGAGAAATTTTTAAAGACCTAAACAGTTGGACGGTTATGTTTATGGATTAGAAGATTAAATAATACTATAATGTCAACTCTCCCCAAACCAATCTATAGATTAAATAAAATCCCAATCAGTACCCTAGCAATTATATATGTGTATGTGTGTATAAATTAGCTAACTGATTCTAAAATGTATTTAGAATTAGAAAGGTCCAGGAGTAGCCAAAATAATTTTTTTATAAAAGGAAGTAATTTGTTAAGATTTGTGTCCTGGCCGGACGCGGTGACTCACGCCTGTGATCCCAGCACTTTGGGAGGCCGAGACAGGTGGATCACGAGGTCAGGAGATCGAGACCATCCTGGCTAACACGGTGAAATCCCGTCTCTACTAAAAACACACACAAAAAATTAGCCGGGCATGGTGGTGGGCGCCTGTAGCCCCAGCTACTCAGGAGGCTGAGGCAGGAGAATGGCGTGAACCCAGGAAGCGGAGCTTGCAGTGAGCCGAGATTGCGCCACTGCACTCCAGCCTGGGAGACAGAGCGAGACTCCGTCTCAAAAAAAAAAAAAAAAAGATTTGTGTCTTGCACTGGTTAAATCTAACCACTGATAGAAAAATATAATATGTAAAATAAAATGTTAATGTAAACACTAGGATATAAATAAGACATACATTTTTAAACTATTATTGAAGAAGGAACAATGGAAATTTGATCTGATCAATAATAAAAGACAGAAAGGAAGCAAAAATAAGTCCAAACTATCAGTAATCACAATAAATGAGATAGAGTTAAATTTCCCATTAAAAGACGGAGATCATCTGATTTAGGTTTACAAAAAAAATCAGCGGTATGGTACTACAAAAGACACACCTTAAAAAAGGAATATTGAAAGATACACTTGTCAAATGCTAACAAAAAGAACATAGGTGTAACAAAATAATGAGCAAAATAAAATTTAAGTAAAAAGGAGATATTTTATAGTGACAATACAAGCAAAATAGATAAATCAGCCATCTGATAGTGTTTTTAAATATATAAAGCAAAAACATAAGGAAATACAGTGGAGGAATCATAATAATATAGAATAATAGTCTTCTCAAAAATCAATAGATCAAGTAAAAAAAGTAAAGTGTATGAGTTTTTGATCAATAAATTTGATGTAATAGTTATTTATAGGCCGGGCGCGGTGGCTCAAGCCTGTAATCCCAGCACTTGGGAGGCCGAGACGGGCGGATCACGAGGTCAGGAGATCGAGACCATCCTGACTAACACGGTGAAACCCCGTCTCTACTAAAAAAATACAAAAAATTAGCCGGGCGTGGTGGCGGGCACCTGTAGTCCTAGCTACTCCGGAGGCTGAGCCAGGAGAATGGCGTGAACCCGGGAGGCGGAGCTTGCAGTGAGCCGAGATCGCGCCACTGCACTCCACCCTGGGCAACAGAGCAAGACTCCTTCTCAAAAAAATAAATAAATAAATAAAAAATAAAAAGTAAAAGATAAGTCTAACAATGTCTTTAGTGAATAATAAACTATAAATGATTATTATAATTAAAAACAAAAACTTCTAGTAATAAAATAAAACCCACAATAGGCTTAGCAGAAAATATTGCATAGCTAATTAGCAGACTATTAGATAGGTCATAAGAAATTATCCAGAATATAGTCCAGAAAAGCAAGGAGATGGAAAATATAAAAGAGAGTTTAAGAGGTATTGGGTAAGTTCCAACATATTTCTTTTTCTTTTTTTTTTTTTTTTTTGAGATGGAGTCTAGGTCTGTCGCCCAGCCTGAAGTGCAGTGGCGTGATCTCAGCTCACTGCAACCTCTGCCTCCCAGGTTCCAGCAGTTCTCCTGCCTCAGCCTCCTGAGTAGCTGGGATTACAGGCACACACCACCATGCCTGGCTAATTTTTGTATTTTTACAAAAATACAAAAGAGATAGGGTTTCGCCACGTTGGCCAGGCTGGTCTCGAATGCCTGACCTCAGGTTATCCGCCCACCTTGGCCTCCCAAAGTGCTGGGATTACAGATGTGAGCCACCACACCCAGCCTCCAACATATTTCTAATTGGAGTTCCAAAAAAGAGAATAGATAGACATAACAGAGCAGAGACAATATTGGAAAACATAAATCCGAAGAATGAGCAATTCTAGATGTTCCATCATATAGCAAATAACTAAGAACAAACACAATAAAATGTAAAGGCTCTATACAGTAAACTACAAATGTTATTGAGAGAAATTTTTAAAGACCTAAACAGTTGGACGGTTATGTTTATGGATTAGAAGATTAAATAATACTATAATGTCAACTCTCCCCAAACCAATCTATAGATTAAATAAAATCCCAATCAGTACCCTAGCAATTATATATGTGTATGTGTGTATAAATTAGCTAACTGATTCTAAAATGTATTTAGAATTAGAAAGGTCCAGGAGTAGCCAAAATAATTTTTTTATAAAAGGAAGTAATTTGTTAAGATTTGTGTCCTGGCCGGACGCGGTGACTCACGCCTGTGATCCCAGCACTTTGGGAGGCCGAGACAGGTGGATCACGAGGTCAGGAGATCGAGACCATCCTGGCTAACACGGTGAAATCCCGTCTCTACTAAAAACACACACACAAAAAATTAGCCGGGCATGGTGGTGGGCGCCTGTAGCCCCAGCTACTCAGGAGGCTGAGGCAGGAGAATGGCGTGAACCCAGGAAGCGGAGCTTGCAGTGAGCCGAGATTGCGCCACTGCACTCCAGCCTGGGAGACAGAGCGAGACTCCGTCTCAAAAAAAAAAAAAAAAAGATTTGTGTCTTGCACTGGTTAAATCTAACCACTGATAGAAAAATATAATATGTAAAATAAAATGTTAATGTAAACACTAGGATATAAATAAGACATACATTTTTAAACTATTATTGAAGAAGGAACAATGGAAATTTGATCTGATCAATAATAAAAGACAGAAAGGAAGCAAAAATAAGTCCAAACTATCAGTAATCACAATAAATGAGATAGAGTTAAATTTCCCATTAAAAGACGGAGATCATCTGATTTAGGTTTACAAAAAAAATCAGCGGTATGGTACTACAAAAGACACACCTTAAAAAAGGAATATTGAAAGATACACTTGTCAAATGCTAACAAAAAGAACATAGGTGTAACAAAATAATGAGCAAAATAAAATTTAAGTAAAAAGGAGATATTTTATAGTGACAATACAAGCAAAATAGATAAATCAGCCATCTGATAGTGTTTTTAAATATAAAGCAAAAACATAAGGAAATACAGTGGAGGAATCATAATAATATAGAATAATAGTCTTCTCAAAAATCAATAGATCAAGTAAAAAAAGTAAAGTGTTATGAGTTTTTGATCAATAAATTTGATGTAATAGTTATTTATAGGCCGGGCGCGGTGGCTCAAGCCTGTAATCCCAGCACTTTGGGAGGCCGAGACAGGCGGATCACGAGGTCAGGAGATCGAGACCATCCTGGCTAACCCGGTGAAACCCCGTCTCTACTAAAAAATACAAAAAACTAGCCGGGCGAGGTGGCGGGCGCCTGTAGTCCCAGCTACTCGGGAGGCTGAGGCAGGAGAATGGCGGAA
Source organism: Trachypithecus francoisi (assembly GCF_009764315.1). NCBI lineage: Eukaryota > Metazoa > Chordata > Mammalia > Primates > Cercopithecidae > Trachypithecus > Trachypithecus francoisi. The sequence goes on from NW_022681466.1 coordinate 62,573,010, forward strand.
ACCCAGGAGGCGGAGCTTGCAGTGAGCCGAGATCCGGCCACTGCACTCCAGCCTGGGCGGCAGAGCGAGACTCCGTCTCAAAAAAAAAAAAAAGTTATTTATAAAACTTGTACTCACAGAATACACATTATAAACACACTTTAAACATTTATGAAAAATAACATGATCGTTTCACCATAAAAAAATTGAGAAATCAACATTTATTCCTAATTTAAGAAAATATTAGCCTAAGGTCTCAACTTCTTAAAGGAACACAAAGGAAGGATATTTACAACCAATATCATTCCTAAAAGGTAAAATACTAAAGTCACAAACTAGCCATGGATGTTAGCTTTCATCACCACAAATGAGTCAATACTGTTGGTCATAACTAGTACAGAGACACAAGAAAATTAAAAGTATGGACACTTAAAAGGAAGAGACAAAATTAGTATTAATAAGAGAATCACTTATAGCAAAGTCAAGTTGACCAGACACAAGATCCAATTAAAAAACGAAAAAAACAAAAAAACAAAAAACAGCCGGGCATGGTGACTCACACCTGTAATCCCAGCACTTTGGGAGGCCAAGGCAGGTGGATCACTTGAGCTCTGGAGTTTGAGATCAGCCTGGGCAACACGGAGAAACCCCATCTGTATGAAAAATACAAAAATTAGCCAGGTGTGGTGGCTCATGCCTGTAGTCTTAGCTACATGGGAGACTGAGGTAGGAGAATCGCTTGAGCCCAGGAGATGGAGGTTGCAGTGAACCAAGATCACACTACTGCGCTCCAGCCTGGGAGACAGAGTGAGACTCTGTAGCACACATACCAAAAAAAGCCATCTGAAAATGTAATAGAGAAAAAGGTTCCCTTTCCAATGGCAATGAAAACTATCAAATATGTGGGAATAAATATTAAAAGTCATGTGCAAGACCTAGGTGAAGGAAAGCAATACAGAAGGACTTGAATAATTTTCTCATTCATGAAAACTTGAATTAAAGAAGAGCATAACCATTTCTGTTGCTCCCTTGTTTAAAACGAAACCAAAAAATGGGATAAAATGAAATGCCCATCAATAGGCGTTAAGTAATCCTTACTACCTGTAGTACTATAGAATACAAAGCATCAGTTTTTCTTAAAATTTTAGTCGGCCGGGCATGGTGGCTCACGCCTATAATCCCAGCACTTTGGGAGGCTGAGGCGGGCGGATCACGAAGTCAGGACATCGAGACCATCCTGGCTAACATGGTGAAACCCCGTCTCCACTAAAAATACAAAAAAAAATTAGCTGGGTGTGGTGGCAGGCGCCTGTAGTCCCAGCTACTCGAGAGGCTGAGGCAGGAGAATGGTGTGAACCTGGGAGGTGGAGCTTGCAGTGAGCTGAGATGCGCCACTGCACTCCAGCCTGGGCAACAGTGACACTCCGTCTCAAAACAAACAAAAAAAATTTTTAGTCAAAGTCCAAGATTGGCACTCATGAGCCTGAGACAATTCCTACGACCTCTCACCCCACTTTCTTTTTCCAACACTGTGGCCAAGAGTAATATGCTGAAATGCTGGGTCTGAGTGATGGATTCACGGCTGGATTCAGGAGTAAGATCGGTGACATGCAGACATATGACTAAGGGGAAGAAAGATGTGCTTGCTGTAGAAAAATCATAGGGAAAAGGGTGAGGTATATCCATAAAAGACAATATGAAAATATCTCCAAGTCATAAAAGCAAGTTGCAAAAAAATACATGCATCATGTTCTCATTATGTATAAAACATACACACAAACGAAAGTTACATTTTTCTTTATACAAGGGGAATGCACAAATAAAATATAGAAATATGGAAGAAACACTCCAAACTGGTGATAGTGACTTCTGGGAAAGGTATTGGGACTCTGGCTACATTGTGCGCATGGCATTATTTATTCTTTCAACTCTTCCATGTATTTGAAATTTTTTACTATGGTCATACATTGGTTAATAGTTAATAAAAAGCAGTAAACATTTCATACAGAATATAGGGCGTTTTCTCTTCTTTTGCAAGGATACTCACTTGTTTAGAAAATCAAGAGCCTGGCTGGGCGCGGTGGCTCAAGCCTGTAATCCCAGCACTTTGGGAGGCCGAGACGGGTGGATCACGAGGTCAGGAGATTGAGACCATCCTGGCTAACACGGTGAAACCCCGTCTCCAATAAAAAAAAAAAAATACAAAAAACTAGCCAGGCGAGGTGGCGGGCGCCTGTAGTCCCAGCTACTCGGGAGGCTGAGGCAGGAGAATGGCATGAACCTGGGAGGTGGAGCTTGAAGTGAGCTGAGATCTGGCCACTGCACTCCAGCCTGGGCCACAGAGCGAGACTCCATCTCAAAAAAAAAAAAAAAAAAAAGAAAATCAAGAGGCCAATTCAGACGCAAAGTTTATCTGCTCTATGAGGACAATGCTAAGAGGTGGTCCCGTCTGTTTTTGTGTTTACAAAACCACATCATGACTTTGCATACCAACATGTAAGATATTCTCTTCCCCATCTCTGTGTCTGTGTTCATTTTCTTTGTTGCCCACTACCTCCGAGTCAACTTCCAGCCAATATGGCAGGCTGAATGGAATCAAAGGACTTCTTCCTCTGATTCCAGAAATAAAATAAAACAACAAAATTTTTAAGATATAGGAAAGCTCAAAATTAAGAAAGGGATCTCTTCAGGTGCCAGTAAAAAAGGAGAATTTCAAAGTCAGACCAGTGAACAGAAGCCAAACAGCACAAAGGACTATTGGAACTGAATACCAGTTGGGCGTTTGGTCCCTGCAGACAGAGTTAAAGGAGTATTATCTCTGGAAGGCTGGAGGACAGGACACAGAAATTGAGCTACCTACAGAAAGATGAGACCCCATAAGAGATGCCCATTCATTTACAAAATAAGAATGGGAAAAATTTACTTGTTGCCAGGTATCAATGTATTGCCTTCCAATTTAAGCTTCACTGTCGGCTCTATGAAAATTGATCTGAGCCCTGTCTGGGCGTGGTGGCTCACACCTGTAACCCCAGCACTTTGGGAGGCCGAGGTGGGTGGATCACAGGGTCAGGAGTTCAAGACCAGCCTGGCCAACATAGTGAAACCCCATCTCTACTAAAAAAAATTACAAAAAATAAGCCAGGCGTGGTGGCCGGCGCCTGTAATCCTAGCTACTCGGGAGGCTGAGGCAGAAGAATCACTTGAACCCTCCACCTCCCAGGTTCAAGCGATCCTCCCACCTCAGCCTTGTGAGTAGCTAGGATTAAAGGCATATAACACCACGCCTGGCTAATTATTTTATATTTTTAGTACAGACAGAGTTTCAGCACTTGGCCAGGCTAGTCTCAAACTCCTGACCTCAAGTGATCCACCCGCCTTAGCCTCCCAAAGCGCTGGGATTACAGGCGTGAGCCACCGCAACTGGCCAATATTTTAAGTTTTCAACTGTATTTTATCTCTTTATAAAAAGATTAGATTCGGGGGTACAAATGCATGTTTGTTACGTGGGTATATTGTGTAACAGTGGGGACTGGGCTTCTAGTGTGCCCATCACCCAAATACTGAACACTGTACCCAACAGGTAATTTTTCAACCCTCAGTCTCCTCATGCCCTCCCCGCTTTTGCAGTCCCAGTGTCTATTATTTTCACCTTTACATTCATGTGTATCCATCATTTAGCTCTCACTTATAAATGACAACATGAGATATTTCATTTTCTGCTTCTTAGTTAGTTCACTTAGGATAATGGCCTCCAGGTTCATCCATGTTGCTGCAAAGGACATAATTTCATTCTTTTTTTCTGGCTACATAGTATTCCATGATCCAACTGTATTTTATCTTGATTTATATCATTAAGATTTAATGATATAAATTATGAGACTCATTGCTCTTCACTTTTTTCCTACCCTCTTCATCTTTCAGGATATCTGTTAGAATTCCATGGTCAGCCAGGCACCGTGGCTCACGCCTGGAATCCCAGCACTTTAGGAGACTGAAGTGGGTGGATCACCTGAGGTCAGGAGTTCCAAGACCGGCCTGGCCAACATGGTGAAACTCCATCTCTATTAAAAAATACAAAAACAAAACAAAACAAAAAAATAGCCGGACGTGGTGGTGAGTGCCTGTAATTCCAGCTACATAGGAGGCTAAGGCAGGAGAATCACTTGAACCCAGGAGGTGGAAGTTGCAGTGAGCCTGCACTCCAGCCTGGGCAATAAGAGCAAAACTCTATGTCTCAAAAAAAAAAAGAAAGAAAAAAGAAAAGAGACCTCAGATCAATTACATCAGTGTTCACTAAAAAAAATAGAAAAAGTAAATTGAATCCAAATTAGGCCAGGCGCGGTGGCTCAAGCCTGTAATCCCAGCACTTTGGGAGGCCGAGACGGGCGGATCACAAGATCAGGAGATCGAGACCATCCTGGCTAACATGGTGAAACCCCGTCTCTACTAAAAAATACAAAAAACTAGCCGGGCGAGGTGGTGGGCGCCTGTAGTCCCAGCTACTCGGGAGGCTGAGGCAGGAGAATGGCGTAAACCTGGGAGGCGGAGCTTGCAGTGAGCTGAGATCCGGTCACTGCACTCCAGCCTGGGCGACAGAGTGAGACTCCATCTCAAAAAATTAATTAATTAATTAATTAATTAAATCCAAATTAATTAGGAGAAAGGATGTAATAGACATAAAACAGCAATATCAGAAATGAGATAGAAATCACACACACACACACACACACACACACACACACACATCAAGGAAACCAAATGCTGGTTCTTGAAAAGATTTTTTAAAATTGATAAACTTCTAGCCAGAGTAGTCAGGTAAGAAAGAGAGAAGACACAAATTCCCAATGTCCAGGATGAGAGACGTAACATTACTACAGATTAGACAGATTCCCACAGAATAATATTGGGAATTTTTTGTTCCAGTAAATTGAACAACTTAGACAAAATTTGCAAATTCCTTGAAAGATACAAACTACCAAAAAATATTGATAAATTGGACTGCTTCAAACTCAAAAACTTTGCTCTTTAAAAAACTATATTAAGATAATAAGAAAGCAAGTCACAGGCTGGGAAAATATATTTCAAAGATACTTATGAAACAAGTCACAGGCTGGAAAAATATACTTCAAAGATACTTATTTCAAAGATACTTATGAAAAGGACTTGTATCTAGAGTATGCAAAGAAATCTCAAGACTCAGGTTTGGTGAGAAATAAATTCTTAGATTCCATAGGCTGCTGGCTGCTGGTTGAACTGGCCATTTTTCCAGGTCTCTTATATGAAAGGTAAGGAATTGCTTGGTAAAGAGTGGGACCATTGAAATTGGGATATCTGGGAGGATTCAAAAGGCTAGGGCTCTGTTAAGTCTCTGGTCTCTTCTAAAATTATCCCCATTTCGCTTCTTGTCTGATTAAACTATAGCTCCCTTTTAGGGAAAAGGCTAATCATTTCCCTCATGCCCCATCTTTCATTGTTTCTTCCTTAGTAACCAAAGTCAGAATTCAGCATAGCTTTTAGAATGAAATAAGGCTGGAAGTGGGAGGCGAGGTGCAGTGAGGGCTATCTAGCAGAAGCCTTAGTCTTAAAATGGGTGCCGGGCACGGTGGCTCATGCCTGTAATCCCAGCACTTTGGGAGGCTGAGGTGAGTGGATCACCTGAGGTCAAGAGCTTGAGACCAGCCTGCCCAACATGGAGAAACCCCATCTGTACTAAAAATACAAAAACTAGCCAGGCGTGGTGGTGCATACCTATAGTCCCAGAAACTTGGGAGGCTGAGGCACAAGAATTGCTTAAACCCGGGAGGCGGAGGCTGCCGTGAGCCAAGATCATGCCACTGCACTCCAGGCTGGGTGACAGAGCAGGACTGTGTCTCAAAAAAAAAAAAAAGAAAACAGAAATTTCTTAAAATGGGGAAATTTTTTCAGGGGATGAATTTTTTAGTCAGCCAAGACAGACAAAATATAATTTGGGATATGAGTCAATGTATTAATATGAATACATTCACCTATAGATCTAGTTTGAAAGTCAGCCTGCTGTGATTCTAAGGGCTTGCTGGTCTGGCCAACACAGTTGTGGTCATAAAGAAATGAAATCAAAATACACCAATTAAAAGGCAGGAATTCAAAGACTTCAGCAGGCAGGGAGGGTGGTGTGGCTTTCCCTTGTGTTCTTCCCCCACACCACTTCTCACATCCCCCAGTGCTTCATCCTTGCCAGGAGTGACAGATAAAATGAAGTAAGCAAAGAGGTCCTTAAAAAGTACTTCATGGGCTGGGCACAGTGGCTCACATCTGTCATCCCAGCACTTTGGGAGGCCAAAGCGGGTGGATTGCTTGAGCCCAGGAGTTCAAGACCAGCCTAGGCAACATGGGGGAACCCGGTCTCTACAAAAATACAAAAAAATTAGCTGGGCATGGTGGTGTGCGCCTGTAGTCCCAGCTACTTGGGAGGTTGAGGTGGGCAGATTGCTTGAGCCCAGGAGGTTGATATTGCAGTGAGCTGTGGTCGCACCACTGCACACTCTAGCCTGGGTGACAACAGAGCAAGACCTTGTCTCTAAATAAATAAATAAATAGCACTTCATGTCTGTACTCAAGTCAAACAGGAATTCTGCTGGATAGGGCTGCTGTTCAAATGAGGGTCTTGATCTTGGGGGCAATAGGAGAAGCCCAAAGTGGTCAATTAACCATTAGAGGTAAAGTGGACAGTCATGGAATCAAATCTCCAGGGATGGTATGACATACAGAGAATGCTGGCGGTGACTTGGTGTTCCAGAAGTTAAATTCACAGGCAGACTACTCAGTTTTGTTTTGTTTTTTCTTTAAATATATGGAGTTTCACTCTTGTTGCCCAGTCTGGAATGCAATGGAGCCATCTCAACTCACTGCAACCTCTGCCTCCCAGGTTCAAGCGATTCTCCTGCCTCAGCCTCCCGAGTGGCCGGGATTATAGGCATGTACCACACCATGCTCAGCTAATTTTTGTATTTTTAGTAGACACGGTGTTTCTCCATGTTGGTCAGGCTGGTCTTGAACTCCTGACCTCAGGTGGTCCCCCTACCTCGGCCTCCCAAAGTGATGGGATTACAGGCATCAGTTGCTGCACCCAGCTGTTACTCAGTTCTTAATTATTTCAAAGCAAAAATGCTCATACATAGAAAACTAGATATCTAATCTGCGTTAAAGAGTCTTAACTTTTCATCTAATTCCCTGACCTGATTCAGTTCATGAATCCAGACCCCCTTACATGACAGGATGGCTGGGTACTATTGAGGAAGAATTCTCTATGACTCCACATCTGCTCCATAAAACTTCCTCCCAGCCATTCCCAAAAGAAACTGCAGCCATTTGCCTGGACTGACACTCAGCCCCAGGCAGCCAGAACAACACCGGGTTTTGTCAGTCTCAACAGGAGCTTATGGTGGCCAGGTGATAAATGGATTCGTCACCTCAGTTTACATCTTGGCAGACCCAGTGGAAACCGGGTTCTTTCCTAGGATATTTCAATATTCTGAGTGTTTAGTTGACTGACCTCAGCAAGTAACCAAATGCCCACATTGGTTTCCCCTGGCCGAGTTGCATGCGATCCTGTTAAATTTCATATACTTACAGTACCTAAAATTACCTTAGTTATGTTTACTGTTTCTTTGTCTCTTCCAACTAGAATAGAAATTGCTTTAGGCCGAGCACACTGGCTCACACCTGTAATCCCAGCACTTTGGGAGGCCCAGACGGGAGGATCACGAGGTCAGGAGATCCAGACCATCCTGGCTAACATGGTGAAACCCCGTCTCTACTAAAAATACAAAAAAAAAAAAAAATTAGCCGGGCATGGTGGCGGGCGCCTGTAGTCCCAGCTACTTGGGAGGCTCGGGCAAGAGAATAGCATGAACCCGGGAGGCGGAGCTTGCAGTGAGCCGAGATCACACCACTGCACTCCAGCCTGGGCGACAGAGCGAGACTCTGTCTCAAAAAAAAAAAAAAAAAAAAGCAAAAGTGCATCCCTAGAAAAATCAGCAATAAGGTCACAAAGGCTTAAAACCTGCTGTGTCCTGATGCCTATCGCATCTCTACCCAGCTCGCCCATTTGGTACAAAAGGTTAATGGGACTTAGAGAATAACTGTATCTATCAAAGACTTAATCAAGTAGTGAGACCAGATGTGGTCTCCTTGCTGGAATTAGTAAATACAGCTCCTGACACCTGAGAATGAGCTATTGATTTGGAAAATGCATCTTTCTCCATGTTGATGAACAGAGAATACCAGAAGCAACTTGGTTTAACTGACAGCGTTAGTAGTATATCTTCAGAGGGACAGCATGGCTTTTTCCAGTAATTCAGAGAAGGAACTCCAGAGCCAGCATTACCTGGGTTCAAGCCCTGGCACTGCTGCTTACTAGTTGTGTGACCTTTGGCAGATTACTTAATCTCTCTGTGCCTCAGTTTCTTCACCTGTAAAACAGAGATAATAGTACCAGCCTCAAAAGTTTATTATGAATTAAATGAGTTAATATCGTAAAGTGCTTAGAAGAGTGTCTTGCCCACAGTTAAGTACTATATCAATGCTGCTCAGCGGTAATTATTAACTGCGATCTCTGCAGCTCTAGGATGAAATCAAGTCAGCACGTGCTTGATTAGCTCACCATTCCTCAGGACATCATGCTGGTGGTGCCTCACTGCAGGTGATATCCTACTGATGAGATGTAGCTAGAACTGTAATTATATGACTCCTATGGGCTATGGCCTCTCCTCCTCTAGACTTCCTGGCTTTCTTCTCTGACCCTGTGGGCCCTTGGAGCTTTTGGCGCTACCTGTATGACTGCTCAGCCCAAGACTCTGGACTTGCAAGACCTTCCTTCCACTAGTGGAAAAGAGCAGGAGTGGAGGATAAAGAAGGAGGGGCCTCAAACCTGGGAGACACTTTACGAGTCAGGAATGGGCTGTGACCATCAGACCAGTGACCAAGTGTAGGAGATCAGTCAGGGTGATGGGAAAAATTGTAGAAAGATGCAAAGCTTCTTGGAAGGCCAAGAGGTTTTACAAAGCTTCGGAAAAGGACTTGGCTGAAGGCAGTCAGATTCTCTTATTCGTTGCCTGAAAGCTTAGGTTAGATAATAAGGGGATGTAAAGAAACTTATCTAGATAAGTTCGTTTACTTAGGCCTTGGAACCTGGCCTTTTAAAAATGTTATTATTATACTTTAAGTTCTAGGGTACATGTGCACAATGTGTAGGTTTGTTACATAGATATACATGTGCCACGGTTTGCTGCACCCATCAACTCGTCAATTACATTAGGTATTTCTCCTAACACTATCCTTCTCCCAATCCCCACCCTACAACAGGTCCCAGTGTGTGACATTCCCCTCCCTGTGTCCATGTGTTCTTATTGTTCAACTCCCACTTATGAGTGAGAATACGCGGAGTTTGGTTTTCTGTCACAAGGAACCTGGCCTTTAATCATCCACGCAGGACTGCTCTCTCTGGGGAGGGCGACCATGCTGATTACCCACATGTGTGTTGACTCAAAGCCTTTGTCATTAAATCTGTGCTGAACAAATGCCCACAGGACCAGCTTGTCGAGGGCACGGCTGCTGACTCTTCACAGCACCCTCCTTGGGGTCTGTAAGTGGCCCGGTCCCCTAGCCTGCTCTTTCAGTGGATACCTGTGTCTGAGTGCCTTCCTTCATCCATCATTCGGCCAGGGTCTGCAGGTCGGACGTGGCAACCAGCCTCAGACAGCAGGAACAGATCCAGGCAGAGGATCTGAGCTTCCAGAGAAAGAATGGGAGGCCCCTTTGGGGCCCCTTTGGCCATCCTGAGCTAGCTCCATTTCTGGCTATGCTCCTCTCTAGCTCAATGGCTTTCAACTTTTCTCTAACTCCTAGCTGGAAATCCCCAGGAGGATCTTTGTGATAGGAAAAAAGCATCCAATGGTTCTCCCATGCTTTCTCCTCAAGGATCACTTGACCAGAAGCCTGCAGCCTATCATCAGATGCATGGCCAAGGTTGGAACCATGACCCTATTGCCTCCAACCCAGGCAGAAATTGGACTCAACCATTTCCCATGCTCTGTTCTCACAGCCTTCTACCAGGTCCTTCTAGAGGGAGAAGCGACCTCAGGGAAGGGCATGCAAGGGTGCCTCAGGCATCCTTGTTACAGACCCTAGATGGATAGATATCCATCAGGGGTCAAGTGTAATTACCTCTTCTTGAACCTCCACGGTTCAGAGCCTAGAGTAAATGTGTTACAGAGAACACTGCTAAGGCCTGGGACCCTCTCATGATATCCCAACAAACCAAGACTATTCTAAAGGCTGAGTCCTTAGCAGAGAGAAGCCAGGGAGGTGCATCTCTGAGTTCCAATCCAATCTCTTGGAGGAGGAAGAAAGTGAGACTGAGCTTAGGAAGAGCATGGAAACTGAATGTGACAAATTGCTCTGAGAGTCAACAGAAGAGAAAGAACCAGATAAAGCAGGAAGACTCCTAGACTCCTATTCACCCAAGAGGACTTGGACAACCATGTCTTCCACAGTGCCTAAGCGTACCTCAGTGTAAGACTTGAAGAAAACATGGACTTCTTTTGCAATGCAAACACACAGGTTTACTGGTATCCATATTGTCCTCTGGGGTCAGGTGGCTGGGTCTTCTTGCTTTCTCTGTTATCTCAGTTTTACCTTCTAACTGTTGCTTTGATCAAAGGTAAGTTGTCTTTTTCACTGCAGTAAAAAATGGACTCCATTCTTCCTTGTTTTTTTGTTTGTTTTTTGTGGTTTTCTTTTTGAGATGGAGTCTCAGTCACCCAGGTTGGAATGCAATGGCGCGATCTTGGCTTGCTGCAACCTCCACCTCCTGGGTTCAAGCAATTCTGCTGCCTTAGCCTCCTGAGTAGCTGAGATTACAGGTGCACGCCACCACACCCAGCTATTTTTTGTTATTTTTAGTAGAGACAGGGTTTCATCATGTTGGCTAGGCTGGTCTCAAACTCCTGACCTCAGGTGGTCTGCCCTCCTCGGCCTCCCAAAGTGCTGGGATTATAGGCTTGAGCCACCACACCCGGCCCATTCTTCCTTCTTAAGGAAAAAAAATGTAGCAGAGACATGTCAATGAGTCACACTAATATGTAAGAGGGAAGACTTAATTCTTGGGATCAGGTGTCTTGAACAAATGTTTACCATCAAAAAAGGAAGTATTTGCAGAAAAAGGACTGTTTAAGTACAGGTGACCTCAACTGTTGGGCCCCAGTCCTGGGGTCAGGCTTAGTAGCTTCTAAGTAAGAAATGATAGGATATTTGTAAGAGTCGCTACTGAAGAGTGTGCAGACCTTTAGGAAATGGGATAGTCAACTAATTATCTGTCAGGCAGATGTGGAACTTGTGTTTTTTCAAGTACAAGCCCTCCAGAGAGAGGCCTGAGGAGGCTTCCACTCTTTAGAAAACAGCAAGTCATTGGAACGAAAAGCACTTTTAGATTTTAGAAAGAATTCAAGTAACTACTTTCTGATAGCAATAGCAAGCAACGAACCAAGTTTACTCAGCAGGAATGAAACAAGGTCATTTATCAAACCTGAATAATTCAGACAGCCATGCGTGTTTCATGGACAGGATTTTATTAAAATTGTACATATATCTCATTTAAATTAAAAAAAGAACATTTTTTCTAGTATCAAAATAGTTATTTTTAAAATACCTTGAAAAACTTTAATACAATTTGTAATATATTAAATATTCACCTGAACTCTCAGCCATTTATCTCCCATCTCTCTCTGCTAGAATCTTGGCTTACCATCACTATCATTCTTTTGTTTTTTTCTCTTTTTTTGGTATATTTAATGCTTATCCCAGTAAAGCATTAAAAATAAAATATTTTTATTTAAGTCCACAATGTTTAAAAAAAAAGAAAGAAAAAGGAAAAGCCAATGACAGTATTTGACATGACTTTGAAGATTCTTATTAACCAGGCTCACCTTGTTTACCCACATCCAAAGCTCTTTAGTAAATACCAGTTCTTGCCCTGAAACTGGTAATATTGACCCAATAGCATCCTCTAGTGGCCAGACTGTAGCAAAGCACCCAATGATACAGGAAGGTTTTGGACCTTGGGTTATGTGGACCTTGGGTGTTAGAAGTCTAGATATGGAGACCCCCCCCCCCCAAAACACACACACACACACACAATTTTTAAGGGATTACAAGACAACTGGCTTCCTGGAAACCCACTTTCAACACAAGCTGCCTACAGTTGCTTGGCAAAGTCCCAAGAACGCCAGCGTCACACAATACTGATATGCTCCATCAAAAGCTGGACTCCGGTAAGGTTTTCTTTCGACCTAAAGAAAGAGTGTGGTATTTGACCCTCTGAAATGTGCCATAAGAAGCCTGCTCCCCTGGAACAGTCCTTTGTGACATGCCCAGTGCACTGCCTCTTGGGGCTCTGCTGGCTTTACGAGGGAGGCGGAGAGAGCTGGGAGCTGACCACACATCCCTCTCAAGCCGGCTGCCCAGGCCCCTGGCCAGGCCCTCTGGGATCCTGAGGGCAGGAGGTGAGCCTGGAACCTGCCCGTCCATGGCAGGACTCAGCCTGCCACTCACCAGGGAGACAGGGGGCACTTGTGGAGAGACCTCTGCCCTCTCATTCCTCCTGTTCTCCTTCTTCCGAAACACGGACCTCAGAAGGGTGAGTGTCCCCTGCAGGGGTCTGTCTAGCTCAGAGGTGCCTCGGCGACTGTCTTTGCTATTTCCAGAGAATCCCACATAGGGGGAGGGGGGGCTACTCTTGCTTCCCATCTGGAAGCTCTCCTTCCAGTTCATGGCCTTCTGACCCTCCGGTCGAGCTGGTTTCTCATGCTCCACCGAAGGCATCACAGTGAGAGGCAGGTCAAACTTTCTGGGAAGCTTGATATCCTGCCCTGCATTTTCTTTGAGTTTCCTCGCTGTGTTTGGACCATCTGAGTTTCCAGGGGCCAGACAGTGGTTGGGTTGAGCCGAGGGACAGGGCACCCCGGCTGGACCTCTTTCGATGGCCCGCCCACCATCTTCGCTGTTAGCAGGAAGGGCGAGGTTGGACCTCGGCGATGCTGACTTCTCATCCTCACCCACAGTGCCCGTCAACAGTGACACAATGGACTGGCTCGTGGACCGAGGTCTTCGTCTAGATTCCAAGTACTCCACCAACTCGACAGAGGCACCTGGTGGTTTCTCCTTGGATCCAAAGGACCACCGCAGAGGCATGGTCTTGAACGGTCCCTGCTTGGCTCGGGAAGTGGTAGGTGCCTTCATGCTAATGCTTCTGCCTTTCACGCCCCGTACCAAACGCCTGGGCTCCAACCCTCCTGAAAAGACAGAAAGACTGTCAGTGTACAAGCACCCTACAGCTAAATGCCAGTCATCTCACGTTCACTGAGCACCGCTGATGTGGGAGGCACTGCGCTGGGCACTGGAGACACAGCAGTGAAGAAGTCACAGAGGGTTCCCGCCTTTGGGGAACAGCAATGGTTTCACCCACTCTTCCTCAATATCCACTGACACGTTTGAAGCCACAGGGTAAGCCAGTGCCAAAGAAGGTATCTACATGCTGGGCAGCACAGACACCCGGCAACGCTCAGTCTCACGGGCATCTAGCCCGAAGAATGAACATGAGTTTCATCCATCTTTAAATATTCCCATGAAACGGAATGCCTAGCAAAAGTGCTGCTTTTCCAGGTCATATTAGGTCCTTGTATTTTTCAAATTCAAGAAACTGATATCCTACCCTGGGCTAAAAAAGAAGAAAAAATTGTATTTAAAAAAAAAAAAAAAAAAAAGGCAAAAACCGCAATTACTTTTGCACCAACCTATACAACTTGTAAAAATACATACACGTGCATGTATTATGCATGCATGTGAAAACATACAAATAAGAATAGAGAAATAGATGCCAAAAACAAGGTGTGGATAGGGCCATGGCAGTGCTGTTTGTGATGGATTTTTTTTTTTTTCCTATATCTCAACATTTCTAAAAGGACATGTACAACCAAAGTTATGTGTTTTTGCTTAAATTCTCAGTCTCGGGAGGCTGAGGCGGGCGGGTCACAAGGTCAGGAGTTTGAGACCAGCCTGACCAACATGGTGAAACCCTGTCTCCACTAAAATACAAAAATTTGCCTGGCACGGTGGCACATGCCTATAATCCCAGCTATTCAGGAGGCTGAGGCAGGAGAATCGCTTGAACCCAGGAGGCGGAGGTGGCAGTGAGCTGAGATCATGTCACTGCACTGCAGCCTGGGTGACAGAGCAAGACTCTGTCTCAAAAAAAAAAAAAAACAAAAGGAAAGAAATTCTCAGTCATCAGTCACTGTACCATTAAAATGCCTTGTTTTGGCCGGGCGCGGTGGCTCACGCCTGTAATCCCAGCACTTTGGGAGGCCGAGACTGGCGGATCACGAGGTCAGGAGATCAAGACCATCCTGGCTAACACGGTGAAATCCCATCTCTACTAAAAAATACAAAAAAATTAGCTGGGCGTGGTGGCAGATGCCTGTAGTCCCAGCTACTCGGGAGGCTGAGGCAGGAGAATGGCGTGAACCCGGGAGGCGGAGGTTGCAGTGAGCGGAGATCGCACCACTGCACTCCAGCCTGGGCGACAGAGCAAGACTCCGTCTCAAAAAAAAAAAAAAAGACCTTGTTTTACATGATGCCTGCAATCACTGAGAAAGAAATCTTCTGCTGAAAGACACAAAATCCACCTGGCACAACTGAAACACCCAGTCCACATGGCAGTCACACACATTTGGAGAAACACTGCAAGGTGACCTCTGAGCTCTGCCCCCCGGGTGGCCACTTCTTCATAGTGTCTGAGGGCGCTGTGGACTGAAGGTTTATGTCCCCTGAGAGTCATACACTGAAGCTCTAATCCCCAAGATGATGGTATTATAAGGTGGTAATTAGGTCGTGAGGGTGGAGCCCTCATGAATGGGATTAGCGCCCTTCTAAAAAGGGGCCAAAGAGCTAGTCAGCTCTCTTTCTGCCATGTGCGGACACATGAAGCTGTCTGCAGCCCGAAGAACGTCTCCAGAGCCTCATCATGCCGGCACCCTGACCTCAGACTTCCAGCCTGCAGAACTGTGGGGAAGACATGTCTGTTGTGGATAAGCTGCCCAGGCGTGGTATTCTGCTCTAACAGCCAGAACGAACTATGAAACAGAGAAGCTCCAAAAGGGAGCAGAACTGCTGCCATAAAACGCCCCCTGTTAGCAGCACAGCCAACACGATGTGTGACACAGAGAGGGGCCAGGGATTGTCAGGTGCGCGGGTGAGAGCTCAGGAAGGGCAAAGGAAGGAGGCGCAGGAAAGTGAATGCTGCAGGAATGCAGGGGAGGCAAGGTGCACATGGACCAAGCACCCCTGGAGAAATGACGGGAGTGGGAAGAAGCAGAAAGCCCATTACCTCCAAAAGGAGTTAGAAAGCATCTCAAGGATTTGACTTTCCAGGTTTTTCATAGAGAATGTTATATATATATATATATTTTTTTTTTTTTTTTTTTTTCTCAAAGCATTTCTTTAGATTACCAGTCATAGACACAATTTTACCCAAAATACTCTGTAATTTTGGTTTGGATTGACCCTATTTAATTCGCAGCCCTTGGGGGGAAGAAATATTCTGCAGTCTGAGATGTGTGTGAAGTTTCTTTCTCTTTTTTTTTTATCTCTCTCTCTCTTCTACAGCCCTGGGAAGGGCAGAAAGGGACGCTTTGTATTAGCAGGACAAAGCTGTGACTTTTAGCCTTTCAAAATGAGAGCATGTTGCCTGGAGCCCCAGCAGGTGGCGAGAGGAGTTGGCTGCTGCCCGAAATAGCAGTTCTTCCTTTCTTCCTGGTAGGACAGGGTCTGAGGCCAGGGCTGACATCAACGCCTGAGCTACATTTCATGGGAACCACAGATGCCCACGGAACTCGCGTCTCCTCTTTCTCAAGACGGCAGTGAAAAAGCATCCCTATCTTTATTCTCCTTCCACTTATTGGGCTATGATAACAGGATCTGAGACAGTGACGGCTTTAATAAAATTGAGAAATAAACAGCGTAAGAACACAAGGGAATAAGAGGCCTCCATGCTCATATCACACTTCCTCTCTACTAAGTCACTTCCTGCCCAGGGTGGGTGCAAGTCCCGGTACCCCTCCGCTGGGGAGATGGACGAACCTTCTGGGATGCTGGGAGACAGATGCTGAACACAGTGGTGTTCAGAGACCCCTGGGCACTAATTCTGGTTCAACCCCCGCCCCACCCCACCCCAAGAAGATTCTGTTTCCAGCCAGTCTGGCTTGAATGAGAACCAAGAAGAGGCTAGAGCCTTACACTGCATTAAAGACACAGGCAGTTACCTTCTTCCTGAAGGTGACATAAGCCCCGCAGCATTCATAATGTGCTCATTGGACCCCACAAGAGCCCCCCCACCCATGCAGATGGCACCAGTGCAGCTGACAGGCACAGTCCCCCGACACCCCCTCCACACTGCAGCTCTGGAGCCAGCAGGTGCTGCTTTGAAAACAGCCACATCTGTTCCTATCCCTGTGTGGCCACCTTGATTTCTACATGACTTTTTTATTTTTGGCTAATGCAATACACATCAATCCAAACTCATGTGTTTTGTGAACAGGGCTGGGGACCTCTTGGTGCCATGCTTAGTGCCCCCCCCGCCCTCCCACCACAGAACAAGACTTTTCCTAGTTGAGTACCTTCTGTCTCTTCCAGGGCTTCCATCATGCTTCATACATCCACCTGCTTACTCCTTCAGAAAATATTTAATAAGCACCTACTATGTGCCAAGGACTGTCTTCAATGCTGGGGATACAGTTGAGGGAAAATAATAGGATGCACCTGTCTTTATGAGGTTTGGCAAAAGCAAGAAGAATATATGATACCATACAATGCTTCTTTTCTTTTTTTTTTTGAGACAGAGTCTCGCTCTTGTCCCCCAGGCTAGAGTCCAATGGTGTGATCTTGGCTCACTGCAACCTCTGCCTCCCAGGTTCAAGTGATTCTCCTGCCTCAGCCTCCCCAGTAGCTGGGATTACAGGTGCCTGCCACCACGTGTGGCTAATTTTTGTATTTTTAGCAGAGATGGGGTTTCACCATGTTGGCCAGGCTGGTCTTGAACTCATGACCTCAAGTAATCCACCTGCCTCGGCCTCCCAAAGTGCTGAGATTACAGGTGTGAGTCACCATGCCAGGCCCCATATGATGTTTCTTAAGCCGTGTACAATTACTTCACAGCCTGATGACCATTTCTGCATGGAGGTCAGGGTGCAACCCAGGACAAGCCTACCCCCCAGCTCTCCTCTGGTCCCCATAAGAAAAAGCTACACTGATGAGTTGAAGCTTCTCCACCTCCGATATTGAACCAGCAGGACGAAGCGGGGAAGAAAAAGGCTGGCCGTCACACCACCAGCCCTTGGGAGCCAAAGCCACTGCCCCTTTCATTACTCCAAGAGCCACTGCCATGCAAGAGAGGGTGGAGCAGAAAAGAAAACAGCAACATGCATGAGGGGGTCTGGCAGTCCGAGAAGAATCAACAGAACCATCGGAGCTGGCCGCTGATGAAACAGAGCCACCAGCGGAAACGCGACAGTTTAAAATGATCAATAAACTTGCATCTCAAGGAAGACACCGAAAAAGCAGGGACTGAAAATCGTGACTGACCAAGAGATAGAAACTACAAGGGAGGCCGGGTGCGGTGGCTCTCGCCTGTAATCGCAGCACTTTGGGAGGCCGAGATGGGCGGATCATGAGGTCAAAGTAGCAATTAACAAATTGGACCAGAGCAGCAGAGTTCAAGACCAGCCTGACCAACATGGTGAAACGCCGTCTCTACTAAAAACACGAAAATTAGCCGGATGTGGTGGTGCGCGCCTGTAATCCCAGCTATTCATGAGGCTGAGGCAGGAAAATCGCTTGGACCCGGGAGGGGGAGGTTGCAGTGAGCCAAGATTGTACCACTGCCCTCCAGCCTGGGCCACAGAGCAAGACTCCATCTCGAAAAAAGAAAGAAAGAGAGAAAGAGAGAAAAAGGCGGGGGGGAGGGAGGAAGGAACGAACTACAAGGAAAAAGGCAGGAGACTCAGAAGACAGATCCAGGAGACTCAACAGCAAATCACAAAAACATCAAAAGCAGGAGAGACAATCATTACACAAAAACCAAAAGACATTTCTCTAAAGACAGGCCTGAGTCTGTAGAACAAAAGGCACCCCCAAGTTCTAGGTAAGGTTGAAGAACAAAAACCGGTGCTTAGGCATATTCTGGGAGAATTTCTAAACTCCAAGGTCAAGGGGAGGATCTTAAAAGCTTCCAACCAGAAAAAACAAATGACTCTTCTATAAACAACAAAAAAAAGCCTGGTTTTCTCACCTGCAACCCTGGGGCCAGGGAGGCTGTGGGAAAACAGCTTCAGATGCCTGAGAGAAAAGAACGGCGACCCAAGAGTCGTGCAACCAGCCAAGCTGCCATTCACTCCCAAATGAAAGGAAATACTTGCGGCTGGGCAAAGATTTTGAGAACGTATCACACACACTCGAATGAACCAGACCTACCACCTCAAGACGGGGAGGTGACAAAGAGGAGAAAAATAGTGGTGCACAGTGGACCCTGCAATCCGGGTACCGTCCACCACCCTATATGCAGGACAGACGGCCCAGAATGTGTCACATAAAGTTAAGTGCTGCGAGGGGCGTTCTGATAACCGTCTGGAGTAGAAAGTACTAGGCCCTGTCAGCAAAATCTAAGAGTTCGCAAGAGACCAGAGGAGGCACATGAAAGCCTTTCAAAGCTCTCATTTTGGGGGAAACGACAGGGAAAAGACTGACAACAGATATATTATATATTTCTCATCTTATGGGGGGGGGAAGGAGAGAAGACAGTGGTGAAATACAGCACCTTGCAGGAAATAATTGGCTTCTAAATACTGAGACAGAGAAAGCAGATTAACAAATTGCTACTTTGTGACCTGAGCGGCAGAACTTCCCAGTGAACCAGGAAACAAAGAGCAACACGCTCACATCAGCAACAATAAGGAAAGGAAAAGCAG
Organism: Trachypithecus francoisi; assembly: GCF_009764315.1. Classification (NCBI taxonomy): domain Eukaryota; kingdom Metazoa; phylum Chordata; class Mammalia; order Primates; family Cercopithecidae; genus Trachypithecus; species Trachypithecus francoisi. Next base: position 62,592,044 of record NW_022681466.1, read on the forward strand.
CAGCAGCCACAGAAAATCTTTAAAAATGAAATGAACAAAATCAAGTTTTGCAGCTGTTCCATTAAGTCGGCATGAACGGAAGGCTCCAGTTATAAGACAGCCTCTGAATTTTCGGTAAAAAAAAAAACAAAAAACCCAGCACCAGGCTGTTGACCAGAAACCACTTAAAACTAACTCAAAAAGAAAGGTTCCCAAAGCCCAAGAGAGGGGCAAAAAATGACAGCAGGCAAATGAGAAAGAGAGAAGGCAAAAAGAAAGAAGAAAAGGGTGGGATTATTAAACTTGGACAAAGTAGAATTTAAAGTTGAAAACATTAAGCAGGGATAAAGAACCGCATTATAATGATAAAAAGCACAACTTATAAAAGAGAGCTAATAGTCATAAACCCGTAGACACCTAGTAACAAAGCAACTAACAAGATAAAGTGAAAATTATCAAAACGCAAGGATTTCTTGATTAAAGATACAGCTAGGCTGGGTGCAGTGGCTCACGCCTGTAATCCCAACACTGTAGGAGGCCAAGGCAGGTGGATCACCTGAGGTCAGGAGTTTGAGACCAGCTTGGCCAACATAGTGAAACCCTGTCTGTACTAAAAATACAAAAAAAAAAAAAAAAAAAAAAATTAGCTGGGTGTGGTGGCAGGCGCCTGTAATCCCAGCTACTGGGGAGGCTGAGGCAGGAGAATTGCTTGAACCTGGGAGGTAGAGATTGCGGTGAGCCAAGGTTGGGCCATTGCACTCCAGCCTGGGCAACAAGAGCGAAACTTAGTCTCAAAAAAAAAAAGATACAGCTATACAGGAAGGTTTCCATATATTTCATTTCTGCCAGGAGTCCCAGAGAAGGTACATTTAATAGTTAAGACATAAAGCTCACATCCCTCAAATAGACAATATACATTAGTTTGCATACGCACAGAGCATTTACAAAATAGTAATCATGTACTTGACCACAAAAAGGGACTAATGTGTGACCTTGCGGCACGTCTGACTTGAAAAAGGGAATAATTTTTGAAAACCACATTCTTGGATCACAACCCACAAAAATCAAAGAATAAAATTGACCAAAATAGTCTGAAATAGTTGAGACTTCCAGATAACCTCTAGATCAAAGAAGAAATCAAAACTGAAATGAAATACTATCTGGAAAGTGCTTAAAAAGAGAAAACGAAAACCTTTGAGGCCCGATAAAACCATAGAGGAAATTTATCATCAGAAGTGCCCATACTGAGAAGCTATGAAAGCTTAACTTTCAGGGCCCCTTATTACGAGGAGGTCTCTGGGAAGGACCCCTAGCCATTTTTTTTACATGGTCATGATTGTATAAAAATTGCAAAAGTAAAATGTTTCTATATTCTTTTTCTTATAGAACCTTTCCCCACACCCACCTCAATTATATAAGTTGCAGTCTCTAAAAAACTTGGATCCATTCATTTTGGTTTAAGTTTCCTTCATTATTATGATGTTCATAACCAGGGCTACCAGAAAGGTGGTGTTCTCAGGCTGCCAGCATTTCTATACAGAGAGCTGCTGGTGTTTTGCAGTGGTGACTTTTTACTGAGCAGGACTACTCTTGGGCATTGCAGGACACTTAGCATTCTTGCCCCCAACCTGGGGAATAAATGCCAGTAGTCACCTCTACTAATTTTGACAGTCAAAAAAACCCAGCCGGGTGCGGTGGCTCACACCTGTAATCCCAGCACTTTGGGAGGCCCAGGTGGGCAGATCACCTGAGGTCGGGAGTTCAAGACCAGCCTGACCAACATAGAGAAATGCCATCTCTACTAAAAATACAAAATTAGCCAGGCATGGTGGTGCATGCCTGTAATCCCAGCTACTCGGGAGGCTGAGGCAGGAGAATTGCTTGAACCTGGGGGGTGAAGGTTACAATGAACAGAGATTGCGCCACGGCACTCCAGCCTGGGCAACAAGAGCAAAACTCCATCTCAAAAACAAACAAAAACAAAAAAACAGAAAAAAACCACTCTCTCCTACATATTTGCAAACTCATGACGGTGGGAAGAAGGGCTACCCACCACTATTTGAAAACTTATATGCTAGATTTGCTAGATTTTCGTCTTGCCCGGGTTTAGTTAAAAAAAAAAAAAAAAGCTGGATTTTTCTTTTTCTTCTTTCTTTTTTTCTTCTTCTTTTTTTTTTTTTTTTGAGATGGAGTCTCACTCTGTCGCCCAGGCTGGAGTGCAGAGGCGCAATCTCGGCTCACTGCAATCTCCATCTCACAGATTTAAGGGATTCTCCTGCCTCAGCCTCCCAGGTAGCTGGGATTATAGGCACGCGCCACTATGCCCAACTAATTTTTGCGTTTTTAGTAGACGGAGTTTCACCACATTGGCCAAGCTATGGAGAAACTCCTGATCTCAAGTGATCCGCCTGCCTCGGCCTCCTAGTCTTTCTTTTTTTTTTTTTTGAAACAGGGTCTCACTCTGTCACTCAGGCTGGAGCACACTGATGGGATCTCGGCTCACTCCAACCTCCACTTCTTGGGCTCAAGTGATTCTCCAGCCTCACTCTCCTTAGTAGCTGGGATCACAGGCATGGCCATCATGCCCAGCTAATTTTTGCATTTTTAGTAGAGACAAGGTTTTGCCATGTGGACCAGGCTGGTCTCGAACTCCTAGCCTCAGGTGATCCACCTGCCTCGGCCTCCCAAAGTGCTGGGATTACAGGCATGAACCACCACGCTCAGCAAATGCTGGATTTTTCAACCATCTCAGAACTTCTAAAACAGGTTTCAAAATCTGTCACCATTTTAGTCAAACCCCAGGAGGAAAAGCTCTCTTACGAAGCAAGGTTCTTGCAGTCTCTTTCCAAGTGAAAGCGACTCTAATCTGGAACGTATGTCTAAAGAGCCTGAGAGCCAAGACCTGGCACCCAGAGGGAACGGGTCCATTTCAGTCCCACCACTTTCCAGGGGTGAGCTGTACAACCAGGTGCAACTGGCTGCTTCACACCGAGTCTCAGATTTCCCCTTGGTAGGGCTATAAGATCATCTCTCCCAAAGGTTTTGAGGACTGAACTAGTGAATGTGAGTAAAATGCCTGCAAGGGTCTGCAGGACAGTTATCATCCCTCCCCCAGCCCTCTCAGAGATCTCTGAGGAGGTTTTCTAGAGGTGTGCCTGACATCTGTCTGAATAGCATGAGAGGAACTTGGGCCATCCTTTGAAATAGCCTCCTCTTGGGAGGGTGTCAAGCACATTTCTTCTTGGGAGAACCGAGAAATGGCCTGAGGTACTTTGCCGTTAAACAGAGCTGGGATGAATTTTTGAACTTACCATAGGCGGTGCTGACAGGGATGAACGAGCTTGAGAAATAACATCTTTTTTGTTGTAGACACTATTTTTTTTTTTTTTTTTACATGGAGTTTCACTCTTGTTGCCCAGGCTAGAGTGCAGTGGTGCGATCTCAGCTCACTGCAACCTCCACCTCCTAGGTTCAAGTGATTCTCCTGCCTCAGCCTCCCGAGTACCTGGGATTACAGGCACGCGCCACCATACCCGGCCATAGACATAATTTTAAACGTGCAATCATGAAAATACAAGGGGAAAAGAAATGTCCAGCCAGGACAAGTCAAAACATACTGCATGAAATAGTATACCTGCACAGAAACGGATTCTTTTTTTTTTTTTTTTTTTGAGATGGAGTCTCACTCTGTCGCCCAGGCTGGAGTGCAGTGGCCGGATCTCAGCTCACTGCAAGCTCCGCCTCCCGGGTTTACGCCATTCTCCTGCCTCAGCCTCCCGACTAGCTGGGACTACAGGCGTCTGCCACCTCGCCCGGCTAGTTTTTTGTATTTTTTAGTAGAGACGGGGTTTCACCATGTTAGCCAGGATGGTCTGGATCTCCTGACCTTGTGATCCGCCCGTCTCGGCCTCCCAAAGTGCTGGGATTACAGGCTTGAGCCACCGCGCCCGGCCTCTTTTTTATTTTATTTTTTGAAATGGAGATTTGCTCTTGTTGCCCAGGCTGGAGTGCAATGGCACGATCTCGGCTCACCACAACTTCTGCCTCCTGGGTTCAAGCAATTCTCCTGCCTCAGCCTCCTGAATAGCTGGGATGACAGGCATGCACCACCATGACCAACTAATTTTTATTTTTAGTAGAGACGGGGTTTCCCTATGTTGATCAGGCTGGTCTCGAACTCCCAACCTCTGCCCACCTTGGCCTCCCAAAGTGCTGGGATTACAGGTGTGAGCTACTGCTCCCAGCCCAGAAACATTATTCTAAGGAAATCAGACAACTCCAAGATGCACAGACACGCTATGAGTGTCATGTCTACTCGTGAAATTCTGGCAGCCCAAAGGCCACACACTGGGGAATGAATTAATTAACTCTGACACACGAATCCCTGTAAACCAGAGGGGCAGACTCAGTGAGAATCTAAAACCACTTGTAGCTTTAAGATCCTATCATCATCTCTATTCAACTCACAAATATGTAAGCAGAGTTTGGTACACACCTGGTACAGTAAGTCTTTGCAGCATCATTGAAAGGCCCTTGATAACTTGAACTTGAATCAAAACAACATATAACGAAACCAACTTTCCCAAAGACTAATTGATACAAATAATAGTTAAGCTCCTACAGCATATTTCTGGTCTCAAAAGCATCGCCAAACTTCTAAATAAAGACCCAAACACTTCTACTATTAAACATTGAAATAAAACATGAGCTACGGCTAGGGGTGGTGGCTCACACCCTGTAATCCCAGCACTTTGGGAGGCCGAGGTGGGCAGATCACGAGATCAAGAGATCGAGACCATCCTGGCCAACATGGTGAAACCCCATCTCTACTAAAAATACAAAAATTAGCCGGACGTGGTGGTGCACGCCTGTAGTCCCAGCTAGTCGGGAGTCTGAGGCAGGAGAATTGCTTGAACCTGGGAGGTGGAGGTTGTAGTGAGCTGAGATCACGCCATTGCACTTCAGCCTGGCAACAGAACAAGACTCCATCTCAAAAAAACAAACAACAAAAAAAAAGTGAGCTATACATACATTTAAGAAAAGTAACAAGTAAGATAATTATTTGCCCACTTATTCCAGCTCAGGGTCATGAATGGCAGGAACCAGCCCTGGACAGGTCGCCTCCCATTTCAGGGAGACTCACACTCACACTGAGACCGTGCAGACAATCAGATCACCTAACGGTCCATCTTTGGGATGTGGGAGGAAACTGGAGCACCCGGAGAAAACCCACGCAGACATGGGGAGAGTGAGCAAACTGCATTCTCCAGTAGTCCCGGCCAGGAATCAACTAATTTTTCTTATCAACATTATAGTGAAATGACCGTTGAACAAAATGACATTATTTAAGGACCTGCTGGATTGCACTGGGTACTTGGATACAATGATGACATAAAGTATAAAGAAATAAGCAGCTGATGAATGAACATACACACTGTGCCCAAGCAATTCCACTCCTAGGCATATACCCAACAGAAATGCAGAGGTGTGGACAGCAAGGACATGATCAAAAATGTTCATAGCAGGACTACTGGTAATGGCTGCAAACCAGAAACAACTCCGAAACCTAACCACAATGCAAAATTTAACTATTCTTACAATGTAAGGACTTTTTAAATCATCATTTTTTATTTTTTGAGAGAGAGTCTTGCTCTGTTGCTCAGGCTGGAGTACAGTGGCACGATCTTGGCTCACTGCAAACTCCGCCTACTGGGTTTAAGTGATTCTCCTGCCTCAGCCTCCAGAGTAGCTCAGATTACAGGCACACGCCACCACATCCAGCCAGCTTTTGTATTTTTACTAGAGATGGGGTTTCACCATGTTGGTCAGGCTAGTCTCAAACTCCCGACCTCAGGTGATCCGCCTGCCTCAGCCTCCCAAAGTGCTGGGATTACAGGTGTGAGCCACCGCACCCAGCTCAATGTAAGAAACTTTAATAAGAGAAAGGATGAGATTTGTCAAGTAGCAGACATTGCAGATAGCTTCATGACAAAACTTGCATTGGATTTTTGGAGAATCCATAAATAACTCAAGAAACCATAAATCTGTAACAACTCAAGGTGCTCCCCTTGGTGACCAGGCCAGATTTCTCCAGGTCAGACCACGAGGCTAGCCTCCACAACAGATTCCAGCCCATGGATGAATCTGCAGAAAGGAGGAGGTGGCTCCCCCACCTCACCCTGCAAGCCCTCTTCTCCACACCCCTGTTGTTTGCTTTTTTATTGACAATCGTCAACAGACAACAGTTCGCTCTCTCTCGTAAGTAAATTTCTGTGCAGAGAACTATGTATCTCCAAGCTGTTTTTTATTTAAAACAGTATGATTGAGAGAGATACAAAGGAGCAAGGTGCTGGAACATTCTGTTTTTTAATCTGGTACATAAGGATGTTCATTTTATGAAAATTTATCAGATGTATACTTAATATACTTTAAGTAATGAAGGATTAATATACTTATATATACTTATATATTATATATAATTGTATGCAATATGTAAAGTATACTAATCACAACTATATATAATATTTCTATTAAAATTGTATTTAAAAAAAGAAGTTAGGACCTAACAAGAAATAAGGAACTAAAAAAATAATCTGAACATGTTACCACTTTCTGGCTGAAGGAACACAAAGGCTAAAGATCTCACACACACACACACACCACACACACACAAAGACACACAGACACACAGACACAGACACACAGATACACACACATAGACCCACAGAGACACACACACACACACACACACACACACACACAGATATACAGATACACACACATAGACCCACAGAGACACACACACACAGATACACACACATAGACCCACAGAGACACACACACAGATATACAGATACACACACAGAGACATACACAGACACATACACACATGGAGACACACACACACAGACACACACAGAAACATACCTACACAGAGACACGGACACACACACACAGAGACATACACACAGACACACACACACACACAGACACACACACGGATACTTACAGACACACATAAGACACAAACACACACATACACACACAGAGACACACACACACACCCAAAGACACACACACACAGATACACACAGAGAGACACACACAAAGACACAGACACACACACAGGCACAAACACACATACACAGACATACAGTTCTTACGTAGTAATGCTGGTTTTTTTGTTTGTTTTTTTGAGACAAGCTCTCGCTCTGTCACCTAGGCCGGAGTGCAGTGGTGTGCTCACAGCTCACTTTAACCGTAACTTCCCAAGCTCAAGAGATCCTCCCACCTCAGCCTCTGAAGTAGCTGGGACAACAGGCACATGCCACCATGCCTGGTTAACTTTTTATAGAAACGGGGGTCTCACTATGTTGCCCGGGTTAGTCTTGAACTCTTGGACTCAAGCGATCCTCCCACCTTGGCCTCTCCAAATGCTGGGATTCCAGGTGTGATCTGACAATGCTCAGCCTTAAGGACTTTGTTTCTGTGGCTATCCCCTTGTTCCCAGCACTGTCATCAACGTCTCCCTGTAGACCTGATCACCGGAATGCATCTCTACTATCTCCTACTGAGCTGTCAGCCTGCTTTCCTTCAGTCACCTTGCCTGGTGGAGTGTGCACGCACTGCCACTTCCTCCACCCCAGCCTCTGGGCCACCTGCTGCAGGAAGGCCTTCCTTCTCTCCAGCCATAGCAGATGCTCCTGGAGCTTCTGCCGGAGGGAGGAGTCACCAGAGGGCTTCCAGCCTGATGGAATCTAACCATCCTCACCTTTCTCAGCCTTTCAGCAGCATTCAGCACAGTTGGATGCTTCCTTAAGATTCCTTTTTCTTTTTTTTTTTTTGCATCTGTCAACCACACTCACCTGGTTTTCTTCCCATTACTGGCTGCTCCTTCTCAGTTCTTTTCTTGGCTGCTCAACCCTTAGATGTTGGAGAACCTCCAGGTTTGGTCTCGGGTCTTCATTTTTTTTTTTTTTTATTTTGAGATGGAGTCTTGCTCTGTTGCCCAGGCTGGAGTGCGGTGGCGCGATCTCAGCTCACTGCAACCTCTACGTCCCAGGTTCAAGTGATTCCCCTGCCTCAGCCTCCTGAGTAGCTGGGATTACAGGCACCTGCCACCATGCCCAGCTAACTTTTTTGTATTCTTAGTACAGACAGGGTCTCACCATGTTGATCAGGCTGGTCTCAAACTCCTGACCCTATGATCCGCCCACCTCGGCCTCCCAAAGTGCTGGGATTACAGGCGTGAGCCACTGTGCCCAGCCTTCATTCTTTTCCAGCTGTACTATTTCCCCAGGGGAGCTCAGCCAGCACCGTTCCATCCATGTGCTGATGACTCTCAAATATTTCTCTCCACTTCCCAGTTATCACGTTGACGTGATGTCTTAGCAGGGTCCCCCAGCCCCTGGGCTGTGGACAAGTAGTGATCCACGGCCTGTTAGGAACCGGGCCACCGAGCAGGAAGTGAGTGGTGGGCAAGTGAGCGAAGCTTCATCTGTATTTATTTATTTATTTATTTATTTGTTGAGACGGAGTCTTGCTCCGTCGCCCAGGCTGGAGTGCAGTGGCGCGATCTCAGCTCACTGCAAGCTCCGCCTCCCAGGTTCCCGCCATTCTCCTGCCTCAGCCTCCCGAGTAGCTGGGACCACAGACGCCCGCCACCACGCCCGGCTAATTTTTTTGTATTTTTAGTAGAGACGGGGTTTCACCGTATTAGCCAGGATGGTCTCGATCTCCTGACCTTGTGATCCGCCCGCCTCGGCCTCCCAAAGTGCTGGGATGACAGGCGTGAGCCACCGCGCCCGGCCGCTTCATCTGTATTTAAAGCTGCTCCCCGTCACTCGCATTACTGCCTGAGCTCCGCCTCCTGTCAGATCAGCGGAGGTATTAGATTCTCATGGGAACACGAAGCCTATTGTGAATTGCGCACGTGAGGGATGCAGGTTGCAGGCTCCTTACGAGAATCTCATGGCTGATGATCTGAGGTGGAACAGTTTCATCCCAAACCATCCTCACCCCGAGTCGGTGCAAAAATTGTCTTCCATGAAACTGGTCCCTGGTGCCAAAAAGGCTGGGGACTGATGTCTTCCAGGATTCTCAAAATTATTATGTCAAAAAACCTTGCCTTCCCTCCAAAATGAACTGTTCCTACCCAACTTTCTCCCATCTCATTAACTGTGCAGCTCTTCCCTCGTTATTTAGACCCTAAGCAAGGAGTTATCCTTGACTCTTCTGCTTCCTTCACACCGCACACCCCACATTGGCAATTCCTAGCAGCTCTAGCTTCAAAATATATCCAGTTTGACCATCTCTTACCTAACCTGCTAGTTCAAACCACCACTATCTCCCACCTGGATATAACCATGTTAGTGTCCTGAATGACCTTCCTACGTCCCCACTCTTGCCTCCCTGTGATGTATTCTCCACACAGTAGCCAGAGTAGACTCTCTAAAAACTATCAGATCAGCCACTTCCCTGCTCAGAACTCTCCAGCAAGCTAAAAAAAGTCAATTTTATGGAGGTATGGAATAGAATGATGGTTGCCAGAGGCTGGGAATGGGGGTGGATGAAGAGAAGTGGGTTAATAGGTACAACTAGGCCAGGTGCAGTGGCTCATACCTGTAATCCCAGCACTTTGAGAGGCCGAGGCGGGCAGATCACGTGAAGTCAGGAGTTTGAGATCAGCCTGACCAACATGATGAAACCCCATCTCTATGAAAAGTACAAAAATTAGCCAGGCGTAGTGGCAGGTGCCTGTAATCCCAGCTGCAGGCTGAGGCAGGAGAATCGCTCGAACCTGGGAGGGGAGGCAGAGGTGGCAGTGAGCCGAGATTGCGCCACTGGACTCCAGCCTGTGTGACAGAGTGAGACTCTGTCTCAAAAAAAAAAAAAAAAAAGTACAAATACACAGTTAGATGAAATAAGTTCTGATGTTTAATAGCACAGGAAGGTGACTACAGTTAATATAAATAGCTAGAAGAGATTTGAAATGTTTACGGCACAAAGAAATGATAAGTGTTTGAGGTTATGGATATTCTAAATACCCTACTTTGGCCATTACACATTGTACGCATGTATCAAAATATCACATGTACCCCATATATATGTACAATGATTATGTGTCAGTTTTTAAAAAACAATGATTAAAGCAGAAGCACTAAAAAAAAAAACAAAAAACACCTCTCCACTCGCTATCCACTACACTTAGAAGAGTTCAAACTTTATACCTCAAACTCGGAAAGGTAGGTTCTGACATGGCCCCTGCCCACTCCTGCTCTCTCTACTCCTGGGTGTCTCTGCTCTGGCCACAGCTCTGGTTTCTTTAGCCCCTCACCCAACCAATGCTCACTCCCAGCCTTCACCGTGGAGGGCTCCTCTCCTGGAACACACCCTAGGCTTCTACACAAGTCACACTGCCTCACTCAGGGCTCTGCTCAGTGTCACCCCCTAGAAAGACGTTCCCCTCCCCCCTATCTCCAGGACCCTGTGCACCCTCCCTCCTCCACCCCGGGCCCGGATACCCTCTTCCCTGATTCTCTTTGCCATTCTTCCCTCTTTAAGTACCATGTTCCCAGGTTTACTTATCTATGACAGTAAGCTACACAGGGGCAGAGAAAAGGTACCTGTGGCTGGAGGGAAGAGGATGGGGAGAAGCAGGCAAGGAAGGGCAGGCCGTAGAAGACCCCATTTAAGAGATGAACAAACCTCTCGTAATGATGGACGCTTTCCATTCGAGGCTATGAAGTAACAGGGCTTTCATACAGAGCAATAACAATGGACGTCACAGGAAATGAAAATAAACCAAGCACATGTAACCAACGTACCCTTTTCCTGGTTGCAGAGGCTGTTGGTGAAGACGGGAGAGTCGGGAACCTGGGGCAGGGAGGGGCAGGGGGCGGAGCTCCAGGACAGCAGGCTTCCCCTCGTGCTGCCAGCGTGGCTCCCGAGCCGTAGGAGCCAGTGATCGGACAGGGAGGAGCTGGTAGAGCCTGTGGAGGAAACACAGAGGGAGAGGCTGAGCCCAGCGCTAACCTTTCAGAGTCCTAGGGAAGCACCTCACAGCCAGATCCGCATTCCGGCCCCATCCTTCAGCCCCGGAACTACAGAACCAGAGCAGAACTGCAGAAACCAGTCAATGACGAGAGAGGAAATACATGATTGGGTACCCATATGACGAAGCTTACAAGTTTAGGGAGAGGCATTGGAGCACAAAAAGGAAAGTATGGGCCGGGCGCAGTGGCTCACGCCTGTAATCCCAGCACTTACGGAGGCCTAGGCGAGCGGATCACCTGAGGTCAGGAGTTCGAGACCAGCCTGACCTACATGATGAAATCCCATCTCTACGAAACATACAAAAAATTAGCCGGGTGTGGTGGCGGGCGCCTGTAATCCCAGTTACTCAGGAGGCTGAGGCAGGAGGATCGTGTAAACCTGGGAGGCGGAGGTTGCAGTGAGCCGAGATCTCGCTACTGCACTCCAGCCTGGGCAACAAGAGCGAAACTCCATCTCAAAAAATAAAAAAACAAAACAACAACAACAGCAGCAAAGGAAAGTACGTTGACAAGCATTGAAATGCTTTCCATGAAATTCCTTGTCACCAGCTTTGGCATCCTAAATATGTTTTTTGTTTCTTTTCCAGAGCCAAAGGACTGTATTACTCAGAGCTGTAGCCAGAGGCAGAGTAGCAACATTTCATTACCAGTACCAGGGCCCCAGTACGCACAGTTCAGCAGGTAATAAGCCATGTTACAGGAGTGTATCCCAAGTTTAGGGAAACCAAATCTTTTACAATGGGCAGTAAGGATGCCCACCTTTTGCACCATAGGGATACATTGTCTTTATTATACTGGACAGTTAGAAAACCTTCTTTTCTCTAACAGAACAGGTTTTTACTTCTTTTTTCAATATCTCCTTCTGTAAATGGAAGCTAAACTTGTGTTAGGATTGGTTTAGGCCTGCTGAGGACTCTTGGATTTATTTGGCCATTTTCTGATAACTGTTAGGAGAAAATCTGCTTAATTTTTTTTTTTAATGCTCTCTTGTTCCAAAGATAAGGACAGTTGGTTTGCAGCACAAAACAAATCACACGAAAGGGTCAGCTTTGGCACTTTCTTTCTCCAGTTCCAAGCAAGTTTCAGGCTGTCTAATCAATGAATTCCTGGAGTGCAGCAGTGTTTAAACAGCTGCCTTTGAGAGGCTGAGGTGGGCGGATCAAGAGCTCAAGAGATCGAGACCATCCTGGCCAACATGGTGAAACCCTGTCTCTACTAAAAATACAAAAATTAGCTGAGCATGGTGGTTGCATGTGCCTGTAGTCCCAGCTACTTGGGAGGCAGAGACAGGAGAATTGCTTGAACCCGGGAGGCGGAGGTTACAGTGAGCCAAGATCATGCCGCTGCACTCTAGCCTGGTGACAGAGCGAGACTCCCTCTCAAAAAAAAAAAAAAGGTACCTTTCCTAGAAAAGTCCAGGATCCTTTATAACTGCCCTGCCTTTCCAATAGGACTGACATCAGTTTATATTACACACACCTAATAAAACCTGCTGTCATATGAGACTAGGAATATGGAATTCCACACTGCCAAGTGTCACTTGCCCTGAATACAAATAATTATCCTTTTCTCCTTTCCTGAATTATCATCTATCCACCCCACACCCTGGCAAATGAGCAACTAGTCTGTGCCACTCAGATTCTACAGCAGCAGCCCGGGCTTCCTCTTTCAGATCCTTGCCAACCTCTCCTGGTCCTGCTGAGCCTCTTCCCAGTTCTTAAAGTGACTTCACCACACCCCCTCCTGTCATGAGCAGCAGCACCTACCTCTCATGGAGCTGCTGGCTGACCAGGGAGGGATGCTGTTCCGCTTCTGATAGAAGAGGATGTAAGCCCCTCTGGTGTTGACCTCATCTTCTCGAAGCGGTTCCACCGTGCTGTCATCGTAACTGTACCACTGGCCATCCAGAGAGTTCCGGCAGTAGGCTGCAAAGGTCCCAACCCCAAGTCTCAGTTACTGGAGCCCCAAAAGGTAGGAAGACATTTCCCACTGGCATAGCTAAAAAAGTGGTATGTTTAAATCAGAATGAGAAAAAAAAAAAAACAGTCCATTTTTGGCCAGAAATGAACTTTTTGGAATCCGAAAAGATCAATAGGTTATACCCACAGATTCTTACTGATAACGAGTGCTGTTATTATTTTTATTTTTATTTTTGTTTATTTATTTATTTATTTTGGAGACAGAGTTTCGCTCTTTTGCCCAGGCTGGAGTGAAGTGGCACCTTCTCGGCTCACAGCAACCTCCGTCTCCCAGGTTCTAGCAGGTTCTCCTGCCTCAGCCTCCTGGGTAGCTGGGATTACAGGTGCCTGCCACCACACCCGGCTAATATTTGTATTTTTATTAGAGACGGGGTTGCACCATGTTGGCCAGACTGGTCTTGAACTCCTGACCTAAGGTGATCCACCACCTCGGCCTCCCAAAGTGTTGGGATTACAGGCGTGAGCCACCATGCCCGGCCAAGAGTACTGTTATTGTAAACTGAATATTCTACCCCTTCCTCAGGCAAAATCTCTAATAAAAGGGAGCTCCCAAGTCAGGTAGCCAAACAATAATGTCAGCATTCACCTCATTTCTTCTGAGAAGCTTCAAAATGCATATCTCTGATTAAGTATGCAATAAAAGTGAAGATGAGAATCACAGTTGGGCTCATGGCATACCTCTTTCTAAGAACTGAAGTCAAACATCTAAGGAAAGTTCATACATATTCTCACCACTTCGCAAACAACAACAACAAAGTATCCTTTCCCTTGCCCTCTACGTGTCAGCAAATGACAGCATAACCTAGTAATCTGGAGGTTTGCAAACTTTTCCCATAAGGGACCAGATGACAAATATTGAGGCTTTGCAGGTCACATATGGCCACATGTTCTCTGACACACGTTCTGCACGTCTTTCTCCCACTTTTAAAATTGTAAAAACCGTTTTTCATCCATGAATTATTAATAAAGTAAAAAAAGTAAAAACAAAAAAACAAAAAAAAAAACCAATTGGGCACAGTGGCTCACGCCTGTAATCCCAGCACTTTGGGAGGCCAAGGTGGGCGAATCACAAGGTCAGGAGTTCAAGGCCAGCCTGGCCAAAATAGTGAAACCCCGTCTCTACTAAAAATACAAAAAATTAGCTGGGCATAGTGATGGGCGCCTGTAATCCCAGCTACTTGGGAGGCTGAGGCAGGAGAACAGCTTGAACCCAGGCGGCAGAGGTTGCAGTGAGCTAAGATCGTGCCACTGCACTCCAGCCCCGGCAACAGATTAAGACTCCATCTCAAACAACAACAAACAGGCCCTAGACTGGATCTGGCCTGTGGGTCACAGTTTGCTGACCTCCACAGTAATCCAATTCAGCCACCTAGGAGTTCATCTTTGCTCTTGCTTTTCCTTCCACTCCACACCTAGTCCAAAAGCCAGACCTATTGATTCTACTTTCAAAATATGTCTTGAATATCTTGATTGTCAACACCAACATCTCAGCCAATGGTGTCTCTCACTCAGCCCCTGAAGCACCCTCCTAACTGGAATTCCAATTTCCACTCTAGATCCCTTCTACATATTCTCCATACAGCAGAGCAACTAGTTTGATTTGTACACTAGATTATGTCTTCACTCCTCTGCTTAGAACCTTTAAATGATTTATCATCCCTTTGGAAAAAATGCAAACTCCCATCCATGGCCTAGAGTGTCCTGCCCACTTCTCCAGCCCCACCCTTCGTCACTTAGCCCCGAATGGCTGCACTTCATCCAGGTTCTCATCATATCTTAAACACACTGAATGCTCTCTGCCTCAGGGCCTTTGCACATGCTACGGGCTCTGCTCATAATGCAATTCCTCCCATTGTTCACACAGCAGTTCTATCTCATCCTTAGCTCTGAGCCTACTTGTGACGTCCTTGGAGAGGCCTTATAACTATCACAGACACAGTCAATCAGTCGATCAGTCGCCCTTTCAAAATGCCAGGTAGTGCAAGTGCTAAAACGATAAGCATCTTTTTATTGTCTGTCCCCAAAGTGAGACTGAAGTCCCATGAGGGCAGGCCTCATATTTGTCTTGTTCATCACTGAAGCTCCAGGACCTAGTGCAGGGTCTGGCATAGAAACGGGTACTTAATAGATATTTATGCGATGAATTAATGAGCAAAGATCCTGGATTTCTATATAGTTCGGTGTCTCCCAAATTGCCAGTCATCAGCCCATCAGGACACTGGTAATCAGTGCACCTGAAAAAAAATGTTTAATAAATAAAAAATAAAATATTTTAAAGTTTTTTTCTTTTCTTTTTTTTTTTTTTTTGAGATGGAGTCTCACTCTGTTGCCCAGGCTGGAGTGCAATAGTGCCATGATCTCGGTTCACTGCAAGCTCTGCCTCCCGGGTTCACTCCATTCTCCTGCCTCAGCCTTCCAAGTAGCTGGGATTACAGGTGCCCACCACCACGCCTGGCTAATTTTTTTGTATTTTTAGTAGAGACGGGGTTTCACTGTATTAGCCAGGATGGTCTCGATCTCCTGACCTCTTGACCCACCTGTCTTGGCCTCCCAAAGTGCTGGGATTACAGGCGTGAGCCACCGCGCCCAGCCAAAGCATTTTTAAAATTAATTAATATGTTATTCCGGAATAGAATGGACTAAGGTATATCACATGTAGTAAATGTAATTATCGTGTCATGAAATTCTGTTTTGTCTTAATCTATGTATGTACACATAAACACACATACGCACATATGTAAATAGATGTACACACCAGGAGGTCATGATGGAACCCAGTGTTTCATTTTGCCATTTAGTCAAGTGCCTCATCATAATATTTTATTTCATTTAACATCTTTTAAGTTTATTTTGATATGTAATATGGCAAACAAAAATCCACTAAAAACAAAAAATACATCTATGGTATGACAGCATTTACGTAAAAGTATATGGCAGCCTGAAAGCTACCAATTGTTGGGGCCTACAATATGAGAAGCCTCTTACATATGTTTGTTCTAGTCATAAAAATCCCTGGCTGGGCACGGAGACTCACGCCTCTAATCCCAGCCCTTTGGGAGGCCGAGGCAGGCAGATCACGAGGTCAGGAGTTCGAGATCAGCCTGGCTAACACAGTGAAACCTTGTCTCTACTAAAAATACAAAAAATTAGCTGGGTATGGTGGCACGCGCCTGTAGTCCCAGTTACTCAGGAGGCTGAGGCAGGAGAATCGCTAGAACCCAGGAGGCGGAGGTTGCAGTGAGCCGATATCGTGCCACTGTACTCCAGCCTGGGTAATGGAGTGAGACTCCATCTCAAAAAAATTATTATTATTATTATTATTATTATTATTTTGAGACGGAGTCTTGCTCTGTCGCCCGGGCTGGAGTGCAGTGGCCGGATCTCAGCTCACTGCAAGCTCCGCCTCCCAGGTTTACACCATTCTCCTGCCTCAGCCTCCCGAGTAGCTGGGACTACAGGTGCCCACTACTTCGCCCGGCTAGTTTTTTGTATTTTAGTAGAGACGGGGTTTCACCGTGTTAGCCAGGATGGTCTCGATCTCCTGACCTCGTGATCCGCCCGTCTCGGCCTCCCAAAGTGCTGGGATTACAGGCTTGAGCCACCGCGCCCGTCCAAAAAAAAAAAATTATCTAATATGGCAGATGGCATCTCAAGGAATAAATTTGGCTTTTCCATTAGTAGTGATCTTGGGACAAATTGGCAACTCCCGGGGGATAAAGTTGGATCTCTTTCTCTCAAGAACGTTAAGAAACTCCAAACCAAGGATTTAAATAAATGTAATAAGCTAAAACCAAATAGAAAACTCAAGAGAAACACTTTTTAATCTTAGCGTGAAAAAGGCTTTCTAATCATGACTCAAAATCCAAATGATTGACAATTTTACCTAGAAAAGCAAAAATAAAAATTTTCTGCATGGCAAAAAATTTCCATAGGAATAGCCAACTGACAGATATTACACAGGGAACGAATACTTGCAATTTATATTACAGAAAAGAGGTGAATCTCATAATCCATTAAGAATTAGAGCATCTAGAAACTGACGGGAAAAAGACTAATAATTTATCTGAGAAACAGTCAAGGACACAGAGAGACAGTTTACAGGAAAGGAACCATAATGACTCAAACATACGAAAAGATGCTCAAGCTCACACTATTAAGATGCTAAATATTCGACTTACACAGAGATACCATTTTCCTCCTATTAGATTGGCAAAAATCCGAAAGTGTGATTGCACACTCTACTGGAGAGGCTACAGAGAACCAGGTGTTCTCTTACTGTTATCAGACTGCAAACTGCTATGACCCTTTGTGCAGGACATCTTGTTCATGCTTGTTACAACACAGACACAGCTATTCCAAGTCTGAGAATTTATCCCGCCAATAAACTTCCATATCTAGAAAATGACATACCTAAAGGGTTATGACAGCAATATTTGTGTGTGTGTGTGCTTTTTTTAAAAATTGAGAAAGAGACTCGCTCTGTCACCCAGGCTGGAGTGCAGTGGTGCGATCTTGGCTCATTGCAATCTCCACCTCTGGGTTCAAGCAATTCTCCTGCCTCAGCCCTCCTAGTAGCCGGGACTACAGGCAGATGCCACCACGCCTGGCTGATTTTTGTATTTTTGGTAGAGACAGGGTTTCATCATGTTGGCCAGGCTGGTCTTGAACTCCTAACCTCAAATGATCTGCCTGCCTCAGCCTCCCAAAGTGCTGGGATTACAGGCGTGAGCCACTACACCCAGCCGACAGCAACATTTGTAATAGTAGAAGAATGAATCAGTCCAACGTCCATCTACAGAGTATTTAATAAATTGTTATATTTATTTAGTGCATTTACATTTATAAAAGAAGATGGAGAAGCTGTCTAGAAATGAGGACATGAAAAGATTTCCAAGATAGATTTTCAGGGAAAAAAAAAAAGCCAGGTGCAACACAGCAGATAGTACTTTTACTTAAATTAGGGGGAGGGGAGAAAATATATAAAATCAACACATATATATGTATATATAAAAATATACTCACAATTGCTTGTATTTACATAAAGAAATTGTGGAGGAATAGTACACAAGAAACTACTAAAAATGGTTACCTATAAATGAGGAGGGGGTAAATGAGGAACAAAGATAGAATCAAGACTTGTCACTGTCCCTGTTTTTTAGGCTGCGTGAATTTTGAAATATAGGCATGCATTACCTACTCAACACATTTAAAATGAAACAAAAGGCATTTGAGATTTCTAAGACTCTGAAATGTGGTAGAACTATCATACTTCCAAGAAGCAAATAATTAAAAAGGAATAAAAATGTCAAAAGACATGAGATAGAAAGCAACAGCTCAGCTTTGAGGGCCCAGCAAGCAGATAGAGTGGAGGTCACACACTCGCCTCTGGCAAGGAAGGGGTTCAACACAGAGTGCCTGGGGGAGGTGGAGGGGTGCAGGGGGGCAGGAAGGGGGCCACCCACCAGCTGTAGCCGCAGAGGCTCAGTACTGGATGTATCAGGAATCACAAGAAGTCAAGCCAAGTGAGGACTCAAAACAAAACCAGGATGCTCTGAAAAAGAAACCTAAGACTAGGCCAGGCACAGTGGCTCACGCCTGTAATCCCAGCACTTTGGGAGGCCGAGAAAGGCAGATCATTTGAGGTCAGGAGTTCAAGACCAGCCTGGCCAACATGGCGAAACCCCGTCTCTACTAAAAAATACAAAAATCAGCCGGGCGTGGTGGCGGGCACCTGTAGTCCCAGCTACTCAGGAGGCTGGAGCAGGAGAATCCCTTGAACCCAGGAGGCAGAGATTGCAGTGAGCCGAGATCGCACCACTGCACTCTAGCCTGAGTGACATAGTGAGATTCCATCTCACAAACAAAACAAAACAAAAAAGCACAAAGATTATTTCCCAGACCTGAAGATCACGTGTCTGCAGACACACAGGTCCCCTGAATGCAGGTCCCAACACAAGCAATGAGAAAGACCCACAGGTAAGCACACTCCATGAAATTCCAGAGCACCTGTGATAAAGAACCTGAAAAAGCTTCCAGAGAGAAAAAATATATCCTATCCTAGACAAAGGAACAGAAATCAAATTGGCCTGATTCATTCTCAACAGCAAAACCCCACTCCAGACCCCACTCCACATGAAGCAACATTGTTGATTTTCCATCAAGGACGTTATATCCCACCAGGCTATCAATCAGGTGTGAGAATAAAGGCATTTCCTGACACGTAAGCACTCCAGAGGTCAAGCTCCCATCACTCTTTCCTAGGAAGTCACCGAGGGTGTGCTTCACCTAAATGAGGGAGTTGACACTCATCGACAACACCCTACATGGCTTGGAGACTTGTTCATATTAGGAATCACTCATCTCGGCAGGGCAGAAGCTACTGACCCTGGAGCCAGGGTGACCCAGGTGTGAAGCCCACGCTCTGCCATTTAATGGGCGGTGCAGACTGTCTTGAGGGAAAAGATGGTGTATGCTGGCGCAGATGAGAGCAAGTGGCCCGGGTCTGACCCAGGGCTGTGCTGGCTGCAGACACTGCTCTGCCCCCCACCTCGCCAGTCCCTTATTCCCCTTGGGCTCCTCTCCCCTTGGTTTTAGTATTAAGTAGGTTCTTTCCTGGCAGGTAGTGGTACACTGTGTGTGCAAACATAGACCCAGGAGATCTCTGCAAGGGGAACCTCCCAGGGACTGTATCCCTTCTGCTGCCAAACCACTGCCTCCCAGATCGGGCATTCTGCTCTGTAATGCTCACCCCAGGAGGGGTCTGGATCTCGCTTTCCATAAGGCAGACACCAACGCTTCTCACTCCTATGCTACTTCTAACTCCCTGCTGTGGTTTTACATCACTGCCCTTCATTTATGTTGGGGCCACCCTGTGGGTTTATAGATGGGGAGGCAGCACGTTCAGCATGGGAAATGACAAGGTCCAGGTTCCAGCTGTCCTTATTTTCACCACTCATGTGTGCACGGGGACTCATTCAGCCATAACGCTCTTAGTTAAAAAAAAAAAAAATCTGAGTAACAGAGATGCCTCCTCCCAAGATATATATGGGCCTCAAGGGATTCCTGCTGAGCTATTTTCAGCCCAGAGAAGTGAGACAGGGGAAGTGGCTGGACAGAATGGTCCCAGCAGTTACAAAGGTGGCAAGGCCTCATCTGGAGCAGGACAGCTGTGGAAGAACAGGCTGGCACCGCAGAGCAGCATAAGGCGGCCACTGTGAGCTGAAAGCGGCTTTGGTGGCCCCCATAACCCTCACCGTGACCAGCCCAGGCTGGCCCAGTGTAACCCGACCGTCCAGCGCATCTCTGTCCAATCAGGTGGTCCCCAGCCTGTAACTGCATCCTCATTTCTCTTTCTCCATGGGGCCTGTTCCATCCATTCTCCAATGACAGAAATCATGCCCTAAACCCCTTAGACTGCTAAGGCTCACCCCGATGACCCTCCACGCTATCTGCATGGCGGAAACGCTCAACTGTTACAGCTACCAATAGGCTTCTCACCGTCACTGAGATACCCTGGTGGGGGAGAAGGAAACAAACAAGACATAATCGAGAAAAATGATCCATCATGACACTCTGTGAAAGCCCTCAAAGGGATGATTATAAACAATTGAGAAAATCGTCTGGTCGTTTGTTTCTGCCCTTCCCTTCATCCGCTGCTCTGAAGTTCCCCAGAGAAACAAATGTGAAAAGTACGCCACAGAACACAAGGCCACCAAATCCGATAAGTAAGATTCCTCACGCTGAATCGCAGATGAGAATGGACGTCACTCTCTCGGTTCCAATAATGACCTCCCATATTTCACATGGTTGAAAATTTGGGTGATAACTAACCTCTGTTTGTTGGTTTATTTGTTTTGGAGACAGGGTCTCGCTCTATTGCCCAGGCTGGAGTACAGTGGTACAATCATGGTTCACCACAGCCTCAGCCTCCTGGGCTCAAGGGATCCTCCTATCTCAGCCTCCTGAGCAGCTAGGACTACAAGTGTAAGCCACAATGCCTAGTTCATTTTTTTTCTTCATTTTTTTTTTTGTAGAGACAGGGTCTCACTTTGTTGCCTAGGCTGGTCTCGAACTCGTGGCCTCAAGTGATTCTTCCACCTCAGCCTCCCAAAGTGCTGGGATTACAGGCATGAGCTACTGCATCAGGCCTAACTTTATATATTCCAACCTCCAACCTAACTCAACGTCAACTCTGTAGCTGGGACAAGGTCCCTTCTGCTGTCGCACATGCCCTGGTGTGCGGTGGGTGAGGGGTCAGATCTCACTAAGTGCCCCAAGGAGCTCAGCATCCGAGCAGCACCCATTCCAGGGACATCTTGAGGCTGTGGCCACAGCTGCATTGGCAGAAAGGCAAGGCAAGGCTCACCTGTGTAATGCCCACCTTGCAGGTTGCCGTGGTGGTTGCAGACAGCATACAGGTCGTATAGGAAGTCCAGTGGGTAACTGGTGGGCAGGCAGCCCGGCTGCTTCCAGGAAGGCCAGGGGCCCAGTCCTGCCTCGGGGCTGCTGCTTCTCTGGGCCACATGGGGAGCCATGTTGAGTCCAGAGAGTGGAAACTTCACCAGCGTGGAGAGCTTGTTTCTTCTCTCGCCCACCTGGCAGAACCTTTTGAGGTGGATGATGAGGATGTCAGGCAGCGTCCACAAACTCAGCTTCACCATCCCCTGCTGCAGGACTTGGCAGTGCGGACACTTCCAGGCGTCGTCCTGGGCCAGCTGGAAAGGAAAGGAAACCACCCGGACTGTGAGGCCCCCGTGGCACGTGGCCAACCCACCAAAGGCAGCCAGCCCCCTTCCCGGCCGGGGCATGGACCCCCAGGGTGGGACCTGCTCCTCCTTGGTGTAGAACTGAAAACATTCATCCAAGGTACAGCTGTGCTGCTGGTGCGCCTGCTGCTGCTGCCACACGCTGTCGGCATCCTGCGCCCGCTCCTCCTGGAGGCTCCCGAACAGGCTGCATGGAGAGGACACCCACGGCATTCAGGACTTTCCCGCTCCGAGACGGGTTTTGTCTATGTCTCTACTCACAGCAAACCCGCCACAAGGCATTGGCCAGGCGACGCTACCGTGCCCTGTCTATGAGTTCCTGGGGAGCTGCAGGCATCCTTCGGACTCAGCACTATATTCTACTGGAATTCTCTGTCCCCCACCAGCTTCTACAGGGACCAGGTCCTTGGCTTATTCATCTTTGTTTTCCTCATCCTAGCACAGGGCCTGGCACCTAGTAGTTGATCAATAAATACTTGCTACAGTGAACAACGTCCTTTCTTAAAGCAAAGCTGATGCCCTCAGTACCTCTGAGATACCTCAGGGGTAGCCAAGTATGGTAATGAGGAGCATGGACTCCAGCCAGAGGGTCTGGGTTCAAATCCCAGCTCTACCAGTGTATGAGCTGTGTGCCCTCCAGCAATTGCTTAACCTCTCTGTGCCTCAGTTTCCACCTCTGAGAAATGTGGATTACAGGAGTACCCACCCCAGACCACCCACACATAGGGTGTGAAGAAGATGAAATAAATCCCCTATACACACGTAAAGTGTTCAGAGCAGTGACTGGCATGGGGTGAGTGGGTGGGTGCTACGTAAGTGTCTACTGTGACTGCAGTTACTCCTCTTGACTTCACCCACCACCACCACTGTCACTCCATTCCTGTCACTGTTATTTACATACAGAAAATTCTCACTCAGGCATCTCGCAGGAACGGGTTACACTGGCTCAAAGATGTGGGCACCCTGCCTGCAGCCATGCTGGGGGAAGCTGCATCCAGGGAAACCTGGGCACAGACAGGCCCTGTCTCAGCTCTGCAGGAGGCAAATTCCCTTGAACTCACCGCTCCTTGACAGAGCTATCCCACTCCACCGCCAGCTTGACATGTGGAGGGCCTCCTGGCCTCCTGAGATGCAAAGCCCTGAGAAGAGAACAAGGGAGCCCATCAGAAAACACGGGACCTCCTTCCCACAGCTCTTCAGGGCTCAGCAGTCTCCCCGCAACCCGGGGACTGATGTTCCAAACAGAAATACCCAAACTGCCTGTAAGCCAAGGTCAGCCATCCTCGGAGGCTGCCAAGTCGGCTGAAGCCTCGGTCTCAGACCTTCAGACCTACCTCATAGTGCCCTCCCCTCACTCCCATGGGAGCTTGTGAGCTCTATAGATTTGGGATTACTTTGAGGAGATAGATCAGCTGTTCCACTGCAGCCGCAGCTACCCTCTCAGTGTCTACAGGGCACTTCCATTTGACCATCCTACACAAATACCCAATACTGAGGAAGCCCAAAGAGCTGCTACCTTTCCCCCACTGCAGTACAGAAGGAGCACCCTTAAGCCCCCCTCCACGACCTAAGAAGTCTCCTTCCAAACCCTCCAGTATATAGAAAATCCCAGTGCCCTGTCAACCTGTAGCTCTTTCCAACTACTTGGGCCCAGCCCATTTCAGAAAAGGTGGATCAGCCTCAATACAGAAGAGGTGGGAAGAGAGCAAAGTGGAGGACATAAGGTTTTATCCTGAAATCAATAGGAACAGATACAAGTGATAGCAACGAAGGAGTGTTTCAAATGCGTTGCAAGGAAAGGAGGATGTCAGATGAGTCCCAAACTATCACTAAGATGATCTGATAACAGGTTTTGAGCTCATGGAAGGCACAAAGTCCTATGGCTGAGCATGGACAGGTCTGAGCTGGAGTTGTGGCACCTTCCTGAGTGAGCCAGGAGGGAGCAAGGAACAAGGTATGTCTGGGAAAAGTTCTCCCAGCCTGGCGAGCCCTGATGGGTTGGGACAAACACTGATTGCCCCCTCATTTTCCTGTATATGCAGAGAATCATGCTGCCTCCTCATCCTCACTCCTTCCAAAGGAGGAGAAGCGCCTTATCTGATTGGTGGGATTGTAGAAGAAGGTGGGCTCTACCTCCTGTCATTAGGCCTACCTATGTCCTACAACCTAGCCACCTGCCGTTCTCCCCTATCCGTGCCTTGCGTTTCCTGGAAGCAGCTCTGCCTGGCAGATGGAAGACGAAGTATGTGACAAATATTCCATTCTGAGGAGACAAACTGGGGACCCCTAGATCTAAGCTTCTTTCTTAGGTACCCCAAATTTTCCATTTCCACAATGACGGAGATCTGCATTGGGGAGATCTGCCTTGGCGGAGGTCAGTGGGTGCATCATTTAATTCTGGGGGAATACATTTGAAAGCCCAAATTGGACTCACATCTGAGCAGGAGCCTTAAATCAGTCTTACTAATAAACTAAAATGTTCGTCTCTTTCTGCCTCAATCCACAGTCTACTCTTCGACTGGAATTTAAACATGCAAGTGGAAAAGGAAAACAGGTACCTTCATGCTCCAAGTTTATTGTACAAAACTTCTTAGCACAGGGAAAGAAAGAGGTGTGGCTGTCGCCCAACTTCCCTCTTTACATAGAAATCAGACTGTCACTAGAGGGTGAGATTACCTCCCCCGACCACAGCTCTGATACAAAAAGAAAGAGGGCCTCATTCAATGTTTATGGAGATGCTATTCCAAGAAATGTACAAACCTAACAATCCTCACCCTTAAGGGGCCGATAGGCTAATGGGAGGAGCACACAGAGATCATTCTAATGCACTCAGGTGTCTGGGGACGCACACCCCGGGCTGCTCTGAAGGACAGATAGGCAGGACCTGGCCAGAGGAATGACTGAGACCTCAAAAGCAAATGCAACATAAACAAACATTGAAAAATGGGACTTAAGTAAACTAAAGAGGTCTGCACAGCAAAAGAAGCTATCAACAGAATAAAAGAGGCAGCCAACAGGATCGGAGGAAATTTTTGCAAACTATGCATCTGACAAAGAACTAATATCCAGAATATATAAGGGACTTAAGTCAACAAAAACAAACAGTCCTATTAAAAAGTGAGCAAAGGACATGAAAGACACCTCTCCAAAGAAGACATACGAGTGGCCAACAAACATATTAAAAACTGCTCATCATCTCTAATCATCAGGGAAATGCAAATTAAAGCTACAATGAAATACTATCTCGCATCAGTCCAATGGCTATTACTAAAAAGTCAGAGAATAGGCCGGGCACGGTGGCTCAAGCCTGTAATCCCAGCTACACGGGAGGCTGAAGCAGGAGAATAGAGAAAACTCGGGAGGCGGAGCTTGCAGTGAGCTGAGATCCAGCCACTGCACTCCAGCCTAGGCGACAGAGCGAGATTCCATCTCAAAAAAAAAAAAAAGGTCAGAAAATAACAGATATTGGTGAGGATGCAGAGAAAAGAGAATGCTTAGGCATTGTTGGTTGGAATGTAAATTGGTTCAACTCCTGTGGAAAAAAGTACGGTGATTTTTCAAAGAACTAAAAACTCAACTCAGCAATTCTGCCCCTGGGTATCAACCCAAAGGAAAATAAATCATTGTATCAAAAAGACAGCTGCACTCATACATTTATCACAGCACTGGTCATAACAGTAAAGCCATGGAGTCAACCTGAGTGTCCATCGATGGTGGACTGGATAAAGAAAATGTGGTACAGGTACACCATAGAATACTACACAGCCAAAAAAATAAAGAATTCCTGTTTTTTGCAGCAACATGGATGAAGCTGGAGGCCACTATCCTAAGTGAATGAAAGTAGAAACAGAAAATCAAATACCACATGTTCTCACTTATAAGTGGGAGCTAAACCATGGGTACACATGGACATAAACATGGGAACAATAGACATTAAGCACTGCAAAACGGGGAGGGAAGAAAGGGGAGAGGGTTGAAAAACTCGTATTGAATACTATGCTCACTATTTGAGTGATGGGTTCAATAGAAACTCAAACCCCAACGTTACATAATATACCCATGTAAAAAGCTGCACATGTACCCACAAATCTTAGAAAAAAAGTATATAAGTGAGAAGACAACATTCACCCGAGAAAGTTATAGAAATAAAAATAAATGAATAATAAACAAAAATTTAAGAAAATTTTACCTTTATTTTACTTATTTATTTATTTTTGAGACTCTAGAGTCTCGCTCTGTTGCCCAGGTTGGAGTGCAGTGGAACAATCTCAGCTCACTGCAAGTTCCACATCCTGGGTTAAAGTGATTCTCCTGCCTCAGCCTCCCAAGTAGCTGGGATTACAGGTGTGCGCCACCACGGCTGGCTAATTTTTGTATTTTCAGTAGAAATGCAGTTTCACCATGTTGGCCAGGCTGGGTCTGAACTTTTGGCCTCAAGTGATCCACCCACCTCAGCCTCCCGAAGTGCTGGGATTACAGGCGTGAGCCACTGTGCCTGGCCCAACAATTTAATGAATTTTTTTAAAAAGTCAGTCAGGGGAACCAGAGGGGAAAGGACACACAGGTGGAGAGCTCAGCAGTAGAGGGCAGGGTGTGTGCTGGAAGATCCCAGTACGGTGAGGGACAGGCCACATGGGAGAGGGAGGGCTCTGTAGGCCACCCTCACAAGTGTGGACTTTAGCCTGTGGGTACCAGGAGACTACCCAGTGGTTTCTAACACCAAGGACACTGGACGGATTCAGGTAAGTCAAATAGGAGGCTGCCAGAGAGATCCAGATAAGACATGATCAGGGCCTAAATTCAGGCAACGGTGTCAATGTGGAGAGGAGTGGAGAGATCTGGGGAAGTGCCAGGATAGGGAACAGATAAGACCTGAAAATGGACTGAATGGAAGGAGAAAGCAGAAAGAAGGGATCAGGGACGACGCCAGGTTCCTAGCTTGAGTTCCTGAGTAGATGGTGGTGTCACCATTTAGACACCAAGATGGGAAATGAAAAGCTTTAAGCAAGAAGAGTTCAGACTCACAGGTGTTTAGTTACCAGTGTCTATGAGGCATTTAAGTAGGACAGGCAGGTCTGCAATCTAGAGAAAAATCTGGGCAGGAGATATGGATCTGGGAGACTTTGGCCTAAAGGCGGTAGACAGAACCAAGAGTAAGACCACCCAGGGATGGGGCCAGGCACGGTGGCTCACGCCTGTAATCCCAGCACTTTGGGAGGCAGAGGTGGGCAGATTGCCTGAGCTCAGGAGTTTGGGACCAGCCTGGGCAACACGGTGAAACCCTGTCTCTACTAAAATACAAAAAATTAGGCGGGCGTGGCAGCGTGCCCCTGTAGTCTCAGCTACTGAGGAGGCTGAGGCAGAATTGCTTGAACCCGAGAGGCGGAGCTTGCAGTGAGCCGAGATCGCGCCACTGCACTCCAGCCTAGGCGACAGAGTGAGACTCTGAAAAAAAAAAAAAAATCATCCATAAATGGAAACCAGAGGGCCAGGTGTGGAATGCTAAGACCCAATAATGTTTGAGCATCCAGAGAGGGAGAGGAAGATTTCAAGCAGACAAAAAAAAAAACTCATAGGAGATATGTTTCTAGGTGGTACATACATACAATGGAATATTATTCACCCTTAAAAAGGAAGGAAATTCTAACGTGTGCTGCAACATGGGTGAACCTTGAAAATACGGTGCTTAGTGAAATAAGCCAAACACAGAAGGATAAACACTATGATTCCTGCTACCTGAGGCACCTACAGTTGTCAAATTCATAGTAATAGACAGTAGAGAGGTAGTTTTCCAGAGACTGAGGAAGACAAAGGGGAGGGATGCTGTGTGATAGGTACACAGTTTCCATTTTGCAAGATGAAAGATCTCCGGAGCTCTTTGGATAGTGGCAATGGCTGTATAACAAGGCGAATGTAACAATTCCACTGAACCGCACACTTTAAAGTGGTTATAATGTAATTTTGGTGCCTGGCGGTGGCTCACGCCTGTAATCCCAACACTTTGGGAGGCTGAGGCGGGCGGATCATGAGGTCAGGAGATTGAGACCATGCTGGCTAACACAGTGAAACTCCATCTCTACTACAAATACAAAAAATTAGCCGGGCATGGTGGCGGGCGCCTGTAGTCCCAGCTACTCAGGAGGCTGAGGCAGGAGAATCACTTGAACCCGGGAAGTGGAGGTTGCAGTGAACCGTGATTGCGCCACTGCACTCCAGGCTGGATGACAGAGCAAGACTCCATCTCAAAAAAAAAAAAAAAAAAGGAATTTTTATGTTTTGTGTATTTTATCAAAAAGAAAATGAAGAATTTCCTATAGAACAAAGAGATGTTGGGATAGGCATGGAAGAGGCAAGGCAGGGGCTAAATGGAGAGCCCTGTGAAACAGGTGAAGGTCACATCAGATGCCAGAGAGAGCTGTACCAGCAGGGCTGGGACTGGGATTGTGGGGTGCGTTGGGGATGGGGATGGGGTGAACAAGGGCCAGACTGTAGTGAGATGTCCAGTGAATGGAAGGCGTGGGCCAGGAGAGGTGTGACCTCAAGAGGACATCCTTTAGGATGGTCAGCTTGCTGGACAACTCTACTCAATTCTAGTGCTTCTCAAACTACCTATGGTAAGAGACTAGTTTGATGGTTTGTTTCCAAACCACTGCAGACCAATACTTTTATAGAAAGAAATAACGGGCCAGGTGCGGTGGCTCACACCTGTAATCCCACCACTTTGGGAGGCAGAGGCAGGTGGATCACTTGAGGTCAGGAGTTCGAGACCAGCCTGACCAACGTGGTGAAACCCTGTCTCTACTAAAAATAAAAAAATTAACCGGGCGTGGTGGCACGTGCCCATACTCCCAGCTACTTGGGAGGCTGAGGCAGGAAAATCGCTTGAACCCAGAAGCCGAGATTGTGCCACTGCACTCGAACCTGGAAGACAAAGGGAGACTCTGTCTCAAAAATAAATAAATAAATAAACATAAAAAAGTAATGGGGGGGTGAGGAAAGACATACAAAATATAAGTTCCATTTTTAAAAGAAATTATCTTATCCACCATATTATAGATTACTCTGTCATATTGCTTTAACATTCATAAGTGCTTCCTCTCAAGTTCTTGTCATGGGCTGGTGACAGTCAGTTCATAGGCTGGCAGTCTACAGAACCACTTTGGGTGGCACAGTTCTTATCTCCAAGACTGAGTGTGGGAAGGGGGTTCCTCTTCCTGGGGCTCCCTCTCCCTGGGAGACCCAACCAGGCCCTTGATGATCCTTCTCCTGCCTCCCCAACTCTGTAAAGCAAAAGCATGTGTCAGCCAAGGAGGATGTGGATGGGGTGTAGGTCACAGAACCTTCTGGCTCACCCGCTACCCTGGTTCCTGGTCTCTTTAGAAGGGGAGAGGCCCATCTCAGTCAGGCTGAATTTGGCTGACCAAGTCAGGAAATCAGAGGACCTTACTGAGAACCTGGGGTCTGTGGAAAAATAAAGAGAAGTGCCAGACGATTCATTTATAGAACAGAACTGCCCATAGATGCTGCAACGACCTGGGGATTGTTTTGCAAGGCCACACGCACCAGAAGGCTATAGCAACTAGAGACACAGCCACACTGGCTTTAAGCCTCAGGCACAGTCCACAATCTTTTACAGTTTAGGACCAATGATTCAGCTGTAGAATCTTCACGTACGACCGGATTGAATGAATTTGGTGTTCTGTTTTTTTTTTTTTGGTTTTGGTTTTTTGAGATTGAATCTTGCTCTGTCACCCAGGTGCAGTGGCGCCATCTCAGCTCACTGCAACCAACTCCCTGGTTCAAGCAATTCCCCTGCCTCAGCCTCCTGAGTAACTAGGATTATAGCCGCGTGCTACCATGCCTGGCTAAGTTTTTTGTATTTTTAGTAGAGATGGGGTTTCACCATGTGGGCCAGACTGGTCTCCAAATCCTGACCCCAGGAAATCCACCCACCTCAGCCTCTGAAAGTGCTGGGATTACAGGCATGAACCACCATGCCCGGCCGATTTTTGGGTTTTAGTTAGATCAATCTGGGTTCAAATTTGGGCTTGCCTATTAACTAGTTGTTTAAGTGTGATCAAGTTAACTAATCTCTGACAACACTGGTGTCCCCCCCATCTTTGAAGTGGACATAATAGTGCCTCTCTAGACATAAGAGTTCAAAGCGCAGAATATGCCCAGTGATCTAACATAGCGGCTGGTACTGGAGAGGTAAGTGATCAAGAATAACGAACGCTACGAGCAATCTCATTGACACATACCCTCAAAGGACACTAGTAAAACAAGATAGGGTTCATTAACTTACTGAACCTGGACCTTCCCCCTTACCTGTCAACTGCCCAGTGACAGAGGGGCCGACTGTCCTTCGGAGACAAATAGCTGCAGGCCACAGAAAGTCCCACAACGCGAATGGAGAACAGAGACCCCAGGTTCTGCCAAGACAAAAACAGACGTAAGTCATTATGTAGCCCCTGCATTGATTTAAATTAGACTCTAAAGTGGCGCATACATTAAAAAATATAATCATTATTTTCCATAGTGTATTTTGAATATTCCCATAATAATTAGAATTCAAAATTAAGAGACAAAAACTTCATTTTTTTCAAAGATTCACACTATACCTTGTAACGCAGTGATCTAATACTGTGTTTAATACGTTAAACCTTCCCCCAAAAAATGAACACGGTGTGTTTAAATAGCGAATGCTTAACTGGAGCATACACGGGTACATTTAATGGAACATAAATCAATCATGTTAATTAATTTTTAATAGGTAACTTAACCTAACTTTATAAAGATGATTATCATCCCCACAATGAGGCAATTTTCTAAAAGCCAGTTCATGTATATTTTACAGGCAAAGTAAATATTTACACATTTTTAAATAAGCCACATAAAGAGATAGCACCTTAGTTATTATTCTAAGATATGTGTTTATTATATCCAAACTTTTCTGAAATTGAAATGAGGCTTACAATGACATATTTAATGGAAGATGCCTCTTAACAATTCAATGCAGTGAACAACTCAATTTAAAAAATGGGCGAACATTTGAGTAGCTACTTCTCCAAAGAGGTACAGACGGCCAAGACGCCCATGAAAAGATCAGCAACATCATTAGTCATTAGAGAAATGCAAATCAAGACCACGTTGAGGCACCACTTCACACCCACTGGGATGGCTATAATTAATTTTTTTTTTGAGACACTGAAGTCTCACTCTGTCGCCCAGGCTGGAGTGCAGTGGCGCAATCTTGGCTCACTACAACCTCCGCCTCCTGAGGTCAAGTGATTCTCTTGCCTCGGCCTCCTGAGCAGCTGGAATTACAGGCGCCCGCCACCACGCCTGGCTAATTTTTGTATTTTTAGTAGAGATGGGGTTTCATCATGTTGGCCAGGCTGCTCTCAACACCTGACCTCAGGTGATCCGCCCACCTCGGCCTCCCAAAGTGCTGGGATTGCAGGCGTGAGCCACGGCGCCCAGCCTACAACTAAATGTTTTTGTTGGTGGTGGTGGTGGTGGTGGTTTTTTTTTTCTGAGACAGAGTCTCGCACTGTCGCCCAGGCTGGAGTGCAGTGGCTCAATCTCAGCTCACTGCAAGCTCCGCCTCCCGGGTTCACACCATTCTCCTGCCTCAGCCTCCGAGTAGCTGGGACTACAGGCGCCCGCCACCACGCCTGGCTAATTTTTTTTTTTTTTTTTGTATTTTTCGTAGAGACAGGGTTTCACCATATTAGCCAGGATGGTCTCGATCTCCTGACCTCACCCACCTCAGCCTCCCAAAGGGCTGGGATTATAGGCGTGAGCCACTGCACCTGGCCTATTTTTTTTTTTTTTTAATGGAAAATAACAAGCATTGGCAAGAATTTGGAGAAACTGGAACCCTTATGCATTGCTGGTGGGAATGTAAAATGGATGGTACCGCTGCTGTAGAAAACAGTTCAGCAGTTTCTCAAAAGGTTAAATGTTCAACTACCATAAAACCTTCAATTCTCTCAGGTGTATATCTAAGAGTCGCAAGGAGGGGCTTCAACAGATATTTATACACCAATGTTCATGGCAGTATGATTCACAAGTCAAAAGGAAGAAATAACCCAAGTGTCCACCAACGATGGATAGATAAACAAAATGTGGGATATATACACAACAGAATATTATTTAGCCTTAAAAATTAAGGCAGCCCAGCGCGATGGCTCACGCCTGTAATCCCAGCACTTTGGGCGGCTGAGGCAGGTGGATCACCTGAGGTCAGGAGTTTGAGATCAGCCTGACGAACATGGAGAAACCCCATCTCTACTAAAAATACAAAAAAATTAGCCGGGTGTTGTGGTGCATGCCTGTAATCCCAGCTACTCAGGAGGCTGAGGCAGGAGAATCACTTGAATCTGGGAGGTGGAGGTTGCAGTGAGCTGAAATCATGCCATTGCACTCCAGCCTGGGCAACAAGAGTGAAACGCCATCTCAAAAAAAGAAAAAAAAAAAATGAAGGAAATTCTGAGATATGCTACAACATGGATGACCTTTGAAAACATGACATTTAGTGAAATAAGTCAGATGTAAAAAGATAAATATTATATTATTCTAGTTATATAAGGTACCTAAAACAGGAAAATTCATACAGATGGAAAGTGGAATGGTAGTTACAAGGAGCTAGGGAGAGGAGAAAATGGGGAATTGTTGTTTAATAGGTATAAAGTTTTGTTTGTTTGTTTTTGAGACAGTCTTGTTCTGTCGCCCAGGCTGGAGTACAGTGGTGTGATCTCGACTCACTACAACCTCCACCTCCCTGATTCAAGTGATTCTCTTGCCTCAGCCTCCCGAGCAGCTGGGATTACAGGTGCCCACCACCACACCTGGCTAATTTTTGTATTTTTAGTAGAGATGGGGTTTCACCATGTTGGTCAGGCTGATCTCGAATTCCTGACCTCAGGTGATCCGTCTGCCTAGGCCTTCTAAAGTGCTGGGAGTACAGGCATGAGCCACCACGCCCGGCCAATGTTTTTGTTTTTTAATAGGTATAAAGTTTTTGTTTTGATCAGTATAATGTTTAATAAAGTTTGTGTTGATGATGAAAAAATTGGGGGTATACATAGTAGTGATGGTGATACAACATTGTAAATGTAATTAATATACACTTATGAGTGGTTAAAACAAATAAAAGTATATATCTTTTACCACAATTTTTTAAAAAAAATCAACGGGGTCTTCATTCAAATAAAAGAAACAGATGCTTAAATTTGTCACTGATGATCTTGACAACCAGAAATAAAATTTTCTTCCAAACTCTGACAAAAGTAAAAGGCAGACACGTTTTCTTAAAAACCGTGGAGGAAAGACAGGTTGAATTAGAGGAAAACAAGAGAAAAGCATCATAATTCCAGGAAAGAGGAACAACACATGGTAAGACAGAATGACCCGAAACAGATGCAGAGAGCTGTGAGCCGACCCCTTTGGCTGTGGGAGCTGATGTGTGCAGAGAGTATTGGCCACAAGGCTGGTGGGTAAACTGGAACTGGGCTGCAGGGGGTCTTGAGTGTGAAGGGCAGGGAGCTCGTATGTCTAGCCAAACTCTAACCACGTTCTAGTTCATCTACGGCTTCAACAAAGGAAATCAACATCTGGAAGTAAGATGACTTCAGGGGCTTTGAGGGTTGGCCACGGAAAGGTGTTCTCCCTAAGGAGAATGTTAACTTAAATCTGGGGGAGAAAACTCTTTTTCCTCTGCCCGGAATGGAGCCTTGCTGTTTGGATAGCAAAGGCTAGCCATCATCACAGCACCAACATCTGCATAGAGGCAGCCTACGCTGCCTGCACACAAATAGTGCTGGCCTCACACACCCCCGTTTACAAAATACCATTAAAATGTTTGGGTAGCCAGGCATGGTGGCTCATGCCTGTAATCCCAGCACTTTGGGAGGCCAATGTGGGAGGACTTCTTGAGGCCAGGAGTTCGAGACCAACCTGGGCAACACAATGAGACCCCATCTCTGCAAAAAATTTAAAATAATTAACCAGGCATGATGGCAGGTGCCTGTAGTCCCAGCTACTTGGAAGGATGAGGTGGGAGGATCACTTGAGCCCAGGAGTTCAAGGCTGCAGTGAGCTACGATCACACCACCACACTCCAGCCTGGCCAACAGAGTGGGACTCTATCTCTCTAAAAAAAAAAAAAAAAATTGGCAATGACAGCTCTTATTTTTTTCATAATACATGCAAATTAATCCTATCCAGTAAATTGGTCATTTTTGTAAGAAACTTTCCCGTTCTCTATTCTTGGCTAGGGAGGCTCATGTCCAAACCTTCAGTACACATATGTTTAATCTCTTCAGCTCAATGTTGAGACTCCTGAATATACTGTCTTCAAATGACTGTATTTGAACCAGTATTTAATATAGTATTAAAAGAATTATGGGTTAAATGGGTGGGCTAGGCTGGAAGCCTCACAACCATCTAGAACACGTTACTCCTACAGAAAATCATGTCTGACCATACATTTACCTGTGAAACTGTGGAAAAGCAGCTGCAGCTAAGTCAAAGGTCACCTGTATTAGGATTTTGCTGGCCCCATTGATTGCTTGATCCATTTCTGAAATTGAAATTGGGCCAGGCACAGTGGCTCATACCTATAATCCCAACACTTTGGGAGGCTTAGGCGGATGGATCGACTGAGCCCAGGAGTTCAAGACCACCCCAGGCAAAATGGTGAAATGTCTCTAACAAAAAAAAAAAAAATTAGCTGGGTGCAGTGCCACACACCTGTAGTCCCAGCTACTCAGGATGCAGAGGCGGGAGGATCACTTGAGCCTGGGAGGTCAAAGATGCAGTGAGCCATTACCACACCACCGCACTCCAGCCTGGGTGTCAGAGTGAGAGCCTGTTTCAAAAATAAAATAAAGCTGAAATGACTGCAAAGGTATGGAGGCAAAAGTACAGGTGTGGCCGGGCATGGTGGCTCACACCTATAATCCCAGCACTTTGGGAGGCTGAGGAGGGAGGATCACGAGGTCAAGAGATTGAAACCATCCTGGCCAACATGGTGAAATCCCATCTCTACTAAATATACAAAAATTAGCTGGGCGTGGTGGCGCTCGCCTGTAGTCCTAGCTACTTGAAAGGCTGAGGCAGGATAATTGCTTGAACCTGGGAGGCGGAAGTTGCAGTCAGCCAAGATCACGCCACTGCACTCTAGCCTGGTGACGGGGTGAGACTCCATCTCAAAAAAAAAAAAAAAAAAAAAAAGTACAGTGTGAGAAGGTAAGAGTAAGGACAGTGGAGTTAAATGCTCACATGAAAATGGTTTCATGTATTGCAATAATCAGCAGCATAAGGTTTGGGAGAAGGTAAAGCTCTCACTGGATAGACTGACCTACTTGCAGAGGAGTTTCTAATTTGGGCCCTTTGGTGGATCTGCTCTACAGTACATTGAACAAAATCCTTCAGAGATAAAAGTTGGGACAAATGTAGTGAAGGTTTTTAACAAAGTGTTATTTGGTATAAATCCTAAATCAAACATATGGCTTTTGCTGAGCAGGAAGGAGCATGAATTATGAGGAATTATCTCTGAGATAAGATCTGTGTGTGCTCTGAATAAAAAGCTTTTACTGTGGGAATAGTTAGGGGAAAACAGGAATCTGACACAACTGACCTGTCCCTAAAAATTTCAACATCTTCAAGCAACCATCAGAATAGTTTCTGATATTATAGGAACTAAAAAAAAAACAATCAATAGTTCTTAAACATGATGTTTTTGTTTGGAAACTATCAATCTGAGAATAAATAAACAAGGCAAATGTTGTTTTCCTTTGAGTTATCTTAGTTTTTAAAAAATCTGGACAAAATTATTTTAACATCTAGATTTTCATATTTGGACATAATCATTCATTTTAATTTTCCACAGAAATTCTATCTCAAGTCCCTTGAAAGTGTTGATTTAAACATATAGTTGCAATTTATTACAATATGCTATCTTCTAGGAAAAACTATGGTAAGCCATAAACATACAAAATTGGGAATAATAATGTAAATGCTTAGCGAGTGATGGAAAATGTGAAAAAAAAACTTTTGTAATGTAAATGCCATTTTCCCAATGGTGTTTTGAAAGATTTAATAAGAAAAAGCTCTGTCCCTGAAAGGTATTTTATAATGGCACAAAAGTAAAACACTACAGACTATAAGATGGTTACTTCTACTTGCACACAAATCTAAGTCATTTTATAAAACAGTATGAGCACTCTTTAACAGCAAATTCTCCTCATTTTATAAAACAGTATGAGCACTCTTTAACAGCAAATTCTCCTCTCCTGAGCTACCCTAAATTCCAACCCTCCCAATACACACACCCACACTCACACATGCACGCACGCACACACACACACACACACACACACACACACCACTGACCTGTTCAGGGGCCTCACTCTTCATAAGATGGCGGACCTTGCTGAGGATAGACTGCTGGAGCTGGACCCAGGAAACAGCTCTATCTTCCCTTATCAGGAAGGGCGGCCCAAACCTGAAAATCCAAGGAAATCAGGTTATCCCAGCAAAGGAAAAACCAGCAACATCCACCAGTTATGAGTGGTTGTTCTACCCCTGGCTTCCTCTCAATAGGATAAGTGACGAGTTAACAGCCAAGCACAAAAACTCAACAGCGAAAAAACAAAGAACCCCATTTGAGAATGGGCAAAGGATCTGAAGAGACGTTTCTCAAAAAGACACACGTAGCCAACAGGCATATGAAAAAATGCTCAACGTTACTAATTATCAGGGAAATGCAAGTCAAAACCCCAGTGAGATATCATCTTACCCCAGTTAGGATGGCTATCATCAAAAAGACAAGAAATAACAAATGCTGGTGAGGATACGGAGAAAAGGGAACTCTTATACACTCTTGGTGGGAAAGGAGACACCGTGGAGAACAGCATGGATGTTCTTCAAAAAACTAAAAATAGAACCACCATATGACCCAGCCATCCCACTACTGGGTATTTATCCAAAGGAAAGATTGTGCACTCCTGTGTTTATTGCAGGGCTGTTCACAATAGCCAAGATTCCAAATCAACCTAAGTGTACATCAGTGGATGAATGGAAAAGAAATGAAAAAGAAAAAGTAATCTATATACATAATGGAATACTCTGCACCCATGAAAAAGGAATGAAATCCTGTTGTTTGCGGCAAGATGGATGAGGCTGGAGGACATTATGTTAAGTGAAATAAGTTAGGCACAGAAAGATAAATACTGCATGTACTTACGCGTGTGGAATCTAAAAAAGTTAATGTCACAGAAGTAGAGTAGAATAGTAGTTCTACTAGAGGCTGGGAGGGGCTGGTGGGAGCTAGGAAAAGGTTAGGTAATGAATAAAAATTATAGCCAGATAGGAGAAATAAGCTCTAGTGTTCTGCAGGAGTACAGAGTGACTATTGTTCACAATAATTTATTGTATGTTTTCAACAGCTAGAGGATAGGATTTTGAATCTTCCCAACACGAAATGATAAATGTTTGAGGTGATGGCTATGCCAATTATCCTGATTTGATCATTATACACTATATATATGTATCAAAATATCACTCTGTACCCCATAAATATGTATAATTATGTGTCAATTAAAAATAATGTAAACGGTTATTAAAGCTAAACACAATCCAAAATTGCCAATCAGAGAACCTTGTAACAAATGGAGACATTGCAATGTCAACAGAGGCCCAGTGATACAAAGCCAGAGAGATACTGCTATGTAAACAGATTACTCCAAATGACCAGATAGCTGGCAAAGTCTCTTCTCCACAGCAGGGAGTAGAGTAAGAGAACCTTGGAGCCAGGGGAAGGCAAGGCAGAGACATAAGTCCAGATGACACAACCGTTGGTTTGGGGTATCAGGAACATTCTCCTCATTGGGGACGGTATCCATGTCCCAACATAGTAAGTGCACAGCAGTGAGCTCATGGTGTACAGGATGCCGGGTGAGGCCGCACCTGTGGGCCCTAACTCTGCTGTGGGTACTCCTGGGCGAATCACTAGCCACTCACTGCTTCCTGGCCTCGCTGCAGCCTGTGTGAAGACCCAGTGAGGTAAGAATGTGAAACTGTTAAATAAAATTGGCTAAAGCAGAGCACAAGTATGAGGTGATCTGTCTGGACAGGCAAGGGCACTGTGCGTCCATTGTTGTGTGGACAGATCAGTTTACTTAATCCATCCTGTACTGTGCGGCGTTCCAAGTTTTTATTTAAACAATGCTTGCTTATCGCAGGAACTAGATATAACCTTGAACATAACCTTTGAGTGCACAGTTATTCCCTTAGGGTAAAGTTCCAGAAGTAGAAAGGCAAGACTAAAGCTCTTTCTTCCCAAATTATCCTCTGAAAAAGCCATACCAATTTACCTGATTTCCCGGACCCCGGCCCAGAATGAGCATTATCAATTTCTAAAAATTATTTAACAATCTAAAAGGTTAAGAATAGTATTTTGCTATTGCAACCAGAATTTCTTCTACTACAAATGATGCTGAATTTTCTTTCTTTTTTTTTTTTTGGAGACGGAGTTTTGCTCTTGTCGCCTAGGCTGGAGTGCAGTGGCGCAATCTCAGCTCACCACAACCTCCGCTTCCTGGGTTTAAGCCACTCTCCTGGCCTCAGCCTCCCAAGTAGCTGGGATTACAGGAGTGCACCACCACACCTGGCTAATTTTATATTTTTAGTAGAGACAGGGTTTCTCCATTTGTCAGGCTGGTCTCCAACTCCCAACCTCAGCCTCGGCATTCCAAAGTGCTGGGATTACAGGCATGAGCCACTGTGCCAGGCTGATGCTGAATATTTTAACCTATCCTTGTATTTCTTCTGTGAACTAATGTTAATCTCTGTGGTTCATTTCACCAAGGGTATTTATCTCCTTAATTTTCAAGAGCTGGGATTTATAGGATGGACATAAATCCTTCGCCTCTCACATGACACAAATATCTTTCCTCATTTGCCCTTTGCCTTTCAAATTTGCTTTTAGTTTAAATTTTTAAATATATTTGAAACATCAGCCTTTTCCTTTACAGCCTCCTGACTTTCATGTTAAACTAGCCCCCACCCAAGGACATAAATATTCTCCCATGTTGTCTTTTTTTAATTTATTTTTTATTTATTATTATTATTATTTTTTTTTTTTTTTTGAGACAGAGTATTGCTCTGTTGCCCAGGCTGGAGTGCAGTGGTGCGATCTCAGACAACTGCAACATCCGCCTCCTGGGTTCAAGCAATTCTCCTGCCACAGCCTCCCAAGTAGCTGGGACTACAGGTGCACATCACCACCCCTGGCTAATTTTTTGTATTTTTAGTAGAGACAGAGTTTCACTGTGTTAGCCAGGCTGGTCTCGAACTCCTGACCTCGTGATCCACCCACCTCAGCCGTCTTTAAGTTATATTATGGCTTCCTTCTCTACAGTTACCTCTCTAGTCAACCTGAAATTTATACATGTGAATCCATAGCAGGAGTTAAAAGTTGACTATTTAAAATAAAAAGAAACAAAGAAATCAATTAGCCCAATTAGCCCAGCCTTACTTTTGAATAATTCATTCACTCTCTAGTGATATGAAATATACCATAATTCTGAAATTATTAAAATATTGTAATACAGGCAGAAGAATATACAATTAAATCAGTCAAACAGAACAGGCCACCTGTCTATAAGTATTTATTGTATGATAAAAATGATATATTTCATATTACTAGAGAGTTAATGAATTACTCAATAAGTAAGGCTGGGCTAATTGATTTTTACAAGCTGAGTTAATTAATAATATTTTAATTATTAGAATAATCTATCATTTTGTTTTTACCAGTTTCTTATTCAAGATACATTTTAGAAACATTTTATCCATCTAAATATATCTTAATGTAATTCTGTCTTTTAAACACTTTATTGGGGCTACATAAGAAAGCTATCTGTTTCTGTATATTTGTTATATAACCCATCAATTTCCTGAACCCTTTCCTTACTGCCAATCACTTTCCAGTTCTTGGTTTTCTGGACAGACAACCAAATTATCACCTCTTATAGCCAGTTTCTTTTAGCACTGCACCGCCTAGGTATTACAATATAGAATAATAGTGGTGAGGGCAGTAAAAATTGTTCCTCCGATTAATAGGAAGGCCTCTGATGTCTGATGGTTAGGAATGACAATGTGAGCCAAACGCTTAAAGCAGATATTTCTAATCCTCTTAGTCAGAAAGCACCCTACTTCTGGCTCCTACTTGATTCACCTTGGGAATAAATATTTAATTTCACTCTAGACAGGCTCCCAAGCACAGGTCTACAAATCCCAGACACCACATGAAGAAAGAATAAAGTGAAACATACCTGCTAGCCTGCTGCCCTGACCCCACCAAGTTACAGAAGAGGATTAGCACCTTGCTCTCACTGTGGAGAGAGAGGGAGAATCGCTGGCCCTCACGGGCTGCCAGGCGTGGGGAGACCGACAGACCCAGTGGATGAGCTGGAGGAGAGAGAATGACATTCATTCATATTCCTAAAGGAGCTGCTTTCCTGGGTCAGAGCCTTAGCTTCTCTAGTCCCTCTTTCTCTTTGAGCATCTATTAACCACCAGTGGGGGGCCACTAGAGAGTTTTAGGGGAGGAGATAATGAGGTTCATGGCATTTGTGGCATCTGACACCAGGCATACGAACATCAAGAATATAGTAGTGAATTTGCAATTGTGTTCACCCAATAGTTTTTTGTTTGTTTGTTTGAGACAGAGTCTCGCTCTGTCCCCCAGGCTGGAGTGCAGTGGTGCAATCTCGGCTCACTGCAAACTCTGCCTTCCAGGTTCAAGTGATTCTCCTGTCTCAGCCTCTCCAGTAGCTGGGATTGTGGATGTGAGCCACACGCCCAGCTAATTTTTTCGTATTTTTAGTAGAGATGGGGTTTCACCGTGTTGGCCAGGCTGGTCTTCAACTCCTGACCTCAAGTGATCCTCCTGCCTTGGCCTCCCAAAGTACTGGGATTTCAGGCATGAGCCACTGTGCCCGGTCATCACCCTATAGTTTTAAAACAGGAACAAGAATTTAACTAATATTTTTCAAGGCACCCGAAAAATACTCCAAAATAATTTTGGTTGCTTTTATGACTTCATTACAGAGCCCCAGGGTATCCACTCTCTTAGAAAGCCAACAAAAGAAGTATAGAGAGACGGGTGAGAATCTTTACCAATGAGGAAGTAGAGAAATTGGACTATCCTCCATTTGCATCTCAGTTCTGAACTGTTGACTTTCAAGGAAAAGATGTGTCCACCATGACTGTATTTGAAAGGAGAACTAGCTTCACTGGGTTGTAACATAGTCAGTGTCAGTTAATGTCTTGTTCTACATTCCAATGCCCAGCATCTCCCTGTCAACTCAAGAGAACTGCGAACATCCAGTTCCTATAGCCTGCTACCTAGGCCGGCTAAAACATGGGGCCAGGGCATAGGAATCATCTGGGGTATAATGTAACACTGGCGTAGGGTCCTTTAAATATGGGCCTTCAGGCTGGGCACGGTGGCTCATGCCTGTAATCCCAGCACTTTCGGAGGCTGAGGCAGGTGGATCATCTGAGGTTAGGAGTTTGAGACCAGCCTGGCCAACACGGTGAGACTCCGTCTCTACTAAAAGTACAAAAATTAGCCGAGCGTGGTGGCAGGCATCTGTAGTCCCAGCTACGTGGGAGGCTGAGGCAGGAGAATCACTTGAACCCGGGAGGCGGAGGTTACAATGAGCTGAGATCGTGCCACTGTACTACAGCCTGGGTGACAGAGCGAGAAACCATCTCAAATATAAATATATATATATATATATGTCTCAAATATATATATATTTATATATGAGTCTTCTTCACTAGCAACTTGGCCAACATGTATCCTGACCTACAAATAAAAAGGACTGTTAGAAATTGACCATGTTAGCCAGTCCATGGAATAGGAAAAACAAGCATTAAGAAGTGGAACTATTTTGTTAAAAAGTCATTTAATAAACTCTTTAACCATGTACTGTTCAAATTTGTAGACATTTTACTTCACACACAAACCTTGACCCATAGGAATCCTGACAGCAAAGATGACTCCAGCATTTATACCAAATGGTAGTTCTCAAAGTGTGGTTCCTGGACCAGCAGCATCAGCATCACCTGGAAACTTGGTTAGATGTGCCAACTCTTAGGCTCCACCCCAGGCCACTCAGATCATAAAGTCGGTGGGTAGGGTCCAGAAATCTGCTTTCACATGCTCTCCAGGTGATTCTGATATTCACTAAGGTTTTGAGAATCCCTGTATTAGCTGAATAATTTTTAATATCAACCATCTGCACACAACAAATGCCAGGGATAATAAGTCTGACTGTTCCAAGTGCTAAAACTGGATGTTTTATGCCTTTGCACCTAAAGAGTATACTCTGAAATCTGTAACTCATCAGAGCCAAATAAAATTGTGCAAAGCACCTGTTATACCTGAGAGAGTCCCCTGGCTGGGTGAGGGAGGAACTTGAAAGGCATACACATTATCTCCCTCTGCGATAGTATTCAGGTCCTCTTCATCAAAGAAAGACCGCTGGAATCCACTGGGATACAGTTCAACTAAGATCACCTGAAATGAGAAAGATCATTTTCCCTCTTGATTTCTAAAAGAGAAATCAACAGATAAGAAATCGAAAAGTGACTGATAGTCAACACCCATTTTCACCCTTTCCTTCCTTCTAATTGGCTACTTATTTTTAGTAGTAAGGCATAGTAG
Organism: Trachypithecus francoisi; assembly: GCF_009764315.1. Taxonomy (NCBI): domain Eukaryota; kingdom Metazoa; phylum Chordata; class Mammalia; order Primates; family Cercopithecidae; genus Trachypithecus; species Trachypithecus francoisi. The sequence goes on from NW_022681466.1 coordinate 62,634,567, forward strand.
ATACAACAATTAGACTGTCCACAGACATCTCAAGTGCGACCAAAAACAGAAACTGAAAAAAAAAAAAAAAAGAAATCTAAGTTTTATACCAAGCTAAACAAGCACACAAAAATGACAACAAAATAAAGCCCTCCTCATGTGAACAAAAAGTGTTTACCACAGAGTGAAAGAATTTCTGAATAGGTTTACTAACCTTTTTCACATGATTGCATACATAAAAAAACATTTTCACCAAACTTTGAAGTAAACAGGAGATGGTTTGGTAGCAGAGTAGAGGGGTGACTACTGTGGTAGCTCTGACTGCCCTAGACCCAACTCTGCTACCCCGAGGGCTGAAGAAATCAATATTTCAGCACACATAACCTATTCAAGGTACACTGCCTGGGAAGTTCTCTTTAAAAAGATGCATTTTTGGCCGGGCGCGGTGGCTCAAGCCTGTAATCCCAGCACTTTGGGAGGCCGAGACGGGCGGATCACGAGGTCAGGAGATCGAGACCATCCTGGCGAACACGGTGAAACCCCGTCTCTACTAAAAATACAAAAAAACTAGCCGGGCGACGTGGCGGGCGCCTGTAGTCCCAGCTACTTGGGAGGCTGAGGCAGGAGAATGGCGTAAACCCGGGAGGCGGAGCTTGCAGTGAGCTGAGATCTGGCCACTGCACTCCAGCCTGGGCGACAGAGCGAGACTCCGCCTCAAAAAAAAAAAAAAAAAAAAAAAAAAAGATGCATTTCAGGGCTGAGCACAGTGGCTCATGCCTATAATCCCAACACTTTGGGAGGCTGAGGAGGGAGGGTCACGTGAGCCCAGAAGTTCAAGACCAGCCTGGGCAACATAGCAGGACCCCATCTCTACACAATTTTTAGTTTTTAAATTAGCCAGGCATGAGCCTGTAGTCCCAGCTACTCAGGAGGCTGAGGTGGGAGGATCCCTTGAGCCCAGGAGTTCAAGGCTGCAGTAAGTTATGATCACACCCCTGCACTCCAGCCTGGGCAACAGAGGAAAATCCTGTCATTCATTCATTCATTTATTCATTCATTCATAAATAAATACATAGATTTCAGGATTTACAAACCTGAATCAAAGAGAAAACTTGAGTTGTAGGAAGAAATGATGAACCAAAGAAAATGGTAAACATTGGCAAAGGTAAATATTATCGACTATATAAAGCTAAAATAATAAGGCCGGGCGCGGTGGCTCAAGCCTGTAATCCCAGCACTTTGGGAGGCCGAGGCGAGCAGATCACGAGGTCAGGAGATCGAGACCATCCTGGCTAACACGGTGAAACCCCGTCTCTACTAAAAATACAAAAAACTAGCCGGGCGCGGTGGCGGGCGCCTGTAGTGCCAGCTACTCGGAGGCTGAGGCGGGAGAATGGCGGGAACCCGGGAGGCGGAGCTTGCAGTGAGCCGAGATCGCGCCACTGCACTCCAGCCTGGGCGACAGAGCGAGACTCCGTCTCAAAAAAAAAAAAAAAAAAAAAAAACTATTACTACTATTACAGTTGGAGGTAGAGAAGGGATTAAAATACTGGACAATAATATCTAAATCAAAAAGGTATAAGGGGATTTAATGCCACGCCAAGATCCTTGTGTTACATGGGAAGATTAACATTAGACTAGTAATTACGCAAGTTGACATTTTAATAACCACTGAAAGAATGGAAATATAATGTATATGTACTTCATCCCAGAAGAGACGAAATAAAGAAAAATTGCTCAATCTAAAAGAATCATCTTCTAAAAGAAGAAGACTGCTTAATCTAAAAATTGGGGGTGAGGGGGCAATACAAAATAGAAAAACAGGGTAAATAGCATAAGATGACATAAATAAATCCAAATACAGGCCGGGCGTGGTGGCTCACACCTGTAATCCCAAGACTTTGGGAGGTTGAGGTGGGCAGATCACGAGGTCAAGAGATCGAGACCATCCTGGCCAACAGGGTGAAACTCTGTCTCTACTAAAAACACAAAAAATTAGCCGGGCGTGGTGGCATGCGCCTGTAGTCCCAGCTACTCGGGAGGCTGAGGCAGGAGAATCACTTGAACCCGGGAGGTGGAGGATGCAGTGAGCTGAAATCATGCCACTGCACTCCAGCCTGGTGACAGAGTGAGACTCCGTCAATAATAATAATAATAATAATAATAATAGAAAAATAAATCCAAATACATATATCTATGATTTTAGATAATATAAATGCAATACACTTGCCAGCTAAAGAAAACAAAACATCAGACCAGATGACTTTAAATTTCAGTGGAAATGCTCACCCCGCACTGGCATCCCCAAGTGATTCTCATCTCCCTGAACCAACACATCACACCTCTCAAATTCCTGCCGGATTTTTCATGCTCTTAATTATTCAAACGCTCCCTCTCATAGACTTCTCCCTTTTGATCTTTTCTTACGGCCACTTTCTCCCCAGGACTCTCACCCACTGTCCCCGTCTCTCTCCATCTCTTTCAGTAACTCCCCATAGTGCCTTTTAGAGTTTACAAAGCAAGAGACACACATTTCCGCCGCGACCTGAGAGAGTCATAAATATTCTAGGAGGCGGAGATAGAGGTCAGAGGGATTGGCTGGGCAGGAGCAGAAAGGAGCCCACTGGGGTGACGGGGAGGCTGAGGAAGCGTGGAGGTTATAGGAATATAGCTATGAATGTAGAGAAAGCCAGCAAAGCACAATCTTCACGTAGGTAGACATCATTGTATGTGCGGCATGTCTTCCCAATAAGGTTAAAAATATTTTTTGATTTGAAAAAAATCCCCTGAGATAATCAGGGAAGTGTCCATTTTTCATTTCACCGTTAAGGACACAGAGCCAAACGCGTACTGTGTCCCGGGTCAGAAACTTAGGGAGCTACTGAATCACCCTGAGGGGCTGCTCCCATCCTCCCACGGTGGCTTGGCGCCACCATGGCCTCCTCCCTATTCCTCATGAGGGCCCCTCCAGGCACCGTGAATCCAATCCCTTTACCAAGACTCATTTGAAAAGAAAACAAGTAGAACACAGCCATCCCAGCTTCCCCCAGATGTTCTCTCTCATGTCACACATCCTCAGTTCTCTCACAGGTCCTCCTGTTTCATTCACCGTTCCTTTAGCGTCCTGGTTTATACTCCCAAGACTGAAAATATATAGTGGTGGCTTGGGCTATGAAGTCAAACCATCGAAATCCAAATCCTGGCTCAGCCACTTACCAGCTAGTGACGTTGGGCAAGTCACTTAACCTCTCAGGGCTTCTTTATTCCCCATTAGTAAGATGAGGATAATTGTAATGTCTACTTCACAGGACACCTGTGATTAAACCAGGCATGAATAGAAAGGTCATAGAACAGTGCCTCACACTTAGTAAGCACTACCTAGGGGTAGCTATTGTTGGAATTATTATGATCATAATCGTCATCGCCTTCTTGGAAGGCAAAGGTGTTCTTTTCTGGTCATTCTGTGTCAATTCAGGGAGAAGTCAAGGCCCAGTCATCCCAGACGCCAGGCACTACTAATCAAACAGAAACCCATGAGTCATGCTGGAGTCACCTGGGAACCACAAATTGGCCTAAACAGCCTAGACAGCTGGCTCACTTAGCATTCTGTCATCCAATGACCAGGCCCCAGTGCAATTCTATCACACCTCATCTGCAGGGACGCCTCCTTCCTCTGCAACCATCCTCCTCAGGACTGCCACTGTGCTGAGGATTGGCACGGCCAGGCCAACCCGCAGGAACCGCTGGCTCTTAGAGGGGAAGACCAAGGTGACACTCAAGAACCTGGAAAACAGGAAGGGGCAACACCCTTAAAGGACTGACACAAACTGTGAACGACATTGTTGATGATGGATCAAGGCCGGGCGCGGTGGCTCACACCTGTAATCCTAGCACTTTGGGAAGCTGAGGCAGCTGGATCACCCGAGGTCCAGAGTTCGAGACTAGCCTGGCCAACATGGTGAAACCCCGTCTCTACTAAAAGTACAAAAAAATTAGCTGAGTATGGTGGCGGGTGCCTGTAATCCCAGCTACTCGGGAGGCTGAGGCAGGAGAATCGCTTGAACCTGGGAGGTGGGGGTTGCAGTGAGCAGAGATGGCACCACTGCACTCCAGCCTGGGTGACAGAGCGAGACTCCACTTCAAAAAAAAAAAAAAGAAAGAAAGGTAATGGATCAAGTTCAGCACGTAGTTAATCTCTACTTCCTGGTTGTGTCCCTGTCCTTAGTACATTGTCACCAGGTGGCAGGGTAGAGCCAAATCTTCTAAACTACTTTTCCAGAGAGTTGGGGGGAAAAAAGTATTTGATTAAGAATCACCATAGAGATGTCCTATCTCAAGGCTCTAGTTGTTAAACAGATAAGCTTAAACAAAAACAAACTCCACAGTCTGAAAATTAAAGCAGTCAAGGTGTTTTTTTCAATACAAATCAACACTACTGATGACATTCTCCTTAATGAGAGTCTCCTTTGGAAATCTTCGCTTCTCCTTCCCACCAGTATATGAAGGCCCACTCTTGCAGCCACTGTTTCTCTTGATCTGTACTCCACTAACTGCCCAAGTCACACAGGTAATTAATTAATAGAGCTGGGATTCGAACCTGGGCCGTCTGGCTCCTGAGTCAATGGTCTTAACCCCTGTGCTGTGCTGTGTCGGCTGGGAGTCTTAGATCATCACATCTATAAGTTGACATTATCTGATGGTGTCACTGATGATAGACAGCACAAGCCATGTTCTAGTATAAGCCAATAGTTATATCTGTAGTGCAGAATATCAGCAGCACAGGATTTTAGAGCAGAAAGGGAGACTGAGTTGCTGAGGAAGGCCTTCTGAAGATGTTATGTCTTCAGCTGCATCCTAAAGGCAGGAGATGTCAACAGGCACAGGGTAAGAGAAATGGCACTTCGGGAGGGGGGGAACATAAAGAGGAAATGCCTCTGTTCCAATGTCAGAAAAGACAGCCCACATAGGAGCTTACCCACATGCCAGGATACGGACATTGGCCATTTGCCTTCCTGGTCACTGCGAAGGTGTGGGCTTACTTTTATAGAACTCGGCCCAAGGTGCCTGTTACCCAGCTCTACCTCCACTTTTCTTTGTCACTCATCTTCCCCAAACAACCCTTTTCCTCTTTCTTTGCTTCTTAAAGATATCTTTTTCCTACACCTTCCCAAAGAAGAAAATAGATTTTTGAAATTGAAATAAAGCTGGGGAAAAAAAAAAAAAAGCAGGTGGCCCCAGATTTTCTCTAGTTTGCCTCCATGTGACCAAGTGAGACCAACAGGTCTGTGCCAGCTTCTGAATGGGCCACAGACCTAAGTCTGGCAATTGTGCCAAACATTCATAATTCCTTCCTCAGCTAGAGAAGGGACACAGTAACCTTTTACTCTGTCAATTTCAATAGTTGAATGTCATCCAGCTATAGGGCTGGTTTCCAGAGAAATGCTGGCTGAGAAGCAAAAGAGAGAAAATGGCAGGTGTGAGGCCAGAAGGTTCCCCGTAATGAGTAACGATGGAAGTCAAGTTCACTGGGCAAGCCGCGACACTCACGTACCTCGTCTGGCGCAAGGGGATAGGTAGGGACACACACAGGAAAGGATCAAAGGTGTTGCTCTGTTTCAGGCAGTGGGGACAAGTCAAGGAAGATCTGTGAGGGTGAAGAACAGAGGCGAACGTTTAATCACACGTAAACAACTTGGCGGTAAAATTCAATACAGAATTACCCTTGCATTTCCACTCCCAGTGATTCCACTCGTAGGTACATACCCAGAAGAATTGAAAACAGGTGTTCAAATACTTGTATACAAGTGTTCATAGCTGCTCCATTCACAATAGTTAAGATGGGAACAATCCAGCTATCCATCAACAGACAAACGGGTAAACAGAATATGGTACATCCACATAGTGAAATATAACTCAGCCATAGAAAGGAATGAACCCCGGTCCATACTACAACGTGGATGAACCTTGAAAACAGTAAGCTACATGAAAGCAGCCAGACATGAAAGGGCACATATTGCATGATCCTGTTTATAGGAAGTATCCAGAACAGGTAATGCCATAGACACAGAAAGCAAATTGGTGGTTGCCAGGAGCTGAGGGAAGGGAGGATGAGGCTGACTGCTTACTGGGTACCAGGTTTTATTTTGGGGTGATGAAATGTTTAGGAACTAGGAGGTGGTAGCTGCACAACACTGTGAATGTACATGTCACTGAATTGTACGCTTTAGAGTGTTTATGTTACAGGACTTTCACCTCCATTTTTTTTAAAACAGAAAAGAAACTTTAGGACACATAGAAATGCACTGAGTATGGGAAGGGAAGCTGTAACCCGTTCCTGCCATACAAACCCAGCATGCCAACTTCCAGGCTGAACGGATCTCAGGGCCATCTCTTCCCCTGCTTCTCAGCCTCACTGTGCCCCGGAACCACAGGAAGCTTTTAAAAAAAATTCCAATGTCCAGGCCCCACTCCCAGAGATTCTGTTTCAAGGTGGGTAGAGAGAGGTCCGGACATCAAAATCTTTCTAAAATCCTGAGAGCTTTTAAGCTCCCCAAATGACCCTAGTGTTCACCTGTAGTAGAGAACCACTGACATTGCCCACCCTCCTTACTGTACAGAAGAAACAACAAGAAGTTGCTCCTTAAAGTAACAACTAACATTGCAATAGCATTTGCTAAGAATCAACATCATTCTGAGCATAGATGAACCCATTTGCCACCCATAGTAACTAATATTATGCCCATTGTACAGAAGAGAAATCTGAAGCACAGCGAGGTTAAGTAATCTGCTGAAGAACATACGGCTCTTAAGTAAGAAAGCCAGGCTCGGTTTCCCGACTCCATGCTCATATCATTCCTGTGTTCTTCCATAGAAATCAGTGAGGTGTCAATTGCTTCAGAGTAGATATATATAATGTTCATTTATATTCTTTCAACTCTTTTAAACTTTTTAAACTCCCTTACTTTAAAATGGATCTCTGAAAATGAAATGCAACTTTTTTTTTTTTTTTGAGACGGAGTCTCACACTGTCACCCGGGCTGGAGTGCAATGGCGTGATCTCAGCTCACTGCAACCTCTGCCTTTCGGGTTCAAGCGATTCTCCCTACTCAGCCTCCTGAATAGCTGGGATTACAGGTGCCCGCCACCACGCCCAGCTAATTTTTTGTATTTTTTTCAGTAGAGATGGGGTTTCGCTATGTTGGCCAGGCTGGTCTCGAACTTCTGACCTCATGATCCACCCACCTCAGCCTCCCAAAGTGCTGGGATTATAGGCGTGAGCCACTGTGCCCGGGTGAAATGCAACTTTTATATTCCACGTGTACGTACCAATTCTCTTTCTCCTATCATATGATGCAAAGGATTTCTCTGCATGCTACGTTACTAATCCTAAAAATCTACATTAACTTCTCTGAGGACACAGAACAAGACCGCCCTGGCAGTCTGACTCTGAAGTCCATACTCTTAGCACTGTATGACATTACCGGGATAAGTCAGCAAGTAAGCCAAAGCTGGTATCAGAACAGGTTTCCTGAGTCCTTGTGGAAAGTGCCCATCTTGTTTGATTGGTTTTCCACTGAGCAGACAAATAGGAAAATCCAGGGACACACAGGAACATAAAGGGGAGGGTGCCGCCTGAGGCAATCCTGGGTGATCTGTCCATTACAAGTCAGTTATCTTGGATACAACTTATCAGACCATCAACCTGATTATAGAAAACAGGCCCCAGTACTGGACATTCCATCGCTCCTGCTGCCTCAGGTCATTTGCCTTTGGGAGACCCATGGTAGTGTTTTTGTTGAAAGCACTGTATCAGACAGTGAGTACCAGCCAGCCAGAAACCCAACATTTCTGGAGTCTCCTCTGCCCTGCATCTCTCCTCCAGTCCTTCTCCACCTCTGTCCATCACGTACCTAGGCAAAAAATTGGCCTGAAGGATATACTTGGGTCATTGGGAAATCCCCAAATTCCCATTTCACAAGTATATAAACCAATGAGAGAGAATGTTTTTCATTGACGTCTTCATGTTTTTCAGTCTACTAAAACTATGCCGGGTTGCATTTTTCTTGAAGCATTGCAACATATGAAACCGGTTCAGGAATATGACTTTTACATTGAGCCACCAACTGCTATCTGCTAGCAAGTGATGAGTGGTTTGTAGAAAAACAAATAGAATGGGCAAATTTTATATTGAAAGAATGAAAATGGGCCGGGCGCAGTGGTTCATGCCTGGAATCCCAGCACTTTGGGAGGCCGAGGTGGACGATCACCCGAGGTCAGGAGCTTGAGACCAACCTGGTCAACATGGTGAAACCCCATCTCTACTAAAATTACAAAAATTAGACAGACGTGGTGGCGGGTGCCTATAATCCCAGCTACTTGGGAAGCTGAGGCAGGAGAATCGCTTGCACCCAAGAGGTGGAGGTTGCAGTTGCAGTGAGCTGAGATCGTGCCATTGCACTACAGCCTGGGCGACAAAAGCAAAACTCCATCTCAAAAAAATAAAAATAAAATAAAATAAAGAATGAAAAAGTATAATGTTTTCATAATAAACTATAGGAAAGATGTGAAATATATCCATGTATCAAAGGTTGGGAAATGAGGACAGACTGATGTGACCAGCATCTGGAAGAAGATGGAAAGGCAGCTTCACTTTTACAAAAAGCTCTGACCACGTTACGAGGCTACAGCAATATACCCCAATGTGGCCTGACAGATGCCTCCGTTCTCCCCATTCGCTCCAGGACATTCACAGTCCTGCCCTGTTGTCTCGTAAGCACACTCACAGGGAAAAGGAACAGAAAATCACCCCACTGCCTTTCAACGTTCACAGGCCCATTTCCCTAAGTTATTCATTCTCCTTGTCAAATTGCTTCTGTTACAAAGCTAACCCTGTCAGTGCAAAAAAAGTCAGGGCTGCGGTTTGCTTTTCCACCTGCTACAAATGCCCACCAATGAGCCCTAGGCTTTGCCCCTGAATTTCTTGTCACTCTGCCCTTTAGCTGCTGCCAAATACACACACATCTTTCACCTCAAACCCAGTCCACTTTACCTGCTCACTGGACAGTGGATCTGACGTCTACGCAAACAGCAATAATTATGCCAATACATAAGCAAGATCTCACCTTTCAGAGATCTGTTCTGAGGAAGCCTTCAAAAAGATCCTTAGACTTTCTGTGGATAAAGGCTATGAAGGACATGAAGAACTTGTGCACACACACACACAGACACACTCCTCCAGCCAAAACTCCAACATAGCCACAATCGTTGGTTGTTAGACTTGCAGACATTCTTAGACTGTGATGATAATCACATAGAGTAACTAAATATCTTTGCTATAGTCCAGGATCTTCCACACTCTAGTACTGGAGGTTCCTCTTCTCTCCCCCAACCAAAGTCAACAACTCAGCCCCTTAAAAGGGTTAGTTTAAGGGAAGATGCCTCTGAATTAACCCATAAATAACACATCCATCTCTCAATTACATCAAGAAGGCTGATGCCATCCCAGGCAAGCTCTCCCCGAGGAGAGGAAGCCAGGAGAGAGTCAGGGACAGCAGGAGCCGCCAGCCAGGCACTGTCGCTACCGACCACTGCAGAAAACCACCTCTCAGACCTCAGGGCATCCCTGACGACACCTTGTCTTTATCAGCAGGCACAAAGCAGGCATTTTCAGCCACTGCCAGTTCATCTTTAGCGTGAACACCTCACCTCTTACTCATCGTGCTATAGGAAAAATACCCAAAGGGCACTGATGGTCCATAATATCCAATCAGCTCAAATGTCACTTCCTCGGAAGTCTTCCCCACCCCCGATGCATCCCACGCCAAGTCAGGCATGTACTTCAAAGCACCCTCGATTTTTCCTCCGAAGCACTCACCAGTTACAATCATAGAAAAACCCAAGAGTCACCCTAAATCCTAGATTCTCATCTCTCCCTTAGTCCCTCTACCCCTCACCCCGTTAGCAAGACTGGGGTGAGGGGTTAGGGGTAGAGGGACTAATGGAAAGATGCTGACTCTCCATCCAAAAACATACTCCAAACCCCTCCACTTCCCTCCATCTCTACCGCCACCTCTGTCGTTCCAACCACCATTGCTCTCCTGCTAGGACCATAATGGCAACACCAACTGTTGCTCCTGCCTCCTCTTGCCTCCCTGCATTGCTCATAAAAAGCAGTTGCCTCTGGGCCAGGTGCAGTGGCTCATGCCTGTAATCTCAGCACTTTGGGATGCCGAGGCAAGTGTATCACTAGATGTCAGGAGTTCAAGACCAGCCCGGCCAGCATGATGAAACCCCATCTCTACGAAAAATACAAAAATGTGCTGGGCATGGTGGCGCATGCCTGTAGTCCCAGCTACTTGAGAGGCCAAGGCAGGAGAATGGCTTGAACCTGGGAAGCAGGGGTTGCAGTGAGCTGAGATCATGCTACTGCACTCTAGCCTGGGTGATGGCATGAGATTCTGTTTCAAAAAAAAAAAAAAAAGCAGTCACTTCTGAAACTGATGAACTAGATCACCCCCTCCTTTAACTCTGCAGTGTCTTCCTGTGTCCTTGAGACTAAAACCCGCACACTTGGACTTAAAACCTGCCCTACCAGGTCCCCACCCACCTCTCCAGCCCATCTCCAGTGCATGCTTATAATCCCAGCTACTCTATTCCTTGGCAGCTACCCTGGGCTTTCCATTCCTTGAACTTGCCAGGATTATTCCTACTTCTGGCTCTTAGCCTGTGCTGTGTCCTCTGCCTGGAATACTCTGTCCCCAGTTATTAAAATGGTAGACTCCTTGTCACTCTGTTTTCAGCTCCACTGTCCCTCCGAAAAGAAGCCTTCCCTGCCCGCCTTATGGAATGTTGGCCACTCCCCCGCCTCCCAAGTGACTCCTTATCTTTCTGCCGATGGCTGTCACAGGTTGTTGTTTACTTGTACATTATCTAACACTCCCCCGGGTAGAATGTGAGTTCCCTGAGAATGGACTGAGTCTTATTCACAGCACCTACAAGACAACCCAGCACACAGTAGGGCATGAATGCAATATCTAAAGAATCAACAAGGATTCAGCCGGGAGTTCTACTCCTCATGGTAACTGCTGGACCAAGCACATTAGCAGGCACTTGAATATTTGAAAGAACGAAAAACAGTATGGGGTCGAGAGGGGAACTGAACAGAGAAACAGGTGAATGAATTGTACAAGGACACAGATGAATTTGACCTGCTGGCGATGATCGGTGATCCCTCCCCTCTCTCTAACACACCTTCATCTTATACTCCCCTTTCCCTTGTTCTAAATGTTCTTCTTTCTCTTCTTCTATGCTTTTCCTCTGTCTCCTTATTTTTGGTTCTAGCACCCTCTGCGTTGGGCACCTGAGGATAAGACAGATCCCCATTCAGGCGCGGTGGCTCACGCCTGTAATTCCAACACTTTGGGAAGCCAAGGCAGGTGGATCACAAGGTCAGGAGTTCAAGACCAGCCTGACCAATATGGTGAAACCCTGTCTCTAATGAAAATTAAAAAAAAAAAAAAAAAAAAATGAGCCGGCATGGTGGCACACACCTGTAATCCCAGCTACTCAGGAGGCTGAGGCAGGAAAATCACTTGAACCTGGGAAGTGGAGGCTGCAGTGAGCCAAGATCGTGCCATTGCACTCTAGCCTGGGCATCAGAGGGAGAGTCCGTCTCAAAAAAAAAAAAAAAAACAGATAAAACAGATGCCCTACAAGCGGCTTTCACGGCCAGTAGTTTTCAAGGCTGGTGACCACAAAATCTGTTTCCTCTCTGCATACCTCCTCCTGGAGAGTAACCACATCCCTCAGGAAATGAGAAAGGCTTTCTTCAGGCATGACAGAGAAATCTGAGCTCAAGGGGTGCGATCCTCTTTACTCTGTACGCTAAACAACAGCAAACAGGAATGGAGAGCCCACAGTCATCTCGGCTGTTTCATCAGGGTCCCCATCCCTGGTGAGGCAGAGAGTGACAGAACTTGTCAAGTGCTATAGATTTTTCTTCACCAGTGGAAAGCAGCTTAGTTTCAAAGACTATTTGGTCTTCCTAAATAATCAACCTCTAAAGACAGTAATTATACCCCATTTATCTTTTCAGTGGTTATTGAATAGAACAGGAATCCTAAATCAGGATAGTTTCCGGATAGTTTTAAGTGACCTCTTGCTGTGCAAACACAAAGAATACAGGTCCCCAAAAAGTATGGAAGTAAATGGCTCTAAGTAAGGAAATTCTAGAAGACGGAATAATTATTTCCTTGTTTGAAGATAAGTCAATAAGAGAAGAAAACCACCTGGAGATCTCCAAAAAACCAATGCAAAGGGAATATTATCCAGACGACTCAGAGAAAAGCACAGCTTTGAAATGATTGACTGCAACATCCAGAAGAAAAATACAAAAAACTCTTTTTGGTATCCATAACAGAGAACAGAGTTTCTGTGAAACTGAAGGAGCAGCAGAGAATCACAATGAATGGACAGGGTTAGCTGGAAAAACAACAGAAGAATTGCAAAGAAAGCAAAAAAGCAGGACTTTGCTTTAAAGATATTTCAGCGGACAAATCCTGGTTCTGCCACTTATCATATGTCCGTAGAAAAAGCCCAACCTCCCAGATGTTAATACTCACCCCCTGAGACTTTTTGTAAGGCTTAAAATATATGTAGACACACACACATAGAAACATATACATGAATACGTACATTGGCAACACACAGACACACACACACACACACACACACACACACAGGCAAGCATCTTAGAGGTGGCTCTTTGTAACCAATGACTTCCTCGTCTAAATCCTGCCTGCTGTGCTCATTCCCACCTTTAAGCATGCATTTGTTCTTGTTGAATATCTTCCTACCCATTCGTACTTCTACTCATCCTGCAGAGGCCAACAAAAGGCACACTTCCTCTGAGAAGCCCATGGGGTTTTCTCCCCTCTCTGACCTTTCACTGCTGCTGTCAGTGCTTTCACTGAACATTATAATATTGAAACTATTCTGCCTTGTATGAGTCTCTGCACTTTCATATAAAAAAAGCTCAAAGAGAACACATACTTTCTGAAGTCAAAGGCTGCATACTTTTTTTATTGTTTGTTTATTTACTTATTTTTTTGAGACAGGGTCTCACTCTGTTGCCCAGGCTGGAGTACAGTGGTGCGATCACAGATCACTGTACTCCAGCCTCGATCACAGCCTCGACCTCCTGGGCCCAAGCAATCCTCCTTTCTCAGCCTCCTGAGTAGGTGGGACCACAGGCACATGCCACACCCGGCTAGGATTTTTTTTTTTTTTTTTTTGGTACAGATGGGGTCTCCCTATGTGGCCCAGGCTGTATATATATATATATATTTTTTTTTTTTTGAGACGGAGTCTTGCTCTGTTGCCCAGGCTGGAGTGCAGTGGCCGGATCTCAGCTCACTGCAAGCTCCGCCCCCCGGGTTTACGCCATTCTCCTGCCTCAGCCTCCCGAGTAGCTGGGACTACAGGCGCCTGCCACCTCGCCCGGCTAGTTTTTTGTATTTTTTAGTAGAGACGGGGTTTCACCGTATTAGCCAGGATGGTCTCGATCTCCTGACCTCGTGATCCACCCGTCTCGGCCTCCCAAAGTGCTGGGATTACAGGCTTGAGCCACCGTGCCCGGCCTGTATATATATTTTTATATCCTCCATAATGCTTGTAACTCTTGAGCTCAGAATGACTTGTTAAGTTGGGCTCTCTGGAGAGAGAACAAACAGGAAGGGTCTCTCCAACTTCAGAGTGACTGCTTGCTAGTGAGATCCCAGCTCACATTTACCTTCTATAGAATCACACTCTTATCACCCCTCCTTCAAGTAAGGTGGAGGGCCCAGGAGCCAAGAAGAAGGAAAAGAAGAAATACTAAAGGTCAGAGACAACAGGAGTGCATGCTTAGTCAGGATTTATAATGGGAGAGAGAAGGGCGTTTGTGCTTTTGTTGTTTTGAAATCTCAGGGTAAATCTGGCGACGGGAGACTGGTTACCAGGAATTGAGTTTGCGGAGCCTTTGGGTGATACATTTTAAACACATCCCCGTCTTACCTATATTGTGCTTGAAAGTGGCTTTGCACAAAGCTTTGACCTAGAGGAAGCTGAGCTGATGGTGACAGGCAGTTCTCAGAGGTTTTATTGGCTTCAGGTGGAAGCTGCAAAGAAATGAGGAAAGGAAGCCAGATTAGATACACCTCTAGTCACTCAACTGCTTCCAGACCACCGAGCCCATGCTTCCTCCTGGGCCCACATCATCCCTTTCTGGGATTCTGCAGAGTCTCAACCTTCAGTGCTGCCTTTACCATAACTCAAGTCTCTTTCAATCCCCTGACCTCCCAAATTCTCTGGGACAAGAAGTGTTGTGTGTATTAAAAGAGCAAACCTGAGCCTGAACCTTGGCGGATGGTCGCTCATTCTCATCAGCCTCACCTGTTCCCCCTGGATGGACGGTCCTGTGCATTATCTCTGTCCCACTCGGCTTCAATGTCTAGGTGCCTCTTGTATATTTCACGGGGTGGGCTTGCCATCACCTCAAATGCATCCACACCAAATATCTCCACCTTCCACCTGCCTGCTAAATCATTCCTGCCCCCATTTTCCAAGGAGCCAGTTTCACATAAGTATTCTCTTTTGCAGGCAAATGAGTCTTTTAGTTTTTCAATTTGGTGCACAAGCTTCCTTCACTCCGTTCATCAGTACTTGTGTCCTTTACATTCCCCTTGCGTTTGTTTCCTGTGGCTGCGATAGCAAATTATCACAAACTGGGGGCTGTAAACAACAGCTTATTCTCTCACAGTTCTCATGAGCAGCCATCCAAAATCAGTATCACTGCACTGAAATCAAGGTGTGGGCAGGGTTGCACTCCCTCCAGAGGCTCTAGGTGAGAGTCTGTTCCTTGACTGTTCCAACTCTGGTGGCTGCCGGAATTCCTTGGCTTGTGACCACATCACTCCAGTTTTCAATCCTGGCATCTTCAACTCTCTCTCTGCTCTGTCTTCACATAGCTTTCTCCTGTGTGTGTCTCAAATCTCCCCCAGCCTCTCTTTCACAAGAACACTGGTAGCATTTAGAGCCCACCTGGATAATTCAGGTTAATGACCCCACCTCAAGATTCTTAATCACATCTCCAAAGTCTTTACCATAGAAGGTAATGATATGATGTGGCTGTGTCCCCACCCAAATCTCATCTTGAGTTGTAATCCTCACAATCCCTGCATGTCTAGAGAGAGACCTGGTGGGAGGTGATTGGATCATGAGGGCGGTTCCCCCATGCTGTTCTCGTGTTAGTGAGTTCTCGTGAGAGCTGATGGTTTTATAAGGGGTGCTTCCCTTTGCTGCTCACTCTTCTCTCTCCTGACGCCTTGTGAAGAAGGTGCCTGCTTCCCCTTCCACCATGACTGTAAGTTTCCTGAGGCCTCCCCGGTCATGTGGAACTGTGAGTCAATTAAACCTCTTTCTTTTGTAAGTTACCCAGTCTCAGGTATTCCTTTATAGCAGCGTGAAAACAGACTAATACAGATAACACCTACAAGATGCATCAATTAGGACCTCATGTCTTTGGGAGTCATTTTTTAGCCTGTCTCACCTCAGGGCTTCTGTGTGCCCTAATGCCACCAACTTCCTCTGGACCCCTACCACTTCCAAAATGAGTTAATCAACCTTTCTCGTTTCCCTAAATTTATTCTTCACCCCCGTCCATTCCCTACCACACATGGGACACAATTTTTTGATTAAGGCCCTGTTATGCCAAAATTTCTGTCCTAGAAGATGCTGTACCTAAGGGCAATCCCAGAATCAAAGCCACTCATAATACAATGCTATTTAGTAAAATATAAACTTACCTATATAAATATCTATGCAAGACCCCACATAAAATATGACCTAGAGCAGCATCTCTCAACTTTTTCATCATTACTCCCCTCATGGAGTCTTTTTAGACAATTTTTCCTAACATTCCCACCATGAAACTCGAATCCCATGGATACACTGTGTATGCGTCTATATATACCTTTAGAAGAACAGGCAGGCAGTGAGGTATATGTAAAGACCTGGGTGAAATTAGAAGTAAATGTTGAAGGATTTTAGAAAGCAGATGACAGAACGAGGCAAAAGGAACACATGTGAAGCGTCTGGGGTAAGGTGTGCAATTTACTTCAAAGTACATCCAAAAAATAAGATGAGGGAAAAAAAGATATGAGTAATGAGTGGATAGAGAGACAGATGGGTAAATGTGTGATAAAGCAAATTTAGTACAACATAAGTTGTAGAATCTAGGTGATGGGGAGGAGTGTTCACTTCATAATTAATTCAACTTTTCCATATGTTTGAAATTTTTCATAATAAAATATTGAGATGAACAAGTTATGAGTGCTCAAAATGGTCATTCTTATATGTCCTAATATTTTATGACACCCAATTTGCCTAGGATACAAGATGTGCAAAGGGAAGTAGAAAACAGGGCTGGAATGTGAGTCTGGTGCCACAATGGGTGGGGACTTCTATGTCCTAAGGGAGACTACCTGGCTCAGTGAACAGCATGGTAACAGGGTCAAGAATGTCCAAATCAGGCTGGGTACAGTGGCTCACATCTGTAATTCCAACACTTTTGGAGGCCGAGGCGGGTGGATCACCTGAGGTCCGAAGTTCAAGACCAACCTGGCCAATATGGCGAAACCCCATCTCTACTAAAAATACAAAAATTAGCCAGGCATGGTGGCAAGCACCTGGAATCCCAGCTACTCAGGAGGCTGAGGCAGGAGAATCATTTGAACCCTGAAGGCAAAGGTTGCAGTGAGCCGAGATTGCGACACTGCCCTCCAGCCTGGGCAACAAGAGCAAAACTCCATCTCAAAAATACAAACAAACAAACAAACAAAAAGAATGTTTGGGCATGTGCAGTGGCTCATGCCTGTAATCCCAGCACCTTGGGAGGCTGAGGTGGGTGGATCACCTGAGGTCAGGAGTTCACGACCAGCCTGGCCAACATGGTGAAACCCCGTCTCTGCTAAAAATACATATATTAGCCAGGCATGGTGGCACGCATCTGTAATCCCAGCTACTTGGGAGGCTGAGACAGGAGAATCGCTTGAACCCGGGAGGCAGAGGTTGCAATGAGCCGAGATCATGCCACTGCACTCCAGCCTGGATGACACAGCAAGACTCCGTCTCAAAAAAAAAACAAAAAAAAGAATGTCCAAATCCCCACACCAGTACTTGATTACAAGTTACTTGACTGCCCTGATCCAGCTAAAAAAGTTACTTAATCTCTTTGCTCCATGATTTCCCAACCATAATAAAGGGATAATGACAGTACCTGTCTGATAGGGATTCTCTGAGTATTTAAAGAGTTTCTATATATAAAACACAAGGCTGAGTACGGTGGCTCATGTCTGTAATCTCAGCACTTCTGGAGGCCGAGGTGAGCAGATTACTTGAGGTCAGGAGTTCAAGACCAGCCTGGCCAACATGGTAAAATCCCATCTCTACTAAAAATACAAAAATTAGCCGGGTGTGGTAGTACACACCTGTAATCCCAGCTACTCAGGAAGCTGAGGCAGGAGAATCACTTGAGCCCAGGAGGCGGAGGTTGCAGTGAGCTGAGATCGCACCACTGTACTCCAGCCTGGGCAACAGAGCAAAACTCTTGTCTCAAAAAAAAAAAGAGAGCATATGTACAAAACACTTAGAACCATGCCTGGCACAAAGCACAGTGTAGATGGTGGTTGTTATTACACGAGGTGGAGTACCTGACGAGTTTTGAACTCAGGTGGTAGCAACATGCTTGGAGAGATGCTTTAACTTGACAGCTACTGACTCCCAGATGAAGAAGTATAAGTTTGGAGGTTAGGACACAGATTAGTAGGCTCAAGCATTCAGGAAACAACAGGATAAGGTAGAACAGGAGCCATGAAGATGAAAAGGAGGGGTGGATTCCGGACACCCGAGGACGTAGCTTCACCAATCAGCCCCTGACTATGGGAGTGGAGGAACGTGATCAACTACAAGGATCCAGTCTGGTGCCTGGCGAATCCCGGTTCCATTCACAGAGAGGCAAAGTCAAAACAAGAGGTGTGTTTGGGACGGGCATGCTGGGTTTGAGGTGACTCAATATCCAGACAGAGACATTCATGACAAATAGGGGAAGAGCACTTGGAGGAGCTAACTTGGATGCATAGCGGACCCTGGTGTATTTTGCCCTGTATACACTACTCCTCCTTTGGTGGTAGCAAACCCCGTTTTGGAACTCTGAATCCAGTCCATGCATGGAGAGGGGTCTTTAATCAAGGGTCCTGCCCTCACCTACCAAGGGATAGGCCCATGGCCCAAGCAAGCCACACTGAGATGCTCCTACTCTGAATGTGAATCATGACCAGAGTGGCCAATGGCTGAAAACATTTCTGCAGACTGTGCTGTCCAGGGAAGAGAACGGAGCAGTTCCTGCTGCTGAGATACCCTCACAGCTGTCTGATTCTTGACAGTTCCAGGTTGGTCCTTCAGCCTTCCCTGTCATCCAGCGTGAGGCTCCTTGGCCTTCTCCTAAGTCCCCTTTCTTGTTTGAGTCAGCTCAAGTCGGTTGCTGTTGCTTGCAACCCAAGAATTCACAGTGACACTGAACAGCATTGGGAGAGGCTGTGAACAGGATCACCCAGGGAAGGGCATGGAGAAAAAATCCTGAAAGAGGCTGGAGTGAGGGGCAGCAGGGGGTCATTCACAAAACACAGACAATGAGGCCAAACGCACTGGCTCTGCTCTGTTAGCTGAATGACACTCAGCCTCTCTCTCTGAGCCTCATTCTACATCTAACACATCAATTTCATGGAGCTACCATTAAAATCACAGGTGATGACTTGCACGGTGGGTCACACCTGTAATCCCAGCACTTTGGGAGGCCGAGGTGGGAGGATTGCTTGAATCCAGGACTTTGAAACCAGCCTGGACAACATAGTGAGACCTCGTCTTTACAAAACTAAAAAATTAACCAGGTGTGGTGGTGCATCCCCGTAGTCACAGCTACTTAGGCGGGAGTCTGAGGCAGGAGGATCGCCAGAGCCCAGGAGGTCAAGACTGCAGTGAGCTATGATCACTCTACTGCACTCCAGCCTGGGCAACAGAGTGAGGCCCTGTCTCAAAAAATAAATAAATAAAAATAAAAACAATCTCAAGAGATGACATGTATTGTGTATCTTCCCTGCACATAGTCAGTGCTTAATATATGTCAGCTTCCTGATCCTCTCCCCAGCCTCATCCCCTACTTAATTCTGCAAGAGCGGCATTTTCTGGAAAGCAAACTGACAAAAAGATTGTGTTAGGGTTTCTAAAAGGGTAATAAAAATGTGCCCTCTTTGCAGGATGAAAACATTTGAGGATCAGTAAATTAACAGAAAAGAAAGCGGCCCTTATGGTTTTTATTCCAGTTTCAAATAAATCTAGCTACATGGCTTTGCTATGTCTTGAAAACAGAAATAACCTCAAAGAGAAAAAAAAAATCAGAGTTTCACAGAGGACAGAGGCTTTCCTTCTAGGAAAGGGAAAATGAAGTTTCACGCAGGATAATCCCAACAGCTCTGTTCTCTACCTTCAAGCGTACACAGCCGGACCTCTGCAGGCAGCCCAATTTTCTGAGAGCAAATTTTAGGAGAGGCTTTGACCCCAGAGAAAGAGATCTTTTCTGGTTTCAATCAGGTCAAACTAAGGGCGGCGTAAGCTCCTCTCTCTAGCCAATAGCCAATAGCTGGTCTTGCCTGGCTGGTCTACTCCTAACACGCCTGGCCCCTTGAGGAACAGGAAGTAGCTGGAGAGATCAAGGCCAGGGAGTGAGGGGTGGAGGGGTCTGGAATCAGGCTGGGCCCTGTCAGCCACATAGGAGTCTGAATTTTGTTCTATGTGCTATTGGAAGCCAGTGGGGGAATTTAAGCAGAAGACGGACAAGCTCTTATTTCCTTTCTATCTGGCGGTAATGTGGAGTATATTGCAATAGGACATATTCGAAATTGGAAAACCAATTATGGCTGCTTTTACTTGTGTCTTGAAGTTGTTAAAAAGAATTATTGGCCGGGCGCGGTGGCTCTTGCCTGTAATCTCCACACTTTGGGAGGCCGAGGCAGGCGGATCATGAGGTCAGGAGTTCGAGACCAGCTTGGCCAACATAGCAAAACCCTGTCTCTACTGAAAATACAAAAATTAGTCAGGCATAGTGGCACACGCCTATAGTTCCAGCTACTCTGGAGGCTGAGGCAGGAGAATCGCTTGAACCCGGGAGGCGGAGGTTGTGGTAAGCTGAGATCGCGCCACTACACTCCAACCTGGACAACAGAGTGAGACTCCATCTCAAAAAAAACAAAAAAAAAGAATTATTGCCAGGCCTTCTTGGCTTAAATAAACACAGTATTATCTCAAAGAAAGGTCTAGGGGTGGTGCACCACAATGAGAAACAAAGGTTCTAGAGCAGTGGCTCTCAACTGGGTTGAGGGAATGGTGACTTTGTCACCATCCCCATTCCCATCCCAGGGGACATTTAGCCATCTCTGAAGACATTTTGGCTATTACAAATAGTCAAATGCCTAGTCTAGATGCCTGCTACACTGGCATCTAGGAGGTAGAGGTGCTACTAATGCTACCATGAACAGGACAGCCATCCTCAGAAAAGAATCAACTGACCACAAACATCCAACAGTGTTGAAGTTAAGGAAGCCTATTACAGAGTTGAGTTTACTGGATTTGGGTCCTAGCTCTCTCAATTAATAACTGTGTGACTTGGGGCAAGTTACTTAACCTCTCTGTGATCTTCTCCACCCTTAAGCCCAATGCTTTCTCCTGCTACCAAGAGATAGAAAACGAAAATTGAAAGGCTATCTATCCCACCTACCTTAGAAGTAGGAAGACCTGGCCGGGCGCGGTGGCTCAAGCCTGTAATCCCAGCACTTTGGGAGGCCGAGACGGGCGGATCACGAGGTCAGAAGATCGAGACCATCCCGGCTAACACGGTGAAACCCCGTCTCTATTAAAAAATACAAAAAACTAGCCGGGCGAGGTGGCGGGCGCCTGTAGTCCCAGCTACTGGGGAGGCTGAGGCAGGAGAATGGCGTAAACCCGGGAGGCGGAGCTTGCAGTGAGCTGAGATCCGGCCACTGCACTCCAGCCTGGGCGACAGAGCGAGACTCCGTCTCAAAAAAAAAAAAAAAAGAAAAAAAAAGAAGAAGTAGGAAGACCTGCCTGGTATAGCCAGGGAGAGGGGAGGGAAAAAAACAGGATAAGAGGCTCTTCCTATGCAGCCAGCAGGAAGAGGGACCACCTATCTCTATGTCTCCTCTCTCCCGCTGTGGGAAATTGAGAAAGCACGAGGAAAGCTTTAGGGAAAGGAATCCGACACACTGGCTTTGAAACAGACAGAGCCAGGTTCAATTCTATCTCCACCAAGTAGAAGCTGAGTGGCCTTGAGCAACTTAACCTAAATTTCCATTAACTGTAAAATATGCGTTATCCTTGTAATAGTAAAGCATGATGACTAATTTAGTCAATCACTTCAAGAGTTTATTGTCTACTCTGTGTCAGGTAGGGAAATAAATTGTGCAAAGCATCAAGTTAGATCCCTGGCACATAACAAACATCCAATAAACAGTATCTTTTTAAAAAATATATCCTTCTGATTTCAAAATGTATTCACTATAAACTTGTGGAATATACAGTGTAGTAGACATATGTTTATCTGCTCAGCATTCCTTTCTTTGGGGAAGCAAACTGTTCCATTTCTATAAAAGCTCTCCTTGGCCCACGTTCACCCCCACAGGCATGCAACCCAGCTGCACCCAATTAGAATATTCCATTCTTCTGGCCACATGCCCAGGAATGGACATGTGAACCAAGCTGAGACAATCGGACTCTTCCCTGGGCTTTTTCTGGAATCTCAAGCTCTAAAGACTACATGAGCATTGCAGAAGGCCATCTTGTTACCATCTGGGCAGAGTCAGTCTGAAAATGGATTCAGAGACAAGGGATAGAGACATAGTCAAAGACCTGGTGATGTCATCTGAGTCCCTGGATCCAGCCCTACCTGAAGCTGGTCTGACCCTTGGACTCACAAGTTATAAAAGTCAATGAATGCCCTTTCGTTGACTGAGACTAAGTTAAATTTCTGTCACTGTTTATCTTATCAGAATAAGATAAACAGGAAATCATGGTAAGTAAAAGAAAGCACCCCTCATCTCAAAACCCAGAGAAAACACCATGACTTTTGAATGTGTGGTCCTCCCAGGTTTTATTGGGGTGATTGTTTGCTTTGTTTCATTTGTGTGTTTTGGGAATGACTGGGGTGATTATTTTTAAAATAAGAAAATAGGCTTTCAAACCAGACCCCTTGGGCTTGAATCCTGACTCTGTCCTTTACTCAGCTGTGTGGCTTTAAGAAGGTTACCCAATCTCTCTGATACATGAAACATATATAGTTATGTTCTCCTTTTCTTAAAGTTGTAAGTTGACATTTTAAGAGAGAAAAAAAAAATAGAAAGGTAACAGCTGGAAAACATAAAGGAAACAGACAAACTTCAGGAAAAAAAGACTAAGCTTCCTGAGCTGTTCATTCTTTATTACGCTAGAATGACGGGCTCCAAGCAAACACTGAAGGGATGGGAAGGTGATGGTTGAAAGATCTAAGCACTTTCCAAGGGTTTTTTTATTTGATTAATGAAAAGGATGAGAATAACGTGTCCAGATTTAAAACAAAACCAAAAAACCGGTAAAACAGTTCTCAGGGCTGCATCTGGATCAGTCATGTGATACATCAAAAGGTATGTGTTATTGATTAATTATCAAAGCTCATGAAACTTTTCTTCTATTACAGCAGATTATTCGTGGATGTTGTTAAAATAACTTCGCTCACTCACTGATACAGAATTATCAAAGCTCAAGAAACTTCTATTACAGCAGATTATTCATGGATGTTGTTAAAATAACTGCTTACTCATTGATACGGAATTATCAAAGCTCATGAAACTTTTCTTCTATTACAGCAGATTATTCGTGGATGTTTTAAAAATAACTTTGCTCACTCACTGATACGGTTCGGCTCTGTGTCCCCACCCAAATCTCATCTCAAATTGTAATCCCCATAATCCCCATATGTGGAGGGAGGGAGGGCCTGGTGGGAGGTGATTGCATTATTGGGGGCAGTTTCCCCCATGCTATTCTGGTGATTGTGAGTGAGTTCTCATGAGATCTGATGGTTTTATAAGGGCTCTTCCCCCTCACTCTCTCTCCTTCCTGCCACCTTGTGAAGGAGGTACTTACTTCTCCTTCCACCATGATTGTACGTTTCCTGAGGCCTCCCCAGCCATGTGGAACTGTGAGTCAATTAAACCTCTTTCCTTTACAAACTACCCAGTCTCAGGTATGTCTCTTTTTTTTTTTTCTTTTTTTTTTTGAGACCGAGTCTCACTATGTCACCCAGGCTGGAGTGCAGTGGCATGACCTCAGCTCACTCCACCTCCCACAATCAAAGGATTCTCCTGCCTCAGCCTCCCGAGTAGCTGAGATTACAGGAGCACGCCACCACACTGACTAATTTTTGTATTATTCATAGAGATGGGGTTTTGCCATGTTGGCCAGGCTGGTCTTGAACTCCTGACCTCAAGCGATCTGCCTGCCTCGGCCTTCCAAAATGCTGGGATTACAGTCGTGAACCACCACACCCGGCCTCAGGTATTTCTTTATAGCAGTGTGAGAATGGATGAATACTTTCATAATATAATAACTTCATTCGCTTTTACTTTCTGAAGTGGGAGATAGAGGATTAGCATTGGAGCATAAGCCATCAGCGAGCAAAGTCCATAAAGACTGCGCCTGAGATATCAATCAGCTGTTCTTATGACAAATTATTGTAGTGCTTTCCTCCTCTGAAAGGTTTGGGGTTTCATCAAAACCTGGGGATGCTAAATGCACATGTGTAAAAATCATCCACCCTGTGTCGTGAGAGGAAAAGTTAACAGTTAGTGCTCTGTACAATACATAACTGAGAAAGCAATGGTAGAGTTCAAATGGTACCATCTGCAAATAATAAGGAACAGTACTCATGGCCTTGGATGACCACACTAATGTACGGAATACAAACCAAAGAAAAGACTTTTCATATTTTGAGCCAAAATGAAACTCTATTCATTATATCACTGGGACAAAGAGAATGAGAAATACTGGAATAGAAAGAAACGCCTTGTGTAAAACAAACACAGCTAAGAGAAGGGAGCAGGGAACGAACTGTGGATATAGTAGCCAGACTATATAGGAATCTAAGAATTTCAATTTCAAGATTCAGTTTTGAGGAGCTGAGTCAATATTTAAAGGGAAAAAAGAAAACCCAGTACATTGTGTTGTTCTGAGAGTGACCGACCTTCTCCGACACTGGCCCTCGGGATGAACCCTCCAGGTCCTCATGTACACGATCCAGCAACCAGAGCAGGAATTCCAGGGCGTCATGCTGGGAGTTGCCTTGGAACTGAGAGCCATACTTGGAAACTGCATTCTGAAAGGAAAAAAAGGAAATCCAGAGGTGAATTTGGCCCCTTATACAACCAAATGACGGCTCTGTGAGCACCAGGTCTACCAAGTGGTCATTACTCAGCCCTGACCTGGGATGATAGCATGCAAACCACTGGGGTGGAAATGTTCTTTCATGCCAAAGCCCGCCCTTTTGGGGCAATGTCCCCAAACGGTATGAGGGTCTCTGTATATAGGAGAAGATATTTGCTTTCCAGAGGACTGCTAATGTATGTTCTATCCTTTGAAAACCCAGAGGGTGGTCTCTGTTGAGTATTTTGATACTGTTGACCATCTGACCCACCAAAGCTCTCTCCCTGTGACTGCTGGGGCATGATGCTCCACTAGTCTTCCCTCCATTGGTCTATTCTCATGCTGTCTCTCTCTGTTCATCCAGATGGTGAACAGCCTTCTCGCCCTACTTGCTCTCTCTTGCTGATTTCAGTCATTCCCATAACTTCAACTCTTTCTTCTATCAGAATACTGACATTTGCAGTGAAGCTGATTTCCTTAAGTACCATGCATACAGCTCCTCTACTGCCTCTTTCTAACATGTATGAAACTTAAGGATACAAACTTGTTTCTGTGGTTAGGTCATCAAATGGTTGAACCAGCCCTTCACTACTTTGATAAATATGTATTGAGTGCCAACCACATGCCAGGCACTATTCTAGGGACCGGGGATACAACAGTGAACAAAACGGATGAAGACTCACTGCCTTCGTGGTGTTTGCATTCCTGGTCCCCCTTGCGCTGTCCTATTAAATTGTGTAGCAACTTTGTCATTTTCTGCATAAATGCACATTCCAGCTTTTTAAAAGTTTATTGCAAAGAGTAATATATGCACATACTAAAAAACAATAATGCAATAAAAAAGGATGATAATGAAGTCTTCCTTCTACCTGGCCTTCATCCCGTGGTACCCCTTCTCAGGGGACAGCCACTTTTAGCACTTCCTTCAGCATCTTTCCAGGGACTTTTGCTCTACATGTGTGAGCATGTGGGCATCTGGATGTAAGCAAATCACTTGTCTATGTGTTCACACATGCACATGCACACAGCACACGATGGCTGTGGGTCTCTCTTAGACTGCAGAGCCAAGCCTCCAGTCTCATCCCACACAGGTCTGTTCTCTGCTCACGCCTGCCAAAGAGGCTGGTCTTAGCAAGGCTGAGGACCAGGACAATCCTTAACACTGCCAATCAAATCAGGCGGTCTGGGCTTTTTTTTTTTTTTTTTTTTCCTTTCTTTTAATTTTCCCTTGAGATTTAAAGGAGCCTTTAGAGGCCAGGTGCAGTGGCTCATGCCTGTAATCTCAACAATTTGGGGGGCCGAGGCAGGTGGATCACTTTAAGTCAGGAATTTGACACCAGCCTGGCCAATATAGTGAAACCCTGTCTATACTACACATACAAAAATTAGCTGGGCGTGGTGGTGCATGTCTGAAATCCCAGCTACTTGGGAGACTGAGGCAGGAGAATTGCTTGAACTTGGGAGGTAGAGGTTGCAGTGAGGAGAGATTGTACCACTGCACTCCAGCATGGGTAACATAGTGAGACTCTTGTCTCAAAAAACTAAAAATAAAAATAAAGGAGACTTTAGGATGAGACAAAGCAAAAACGCAAGATGTAATTAACTGAAATGCTGGTTTTGAGTCTTTTTTTTTTCAAGACAGTGTTTCACTCTTGTTGCCTAGGCTAGAGTGCAATGGCGCGATCTCAGCTCACTGCAGCCTCCACCTTCGGGTTCAAGTGATTCTCCTGCCTCAGCCTCCCAAGTAGCTGGGATTACAGGTGCCTGCCACCACACCAAGCTAATGTTTGTATTTTTAGTACAGATGAGGTTTCCCCATGTTGTCCAGGCTGATCTCGAACTCCTGACCTCAGGTGATCTGCCCGCCTCAGCCTCCCCAAGTGTGGCTCTGAGTCTTTATGCCAATCACATTAGTTTGGATTCTTCCCCCAGGCTTCTCTGCGTGTTGATTCCCAAGTAGGGCTACCAGATTTAGCAAATAAAAATACAAGATGCCCAGTTAGATTTGAATTTCACATAAACAATGAATATGTTTTTAGTAGAAATATGTCCCATGCAATATTTGGGACGTATTTACACTAAAAAGTCATTCATTTTTTATCTGCAATTAAAAGTCAGCTGGGCATAGTATATTTTTCATCTGGCAACCCTACCCTTAAACAACCCTCAAACCTATCTTCTTATACCAACACATTCTCTTCTGGGTGAGCAGCTGGCTCTTCCAACTCAAAATATCTAAAACCAGCTCATCCTTTTAATGTAGGTGTCGTCTTTCAGGTTCTCCTTCATATCAGTCCACTGTCAAGCAGTCTGGATGCTGGCTCCCAAATGTCTCCACCCTTCCCCTATAGAAGAGTCTCATTCCATCTGTTGAGTTCCACCTGTAGCTGACCCAGACAATATGTACCTAAGGAGGGGCCCAGCCCCTAGGTTCTCCCCTTGCCAACCCACTGACTTCATGGTAGACCAGACCAATTTTCCTACAGCTCAGCTGAATATTGTCATGCTCTGACTCTAAATCCTTCCTTACTCTCCTGCTCACCACCAAATAGTCCAAGAACCCTCTCTGGTTCAGCCCCAAGCCATATCATTCCATGTTTCAAAGCTCCAGGTAAGTAATCCACCTAGCTGCCCCACACATGCTTTCCTACTTCTACAGTCTAGACCTTTACTTTTTTTTTTCTTTCTTTTTCTGAAACGGAGTTTTGCTCTTGTTGCCCAGCTGGAATGCAATGGCACGACCTCGGCTCACTGCCACCTCTGTCTCCCGGGTTCAAGCGATTCTCCTGCCTCAGCCTCCCAAGTAGCTGGGATTACAGGGGCCTGCCATCACACCTGGCTAATTTTTGTATTTTTCGTAAAGATGGGGTTTCACCATGTTGGCCGGGCTGGTCTCGAACTCCTGATCTCAGGTGATCCACCCACCTCGACCTCCCAAAGTGCTGGGATTACAGGAGTGAGCCACTGCACCTGGCTTAGACTTGTGCTTTTGTTCTTCCTTCCATGTGAAATCCATTCCTCTCCAGTTAATCATGATGATCCTTTAAGCCTGACACTCTTCATCTTAGCCTGGCTATCGTACCTGACAACCTTTTCAGAAAGGAGGTGACAACTTCAAGAAGCCAAGACACGATAGGGCCTTAAACATGTCCCTCTCTATAAACGGCAATTCCACTTTGGGGTATTTTGCCTTAGGAAATGAGAGATACAAGCAGAGATGTCTTTACACATCAAAGTTATCTGGGTGAAAACTTATGACACAGTCAGATGGCCTTAAAATTTATGACTGATGAAGGCCGGGCGCGGTGGCTCAAGCCTGTAATCCCAGCACTTTGGGAGGCCGAGACGGGCGGATCACGAGGTCAGGAGATCGAGACCATCCTGGCTAACACGGTGAAACCCCGTCTCTACTAAAAATACAAAAACTAGCCGGGCGAGGTGGCGGGCGCCTGTAGTCCCAGCTACTCGGGAGGCTGAGGCAGGAGAATGGCGTAAAACCCGGGAGGCGGAGCTTGCAGTGAGCTGAGATCTGGCCACTGCACTCCAGTCCGGGCGACAGAGCGAGACTCCACCTCAAAAAAAAAAAAAAAAAAAAAATTTATGACTGATGAAATACAAATGATAAAGAAAATAATAATCTGGTCATAAGAAGAAAAAAATGCAAAAATACATTATTTGAGATTGTTGTTATATATTTATAGATAGCAAAATAAAAGACCAGAAAATACATGGCAAAATAGTAGCAAATGGTTACCACAGAATAATGGGATCATAAGTAATTTTTTAATTTTCATTTGTAAATGACAAAGTTTCTTAACAGTGAACATTGTTCTTTGTCTTTTTCCAGTTATGAAGTATTTGGCAGGTATTTCTCAGAATTATTTTTAATAACCTCCTGATGACTACAGAAGTAATTCCCCTAGAAAGTCTATGGAAACAGGCCGGGGGTTGTGGCTCACGCCTGTAATCCCAGCATTTTTGGGGGCCAAGGCGGGCGGATCACAAGGTCAGGAGATCAAGACCATCCAGGCTACTAAGGTGAAACCCGATCTCTACTAAAAATACAAAAATTAGCTGGGCGTGGTGGTGGGCACCTGTAGTTCCAGCTACTCGGCAGGCTGAGGCAGGAGAATCACTTGAACCCAGGAGGTGGAGGTTGTAGTAAGCAGAGATCTTGCCCCTGCACTCCAGCCTGAGCAACAGAGCGAGACTCCATCTCAAAAAAAAAAGAAATAAGTCTATGGAAACATAAGTAGAACTGCACAAAGCAGTTCCCAAGAAGTTAATTAGCTTGGGAAGAATGAACTGCAATATTTGGTTACTTATCCCACATCTTTTTTTTTTTTTTTTTTCCCCACTGAGGTCTGCTATGTTGACCAGGCTGGTCTTGAACTCCTAGCCTCAAGCGGTCCTCCCATCTCGGCCTCCCAAAGTGCTAGGCTTACAGGCATGAGCCACCGTGCCCAGTCCTATATTTGGTTATTTCTCTCCTTCAACACGGCATAACTCTATCCGTGTGTATGTTTTCTTTCCCAAACATTGACAATTTTTAACACTTCTTATTAAAATTATTCCTAGTTATTTCATATTTCTGGTTGTTTTATGAATAAAAATCTAATTTTATATATTCCAAATGGTTATTCCTTTGATTTTCTACCTTCCATCTGATGTAACTAATGACAGTAATAAAGCTAAAATAAGGATTTCTAGAATGTTTTAGCAATTTTCCTTCCGTTTTATTTTATTTTATTTTTTTTTTGAGGCGGAGTCTCGCTCTGTCGCCCAGGTTGAAGTGCAGTGGCGCGGTCTCGGCTCACTGCAAGGTCCGCCTCCCGGGTTTACGTCATTCTCCTGCCTCAGCCTCCCGAGTAGCTGGGACTACAGGCGTCCGCCACCACGCCCGGCTAATTTTTTTGTATTTTTAGTAGAGATGGTGTTTCACTGTGTTAACCAGGATGGTCTCCATCTTCTGACCTCGTGATCCGCCCACCTCGGCCTCCCAAAGTGCTGGGATTACAAGCGTGAGCCACCGCGCCCGGCCCCGTTTAATATTTTTTACTCCCTTTCCATTTTATGTCTGTTTTGTCCAGAACTTCCAAAACATAAGAGTGGTGAGGAAGGCATCCTTGTTGTTAAAAAGCCATGTCTCCATTATATCACTGTAAGCCTAAAAGGGATGCTTAAGCACATAAGATAATAAAATATCTGTAGCAAATATTCCAAGAGCTAAGGAACTTACAGAAACCTAAAAACATTGAGACCAAAGCAGAATAGAGAGATGCATAAGAACATTGAGCAGATGGGCCGGGTAAAGTGGCTCACTGGTCAGGAGTTCAAGACCAGCCTGGCCAACATGGTGAAACCCCATCTCTGCTAAAAATACAAAAATTAGTCGGGCATGGTGGCACGCGCCTGTAGTCCCAGCTACTCAGAAGGCTGAGGCAGGAGAATTGCTTGAACTTGGGAGGCAGAGGTTGCAGTAAGCTAAGATCACACCACTGCTGCACTCCAGCCTGGGTGACAGAGCGAGACTCTGTCTCAAAAAAAAAAAAAAAGAACACTGAACAGATGATTGATTCCAAAAGCAGACTCGCAACTAGTAAAGAAACATGGAAAAATCTTCCACCTCGCTCCTAATCAAAGAAATAAAAATAAAAACTGTTTTTAGAAGTTTAGAAGATAATGCTATTTCTTAGGATGCAAAGGCACAAGAGCAATGTAATGAACTTTGGTGACTCGAGGGGAAGGGTAGGATGTGGGTGAAGGCTAAAAGACTGCACACTGGGTCCAGTGTCTATTGCTCAAGTGATGGGTGCACCAAAATCTCTCAAATCACCACTAAAGAACTTATCCATGTAACCAAATACTACCTGTTCCCCAAAAACCTATTAAAATGTTTAAAATATGCTATTTCTTTTTGTTGAATAAATTAATAATAAGGGATGGAGATTTATTATACAGCCTGGTGATTATAGTTAATAATAATATATTACATACTTGAAAATTGCCACGGGAATAGATCGTAAATGTTCTCACCACAAAAACGTAAGTATGTTGGCCAGGTGCGGTGGCTCACACCTGTAATCCCAGCACTTTGGGAGGCTGAGGCAGGCGGATCACTTGGGGTCAGGAGTTTGAGACCAGCCTGGCCAACATGGAGAAACCCTGTATCTACTAAAATACAAAAAATAGCCGGGCGTGGTGGTGCACGTCTGTAATCCCAGCTACTTGGGAGGCTGAGGCAGGAGAATCACCTGAACCCAGAAAGTAGAGGTTGCAGTGAGCCGAGATAGTGCCCCTGCACTCCAGCCTGGGCGACAGAGCAAAACTCCATCTCGACGACAACAACAACAACAACAACTCAATATTTAAAATTGAGATGGTGACTACACAGGTTCACACATTTGTTAAAACTTCCTAAATTTTATGCTTATACTGGGTGCATTTCACCACATATAGTTTAGACCTCAATAAAGTTGATTTTAAAAGTAAAAATAGATAATAAAACATTCATACCTTTGCTTTGACTGTGTAATTCCATTTGTAGGAATTAAGCTTATGGGAATAATCACAGCTAAGGATAGTGATTTAAATACAAGAAACTTCAATACAGTATAATATTGGAAAATGGAAACTCCATATTCATTTTATGTCTTACTGTTTTTTCCAGAACTTCCAAAACATAAGAGTGATGAAGAAGGCATCCTTGTTTTTAAAAAATCTCCAGTATATCACCATAGATCTAAAATTGATGTGTAAGCACATAAGCTAATATTAATTCCAGGTGGCTAAAATTTTTAATATAACCATAGATCTCCATACAGAATTGGTTCATTTAATATATATTAATTGTTAAAGACTCAATTATTAATGATTGTTGTATATTATTAAGACTAGGAAAACGTAACAGTGCTTAAATGAGAAAGGCAGGATATAAAACTAAAATTTTCAATTGTTTATACTTTAAAACATATCAGTATATTTACAATGGTTATCTCTAGGGGTGAAAATTACAGATCTCTTTTTTTTATATTTTAACTTTTTTTTTTTTTTTTTACAATATGCAGCATTTAATTACATCATTAGAAAAGCACAGAAAATCAAATATTGCATGTTCTCACTTATAAGTGGGAGCTGCCGGGCGCGGTGGCTCAAGCCTGTAATCCCAGCACTTTGGGAGGCCGAGACGGGCGGATCACGAGGTCAGGAGATCCAGACCATCCTGGCTAACACAGTGAAACCCCGTCTCTACTAAAAAATACAAAAAAATAGCTGGGCGAGGTGGCGGGCGCCTGTAGTCCCAGCTGCTCGGGAGGCTGAGGCAGGAGAATGGCGTGAACCCGGGAGGCGGAGCTTGCAGTGAGCTGAGATCCGGCCACTGCACTCCAGCCTGGGCGGCAGAGCGAGACTCCGTCTCAAAAAAAAAAAAAAAAAAAAAAGTGGGAGCTAAATCTTGCGTACACATGGACATAAGGAAGGGGACTCCAAAAGGAAGGAGGGAGGGAGGGAGGCCGGGGGACAAGGGCTGAAAAACTTCCTGTTGGGCACTGTGTTCACTATTTGGGTGACAGGGTCAAGAGAAGCTCAAACCTCAACATCACACAATATACCCTTATAACAAACCTGCACACGTACCCACTGAATGTAAAATAAAAATGTAAAATTTTTAAAAAGAAAAAAAAGAAAAGAATTCTAGATAATACCACGGACAGGACTTTCCTTTCTGTTTTTCAGAGGGAGTCTCACTCTGTCACCCAGGCTGGAGTACAGTGGCACAATCTTGGCTCACTGCAACCTCGGCCTCCCAGGTTCAAGCAATTCGCCTGTCTTAGCCTCCTGAGTAGCTGGGACTACAGGCACACGCCACCATGCCCGGCTAATTTTTGTATTTTTAGTAGAGACAGGGTTTCACCATATCGGTCAGGAGGCTGAGGTAGGAGGATCACTCAAGCCCAGGAGTTGAAAACTGTAGTGAGCTATGATGGCACCACTATACTCCAGCCTGGATGACAGAGTGAGACTCTCTCTCTTAAAGAGAGAGAGAGAGAGAGAGTGAGACAGAGAGAGAGAGAGGAAGGAGGGAGAGAGGGAGGGAAGGATGGAAGGGAGAGAGGGTAGGTGGGAAAAAAATAGAAAGGGAGAGAAAGAGAAAGAAAAAGAAAGAGGAAGGAAGGAAGAGAGAGAGAAAGAGAAAGAGAAAGGAAAGGAAAGGAAAAGACAAGACAAGACTCCTTAACACAACCTAACGTGGTGTGTCTGCAACTGATTCTCCAGCCTTTCCTCCCCAGCCAAGTGGGCTTTCATTCATATATTGAACAGAAAGTCTCTTGGTCCCACCTCCTTCCCTGGTTGGCATTTCAGTTCCCAGGTCCTGGAATGCACTCTCCCATCTTCCCAAGCCCTTCATTGACACCCAATCCTTCAAAATTCAACTCAGTGGCTGGTTACCTCTCCAGGGAAGCTTTCCCTGCCCACCCCACAGGATCTCCCCCAATCAAATCACATTTTCCTGCTGTCACTATCATAGCACCTTGGATTTGTCCTTTCTAACATGTTTCTGTTCCAGTTATGTTCCTGTGTGATTATTTCATTAACATCTATTTCTACCTCTAGACCTTAAGCCCCTGGAGAGTAGCCCCAGAATCTGGGTTTGTACTCCTCACTCATCATGCATTCCATGCATTCCCAGTCTAGTCTCTGGACATTCAATAAGTATTTGTTGAATGAATGCTTCCCTATCTGTAAAATAAGAAGAGCTCACCTAGATTTCAATCCATAAGCCTGGATTCTGGGATCCTCCACTCCTCCCTCCAAAGCTGACTAACCAAAAATCCCAGGAAATTCCAGATTGTATCTTCCTCATTAACATATTACAAACTTGATTATCCTTCAATTCCCTGAGGCTTACTGGGAGCTCCCAGACCCTGGGGATTTGACAGCAGGAGAGAGATAGGAAATCCTGGTGAGTCACTGAGGGCGACTACTAATTTCGGAGTTTGTTGTTGTTGTTGTTGTTGTTGTTTTTGAGACAGAGTATGGCTCTGTTGCCCAGGCTGGAGTGCAGTGGCGCAACCTTGGCTCACTGCAAGCTCCGCCTCCCTGGTTCACGCCATTCTCCTGCCTCAGCCTCCCAAGTAGTTAGGACTACAGGTGCCCGCCACCACGCCCGGCTAATTTTTTTTTTTTTTTTTTTTTTTTGTATTTTTAGTAGAGACGGGGTTTCACCATGTTAGCCAGGATAGTCTCCATCTCCTAACCTCGTGATCCGCCCACCTCGGCCTCCCAAAGTGCTGGGATTACAGGCGTGAGCCACCGCGCCCGGCCAATTCCGAGTTTTTTCAAACTACTGCAGCCTCTCCCACTGCTGTGGTAACTGGATGGAGATGCATCTAGCACGAGAAAATGTACACAAAGATTATCTCCCTCCCTCCTCTAGGTTTCTGCAGGTGAGAAGGTGTCATGATAGAATAACGAACATTTCCTATGAGGCTGGCACTGTGCTCTACATTCGAACTCACTTAATACAACAACCCTATAACAAGGTAGGTACCACTATGGTTCTATATTAAAGATGAAGAAAGTTGCAGCACAGAGACATCTGGTAACCTGCTCAAGGTCACAGAACTCCAGAGACCTTGCTCTTAACCACTATACCACACTGCCTCTTTCTTAAAAAGCAAATGTCACCAAAAAGAGACATTTAGTGACAACCATTTGTCCCACCGGCTGCTGCAGAACAGTGCTTCGCTAATGGAGGCAGGAGGGAGGAAGGTGGGGGTTGGCATCTCACGGGTCACATGGCAAACACTGCTTTCTCAGGCTGAAACTCAAGAGCGGTGATGCTTGTGGAATGAACACTGACAGGTTTCCCCCTCCTCCAAGAACAATCACTAGCCTGTAGGGAGCTTCAGAACTGCGGGTTTCTTTTTTTTTTTTTTTTTCAGGACGTAAGCCATGTGCACCAATTATCAGGAACCCTTTAATCCAACTGGGACCCCAAGCAAACACCCCGCTTTAACCCCGGGTGATGTGATACAAACAATTTACAAGGCCTCAAGACCCTGCAGCATCCCGAGTAAGTAGACCGTGATCTAGCAGACAATAAAATGCAAGCCCGTGCTCATACATTGTAGCGGATTGAATGCGCCTTAAACAAAAGGATGCTATCTCCAAAATAGCACGCTCGCTGCCTTTGCTGGGCACTCAGCACGGTACCTGGCCTGCAGGTTGTCAGATTCCACCGGGCTTAGAATAAAATCCAAACTCTTTACCGTTGCCTCCTACGTCTTACATGATCTGGCGAAACTCATCTGCCTCCTAATCTCCAACGCCACTGGTTTTCTTTCCTTCCTTGTCTCCAGTACTCAGCTCCTTTGGGTCTATGGCAGTTGTACTTGCTGTTCCCCCTGCCTGCATTAGTCCTAGAGCGTGCCCTGACCGCATCCTTCTCATCATTCAGATCACAACGCAAGCATCACCTCCTTCCCCTGAGGTCTTGGCCTTTCAACGTCCCACTCCCCACCCCACATCATTCCAGACTGGAAGCTCTAGAGCGGGCGTTAGAACGCTGTCCGGCCCTCAAGCCTTCAATACTTCAACAAATGCTTGTTGAATCCAAAAACTCTGATTACCCTTCAATCTGCCAGCTCACCCCACTCCCTCTCAAAATACCTAGGAGAATTAATTTATAAAGAAAATATACGCAAGCGACAGCGAAACACAACGACTCAAAACAAAGCCGGTAATCCGGGGCTGAACTGGTCAATGGCATCTAAAGAAGGCCCCAAGAAAACCCCTTCCTGATCGTGCACACACTTTTCAAGAGGCGAAACCAGGGAGGGGGCCAGGGCGGCCGCCGGCGCAGCGCTGCCTACCTTGAACTCCGCGGAAAGTTGGGGCGTGTATTCGCGAGTCCAGAGCGCGCGCACCAGCGCCGCCAGCTGCTCGGTGACCTCGGCGCGGCCTGG
This sequence comes from Trachypithecus francoisi, assembly GCF_009764315.1. Lineage (NCBI taxonomy): Eukaryota > Metazoa > Chordata > Mammalia > Primates > Cercopithecidae > Trachypithecus > Trachypithecus francoisi. The sequence continues at coordinate 62,670,071 of NW_022681466.1, forward strand.
CGCCGCCCGGTAGCGCCCCAGCGCCAGGAACTCAGCCAGCAGGTCGGTGTTGCTGAGACACTGCACCACGGCGTTCATGAAACAGGTGTTGCCGTGGTTCTTCAAGCCCTGAGCGCCCGGCGGCCGCGCCCCATCGCCGGCGGGGAGCTGAAGCTGGGGCTGGGGTCCGGGCAGGCGCTCCTCCCCGGGGCTCCCGGGGGCCGCTGGAGCCGGGCCCGGGGCGCAAGCGAAACCCCCCTCACCGTCGCCATCGCAATATCCCGGCTGGGGCCGGGGCGGCGAGTCCCCGGGGCGGGAGCGGCTGCCCAGTGCCAGCAGGAAGCGGCTGAACAGGCGGCGCAGGGAGCGGCGGCGGCGGGGCCGGGGCGCGGGCGGTCCCCCTCCTGCCGCGTCCCCGGGGCCCGGGTCCATGGCTGCTGCCGGCGCAGCTCCAGGCGCGGAGCCCCCGGGCCCGAGGCGGACGAGCGGCCAGCAGGCCCTACAGCTTCGCTAAGGCGCCTGGTGCCGGCTACCTGCGGGCCAGGTGTGCGGGGACGGGGCGGAGGCGGAGCCAAGGGCGGGGCAGCCCCGCCCCGCGCGGGAATCCGGCCGCACGACCAGCCCCTTGCAGGGCAGCGCGGGGCCACCCCTACCCCTGCCTGGTGCCGCCCCCGCGGCGCTGACTGGGAGTCGTCGTGGTCGGGTTCCCCACCCTTCCTTACCTCGTAAACCGACAGACCTGGGTTTCGCCTCTGCTGCTGTTCCTCGAGCAGCCTTCGAGCAGTGGAAATTATGGAGGAATGAACATTCTGAAAGCGCCTAGTAAATGGCAAAGGCCTGGCTACTGCAGGAAGAAAAGGGCAAGGCAGGCATCTCCAGAGCACAGCCTCGGGCGTGGTGAGAGGCGCGCGCTGGGCGCTGTGTGGGGGTGGGGAGCGCTTTTGTGCACCGCTGGTTCCTCCGCAGGCTCAGGTGTGTGCGGACAGGTGTCGCCACCTCCTTTCAGACCGTCTGCCCTTTTAGGGGAGGCAGAGCCTGTGCCCGCACCCGCCCACTAGGGACCTGAACTGGGTGCCACGTGTTGCCCTGTAAAAAAAAAAAAAGCCCCCGAGTGGTTGTGGTTTGCGTTTTTACACCACAGATTGGGTTAGAATCATTTTCCAAACACTTGTGAGACTTGATCATCCTTGCTTTAATCCGCAAGGAAGGGGGCTCAGAGAGGTTATCGCAACGTAGGAAGGCCGCCCGACCCGTAAGCAGGGAAACCGGAACTCGACCTGGATCTCTGGACTGCCGAGTTCAGGCCCTTTCCAACCTCAGTATTTGCTTACCAGGAAGTTTTCCGGCTCTCAGGCGCGCCCCCTACGCGGTTTCTGGTTCACTCCTTAACGCACAATCCTTGCTGAATGATTGCCCAATCAGAATTAGTTTGGCCTTGTCCCGCCCTTGATTCCCTGGGTAACCCTGGGCCCCCCGCCCCCTCTTGATCCAATGCAACTGTCAGGTTTATAATTAATCAGGCAAGATCTTGCAAAATGAGTTTCTCGTCAATTTCTAGCTCAGAAAGAGATCAGCACCATGTGAGACGCAGTATTCTAACGCCCTGAAATGTTACTTGTAGTTTAATAAGTGATCATCATTTATTAAATATTCTTGATCCTGGCCGGACGCGGTGGCTTACACCTGTAATCCCAGCACCTTGGGAGGCCGAGACGGGCAGATCACCTGAGGTCAGGAGTTCGAGACCAGCCTGGCCAACATGGTGAAACCCCGTCTCTACCAAAAATACAAAAATTAGCCGGGCGTGGTGGCGCATGCCTCTAATCCCAGCTACTCAGGAGGCTGAAGCAGGAGAATCGCTTGATTCAGTGAGCCGAGATCGCGCCATTACACTCCAGTCGGGTGACAAGAGCTGAAGTCTGTCTCCAAAAAAAAAAAAAAAAGTTTTGATCTTTCAAACCGGGTTGCAAAAAAAAGCAGCATTACTTAAAGGATAAATAACAGGCTTAAAACATCAGACTGTACTGTGAATCGGAGACTTGTGTTCTGGAAAATGCCATTATTTACCCGTCTCTGGAAAAAGATACCCGGTTGGGTGATTAATATACAAGGACATAAGGTCCATTTCATCACCCTTCTGGTGGAAAGCACGGAAGAAAGATTTAATGGCCAACTCCAATAAAGCATCTCTGAAATTTCATCTTTCTTTGGTAATTGTCCTGAGATCCCAACACCACACATTTTCTTTGAGAAAGCATGCATGTTTCACTCTCTACCCTGTCAGGAATTCTGCCGATGCTTTAGTACATTAGTCACTTAATTCTCACAATAACCCACTCTTGCTTGACAGAAGAGAAAATTGTGGCTCAGAGAATTTTTTTTTTTTTTTTTTTTTTTTTTGTAGTTAGCTATTTAATGAGGTTCTTAAGACATTTAGAACACCAATTTGTGAGGATAAATTCCATTCGTCAGGGCAAAAACAGATCGCAGGTAGCCCTGGAGCTGAGGAACAGCTTTGATTTTTGGTAGAATTTGTGAGTCCACAGCTTTCTGATCAATCTTGCGCTGCTCTGTAATCTCGTATTTCTCTTTCTCTGTGTCGAAGATCTCACCTTCCTGGTGTCTGGGCTTCCTCAACTTCTTCTTCTTGAAGTAAGCATCAGTAAGATGTTTTGGGATTTTGACATTGCTGATATCGATTTTGGTTGAGGTGGCAATGACAAATTTCTGGTGTGTTCTTCGTAGAGGAACTCGATTGAGGACCAGAGGTCCAGTCACAAGTAACAAGCCACTAGCCAGCTGCTTCAAGAAAACCACCCTCTTGCCCCTGTGGCGCCCAGTGAGGATGATCAGAATGGTCCCGGGGGTAATGCTGGCTCGCAGTTTTCTCACGTGCTGACTGAAGGGTTTTTTGCCGTGGCTCAACAGCTTTCGAGGCACATCTTCAGTAGGATAATATCTAGGCATTTTGCGAAGTTTAACCACCCGGGTACCGCCGTTCTTGTCACCACCAACTGGTTTTGTAAGAGTTGCAAGAACCTTCTCCTTCTTTTTCTTTTCAACCTTGGATTTAGCGGCTGAGTACTTCCTCTTGTACATGGCCTTTCTGGAATACATGGCAGATCGGGAATACCTGCCAATTCCTCTGACAAGGACAGGGTTGCGGCTGCAATGGGGCTTCCCCTTCTTGGGCTTCTTAGCCTTGAGGTTACCCTTTTTCACCTTGCCACCAGCATCAGCCTTCTTGACTTCAGGTTTCTTCTCTTTAGTATCTGGCTTCTCAACTTTTTCACCCGCCATCTTGCAAGATGGGAAAGAGAACTAACGGCTCAGAGAATTTTTAAGAAGCCTGCCCAAGATCTGGATTTAACTCTGAGTCTAGTCCCGTATAGCTTGACCAATGAAATGACAATTAAGAAGGAAATTCACTTTGCCTTATTTTTAGAGGATAATAGCAGTGCTGTCTGTGCACAGATCAGGAGGAAGGTCTGTGGGTTTTGCAGAGTTGCAGACAACAAATTATAACAGAAAACCGACAACTGAGAATTTATTCAGAATGTAAGAAGTTCTAATTAGAGTCTGCACAAATTATTCTTGAACATATTTCAATTTTAATATACAATGTAGGAATACAAAATGCATTCTATAAAGAAAAAAAAGTTTTGACTCAAGAACAAGAGCAGACCTGTGAGGAATGAAGACGAGTGTTGGAGTTATCTAAAATCGGTCTTCAACAGGACTGTGTGCAACGCCGAGGCCCGGAGACATCAGCTTCAAGAGCTGTATGGGTACTTCCATCGCAAAATGGCCCCGTCGGCACTTACACTAACAATATATTGATTTCCTGGACTTACGCGGATGCGTGTGATGTTGCCGCTGTGTCCCACCCCAACGTGAGTCACTTCACCCTCATTATAATCCCAAACTTTGACCAGATGGTCATTTCCACCTGTAAAAGATAAACACGGATATGGCATCACTGCAATACAAGAGAGAAACAACCCTGATTTCAAATGACTGGATCATTTTCAACACTGTCCCCATGTATCTATCTTTGTAATAACACTTTTACTTGATTATAAAAATCTATCTGTTGCAGTAAGTTTGAAGGGGAGGGGGAAATACAGAGAGGTAAAAGCACATTTCATCCCACTACCCAGAAATAACCACTAGTAAAACGTGGACTTGGTTCCTTCCAGTCTTTGTAAGTATACTGGTATACATATACATCGTATATGTGATTGGGATTACACTGTGTCTAGTTGGATATCTGCCTTATAGTCAATGTATTTGTGAAACTTAATTCATGTAGTGCATTTATTTATTTTGTATTTATTTATTTATTTAATTTTTTGAGACGGAGTCTCTGTCGCCCAGGCTGGAGTGGAGTGGCGTGATCTCAATTCACTGCAGCCTCCTCCTCCTGGGCTCAAGCCATTCTCCTGTCTCAGCCTCCTGAGTAGCTGGGATTATAGGTGCACACCACCATGCCCAGCTAATTTTCGTATTTTTAGTAGAGACGGGGTTTCACCACGTTGGCCAGGCTGGTCTCGAACTCCTGACCCCGTGTGATCCACCTGCCTCGGCCTCCCAAAGTGCTGGGATTACAGGCGTGAGCCACCGTGCCCGGCCGCATTTATTTGTTAATATCCTGATGAATCAAAGAGCTTGGCAGGAAATGATAATGACGTTCCAATCGGCTTGTTGGGTGGTAAATGCCTCTTTGAAATCCTGGTTAATTCATTTGTTTTGGTGGGGAGGGCATCGCCTCATGCAATAATAAAGTGGAATTAAAAGACGCATTTAAGACTTCAGAAGGATGCTGGACAGCCCAGGCCATGTAAAGGCCGCATTTCTATTATCAATGCCTACCACAAAAAGCAAGCCTAGCAACCTGCGTCTTAGCCTTTATTTGCCCCTTAAGGTTCTTGTGCAAATGTTTCCTCTCATTGAAATGTGACTTCTGGATTTTTCTTTCTCTGCTGCATTGGCTGCCGTATTGGTTGCAGTCTGATTCTAACCAAGTTGCCTTGAGACCCTTTTGTGGTCTTTTCCGATTGCCTCTAGCTTGGGAGTTCCTTCCATGTCCTTGTCTAAATAAGCCAGGCTTGGCTTTCTTCCGTCCCAGGACTAACCTGTAACAAAGTGCACCCCTTCCTGTGTGATATCCATGCCATTTATCGACCCAGACAGGGAACCTTCCAATTCTCTGATTACTGTCCCATCAAATACTTCCCAGTAAGCAATCTGGAATTCAGGAAAGAAGCATTAAGCAGGACTCAGCTCAGGAGAGTCATCCATGCACATGCTAACAAAAGATGGCTCTACTTTATATAGAAGGGAGCAAAAATACACCACGGGATGATACTGGCTGAAATTATAAATAGGCTACAGCAGGGGGTGGCAAAACCATTTTAATATTTTTAGTATTGGTTTTAGATTTGCATTCTATTTAAAGAGATGTTGATGTGCTGATAAACCTGGATTAAGACAGAAAGGGCTTTTGATAAGACTAAGCAGATTGAGCCTGAAGCAAGCTGTAAAAGAAAGAACAGCCTCTGCATCCACAGCTAAGCTTCAGGCCGGGAGGGAGGAAAAGCATTTTCTTCCTTCCCACTGGGGGATGAGCACTCCCGACTCCCCAGAGTTCTAGAGACTGGGCCCTCCCTCTTCCTCACCCCACCCATATTCCCAACTTTCCCTTCTGCTCCTAAGCACTGAGACATTCCACGGGGTGGAGTTTAAAGAGGAACTGGTAACCTTGGTTCCCTGTTGGGGAGCAGAACTACCTTAGGGGTGGAGAGACAGGGTGCCTAAAGGAGGAGGATTTTTTTCCTGAATATACTGCCTTTGTACCTTGAACTTTGTGAATGCACAATCTATTCAAAATTTAAATGTCCTTCTTAGGAAAGAAAGCTTCTATTTATGATAGCAAAGACAGGGAATCAACCGAAATGCCCATCAATGATAGACTGCATAAGGAAAATGTGATGCAGCCAGCCGGGTGCAGCGGCTCATATCTGTAATCCCAGCACTTTGAGAAGCTGAATTGGGCCCGTTGCTTGAGGTCAGGAATACGAGACCAGCCTAGGCAATATGGGGAAACTTCATCTGTACTAAAAATACAAAAATTAGCTGGATGTAATGGCACACACCTGTAGTGCCAGCTACTTGGGAGGGTGAGGCATGAGAATCACTTGCACCCAGGAGGTGGAGGTTGCAGTGAGCCAAGATTGTGCCACTGCGCTCCAGCCTGGGCGGCAAAGTGAGACTCTGTCTCAAAAAAGAAAAAAAACAGATAAACTTAAGAAAATGTGACACATATATGCCACGGAATACTATGCAGCCATAAAAAGGGACAAGATCATGTCCTTTTGCAGGGACATGGATGGAGTTGGAAGCCACTATCCCCAGCAAACTAATGCAGGAACAGAAAACCAAACACCACCTGTTCTCACTTATAAGTGGAAGCTGAACAATGAAAACACATGATGGACACATGAGGGGAAACAACACACTCTGGGCAGCTGTCAGGGGGTGGTTGGGGAGAGGAAGAGCATCAGGAAGAATAGCTAATGCATGCAGGGTTTAATACCAAGGTGATGGGATGATCTTTGCAGCAAACCACCATGGCACATGTTTACCTATGGAACAAACCTGCACATCCTGCGCATGTACCCTGGAACTTAAAATAAGGTTGAAGAAAAAAAAAAGAAAAGAAAAAAAAAAGAGTGCTTGACTTGCATGTGCAAACTTGCATGTGCATTTCACTCATTTCTCATTGCTTCATGTCGGAAACGTGCTGTGTTCCAGTCACCAGTCACTATGCCAGGAGTCTGTATTCCTCTGAATCTAGCTAGACATTGTGCATACTATTTCTTTTTAATTTTTTTCTTTTGCTTTGTAATGTCTGTTGATGCTTGATCATGTTAACAAAAAAATTCTGATTTCATAGTAAACGCCTAAAGAGATAGAAAACCATGCCAGAACCCATGTTTCTCAGGAATCACACCCACAGAAGTAGTTGGAACTTGACTGCCTGCCTTGCCAGCCAAAGAAGCCAAACTGATACTCTTCTGGGTAGCCCCAGTAGGGCTCCATCTTACCGGAGTGTCCACTGCCAGAGATGCTCTTCCCTGAGGTCTAGGCATTGGGTGGGTCCTTCTGTCATTCAGGCCTCAGCTCAGAAGCTGGTCCTTAAGGAGGCCTTCACCCACCACCCTAGCTGAAGGAGCGTCCCCCAGCCCACCGGTATCATATCATCTGTTCTATCTCCTTTCTCAGTCCTTTCACCATCTCATGTCTTGTTCACTTGTTACTCGTTGTCCATTCACGGATTGGTTCATGTGTGTATTAGCCAATTCCATCCCCTCCTACCCAAAATAAATTAGGGAAGTTATAAGGTTCATGAGAGCAGGGACCCCTTGCTTGCTCCAAGGGTGAACATTCCCCCAAACAGAAGCATGAACCTTCACCTTCCTCTTTAACTGGGAAATCTATACCCTATGTAGAATTTTTTTTTTTTTTTTTAAGACAGAGTCTTGTTCTCTCACCCAGGCTGAAGTGCAGTGGTGCAGTCTTGGCTTACTGCAACCTCTGCTTCCCAGGTTCAAGCAATTCTCATGCCTCAGCCTCTTGAGTAGCTGGGATTACAGGCACCCTCCACCACACTCCACTAATTTTTTGTAGAGATGGGGTTTCACCATGTTGGCTAGGCTGGTCTTGAATTCCTGACCTCAGGTGATCCGCCTGCCTCGGCCTCACAAAGCACTGGAATTACAGGCATGAGCCACCATGCTTGACTCCGTGTGTAGATTTTTAGTGTATTGATGAAGTACAGTGCTGAGAGATGAGGAGCTCTATTGCCTTTCTGTTTGAATTTAGTCAAAGTAATAACCGGTTTGGGCACAGCAATTCTACTCCAGTCTCAGAAATTCCCTAATTATAAAAACCAATCTATTGAGTACCTACTATGTGTCAGGCCCCCTGCTGTAAACCCCATAGGCGAGCATGACTTTAATCCTCACTCTGTGAGGTCAGTGATACCATTTCCACTTAACAGGCAGGGAAGTGAAGACACTGGAAGGTGATATGGCCTTTCCAAAGTGACATGGCTGATTGATGACAGACACCATTGGAACCAAGATGGTTTGACTTGAGAGCCTGCAGCCTCCGCCACAACGCCTCACTGCTTTTCTCTTGCACTGGAAAGATCTCACCTCTCGCTGGGAGGACTCACCTTTCTGTCTGTTCCACTGGTGATGATCTGGAACTCCTCAGGGTGATAGCACACACACTGGAATAAGGTGTTGGCTAGTATCATCTGATTCCTCCTGAGACGCCTGGAAAGTAGATTCAAAAGCTGTGAAAGTCAACTTTCTCTTCCCTAGGAAATTTATTCACTATTCAAGCTGGATTTGCTGCAAGCTGGGATTTGGGTTGGTTTATCTCTGTGCCAGACATCTCATACTGCCCAGCACGGTGGGGCCTGTATTTCTTCAAAACAGACTTCAGGTCACCCCTGTCCTCTCTAGTTCTGTGTATTCTCGTTGGCCCATCAGTGACCACCAGAGGACAACAAGAAGGGACCTTTCCTAAAGACAGAGGACAGAATTCAGCGAGAACCCTTAAGTTGCAGTGAAAAAGAAGCAGAAGAGGCTGAACTCAGAGCCAAACTGCTGCCTCCCACACAATGTACTTGATTCTTGAGGCCACCGTTTGGAAGTGGAGCTCCTTACAGTCTGAGAAGCAGAATGTGTGGAGGGGCATTTTATTTTATTTATGTTTTAACCATCGATGTATCTTTAATTCACAAATAAAAGCTGTAGCAAGATGTCATGTACACATTTGTACACAGGTTTGGACATACCAGATCATGCACAACCCTCAGAAAACAGAAGCCTGTCACGTGGCGATGTCGCAAAAGCTGGCAGGTTCAACCCTTGTCTGCATATGGTAAGAAGTCCCTCCCAAGACCCCCCCACCCTGCCCAGGGTGCCCCCAAGAGGGAGCTGGCCTCCTGCAGCTGAAGAGAGCCTGGCCTGGGAAGGGTATTTTAAAAATGGGTATTATGGGCCGAGTGCAGTGGCTCACGCCTGTAATCCTAGCACTTGTGGGAGGCCAAGGCAGGCAGATCACCTGAGGTCAGGAGATCGAGGCCAGCCTGGCCAACATGGTGAAACCCCGTCTCTACTAAAAATACAAAACATTAGCCAGGCGCGGTGGCAGATGCCTGTAATCCCGGCTACTCGGGAGGCTGAGGCAGGAGAATCACTTGAACCCAGGAGGCAGAGGCTGCAGTGAGCCAAGATCATGCCACTGCACCACGCCTGGCCAAGATCTGCATTTTAAACCAGCATTTCAGTTGATTTTTATGTGCATAATAGAACCCCTGCCTTAGATACTGTACCAAGAAATATGTAAATATCGCTTCTCCTTCCGTAGACAATGTGGTGGGTGGCCATCTCACAGGCCAGGCTTTCCTGGCTAAAAAATGCACCTTCTGCACAGTTGCTTCTCATTATGGAAGTTTTCAAACCTGGTATCTGAGCTGAGCATTTTTAAAGATTTTGGCACAAGAATTCCTGCTACACAACAGAACAGCTTTAAGGATTTGAGGCAGTCACAAACCATCCATAGAAATAAGTTGAGACACGTCCTTCTAGTTCTATATTTTCCCAGGAGGAAGGTCAGGTATATAGCCTAACACTTCCTACAAGTGTGGTCCTTGAACCAGTGCTCTCAGTTGGGAGCTTCTCAGAAATGTGGAATCTCAGGTACCACATTAAATTTATTGAATCAAAATCTACATGTTTAACAAGATCCCCAGGAGACACACAGGGCTAGAAGACAAAAGCTTGCTTTGTGGGGGCTTTTTGTTTGTTTGTTTGCTTTTTTAAGACGAAGTCTCATTCTGTTGCCCAGGCTGGAGTGTGGTGGCATGATCTCAGCTCACTGCAACCTCTGCCTCCCGGGTTCAAGCAATTCTCCTGCCTCAGCCTCTTGAGTAGCTGGGATTACAGGCATGCACCACCACGCCCGGCTATTTTTTGTATTTTTAGTATAGATGGGGTTTCACCATATTGGTCAGGCTGGTCTCGAACTCTGACCTCGTGATCCTCCCACCTCAGCCTCCCAGAGTGCTGGGATGACAGGCATGAGCCACCGTGCCCGGCAGTGCTTTGTGTTTTTTTAATGTGTTAAGTACACAGTGAGTTCTCATTCCCATCAAGTGTATCTCATATTCTTTGTCATGCATACCTCCTTCCTCCCATCTTTGCACTTATCCTCGTCTCTCTTATGCAGTGAGACAAAGGCAGTGCCTCGTGGGAGTGGTAGAGGGGTGATAGGTGGGTGGGGAGAGGGGTTGGAGGAATAGGGTCTGATTCTAAAATAAAAACACGGCAAAAGTGCTTATAGTCAAAAATTCAAAAAGCCACTTTTCAAAAATCCTTTGAGTTCCTCCTACAATAAAGTTCATATGCTTTGGTCTAGTTAGTTTGAAGTTAGTCATTCTATGGGGGTGTGATATGCTCAGGGCATAAGAGGTCCCTGGGAATGTGGCCAACCGAGGAGAAAGGCAAATGTATGTCCCACCAGCATCCCTCCCCTCCATGGGGAGTTCATTCTGGGCTTCATCTAACTGACTGGAATGACAAGAGGCACTGCCTGCATTCGTTATTTTTCTTTTTTCTTTCTTTCTTTCTTTTTTTTTCCTTTTGAGACAGAGTTTCACTCTTGTTGCCCAGGACAGAGTGCAATGGCGTGATCTCAGTTCACTGCAACCTCCACCTCCTGGGTTCAAGCCATTCTCCTGCCTCAGCCTCCCAAGTAGCTAGCATTACAGGCACACACCACCATGCCCAGCTAATTTTTGTATGTTTAGTAGAGAAGGGGTTTCACCACATTGGCCGGACTGATCTCAAACTCCTGACCTCAGGTGATCCGCCCTCCTCAGCCTCCCAAAGTGCTGGGATTACAGGCAGGAGCCACCGTGCCCGGCCTTACATTCGTTATTTTTCTTGCCCCCTTTCATTTGGGACACTTAGGGTTGAATTCGTGTAAGTCAAACCATGCTTCACTGTGTGGACACAGAAAGCTATTTCCCTATCTCACCAGAAACTTCTAACATTCAGTTCTTCCTGGAAATTTTAACCCTTTCCACCAGCATTGATAAACCATGGACAGTCATGAACGGCTTCTGATGAACATCCCTCTACTGTGTTGCCTTCAATAAGGTTTCTACGCTTCATTTGAATCTTCTCTCATGTTCAATAAACTGTTGGCATGATTGGATTTTGGAGGTACCACTGCATCCTCCCCATCAAGGTACCTACACAAGGTCCCAAATGATACAAGTCCCATCGGTGCTGGCGGTGACACACTCCTCATTGTTCCGCTTCACCCTAATGCAGGAGACTGAGGACTTGTGTTCCTTCAGGGCCTCCTCCAGCTTCTGGGTCTGACAGCCTATCTGCCATACCCTCACCTGAAAGCCACAGAACACAGGATCTTGACACATACTTGGGACTTCTGAAGGGATAGGAAAAGAGTCCAAGAGCTTTTTCAGCTTTGCTATGCTTGATTTTTGTGTGGTTTTTCTGTTGTTGTTTGTTTTTTGAGGTGGAGTCTCGCTCTGGCCCAGGCTGGAGTGCAGTGGCGCCATCTCAGCTCACTGCAAGCTCCGCCTCCCAGGTTCACGCCATTCTCCTGGCTCAGCCTCCCTAGTAGCTGGGACTACAGGTGCCCGCCACCACGTCCGGCTAATTTTTTTGTATTTTTAGTAGAGACGGGGTTTCACCGTGTTAGTCAGGATGGTCTCGATCTCCTGACCTTGTGATCTGCCCGTCTCGGCCTCCCAAAGTGCTGGGATTACAGGCCTGAGCCACCGCGCCCGGCCTGATTTGTGTTTTTTTAATTCCCTGTCTTCCTCTCGGTTGGGTAGGGTGAATATTCCTAAGTTGAAGGGCAGGAATATTCATGTATAAGATGTGATCATCTTCAACAGGGCTTGAAAAATGCTACTAACAATCCTGTACCTGCTTGTACATACAGGCTGAGAAATGTAATCAGACACCTGCTACGCAAGTTGATAATGCAAGGGCCAACACCAAACCAAGTGAAATAATGTCTGTTCACTTCTGCTGATCACGGCTCTCAAATTTCTGGTACCATCGGGAAATTTTGTGGGTACCCAGAGCCATATTTAAACTTTCATGATCGGTTGTTCAATTTTGATCGTGTAAAAGCAATGGTTCCCAACTCGACTGAATCCAATACCTATTTTATATCACAAATATTTCCAAATGCCTGTATATCGTCCTGGAGTGAAATTCATTGGTAATACAACTACCTACACACAAAATTTAAAATCATCAATATGATGCTTTAATAAAAGGGATAGGTAAAAGGAAAGTTGTTTAGTTAGTATAGTATTCCTTTATTTATTTTTTTTTATTTTTTGAGATGGAGCCTTGCTCCCTCTCCCAGGCTGGAGTGCAATGGCGTGATCTCGGCTCACTGCAACCTCCGCCTGTCGGATTCAAGCAATTCTCCTCTCTCAGCCTCCCAGGTAGCTGGGACTGCAGGAATGCACCACCACACCTGGCTGATTTTTGTATTTTTTTTTTTTCTTTTTTTGAGACAAAGTCTCGCTCTGTCACCCAGGCTGGAGTGCAATGGTGTGATCTTGGCTCACTGCGACCTTCGACTCACTGTGCCCAGCCTAATTTTTGTATTTTTAGTATAGACAGGGTTTGGCCATGTTGGCCAGGCTGGTCTCAAACTCCTGACCTCAGGTGATCCACCTGCCTCGGCCTCCCAAGGTGCTGAGATTACAGGCGTGAGCCACCACGCGCGGCCCGTATTCTTTTAATGGACAAAGGATATGTCACAACTACACCAGAAAACATAGTAGTCAGATGCTTATACCTTCTTATAATGACTATGTTGGATTTATGAAAAATAAGACAAGCACAAACTATTCTGTTCTTCCTATGACAGGAGATTAAGGAAAGGAAAAGAAAACATCTCAAAGAGAAAGGGAAGACTTTGGGGTAGGAAAGAATCTGGGGCACAGAGGAGGAGAGATCCAGAGAAAAATGTGCAAGGAAAAAGTGTTACAGCCTCCTCAAAATAATGGAAAGAAAAAGCTGAGCGTGATCATTTAAAAATAATGTCAAAACGTCTGGGTGTATTAAAGAATTGATGCTAGGCTGGGCACAGTGGCTCACGCCTGTAATCCCAGCACTCTGGGAGGCCGAGGTGGGCGGATCACAAGGTCAGGAGATTGAGACCATCCTGGCTAACATGGTGAAACCCTGTCTCTACTAAAAATATTACAAAAAATTAGCCAGGCATGGCGGCAGGCACCTGTAGTCCCAGCTACTTAGGAGGCTGAGGCAGGAGAATGATATGAACCTGGGAGGCAGAGGTTGCAGTGAGCCGAGATCGTGCCACTGTACTCCAGCCTGGGCGACAGAACGAGACTCCGTCTCAAAAAACAAAAAACAAACAAAAAAAAGAATTGATGTTAAAACCATCACCTGCTTTGAAAGATAAGATGAAGACAATTTATACAACTATGATTCTTGGAGGAAAAGAGCAAGCAGGTCAAAACACTGGCAAAACACCCACGTGAATTCATTAACTCTAGTCCACACAGAACACTTTCATGTCTGTATTGTATCTGTCCTTTCTGTGCACAAATGTATATTCTGTGCACAAAGATATATATTTATAGGCAGGGTACAGTGGCTCATACCTGTAATCCCAGCACTTTGGGAGGCCAAGGCAGGTGGATCACCTGAGGTCAAGAGTTTGAGACCAGTCTGGCCAAAATGGTGAAACCCCATCTCCAGTAAAAATACAAAAATTAGCTGGGTGTGATGGCGGGCGCCTGTAATCCCAGCTACTCAGGAGCCTGAGGCAGGAGAATCGCTTGAACCTGGAAGGAGGTGGTTGTAATGAGCCAAGATTCAGCCACTGCACTCTCCAGACTGGGTGACAGAGTGAGACTCCATTTCAAAAAAAAAAAAAAGATACACATTTATAATATTAGAACTTTTATTTATGATGTATTTTAGGATCTCATCAAAATGTTAATTTGGTCCTGCTTGAATCCTAGCACAAGTGTGTATTTTTAAAAGCAAATAGATGGCTTCCTATAAGGCAGTTGTTCTAAATACAGCGTTATTTTTTCCAATTTCTGCTTTCAATACCTCCCCTTCCCCACCGCCACTGATGACCCTTTTACAGTCACTGGTGGTGGCGATGGCGGTGACGCCGATCCTGTGAGCATTGTTAATGACATACATCAGTCGGCCTGTCTCTGGGGCGAAGGCTCGGATTTTACCGTCGTTCCATGCTGGCATGAAAGGGAAACAAAAGGCAGGCAGGATCAGTACACACACCCTCTCTCCGCAGGCTGCTGCCTCACTAAGGAGAGGCAGGCCTGGCAAGCGGCGCTGTGGTGGAGGGAGGAGACCAGCTCAACTGAATGGTGGTCATCATAGGCCCATTTCCCCTCGTACCCCACACTGGTCACACCTGGCTAAGGGAAAGGAGTGGTTTGTCTTGGCTGAACCTACCTAGGTGCATCCCATGCCAAGTGAGTGAGGACGGGGAGGGGGAAATGAGGGAGGCCCACTCCTACCTCTCCCACGAACCGCAAGACTTGTACACCCAACTAGCTGGATGATATTGTGCCTGAGATATATAATTGAACATTTCCAAATAATTGTTGTCATCCCACCTACCCCAACCTACCCCAATCTTTCAATGGAATGCTCCTCCTCCACCTTCCACTATCTTTCCCATCTCAGTAAAAGTTGCCACCACCCATCCAGTTGCCTAAGCCAACAGCCTGAGTCTTCCTTGATTACCCTCAATTCCATCTACCCAACCCAATCCAACATCCAATCCATCAGCAAGTTCCACCAGCTCTACTGTTAAAAAACATTCAAATCTGACCACCTCTCAACAGTTCCAACATTACCTCCTTCATCCAAGGCACCACCATCTTTCTCCTGGACTATTATAACAGCTTATGCTTGCTTCCACTCTTGCTTACAACCACCTTTTAAAAATCATGTCACCTTCTTGATCAAGAACTTCCTTTTTTTTCTTTTTGAGAAGGAGTCTCACTCTGTCGCCCAGGCTGCAGTGCAGTGGCACGATCTTGGCTCACTGCAAGCTCCACCTCCCGGGTTCAAGCAATTCTCCTGCCTCAGCCTCCTGAGTAGCTGGGACTACATGTGCGTGCCACCATGCCCAGCTAATTTTTGTATTTTTAAGTAGAGACGGGGTTTCGCCATGTTGGACAGGACAGTCTCGATCTCCTGACCTCATAATCCGCCTGCCTCGGCCTCCCAAAGTGTTGGGATTACAGGCATGAGCCACCGTGCCCATTCAAGAACTTCCTTTTTTATTTAAAAAAAAAAAAAAAAGGCTCATGTCTATAATCCCAACACTTTGCACTTTGGAAGGCCAAGGTGGGTGGATTTCTTGAGTCTAGGAGCTCAAGACCAGCCTGGAGAACATGGCAAGACCCAGTCTCTATAAAAAATACAAAAAAAAAAAAAAATTGCCAGGCATGGTGGCGTGCACCTATAGTCCCAGCTACTCAGGAGGCTGAAGTGGGAGGACTGCTTAAACCTGGCAGGTAGAGGTTGCAGTGAGCCAAGAGTCCGCCACTGCACTCTAGCCTGGGCAACAGAGCGAGACCCTGTCTCAACAAAAATTAAAAAAAAAAAAGTGGGGGCTGGGCGCAGTGGCTCACACCTGTAATTCCAGCACTTTGGGAGGCCAAGACAGGTGCATCACTTGAGGACAGGAGTTGGAGACCAGCCTGGTCAACATGGCAAGACCCCATCTCTACTAAAAAATTTACAAAAATTGGCTGGGCCTGGTAGCAGCATGCCTGTAATCCCAGCTACTCAGGAGGCTGAGGCAGGAGAATCACTTGAACCTGGAAGGCTGGAGGTTGCAGTGAACCGAGATTGCACCACTGCACTCCCAGCCTGGGCAACAGAGCACGACTCCATCTCAAACACACAAGCAAACAAACCCTTCCAAAACATTTTCCCACTGCATTTAGAATTAAAATCCAATCCAAATTCCTTTGTCCTCCACGGTAACTAGTATTTGTGCCCGCCCCCCAACCATCTCTTTTAACTTCTTTTACTAGCTCTCCCTGAACCCTTAGCCCAGCTACCCACTAAGCCCCAGACACAATGACTGGTCCTCTTGCTATTCCTCAAATATGCCAAGTGATCTCCCACCTCAGGGCCTTTGCACTTGCTGTTCCCTCTGCCTGGAATGTTTTCCCCCCAGATCTTCATGTGGCTGGCACCCTCTCATAAGCTTTAATGCCACCTCTTGACCTTAGCAATTTAAAATAGAATGCTAAAGGTAGATCCCATTTCAGCAAAGATTTGAGGAAGTGAGGGGATGAGGGAGTGAGCCATGGGGATATCTGGGGAAAGAATATTTCAGGCAGATGTAAGAGTCAGAGCAAAGGCTCTATCTAGGCCCAGTGTGTTTGAGGAACTGCAAGAAGAAAGTATGGCTAGAAGGGGTGAGTAATAAGAGGAAGAGCTCCAGGTAAGAAAGGGAAGGTGAAAGTGAAGAAAGAGAGAAAGTCACAGGGAGCCTTGCAGGTGACAGGGGGAACTTGTCATTTACTGTAAGAGGGTAAAAGACTTTTGAGCCCTAAATATGGCATATTCTGACTTACATTTTGTTTCTTTCTTTTTTTTTCTTTGAGATAGAGTCTGCCTCTGTTACCCAGGCTGGGGTGCAGTGGTGTAATCTCGGCTCACTGCAAGCTCCACCTCCCGGATTCAAGAAACTCTCCTTTCTCAGCCTTCCAGGTAGCTGGAACTACAGGTGTCCGCCACCACGCCCGGCTAATTTTTGTGTTTTTAGTAGAGATGGGGTTTCACCAAATTGGTCAGGCTGTTCTCGAACTCCTGACCACAGGTGAAACCCCATCTCTACTCAAAAAAATTGTAAAAATCGGGCCGGGCACGGTGGCTTATGCCTGTAATCCCAGCACTTTGGGAGGCCGAGGAGGGCAGATCACGAGGTCAGGAGATCCAGACGATCCTGGCTAACATGGTGAAACCCCGTCTCTACTAAAAATACCAAAAAACTAGCTGGGCGTGGTGGCCGGCGCCTGTAGTCCCAGCTACTCCGGAGGCTGAGGCAGGAGAATGGCGTAAACCCGGGAGGCGGAGCTTGCAGTAAGCTGAGATCCGGCCACTGCACTCCAGCCTGGGCAACAGAGCGAGACTCCGTCTCAAAAAAAAAAAAAAAAAATTACACAAATTAGCTGGGCGTGGTGGCGCATGCCTGTAATCCTAGCTATGTAAATCAGGCCCAGGTGTGGTGGCTCACACCTCGGCCTCCAAAGTGCTGGGATTAGAGGCGTGAGCCACAGCGCCAGGCCCTGACTTACTTTTTTTTTTTTTTTTTTCGAGACGGAGTCTCGCTCTGTCGCCCAGGCTGGAGTGCAGTGGCGCGATCTCGGCTCACTGCAAGCTCCGCCTCCCGGGTTCACGTCATTCTTCTGCCTCAGCCTCCCCAGCAGCTGCAACTACAGGTGCCCGCCACCGCGCGTGGTTAGTAGAGACGGGGTTTCACCGTGTTTGCCAGGACGGTCTCGATCTCCTGACCTCGTGATCCGCCCACCTCGGCCTCCCAAAGTGCTGGGATTATAGGAGAGAGCCACCGCGCCCGGCCCTGACTTACATTTTAAAGCAGACCTCTGGCTTCTGGCTTCTGTGTTGAGAACAGACTGCGGGAAAGTACGCTGGGTGAGAAGAGAAGCAAGGAGACCTGGTAGGAAGGTACCAGAGCAATCTAGGGGAGAGATGCTGGTGGCTAAGATAAGCGGGGAGATAATGAGGAGTGACGGACCTTGGATGTACTTTGTAATGAGCGTCATCAGGAGATGGGGATGTAGGCCTAAGAGAGAAAGGGGAGGCAGTGAGGACGCCAAGATTTCTGTCCTGAGCTGCCTTCGCTCTAGATGTAAGGTAAGCCCAGAGCTCCTGGCAGCACCATGTGGAGAAGACATGCGCAGGGTGGGGTAGGGACGCTAACAAGGAGGAGACAGGGCCAAGAAAAGACGGGTGAAGGCCAGGCGCGGTGGCTCACGCTTGTAATCCCAGCACTTTGGGAAGCCGAGGTGGGTGGATCACCTGAGGTCAGGAGTTCAAGACCAGCTTGGTCAACATGGCGAAACCCCGTTTCTACTAAAAAAACAAAAAAATTAGCCGGTCGTGGTGGCGCATGTCTGTAATCCCAGCTACTCGGAAGGCTGAGGCAGGCGCATGCCTGTAATCCCAGCTACTCTGGAGGCTGAGGCAGGAGAATCGCTCGAACCCAGGAGGCAGAGTTTGTAGTGAGCTGAGGTCGCATCATGGCACTCCAGTTTGGGCAACAAGGGTGAAACTCCATCTCAAAAAAAAGAAAGAAAGAGAGAGAGAGAAAGGGAGGAAGGGAGGGAGGAAGAGGGGGAAGAAGGAAGGAAGGGAGGAAGAGAGGGAGGGAGAGAGGGAGATGGGCTCCTGGTATCACCATTTTAATAGCTGTCACTAAAGATCCACTGAACTTTTCATTGATGTGCAGCAGCATATGTACTTTCTGAGCACTGGGGAGATTTGCAGATAGATTCAGCATAAGACAATACTAAGAAATTACTGTTTTAAAGGAAAATATTTTTAGAGATACATGCTGAAGTCTTTAGAGGTGGAATATCATGCTGCCTATAATTTATGCTAAATGACTTTGGCATAAAATAATAAATTGAGTTAAAAATAAATTCCCGTTGAGGCATTGCTTCGTTTGAGTCAGGTTTTTATCTCTTACACAATAAAAGGGGTCCTCACATGGGGGGCCCTGTCCTCACTGAGGCCACAAATTCCTTTTCAAAATTGAATTTCTAAATCTTCCTACTAGAGAGAAAGATACACGCTATATGCAGCAATGTGGGAGAGGAGAAATTGCTATTTGGTCCTTCCTAGCTCAGAAAGTCTCCCAGCTGGAAGGAAACTCCAAAGAGAGGCTAGATTAGAAGCAAGAAGGGGGTGGACAGTGGGAGGCTGTTCTAGGTTATCCACGCGTAGAGACTAGTATGGGAGGAGAGTGACAAGAATCAAAACCGCAGCTGGAGCCCCGAGCCAGATCTTGACATGTGGACCTTACCTGAAATGATGCTCTTGCCGTCCCTCATGAAGTCGATGCCGTGGCAGGTCATGTTGGGCACGGTGATCCGCAGTAGCTCCCTGTTGGATGATGTGTGCCAC
The DNA here is from genome assembly GCF_009764315.1 of Trachypithecus francoisi. Classification (NCBI taxonomy): domain Eukaryota; kingdom Metazoa; phylum Chordata; class Mammalia; order Primates; family Cercopithecidae; genus Trachypithecus; species Trachypithecus francoisi. The sequence goes on from NW_022681466.1 coordinate 62,689,360, forward strand.
ACCCTGATGTCCTTCTTGGCACAGGTTGCAAATAGCTCAGCAGTGCCACTGCAAGGAAGCCATCAAGAGATGCAACCATAAAAGACACAGTTTCCCACATGCATATTTGACACCAAAATGCGTTTCACAAAAATATAGGGAAAGGCTGGGCGCGGTGGCTCAAACCTGTAATCCCAGCATTTTGGGAGACCGAGGGGGCTTGACAGACCAAAGAAGGGTTTTGGGTTATCTGCAAACATGAGTTCTGGCACCATTGTCTTTTTCTTTTTGAAAATTTTAATAAAATTGTCTACTTGGCCAGGCACAGTGGCTCATGCCTGTGATCCCAGCACTTTGGGAGGTCAAGGCTGGTGGATTACCTGAGGTCAGGAGTTTGAGACCAGCCTGGCCAACACAGAGAAACCTCTCTACTAAAAATACAAAAATTAGCCGGGCATGGTGGCACATGCCTGTAATCCCAGCTACTCAGGAGGCTGAGGCAGGAGAATCACTTGAACCTGGGAGGCAGAGGTTGCAGTGAGCCGAGATTGGGCCACTGCACTCCTGCCTGGGCAACAGAGCCAGGATCCATCTCAAAAAAAAAAAAAAAGAATATAGGGAAGGATGCCTTTTATTATCTGAAGGCTTAATGATTGTCTTCCAGACCATTTGACACATCTTGTATAATGGTATGTAATGCCTTCTAATCATCTGTGGACCATCTTTTGTAGTCCTTTCTCTTTAGGAAGGGTTGGGACAAAGTTGCTCAAAAAGAATAAACTGATTTAAAATTCTCACAAAGTCTTGGTAGACTGGAGGATACTAAGTAACATTTGTCTTTTCTATAAAACTACTTTATTGAGGCCCGATGTGGTGGCTCGCACCTGTCATCCCAGCACTTTGGGAGGCCAAGAAGGGAGGATCCCATCTCTTGAGGCCAGGAGTTCAAGACCAGCCTGAGCAACATAGTGAGACCCTCCCTTCACACAAAAAATAAAAATATATAAAAATTAGTTGGGTGTAGTGATGCATGCCTGTGGTCCTAGCTTCTTGGGAGGCTGAGGAAGGAAGATCTCTTGAGCCCAGGGGTTGGAGACTGCATTGAGCTATGATCATGCCACTGCACTCCAGCCTGGATGACAGAGTGAGACAAGAGAACTTGCTTCTAAAAATAAAATGAAATAAAATAAAAACCACTTTATTGAGGTAAAATTGACAAACAAAAAGCTGTACATATTTAATGTATATTACCTCAGTTTGGAGACAAGTAGACACCTATAACATTTCTTGAGATAAATACGCCCTTGGATTACTTGTATTTTTTTTTTTTTGTTTTTTTTTTTGAGACGGAGTCTCGCTCTGTCGCCCAGGCTGGAGTGCAGTGGCCAGATCTCAGCTCACTGCAAGCTCCGCCTCCCGAGTTCAGGCCATTCTCCTGCCTCAGCCTCCCGAGTAGCTGGGACTACAGGCACCCGCCACCTCGCCCGGCTAGTTTTTTGTATTTTTTTTTAGTAGAGATGGGGTTTCACCGTGTTAACCAGGATGGTCTCGATCTCCTGACCTCGTGATCCGCCCGTCTCGACCTCCCAAAGTGCTGGGATTATAGGCTTGAGCCACCGCTCCCAGCCAGATTACTTGTATTAAAAGAGAATAAAGAAACCTTTTCCTGTAAAGTAGACAATCTTTTTATTTATGTATGTATGTATTTATTTATTTATTTATTTTTGAGATGGAGTCTCGCTCTGTGGCCTGGGCTGGAGCGCAATGGTCCAGTCTCAGCTCACTCCACCTCCTATGTTCAAGCAATTCTCCTACCTCAGCCTCCCGAGTAGCTGGGATTACAGGCATGTGCCACCATGTCCAGCCAATTTTTGTATTTTTAGTAGAGACGGGGTTTCACCATGTTGACCAGGCTAGTCTCAAACTCCTGACCTCAGGTGATCCACCCGCCTCGGCCTCCCAAAGTGCTGGGGTTACAGACGTGAGCCACTGTGCCCGGCCAAGTAGACAATCTTATTAAAATCTTCAAAAAGAAAAAGACAGAGGTGCCAGAATTAATGTTTGCAGATAACCCAAAACCCTTCTCTGGTCTGTTAAGCTAAAGAAAAAAAAAAAGGGCAACCTGTAAATACAATGTGAATTACCAATATGTCAAAAGATTACAGATTATTCCAATTTGAATAAGAAGAAGGAATAATATTGGGGTAAAATAAAGACCAGTTGGTTTATAAGTATAAATTTCTAGCTTGTCTCTGTGGAGACTGAATTTTTAGGTTTCAGTACCTGTCAGGCAATGTCTACATTTTTTCACGAACACATTTCAAAAAAGAGTCCTTTTCTCTTATTTTAAGACCTACTCACTTTAGAATTAAAAGAAAAAATAAGTGGATCCCTTCCACACATTTAATGTTGGGGCTCAGTATTAAAGTTATGATGATGGACTACTTAGTTAGAAAGAGTAAGTGCTGGAATGAGACAGCAGATGTGATGGGGCCTCTCACTAGAAATCTTGATTAACATAAATCAAGTCAACATTAGAATGTTAATATTTATTTAAAATTAGAGGCGTTTATATTACATAATGCCTTTGGTGAATGGGCTCCTCCTTCGAGGGAAGTAAGCTCTTAAAGAGGTGTACTCACGGACCACTCATGAAAATCAAATATCATGAAATGAATGCCCCCTAAAGAACATTCTAGGCCAGGCGCGCTGGCTCACGCCTGTAATCCCAGCACCTTGGGAGGGCCAAGGTGAGTGGAGCACCTGAGGTCAGGAGTTTGAGACCAACTTGGCCAAGATGGCGAAACCCTGTCTCTACTAAAAATACAAACATTAGCAGGGCGTGGTGGTGTGCACCTGTAGTCCCAGCTACTTGGAAGACTGAGGCAGGAGAATAGCTTGAACCCAGTAGGCAGGGGTCACAGTGAGCCGAGATCATGCCATTGCACTCCAGCCTGGGCAACAAGAAAGAAACTCCATCTCAAAAAAATAAAAGAACTTTCTTCCAAACTCTCTACCCTTGATGGCCTATCCACTTCCTCAGCAGTCAAGCCTAGTTCAAAACTGAACCATTCAAGTGGTAGATTGTTCTTAGTTTAGGGTCTGAGAGGTTAAGTTCCAGAAAGAACCCAGTTGATTAGATCATGATGAGATACCAGGCCCATGTGCTCCCTCTCTCCCACCTAAAATCCCATGAAATGAAGAGAGTTATAGATATAGATGTAGCTATAGATGTACGTAATTTTGCCCTTAACAGTACAGGAAAGTAGGAAGAGTATCATCACATAGGTCAGGAACATTGTGGATAAATAGAAATCAGACAGATAAGACCTGTAGAGAAAAACTGAGCTCAAAAGCATAAGCAGAGAGTACATCTTGTAAGACTGGAGCACTGAACTGGTCACATAGTTTCTCACAAATAACAATTAGAAAAACTGGATGAATTAAAAACAATAACAAAAATCTTAATGACACTAAAAACCTCTAAAATTAGATAGAAATCAAGAAGAGTTTGCTCTTCTAAGAGTGCAACCAACTGGAAAGGGTTTAGGATTGTTAGCATGTGGCTTTCTCACATGTGGGAGCCTCTAACTCCCACAGCTATGGTGGCTGTAGAAAAAGGTGGCAGAAAAACCATAGCCTTACCAGCTAACAATGCTACAGATCAGAGTTAAGGGCTAGAAAATCAGCTGGAATTTAAAGGGGGAATGTCCTATTGGCAAGAGAACCACAAGAATAAGATGTAAATTCGGGTTATAAACACTGCCCAAATCTCTTTTGGGTAGCTAAATTATACATGTATTGGGGGGAATACCAAGAGAAAGAACAAGCAGGCAGAGACGAGAGAAGATTCTCCTGTTTTTTTTTTTTTTGAGATGGAGTCTCGCTCTGTCGCCCAAACTGGAGTGCAGTGGCCGGATCTCAGCTCACTGCAAGCTCCGCCTTTCGGGTTCACGCCGTTCTCCTGCCTCAGCCTCCCGAGTAGCTGGGACTATAGGCGCCTGGCACCTCGCCTGGCTAGTTTTTTTTTTTTTTTTTTTTTTTAGTAGAGACGGGGTTTCACCGGGTTAGCCAGGATGGTCTCCATCTCCTGACCTTGTGATCCGCCCGTCTCGGCCTCCCAAAGTGCTGGGATTACAGGCTTGAGCCACCGCGCCCGGCCTCTACTGTTTTTATTATTATTATTATTATTATTGATTTTTTTTAAGGACTCTACTTTTAAAGACAGCTACATGGGGTCAATCTCAGAGGTTTTTTGTTTTCTGTTTGTTTGCCTTTTTAATTAAATACATTCCCCAAATGAGCTCAGCTTGGATGGCAGGAAGCTGAACCTTGCAGGCTTCAAGTGACACAGCTTGAGGTTAGCAGAATATTTGGAAAATAGGGAGAAGTCACTAGAAGAAAGGAAATCATGGAAAGGATGAGCTTCATCTCTGCATAAACACCTGGGTGACTGCCAGATAATGCAAGCCTACAGAAGAACCCAAGGCCAGGCTAAAAAAGCAGCAGTGGGAAGTCATGAGAATATCAGCTGATGCATACTATGGGGACGCAAAATTTGCAGTTTGAGTCCATGCCAACAATCCTCAGAGAACAGACTTGCTATAGTGTATTCTATATAATACTGAGTTTTCAACAAAAAAATTATCAAACATGCAAACAAATAGGAAAATGTGACTCAGAAAAAAAGGTAGTTGGAAGCAACTGACTCCAAGTAGACTCAGGTGTAAGATCAGCAGACAAAAACTTTAAAGCAGCTATTTTAAAATATATTCAAAATATTAAAGGAAACTGTCATATCAATAAGTGAACAGATAGGTAATCTGAACAGAGAATTAGAAACTATATATGTAATATTATAATTATATACCTTATAGCAATAATACATTTTTCTATAGGTAAGAAGTACAATAACTAAAATAAATTGACTAGGTGGACTCAATGACAGATTAGAGATGGTAAAAAAAAAAATCTGTAAACTGGAAGGTAGATTTAACAGAGATTACTTACTTTTAAAAAGAGATTTAAAAAATTGAAGAAAAATGAACAACCTAAAACTAAACACAGATAATTTGAATCTCAGGGGAACAGAAGTGAGAAAAGGTGGAAATTCTTAAGGAATTTCTGATGGTCTTCATTTTTATATATCTAAACTGCCATCTGTTATCTTTTCCCCCTCTAAAGAACTTTGTTTAGCATTAAGAAAAAAAAAAGAGAGAGAGAGACAGGGTTTCACTCTGTCTCAGCTTATATATCAGCTAAATATCAGCTTATAGATTCAAAAAGTTTAACAAACCCTAAGAAGGATAAACACAAAGAGAAAGACAGATCACAGTAAAACTGATGAAAGACAAAAGCAAAGAAAAAATCTTGAAAAATAAGCAGAAAAATGACATATTACAAAGAGGAAAATCATAAGAATACAGAATGACTTCTCATTAGAAAGTCTGGAATGATGTATTCAAACTAATGAATAAATAGAAAACAGCTGGGCAAGAATTCTGTAACCAGTGAAACTTTCTTCAAAAATAAAATCTAAAAAAAGTTTCCAGATAAATAAAAACTGAGATAATGCTTCACCAGAGGCTTATACTTTTAAAAGATGTTAAAGGAGCCAGGCAAAATGGTATGCACCTGTAGTCCCAGCTACTCAGGAGGCTGAGGCAGGAGGATCACTTGAGACCAGGTGTTTAGGCTGCAGTGTGCAATGATCATGCTTGAGAATAGTCACTTCACTCCATCCTGGGCAACAGAGTGAAACCCTGTCTCTCTCTCTTTTTTTTTTTTTTTTTTAATAGCTAAACAAAGTTCTTTAGAGGGGGAAAAGATAACAGATGGCAGCTTAGATACATAAGAATGAAGACCATCAGAAATACTCAAATATGTAAGTAAGCACACAAGACATTTTAAATGTTTTCTTCTCTTAATTTCTTGAAAATGTTTATGATTCTTTAAAGCAAAAATTATAATATTGCATTGATAAAGTTTTATGCAGTTTGTAAAAAGATTTAATACAAATGTATGAAAGATTACATTAAATGTAAATGGATTAAACGTTCCAAATAAAAGCAGAGATATACTGGATAGAGAAGTAAAAACCAAGTATATGCTGTTTTTTAAGAGATGTACTTTAAATATAAAGACATATGGAAAAAATAAAAGGGTTAAAAAAAGATTTATCCTGCTAAGAGTAAGCATAAGAAAGCTGCAATGAGTAGATTAAAATTATACAAACATACTTCAAATCAAAGAGAATTACTAGAGACAAAGAGGAACACTTTAATAAAAATGTCAATACAGCAGAAAGATATAATAAATAATTAACAACACCTAATAATAGAGCTTTAAGATATGCAAAACAAAAACTGTGAGAAATAAAGGTGAAACTCTATATTCATTGCTTGAGATTTTAACATTTTTCTCAGTAACTGATAATAAAAGTGGACTAAAAATCAGTAAGTAGAAGAAGATCTGTATGACACTAACTACATTAAAAGCTTCCACAGAGAAGAAAAAAGATCTCCAAAGTATATATTGAAATATTCTATTTACATAAAGTTCAAAAGCAGGTAAAACTAATCTATGAGACTAGAAGTTCAGGTAGTGATTAAGTAGGAGGGTGTGGGTAGTGATTGGAAGGGGTGTTTGGGGGATGATAAAAATGTTCTATTGCTTTACCAGGGTGATAGTCATATAGGTGTAGTAAGTCACTGAGGTGCTTATTTATGATTTATGTATTTTGCATATATGTTACACTTCAACACAAACTCCATTAAAATTCTTTTTATACTGCACCAAACTATTATTCAAGTTTGAGGGTAAAACAAACATATTTTCAGGTTAGCAGAGACCAAATTTTCTTTCTTTCTTTTTTCTTTTCATCTTCTTCTTCTTGCTTTTTGTTTTGTTTCGTTTTGTTTTTTAATAGAAACAAGGTCTCACTCTGTCACCCAGGCTGGTGTGCACTGGTGTGATTGTAGCTCATGGCAGCCTCAAACTTCTTCCCACCTTAGCCTCCTGAGTAGCTGAGACTAGAGGCAGTGCCACCAACATGTCCAGTTTATTTATTTAGTTTTGTAAAGATGAGGAAGGGGTGTCTCACCATCTTACCCAGGCGAGTCTCAAACTGCTGGGCTTAAGTTATTCTTCCTGCCTCAGTCTCGCAAAGTGCTAGGATTACAGGCATGAGCCACTGCACCTGGCTGAGACCAAATTTTCTGTACATAGATTGTTTCTGAAAGAATTCCAAAAAAAAAAAAAAAAAAGAATCCAAGGGGATTGATGTGTTTAAAAAAAAGAGAGAGAGAGAGACAGACTGATAAAATCAAAGATCTAGAATTCCAAATAATTTCAACATAGGACATGTGAAAATAAAAATATGCTGAGACTCTTGCCTTTTTGGCAGATTGGATACAAACATTGGTTAACTGTAGTCTTCCATAAAAAACTATATTTAAATAAGTATATTAAAAATTTAGAGGTTGACTGCAGTGGTTCTTGCTATAATCTGAGAGGCCTGTGCTCTGGGAGGCCAAGGTAGGAGGAGTGCTTGAGGATGGCAGTTGGAAATCAACTTGGGCAACATAGCCTGTTGATTTTCCCTGTTTTTTTCCCTGTTTCTGGAAAAAAAAAAAAAATTTTTTTTTTTTTTTAATTAGCTGGGCATGGTGGTGCATGCCCACAGTCCCAGCTACTCCAGACCAGAGGTTAAGGCAGGAGGATTGCTTAACCCCAGGAGTTCTAGGTTGCATTTAGCTATCATTGCATCACTGTGCTCTAGCCTGGGTGACAGCGCAAGACCTTATCTCCTAAAAACAAAACAAAACAAAACAAAACAAACAAACAAAAAAATTCAAGGGTAACTACTAAATGAATACAAATAAAGTAGATAGTTTCCAAGTTGTACGCAGCAAAGGTTAAAACAGAACCAAATAAAACATGATGGCTACAAGAAAAGACAAAAAAAGTAAACACATTAAATAGAAAAATCTATAAACTTATCAGATAGTAATAAGTATGAATGAATTAAATTCTATTAAAAGACTAAGACTTACCTAAAACTAAACACTAATAGGTTGAAAATAAAGAGTTGGAAAAAAGACAATACACTCTCTTTTGCTACAATGCACGTTTCTATAATGAATATTAGCTTACATGCAATTGGTAAAAAGGCAAATGATAGCAAAACTGCAATTATTTTTGCACCAACTTAATAGACTATTACAGAAGTTTCATTGGTTCATGCATGATTTATCTCGGTATAATAATGCTTTGGTATATAAAGTAATAGCAACTGAAAACAAAGAACATTAACACAACTAAATTAGCAAGTAAAGGAAGAAAGCAGTACCATACATTTAGTCTATGTTCTTCCTCTTAGTTTAGTTCATCTCCACAACTCAGCAGCCTCAAGTCTTTTTAAATCTCCTTTTAGAAAGTTAACCTTACTTATTGAAAAGTGAAGTCCTATATATACTGCAGTATTTCTTTACTTATTAGGAAGTTAATAAACCCTTTCTAACTGTGCTAATATTTTATTAAAATTGTGACTGGTTTGTTGGTGCTCTGATTACAAAATTGCATCAGTGTGAAGAGGTCTGGCCTAACCACAGTGATTCTCAGCTAGGGGTAATTTTACCACCAGGGGAAGTTTGGCAAGGTCTGGGGATGTTTTTTGGTTGTCATAATTGCAGAGAAGGAGCTGCTACTCGCATCTGATGTGTAGAGGCCAGGGATACTGCCAAACGTCCTTTAACGCATAGAACAGCATCCACAATACCAAGTTATCTAACTCAAAATGTCAGTAGTGCTAGGGTTGAGAAATCGTGGCCTAATTCAATTTTTCCCAGAAGTCCTTTTGTTGTTGTTGTTGTTGTTGTTGTTTTAGTATACGAAGTTTAGGTTTTCCAGTGAATTCATTTATTACATTATAGCAAAAATAGCTAATTAGTAAATGTTATTTTAAAAGAATGAAGATGTGGTAATCTGAATATCAGACTAAGTAAAATTGATGGCAAGGGAAATACTTTGAGAGGCCAGGCGTGGTGGCTCACACCTGTAGTCTCAGCACTTTGGGAGACCGAGGCGGGTGGATTACCTGAGGTCAGGAGCTCGTGACCAGCCTGGCCAACATAGTGAAACCCCATCTCTACTAAAAATATAAAAATTAGCTGGGCATGGTGGCACACGCCTGTAATCCCAGCCACCCGGGAGACTGAGGCAAGAGAATCGCTTGAACCCTGGAGGCGGAGATTACAGTGAGCCGAGATGACGCCACTTCACTCCAGCATGGTAACAGAGCGAGACTCAGTGAAAGAAAGAAAGAGAGAAGGAAGGAAGGAAGGAAGGAAGGAAGGAAGGAAGGAAGGAAGGAAGGAAGGAGAGAGAAAAGTAAAGTCAAAAGAAAGAGGTGCAAAACCCAAACAGATCAATACCTATATAAGCAATTGAAAAGATAGTTTAAAATTTATCCTTAAAAAAAGCACCAGGGCCAAACAATTCTACAGATTAATTCTACTAAACTGCTTATAAAAAAAAAAAAAAAAAAAAGAGGGGAAAAGGTGAGACCAAAAGAAAACAACCAACTTGCAAATAAAGATTCACCTAATGGGAAAGCACAAGCCATTTTCACTGTTGGAAATACGTGGAAAGACCTAATCACAGGGATTCAGGGAACCAAAACCACAGCTCAAGATCTCAAAAACTGAGGTCTGAGGCTGGGCGCGTTGACTCACGCCTGTAATCCCAGCACTCTGGGAGGCCGAAGCGGGTGGATCACTTGAAGTCAGGAGTTCAAGACCAGCCTGGCCAACAAGGTGAAACCCCATCTCTACCAAAAATATAAAAAAATAGCTGGGTGTGGTGGTGCATGCCTGTAATCCTAGCTACTTAGGAGGCTGAGACAGGAGAATCACTGGAATCCTGGAGGCGGAGGTTGCAGTGAGTCGAGATTCCGCCATTGCACTCCAGCCTAGGTGACAGAGCAAGGCTTCGTCTCAAAAACAAAAACAAAAACAAAACTGAGGCCTGAATATAAGTCTTGCTGAAAGTTGAATATTATAAATTCAAGCTAAGTACTGAGGAAGTTTAGAGCAAAAACTGACCAACTTCATGAAATGAATCTCGCCAAAGACAAAATGTGTTACAAAATCAAGTACCGGAACATATGACTGAAGCTCCTTTTGATACCAAAACTGCCAGTAGTTATTTGTTTTACTTGTGCTGGGTGAGATTTACCAAGAAATATGGTAACTAGATCCAGAAGCCCTCCTAATGAACACCACCATGAAGCCTGCCAAATCTAGAAGACCTCAAGAAGTACAAACAAATGACAGGAAAGAAGTTTTAAAACAGGTACCACAGATACTTCTTGTCTTAAGATGGGGCTACATGCCTGATACACCCAATGTAATTGAAAATATCCTAAGTTGAAAATGCATTTAATACACCCAACTACTGAACATCCTAGCTGAGCCCAGCCCACCTTAAACATACCCAGAACACTTCCATTAGTCTATAGCTGGGCAAACTCATCTAACACAAAGCCTATTTTATAATAAAGTGTTGAATATCTCATGTAATTTATTGAATACTGTACTGAAAGGGAAAAACAAAATAGTTGTATGGGTACTTGAAATATCGTTTCTACTGAATACAGTTTACTTTGACACCACCATAAAATAAAAAAATCATAAGTCAGGGACTGCCTGTACTAAGCTTTTTCTGGATGGCATTAGGAAAACAGAAAGGTTTTGCCAGGTACTTACCCTTTCCAGGAGGGGTTGGATTAGAAAAGCCAGTATTCTAAAGAAACCCAAATTTGAATTGGAAAGCTAATATAATTGCATGGCGAAGACAATGGAAAGTCTATGAAAATAATTCATCACATTAGAAAAATTTAAGGAGAAAAAATCGTAACTGTGTTCATTGATATTGAAAATGCATGCATAAAATTAAATGCCCTTGCATACCGCACCAAATCTCCACATTCTTATTTTTCTCTTCTACTCACAATGGAAAGACAATATCCTCCACAGCTTCAAAGTGACAAGTCGCTATGAGTGTCTCTTTGAAATCCGTGAAGCTGACACGATAAATGTGCGATTCTTCTGTTCCTACGAAAAACTGGTGTCCTTCTCCTCGCAGTGTGATCGAAGTGATGCGGCCTTGCAACTGCATCTTCCTTTAGGGAGAAGCACAAAGGTAAAGGAGACCCACTCAACCAGTAAGTGGTTATGAGTCATCTGAAGCATGGCAGAGGATACAAATCAGGCATGTAATTTCGGACCTGCCCTCACAGAAGTGACACAGTTGAAAAGGCAGGAGTTACTCACAAGTTGGTGGACACATGAACAGCAAAGCCAGAGGTCAGCATAGGTTCAAGTAGTCAGGGAAGATTCTTCAGTGAGACAACATTTTGACATAGGTTGTGCAACACAGGCAGGATTTGGGTAGAGGGAATATTCCAGGCAGGCCTATGGGTACAACTGACCACAGCAACTAACCCCTTTATTAATTCCACTTCTGAAAAACAATCCTAAAATCAGGGGGAAGATGCTTTACGTCAAAGGATGCTAGGATAACCCTATCTGAAAGTGTAAAAGGTTGGAGACAACCTAGATAGCCAGTCGTAATGGAATAGTTAAATGATCTTTGGAACATCAGCTTCATAGAATATTTGCCTAAAAACAAGTTTAAAAGATTATGTAGTATGTGTATATGTTACCATAATAAAAAGATTACATCGTAATACTGAAAATGTTTATGATGTTTGCATTAAGTAAAAAAAATAGAATACGAAATTTTATTTATAAGTAAAATCATTTCAGAGCTTGTACAGGGTTCATGCCTGTAATCCCAGCACTTTGGGAGGCCTAGGCAAGGATGACCACTTGAGGCCAGGAGTTTGAGACTAGCCTGGGCAACATGGCAAGACCCTGTCTCTAAAAATAAAAAATAAAATAAAATAAATTAGTCAGGTGTGGCGGTGCGCACCTATAGTCCCAGCTACTTGGGAGTCTGAGGTAGAAGGGTCACTTGCACCCAGGAGTTGGAGGTTGCAGTGAGCCACAATCTCATCCCTGTCCTCCATCCTGGGTGACAGAGTGAGACTCTGTCGAAAGAAAGGAAGAGAGAGAGAGAGAGAGAGAAAGAGAAAAAAAAGTAGCGGTTGTCTTTGCCAGAACCTTTAGGAGTTGGTTTCTCCCCTTCTACATTTCAGATTTCTCCCTCTTCCCTTTATAATGAGTATGAATTAAAAAAAAAAAAAGCATATCAATGAATGAGGCCCTAGGAATACAACCTCTCTCTGTAAGTAATGTAGTTTTGACCATGAAGAATTCAACGCGGGTTCTTGTGCAGGAAGCCAGCATGGGAAATGCACTGTTTTAGAGGTTTATTTGGTGGGACACAGAACAGTTAATGGAGAAGGGAAGACAAGTTAAATCCCAATTCCTGCACTAACTAGAGGTCTGTGACTCTGGGCAAGTTGTCAGAAACCTCTGACCTCAGTTTACTCAACCACAGAATAATTCCTCCTTTACAGGGGTTGCAGCAAAGGTAAGGTATGCTAGCCTACAGATGACAACCTCAAGAAATACTGGCTATTGGCATCTGGGAACTTCAGAAGACAAAGTGAAGCCTAGGGATAAAAGGGGAAGAACAGGCTGGGCGCGGTGGCTCATGCCTATAATCCTAGCACTTTGGGAGGCTGAGACAGGCAGATCACCTGAGGTCATGAGTTTGAGACCTGCCTGGCCAACATGGTGAAACCCCGTCTCTACTAAAAATATAAAAAAATTAGCTGGGTATGGTGGCAGGCGCCTGTAATCTCAGCTACTCGGGAGGCTGAGGCAGGAGAATCGCTTGAATCCTGTAGGCAGAGGTTGCAGTGAGCCGAGATCGCGCCACTGCACTCCAGCCTGGGTGACAGAGTGAGACTCCGTCTCAAAAAAAAAGGAAAGAGAAAGGACAGATGTTGGCACTGGAGCAGCCCGTTTTGGTCATACCTCTTCCTAGTCTCCGTGACTTCTTATGTGAGCTGCCTTTTCAATCTACAAAAAGTCCAGGAGGTGGAAATCACATCTGATTTAAGTCCGCACTGTCACACAGGGTTATTTTGGAAACAGTGATGGCACAAACCTTGTAATAATTAGTTGGAGTTTATCTTCATCATAATGGGATCATATGCACATTAAAAATGAGGGGTTAAAAAACTAGAGGGTTAATTTCTATATCTACTTCATACATCCAGAGACAACCCAACAAAGGTTTTTTTTACTTGATTTTATTTCTTGCATCTTGTATTACTGATATACTTGAATGTTATTTCTTTCCTCTCCTGGTTTTTGCTTTCTTAAGGTTAAGTTTCTCATCCGATTCCTCTTCCCCACCTCCCCTGTATTAGGATTCAGGTTCGGTTGTAAATTAAGAGAGGATCTCTCTCTCTCTCTCTCTCTCTCTCCCTCTCTCTCTCTGTCTGTCTGTCTCTCTCTATCCAGAAATCAGATTCCAGGTTTTATAAGTGTCTATTCCATGAGGTTGTCCAGGCACCAGGCTCCTGATGAAATGCTGCTCCCAGCATTCTCTGGGGCTGTGGCTTTCAAACTTGAACATGTATAATAACCCGGAAGGCTTCCAATATTGTTCTAAAGTCTCCTCCCTCCCTCATTCGCCTTCATACAGGCGTGAAACTGGTCCAAAACATTCTCAATAGGCCCTACCTTGACCACTGAATTTAAAATGGCAAAGTATACACTGCTTTTTTATTTAAACAAAAAAATTGAGACAAGGTCTCGCTCTGTCACCCAGGCTGAGTGCAGTGCTGCAATCATGGCTCACTCCAGCCTCAACCTTGAGGTTGATTGATCAACCTCAATCAATCCTCCCGCTTCAGCCTCCTGAGTAGCTGGGACTACAGGTGTGTGCCACCACATCTGGCTAAATTTTGTATTTTTTGTAGAAATGAGGTTTCACTGTGTTTCCAGGCTGGTCTGGAACTCCTGGGCTCAAGCAATCCACTTGCCTCGACCTCCCAAAGTGCTGGAATTACAGGTGTGAACCACTGCACCTGGCCTCCCTGCTTCTATTCAAACTGTAATCCCCTTACTCTACATCCTAATTCATTTTTCTCCATTGTATTTGTCACCCTCTAATACTATATACCTCCCGTGTTTATTTTGTTCCTTATTTATTGCCTTTTCCTTCCTGCTAGAATGTAAGCTCCACGAGGGCAGGGATTTTTTTTTTTTTTTTCGTCTTTTTTGTTTTATTCACTGAGATATCCTAAGCGCCTAGAATGGTGCGTGGTACACCGTGAATGTTCAACACAGATTTCTTTGAATGAAGACAGCTGATGCTCATTTCTACAATGTGTATGCAACTACCCCTGGCCTCCTGGGAGGTAGCAGAGGCCATACAGAGCCTGTGTGGGGTATCTGGTTTTGTTTAAGCCCATCCCTCTATGAATTGTCCTCCCTGATCTCTCCATCCCAAGAAGGTCATCCTCTTCTCTGATCTCTACAACATTCATAATAAATTTTACTTTATCTGGACCATGTGCTAATATACTATCTTGTCTGGTAGTGACTTCTTTCATGTGTATATACCTTATCCCCAAACAAGTCTGTACATTCTGGGAGGACAAAGACCATAGCTTATGTTTCTTTATTTTATTAATAGCATCTAATACATTGGTTTGGTTGGAGGAGGTGCTGAATAAGTACTTGTTAATGGCAATACATAAGGTTTTGTTTCCTTTTATTTTGATTAAATGAGCCAAGAAATGTACATAACACAGTATCTGGCATATAGAAATGGCTGGTGAATGTTGGCTATTTCTATTATAAATTGTATTCAAATGCACAACTAACACAAAGCTTTGCACATAATAGGTACCCACTGCATAATAAATTTCATGGAATTAACCAGTTTTGAACATTTAACATTGGGGGTTATTTGTTGGATAAGTTTATAACATCCCATTCCTTTCATCACGGCTCAATGTATTAGCTAAATACAAACTTATGTATTTATTAAATGGGCAGTGTCCCTCTGGATAATAGTGGACTACTTTGGTTTGATTCAACATAAGCTTTTGTCTTTTCATTGGCAAAGAAGCCACCATCTATTGTGATTCCAACTACTCATTCTAACAGCAAGATGAAATTTTGTAACCAAAGATCACTTTGCCAATAGCATCGAGTTGCTGGCTTTAAGCAAACCTCCCTTTAGTGGGTCTCTACCCAGCCCCACTCTGTGAGGCCCAGAACTTACTTGATGGGTTTGTAGCTAGGGCTTTTACAGAAGACCAGCAGTCCGGCTCCAGAGCCCACCAACAAACCCCCCATCTTCAGGCACCTGATAGCTGACACTCCCTGGGGGGAGAAACAGTGTTAAGAAAAAGGCACCAAAATCTCACAAATTACCACTAAAGAATTTACTCATGTAACCAATAACCACCTGTTCCCCAAAAACCTATGGCAATTAAAAAATTCAAATGTTAATAAAAAAAAAAAGAAAAAGGCTAAATGAAAGATGAATTAAAAAGATGGCCAAAGTCATGCCAGTGCCGCACACATTGCCTGGAGGACGTTCATGAAGGTTCTGCTCACGATGCACCCCCAGGCTGACCAAGGGAATTCAATGCCAACACTGAGCTCACTTGCCAGGAAGTAACCCTCCTGGGCCTGCAGGATGCAAACAGGCTTCACCATCCTTCCTCCCTAAAACCTCCGGTGCATTTTGAATATTTTAAAAATGAACACTTTTACATCCACTCAAATACGGCCAAGAGAAGGTATAAGCATAACCTCAGCAATGCTAGTCTCTCAGCTGCCACTGTTTTCACCAGAACTTAATCCTTACAAATGCAAAGGGACCATATTTAACATCCCAAGAAAGCACAAAAGACTCCTTATTGTTTGGTGACTGTATTATCTGAACTACAACATGGACTACGTAAGAGGGGGAAACATATTTAAAATTTAAAGTGCTTTTCAAAGGTTGGGGTGCCCCCCACTACTCACTCCAAAGAAAAAGTTTGATGATGTATGATGGTTGTTTTATAGCATCCACTGTGAAGTTCTAATTTTAAAATGTGCATGAGCAACATTTTATGTATTTGTTATCATTATTGTTTTCTTGAGACAGAGTCTCCCTCTGTCACTCAGACTGGAGTGCAGTGGCATGATCTCAACTCACTGCAACCTCTGCCTCCTGGGTTCAAGCGATTCTCGTGACTCAGCCACCAGAGTAGCTGGAATTACAGGCAGGCGCCATCATGCCTGGTTAATTTTTGTATTTTCTTTTTTCTTTTCTTTTTTTTTTTTTTTTTTGAATCGGAATCTCGCTCTGTCGCCCAGGCCTGTCTTGGCTCACTGCAAGCTCTGCCTCCCGGGTTCACGCCATTCTCCTGCCTCAGCCTCTCAAGTAGCTGGGACTACAGGCGCCCACCACCATGCCCAGCTAACTTTTTGTATCTTTTTTTTTTTTTTTTTTTTTTTGAGACGGAGTCTCGCTCTGTCACCCAGGCTGGAGTGCTGTGGCCGGATCTCAGCTCACTGCAAGCTCCGCCTCCCGGGTTCACGCCATTCTCCTGCCTCAGCCTCCCGGGTAGCTGGGACTACAGGCGCCGCCACGTCGCCCGGCTAGTTTTTTGTAGTTTTTAGTAGAGACGGGGTTTCACCGCGTTAGCCAGGATGGTCTCGATCCCCTGACCTCGTGATCCACCTGCCTTGGCCTCTCAAAGTGCTGGGATTATAGGTGTGAGCCACTGTGCCCAGCCAATTTTTGTATTTTCAGTAGAGATGGGGTTTCGCCATGTTGGCCAGGCTGGTCTCGAACTCCTCACCTGAAGGGATCCTCCTGCCTCAGCCTCCCAAAGTGATGGGATTACAGGCATGAGCCACCACACTCGGCCACAACATTCGATTTTAAAACGTTCAATATAGCTAGTGACTGTATAGGTTTGTGTCTTAATGAATTTTGAATATTATAAAACAAATATCATGCTCTTTCAAGTTACTTTAAACTGAATTTAGCCTGTTGTGGCTCAAAAGACATTTTGTGACTGAGAAGAGAAACCAAGGCTCGAGAATGTGAAGGCGAGGACCAGAATTATATGCTCCCCAGCTTCCACTCCTCACCCCTAACTTCCATAGTGCCTCAGCAGGACAACAGGATGAAGGCTCAGCCTATGAGGGAACAACCTGGAGTGAATCTTTGTAGCATTTATTTGGGGACTTGGGGATGCAAGCGGTAAAGAGTTCAACAGAGCCTTGAAGCTACATATGTGTGATTTCTAAATAAACTTTTTAAAACTACAGCTGATGTCATTCAAGTGCACGGGTTCTGGAGCCAGTCGGCCTGGGTTGAAATCTCAGCTCTACTACTTGCAAGCCAGGAGATCTCCAATGGTATGAACCTCAGTTTTCCTATCTGTAAAGCAGGGATGAAAATGGTACCTATCTCATTAGGTGTTTATGAGGATCGAATGAGATCAGGTAAGGAAGGGGTTTTGCACCATGTCTGACACAGCAGCATTTATTGACACATCTTTTTTTTTTTTTTTTTTTTTTGAGACGGAGTCTCGCTCTGTCGCCCCGGCTGGAGTGCAGTGGCCGGATCTCAGTTCACTGCAAGCTCCGCCTCCCGGGTTCCCGCCATTCTCCTGCCTCAGCCTCCGGAGTAGCTGGGATTACAGGCGCCCGCCACCGCGCCCGGCTAGTTTTTTGTATTTTTTTAGTAGAGACGGGGTTTCACTGTGTTAGCCAGGATGGTCTCGATCTCCTGACCTCGTGATCCGCCCGTCTCGGCCTCCCAAAGTGCTGGGATTACAGGCTTGAGCCACCGCGCCCGGCCGACACATCATTTTTTTTTGTTTGCACGTTTGTGTGTGTGTGTGTGTGTGTGTGTGTGTACTTTGGAGACGGGGTCTCTACCACCCAGGCTGGAGTGCAGTGACACAACCACAGCTTACTGTAACCACGAACTCCTGGGATGAAGCAATTCTCCTGCCTTAGCCTCCCCAGTAGCCAGAACTATAGATGTATGCTACCATGACGGCTAATTTTTTTTTTTTTTTAAGAAGACAATAAGTGTGTTTATATTATATTCACATGAATACAAATATATACAAGTATTTGTATTTTGCATTTCTCAGTAGTAATTTTTTAGTGTTAATTTACAGCTTTTTTTAAATTTTTTATTTTTATTTTTATTTTTATTTTTTTATTTTTTATTATACTTTAAGTTCTAGGGTACATGTGCATAACGTTTATATCATGTATAACTCCCCAATGCAATCCCTCCCTCCTCCCCCCTCCCCATGATAGGCCCCAGTGTGTGATGTTCCCCTTCCCGAGTCCAAGTGATCTCATTGTTCAGTTCCCACCTATGAGTGAGAACATGCGGTGTTTGGTTTTCTGTTCTTGTGATAGTTTGCTAAGAATGATGGTTTCCAGCTGCATCCATGTCCCTACAAAGGACGGCTAATTTTTAAAAACTTTTCGTGAGATAGGGTCTTTCTATGCTGCCCAGGCTGGCCTCAAACTCCAGCCTCAAGTGATCCTCCTGCCTTGGCCTCCCAGAGCACTAAGATTACAGGCATGAGCCACCTTGCCTGGCCTACTTTTGTTTTTACTAGGCTATTTTTTTTTAGAGCAGTTTTAGGTTCACAGCAAAATTAAACAGAAGATACAAGTATTCGAGGTTTCCCCAATACTTCTTTACCCCACAGTTAAACAGCCTCTCCCATCATCAATATCTTCCAGCAGAGTAGATACGTGACAGCTAATAAACCTGCATGGACACATCATTATCACCCACAACCCATTGTGTACATTAGGGTTCCCTCTTGGCACTGCATACTCTCTGGGTTTGGACAAATTAATAGCCACATATATTTACCATTATAGTGTCATACAGAATAGTTTCACCATCCAAAACATCCTCTGTGTTTTACCTATTCACCCTCCCTCCCCACTAACCCATGGCAAGCACTGATTTTTTTTTTTTTTTTAAGATGGAGTCTCACTCTGTCACCAGGCTGAAGTACAGTGGTGCGATCTCAGCTCAATGCAACCTCCACTTCCCGAGTTCAAGCAATTCTCCTGCCTCAGCCTCCTGAGTAGCTGGGATCATAGGCACACGCCACCACGCCTGGCTAATTTTTGTATTTTTGGTAGAGACGGAGTTTTACCATGTTGGCCAGGATGGTCTCGATCTCTTGACCTCGTGATCCACCCACCTCGGCCTCCCAAAGTGTTGGGATTACAGGCATCAGCCACCGTGCCTATCCTGATCTTTTCATTGTCTCCTTAATTTTGCCTTTTCCAGAATGTCATATAGTTAGAATCAAATGGTGTGTAGTCTTTTCAGACCGGCATCTTTCACTCAGTAATGTGCATCTCAGTTTCCTTCTTTTCCTATAAAGTCTTTTCCTGACTTTATAGCTCATTTCTTTTTAGTACTGATTGATATTCCAATGTTTGGATGTATCACCATTTATGTATCCCTTTACTTACTGAAGGACATCTTGGTTGCTTCCAAGTTTTGGCAACCATGGATAAAGCTTCTATAAACGTCTGTGTGCAGGTTCTTGTGTGAACGTAAGTTTTTAACTCCTTTGGGTAAATAGCAAGGAGTGCAATTGCTGGATTACATGGTAAGAGTATGTTTAATTCTGCAAGAAACCACCGAACTATCTTCCACAGTGGCCATACTATTTTGCATTCCCATCAGCAATGAACAATAGTACTTATTGCTTTCCGTCTCTGTCAATATTAGGTGTTGTGAGTGTTCTGGATTTTGGCCATTTGAAAAGGTATGTAGTGGTGTCTCACTGCTGTTTTAATGACATTTCCCGGCTGATATAAGATGTAGAGTATCTTTCCATATGCCTACTTACCATCTGTATATCTTCTTTCTTTTTTTGAGACAGAGTCTTGCTCTGTCCCACAGGCTGGAGTGCAGTGGCGCCATCTCGGCTCACTGCAACCTCCACCTCCCGGGTTCAAGTGATTCTCCTGCCTCAGCCTCCCTAGTAGCTGGGATTGCAGGCTCGCACCACCACACTCAGCTAATTTTTGTGTTTTCAGTAGAGACGGGTTTCACCACGTTGACCCCGCTGGTCTTAAACTCCTGACCTCAAGTGATCCGCCCACCTCTGCCTCCCAAAGTGCTGAGATTACAGGAGTGAGCTGCCACCGTGCCCAGCCACCATCTGTATATCTTCTTTAGGTAAGGTGGCAGTTGAGGTCTTTGGCTCATTTCTTATTGTTCAGTTTTAAAAGTTCTCTGTATAGGCTGGGCGTGGTGGCTCACGCCTGTGATCCCAGCACTTTGGGAGGCTGAGGCGGGTGGATCACGAGGTCTGGAGATTGAGATCATCCTGGCTAACACGGTGAAACCCTGTCTCTACGAAAAAAAAAAAAAAAAAAAAATTAGCCAGACACGGTGGCAGGCACCTGTAGTCCCAGCTACTCGGGAGGCTGAGGAAGGAGCATGGCCTGAACCCGGGAGGTGGAGCTTGTAGTGAGCCGAGATCACCCCACTGTACTCCAGCCTGGGCGACAGAGTGAGACTGCGTCTCAAAAAAAGGAAAAAAATAAAAGGTTATCTGTATATTTTGGGTAACAGTCCTTATTCAGGTATGTCTTTTGCCAATACTTTCTCTCACTCCGTATCTTTATTTTTCATTCTCTTGACAGTGCCTTTCATCCAGAAGAATTTTTGATTTTAAGAAAGTCCAGCTTTTCAATTCTTTCTTTCATGGGCCATGTCTTTGGTATTATAGTTAAAAGTTATCATCAAACCTTAGGTCTTCTGGATTTTATCTTTCAGGAGTTTTAGTGTTTTGTATTTTAGGTCTATAATCCATTTTGAGTTAATTTTTGTGAAAGGTATAAGGTCTGTATCTAGGCTTTTTAAAATTTTTTTTTTTTGTTTTCCAGTTGTTGAGCAGTATTTATTAAAAAGACTATCTTTTTTCCGTTGTATTTGCTTTGCTCCTTTACCAAAGATCAGTTGATGATATTTATGTGAATTCCTTTTTGGGCTCTCTATTCTGTCCCATTGATCCATTTATTTATTCTTTCACCAACACTACACTGTCTTAATTACTGTAGTTTTCTGGCAAGTCTTGAAATCTGGTAGTGTCACTCCTCCAACTGTGTTCTTCTTCAATACTGTGCTTTCTTTTTTAAAAAATTATACTTTAAGTTCTGGGATACATGTGCAGAACATGCAGGTTTGTGACATAGGTATACACGTGCCATGGTGGTTTGCTGCACCCATCAACCCGTCATCTACATTAGGTATCAATAGTGTGCTTTCTGCTCTGAGGCTTTTGCCCCTTTGTGTAAACTGTAGAATCAGTTTGTCTATAGCCACAAAATAACTTGCTGGGATGTTTATTGGGATTACATTAAATCTATAGTTCAAATTAAGAACTCATATCTCGACAATATTGAGTCTTCCTATCCACGAACATGAAATATCTACTTAGGGCCAGGTGCAGTGGCTCACACCTGTAATCCCAGCATTTTGAGACGCCGAGGCAGGCAGATCACAAGCTCAGGAGATCGAGACCATCCTGGCTAACACGGTGAAACTCCATCTCTACTACAAATACAAAACATTAGCCGGGCGTGGTGGTGGGTGCCTGTAGTCCCAGCTACTCGGGAGGCTGAGGCAGGAGAATGGCATGAACCCGGGAGGCAGAGCTTGCAGTGAGCTGAGATGGCGCCACTGCACTCCAGCCTGGGCGACAGAGCGAGACTCTGTTCCAAAAAAAAAAAAAGAAAGAAAGAAAAAGAAAAGAAGAAATATATATTTAGTTCTTACTTGATTTATTTTGTCACAGTTTTATAGTTTTCCTCACACAGATCTTATACAGCATGTACTTTTATTATCATTATCATCATCATCTTCGTTTTAGTACTCTATGCCTAATAGGCCAATTTTAGTTTAAGGGTTTTTTTTTTTTCGTTTTCTTTTTTTTGTTTGAGACAGGATCTCACTCTGTTGCCCAGGCTGGAGTGCAGTGACATGATCTTGGTTACTGCAGCCTCCACCTCCCAGACTCAAGTGATTCGCCTGCCTCAGCCTTCCAAGTAGCTGGGATTACAGGCACACGCCACCATACCTGGCTAATTTTTGTATTTTTAGTAGAGACGGGGTTTCACCATGTTGGCAAGGCTGGTCTTGAACTCCTGACCTCAAGCGTTCTGCCCATTTCGGCCTCCCAAAATGCTGGGATTACAGGCGTGAGCCACCGCATCTAGCCAACAGGTCAGTTTTTTTTTTTTTTTTTTTTTGAGACGGAGTCTTGCTCTGTCGCCCAGGCTGGAGTGCAGTGGCCGGATCTCAGCTCACTGCAAGCTCCGCCTCCCGGGTTCACGCTATTCTCCTGCCTCAGCCTCCGGAGTAGCTGGGACTACAGGCGCCCGCCACCTCGCCCGGCTAGTTTTTTTGTGTTTTTTAGTAGAGGCGGGGTTTCACCGTGTTAGCCAGGATGATCTGGATCTCCTGACCTCGTGATCCGCCCGTCTCGGCCTCCCAAAGTGCTGGGATTACAGGCTTGAGCCACCGCGCCCGGCATAACAGGTCAGTTTTAAACCTTTCCAATTATTTGCCTTTCTAACCATAAAGAAATTTTTATTTATTTATTTGAGACAGGGTCTCACTCTGTCACACAGGTTAGAGTGCAGTGGCTTAATCTCAGCTCACCACATCCTCTGCCCCAGCCTCCTGAGTAGCTGGGACTACAGGCATGCTCCACCATGCCCAGCTAATTATCACATTTTTTGTAGAGAGGGGGTTTCACCATGTCACCCAGGCTGGACTTGAACTCCTGGACTCAAGCAGTCTGCCCACCTCGACCTCCCAGAGTACTGGGATTACAGGTGTGAGCCACCGGCCTGGCCTGAACAAATATTTAAGCAGAGTTTCAAAGTGGGTAAGATCACTTGATATTGAAACCAAACATCTTCAATGACACCTCTTATCCCTTCATCCCACAGGAATTATTTTCTTTTCACCCATGGAAAAGGTGTCTTGGAACCATTGCCCTGTGGAGTTGACCATCAGACCTGCATGGTTAAGAATTTCAGCCTCCACAGGTGACTTAAGTGCCAAAGGTTTGAGAAACTCTAAGACAGCCAGCATCTTTGCTAGAGAGATATTTAGTTCCCAAGTGCTAGGAAAACAAAACAAAACAAAAAATCCAGTAGTTTTCAGGTAGTGTTATATGGAGCCCTTTGGTGGCATCTCAGGAGTTGGAACTCGCAGGCCTCTAAGACTTGCTCTGCTTAACCTGATGTGCTTTGTTTTTATTTGGTTAATATATTAGAATTCCTATCCTATATGAACAGACAATTTGCAAAAGAAGACATTTATGCGGCCAAAAAACATATGAAAAAAAGCTCATCATCCATCACTGGTCATTAGAGAAATGCAAATCCAAACCACAGTGAGATACTATCTCACACCAGTTAGAATGGCGATTGTTAAAAAGTCGGGAAACAACAGATACTGGAGAGGATGTGGAGAAATAGGAACACTTTTACACTGTTGGTGGGAGTGTAAATTAGTCCAACCATTGTGGAAGACGGTGTGGTGATTCCTCAAAGATCTAGAACCAGAAATACCATTTGACCCAGGAATCCTATTACTAGGTATATACCCAAAGGATTATAAATCATTCTACATGCACAGGTATGTTTATTGTGGCACTACTCACAATAGCAAAGACTTGGAACCAACCCAAATGCCCATCAATGATAGACTGGATAGAAAGAAAAAAATATGGCACATATACACCATGGACTACTATGCAGCCATAAAAAAGGATAAGTTCATGTCCTTTGCAGGGACATGGATGAAGCTGGAAACCATCATTCTCAGCAAACTATCACAGGAACAGAAAACCAAACACCGCATGTTCTCACTCATAAGTGGGAGCTGAACAACGAGAACACATGGACACAGGGAGGGGAACATCACATACTGGGGCCTGTCAGGGGTTGGGGGCTAGAAGAGGGATAGCATTAGGAGAAATACCTAATGTAGACGACGGGTTGGTGGGTGCAGCAAACCACCATGGCACATGTATACTTACATAACAAACCTGCATGTTCTGTACATGTATCCCAGAACTTAAAGTATAATAATAAAAAACAATTCCTATCCTAAAAAGAATTAGAAAAAAACACACTTGAAAAGCTACACTTCAATCTCTTGTAGAATTATTTCTTAACTCTTCTCTACTTATATTATTATGTTTTTCCCTCTTTTTATGCATCTCCTTGAATGCTTGAATATTAAATGATTATATGACTAAGAAAACTCTGACATTTTCCCAGGAACACAGTGCAGTATTTCAAAGTTTCTTGAAAATATCTGCTACATGGAAAAGTATCTAAGCTTAGTTAGAACCATCTGTTCTGTTATCAGAAATGAGATAGGCAGGTGCAGAACCTGGTACAAGCTTTCAAATTCAAAGTTTAGTAGAAACAGCCCTAGCAAGTTTCTGGGCTGCTGGAAATAGCAGCACTTATTATATAAAATGATCCTTTGATGGTAGCTTTTTATTTTGGTGTAAATATCAAAGTCTCTAACTGTCCTTTTAACTAGAATTGCGAGGAATTCTGTAAATATAAACAGTTGACTATTTATAGGTCTTTTTCGCGACTTATAATGTCAGTTGAAGCTAAAATCTAAGATCTAGTTAGTAGAGTAGACAAAAATTTTTATATAGTTTTATAGATCAAAGAGCACACTTATGTATGGCAACGGGGCTGGAACCAATGCGGTTTAAAATCACAAAGCAATGGGCCCTATGCTTTGAAGAGGTGAACATAAATGCGGTTCTGATTCCCTAATTCAGGACACCTAGAAATATCTTTACCCTGAATAAAAACCAGGGATGAGGGCATAGAGAACTGGCCAATGTACTTGCAAACTGAGATGTGGCTTTGGGTCCATCACTGACTTTTTATGTTTTCCCACAAACTCTTTCTTCATTAAGAAAGTGTGTGCTTTGGCCGGGTGCGGTGACTCACATCTCTAATCCCAGCACTTTGAGAGACCAAGGTGGGCGGATCACCTGAGGTCAGGAGTTCAAGACCAGCCTGGGCAACATGATGAAACCCTGTCTCTACTGAAAAATACAAAAATTAGTGGGGCATGGTGGTGCACGCCTGTAGTCCCAGTTACTTGAGAGGCTGAGGCAGGACAATCGCTTGAACCCGGGAGGCGGAAGTTGCAGTGAGCCAAGATCATGCCACTGTAATCCAGCCTGGGCGACAGAACAAGACTCTGTCTCAAAAAAAAAAAAAAAAAAAAAGGTACATACTGCTAGTGAAGGGAGAGAAATGGCAGGTACATACTGCTAGTGAAGGGAGGGAAATGGCAGGTACATACTGCTAGTGAAGGGAGAGAAATGGTAGGCAGTAGATGGTCTCTACTCACCAAACTGAATTTGTCCTTCGCAGGCCCTGCATCTGTCAGCAGTTTAGTCCTGGGGTTCATTTTTAGAATATCTCCACTCGTGGTGCCAAGGTAGAAAAAGCTATCATCGTCGGCCATCTGAGGAAGCAAGAAAAAGAAATCTTGGCCAGGCTCGGTGGCGCACACCTGTAATCCCAGCACTTTGGGAGGCCGAGGCGGGCAGATCACCTGAGCTCAGGAGTTCAAGACCAGCCTGACCAACATGGAGAAACCCCGTCTCTACTAAAAGTACAAAATTAGCTGGGCGTAGTGGCGCATTCCTGTAATCCCAGCTACTCGGGAGGTTGAGGCAGAAGAATCACTTGAACCCGGGAGGCGGAGGTTGCGGTGAGCAGAGATTGGGCCACTGCATTCCAGCCTGGGCGACAAGAGCAAAACTCTGTCTCAGGAAAAATAAATAAATAAATAAATCTCGAAGACCCGGATGTCCTCAGTGATGCCCATGAACCCCTGCTCAGGAATGGGATGAGGTTCCTCTGGTACCCCAGGAAGACTTGCAAAGGTGCTCAGGGCTGCTTCTATTTCCTCAGGCTCAAAGATGGGTCAGAACCGCTGAGGGGAGCAGGGTTAGGGCTACACATAGGATGGGAGGAAATATCCGACTCCAGTTAGCCCGTGCATTTCACCTGAAGTCTGTCTGGGTCTGATGTTAACAGGCATCCTCTGTCAGTTCAGACTTTTGAGACATCTTTTAAGGGCTCCTAGGATAAAGGTGTGCTCCTCCAAAACTTTGCTTTATCTCATATTTTCCAAAGTCTAGATTCATAAAATGACTATGCATTAAACAAGAGGAATCAGTCCATGGAGAATGAAGTTATACAGGCTGAGTATCCTTAATCCAAAAATCTAAAATCCGAAATGCTCCAAAATCGGAAATGTTTGAGTGCTGATGTGACACTCCAAGGAAATGCTCATTGGCACATCTCAGATTCTGAATTTTCAGATTAGAGGTGCTGAACTGATAAGTGTAGTGCAGATACTCCAAAATCTGAAAACAATCCAAAATTCAAAACACTTCTGGCTATAAGCATATCAGATAAGGAATACACAACCTGAATATATAAATCCACATTTAAAATATATTAATAATTTCTCTGTATGGAAGAGATTGCATTTCAACCATGGATTTCATGGTCAGAAACTGTATTTTCAGTAGCAGAAATAGCATCAGTGACATAGGAATGTGCTGTGGGCTTCGAGTGCTGCGGGCTACAGTGCTTTCGTCCAGGTGAGGCAGGCTTTGGGTGTTTAATGACAGCCTAGATTCCAGTAAAACAAGGTTTACCTGTGCTGTGTCTAGGTGACTCTTCCCTGACTCCTAAAGGGAGTGGCAGAGGTGAACTTTTTCTTCTTTTTGAAACAGAGTGTCACTCTGTTGCCCAGGCTGGAGCGCAGTGGCGTGATCCCAGCTCACCTCAACTTCTGCCTCCTGGGTTCAAGCAATTCTCTTGCCTCAACCTCCTGAGTAGCTGGGATTGCAGGCACCCACCACCACATCTGGCTAATTTTTTTTATTTTTAGAAGAGACAAGGTTTCACCATGTTGGCCAGGAGACAGAGTTTGGCTCTTGTTGCCTAGGCTGGAGTGCAGTGGCGCAATCTTGGCTCACCGCAACCTCCGCCTCCCAGGTTCAAGCAATTCTCCTGCCTCAGCCTCCCGAGTAGCTGGGATTATAGGAATGCGCCACGATGCCCAGCTAATTTTGTATTTTTAGCAGAGACAAGGTTTCTCCATGTTGGTCAGGCTGGTCTTGAACTCCTGAGCTCAGGTGATCCGCCCGCCTCGGCCTCCCAAAGTGCTGGGATTACAGGTGTGAGGCACCGCGCCCGGCCAAGGTGAGCTTCTTCAATCAACACCCACTATGTCTACTCCCCACCTTCCTATCCCCAGCCCCATGAACACACACACAAACACCTTGGTCAGTACTGCTAACAGGAATGTGTGCTAATTGTTACTTAATACTTGATTAATACTTACTCCAATACTCATGACTATTCTTTTCATCTGTCCTGTTTGGCACTCAGTTGGCCAGATTTTTCTATTTGGAAGATCCAGTTCCCATACTCGAATTGTCCCACTATAAAAAAAAAAAAAAAAAGTCACAATCAAATGGACACCCATTGAATAATCACTTCATCCCTGAAACTGAAGGGAAGAGATCTAAACATTTTCGAGGCTTCGTTAGGGCCTAGTGCACTATGAAAGATCTTTTATTTGATCCTCATAACAACACCATGAGGCAGGTTTTGTGATCCTCCCTCCCAAATGAGAAAGTGCGGAGCTCGAACACAGCAGAGCAGGAATTCACACCCATCTCCCTCTCACTCTGAAGTGCACACTCCCCACTCTACGGAAAACAAACACACATGTAAGCATGAGAACAAGGGTAGAGCAAATCAGAGCTTCTTAAATTTCTTCCTCTTTGTTCTTTTCTTTTCTTTTCTTTTTTTGTTTTAGACAGAGCCTCGCTCTATCGCCAGGCTGGAGTGCAGTGGTGCTATCTCGGCTCACTGCAACCTCCATCTCCCAGGTTCAAGCCATTCTCCTGCCTCAGCCTCCTGAGTAGCTGGAACTACAGGTGCCCGCCACCATGGCCGGCTGATTTTTGTATTTTTAGTAGAGACAGGGTTTCACCATGTTGGCCAGAATGATCTCAATCTGTTGACCTCATGATCTGCCCGCTTCGGCCTCCCAAAGTGCTGGGATTACAGGCATAAGCTACCACGCCTGGCCTTCTTTTCTTTCTTTCTAATTGACAAGTAAAAATAATATATATTTATGGTGTACGTCATGAGGTTTATATACATATACACATTGTAGAATAGCAAAATCAAGCTATTGAACATATGCCTTACCTTGTATAATTACCCTTTTTTTTTTGGTGGTGAGAATACTTAAAATTAATTCTGTTAGGAATTTTCAAGTATACAATATATTATGAACTATACTCACCATGATGTCCACAACCTGTGTCCATCAAAAGATGGATGGACTTTAAAAATGTGGTATATGTACACGATGAAAAGAAATTCTGTCATTTGTGACAACATGGACAAACCTGATGGACATTATTTTAAGTGAAATAAGCCAAGCACAGGAAAACAAACACTGTGTGACTTTATTCAGCTATGGAGTATAAAAACGCCTAACTCATGAGACAGTAGAATGGTGGTTATCAGAGACTGGGGGTGGGAGAGTAGGGAGATGTTGGTCAAAGGACACCAAATTTCAGTTCAACAGGAGGAGGAGGGCCGGGCACAGTGGCTTACGCCTGTAATCTCAACACTTTGAGAGGCAAACGTGGGTGGATCACCTGAGGTCGGGAGTTCGAGACCAGCCTGGCCAACATGGTGAAACTCTGTCTCTACTAAAAATATAAAAAATTAACCAGGTGTGGTGGTGGGTGCCTGTAATCCCAGCTACTCGGGAGGCTGAAGCAGGAGAATCGCTTGAACCTGGGAGGTGGAGGTTGCAGTGAGCCGAGATGGTGCCATTGCACTCCAGCCAGGGTGACAAGAGCAAAACTCTGTCTCAAAAAAGAAAACAAAGCAAAACAAAAAAACCAGGAGGAGGAGTAAGTTTAAATGTGTTTTTTTTTCGAGATATTGAGTTGCAAAGAAAATTTTAAAGGGAAGACCTGTGGTGTGGAGTCTTGTCTTCAAGGAAAGAGAAATGAGACCAAACGACTAAAAGCTATATCAAATAGGCATCTAACACAGGACTTGATCCATGGTCGGTATTGACTCATTATATGTTGGATTATCTGAATTAATAATTGTATAAAAATTTCAAGGCCAACATCACAGTCAAAGACTTCAGCTAATATTTTAAGGCAGAAAAGATTAATAATCTAAAAATATATCAAGTTTTGGGCTGGGGGCAGTGGCTGACACCTATAATCCTAGCCCTTTGGGAGGCTGAGGCAGGTGGATTGCCTGAGCTCAGGAGTTCAAGACCAGCCTGGATAACATGGTGAAACCCCATCTCTACTAAAATACAAAAAAATTAGCCAGCTGTGGCAGCATGCACCTGTAATCCCAGTTACTTGGGAGGCTGAGTCAGGAGAATTATTTGAACCCAGGAGGCAGAGGTTGCAGTGAGCTGAGATCGTGCCATTGCACTCCAGCCTGGGTGACAGTGTGAGACTCCATTTCTCTCTATATGTGTATATATATATATACACACACACACGCACACACATATATGTGTATATATATGTGTATATATGTGTATATATACACACACACCTATATACACAAACATATACATATATAACTATATAAACATACATAACTATGTGTGTGTCTATATATATATATAGTTTTTCTTTTTGTTTTTTAGCTCCCAGAGTTATATATATATAGTAAGTACTCAGACATATTTTAAATGTACTGAATTTTTTTTTTTTAAACAAAGAGCTTTTTTCATGGTCTTCCTGGTAGATGTTCTTTGGATTCTGAAATACTGAAACTTGCAGGCTATCTCATGGGGACAATATGGTGGAACACATGGCATTGGGACCAAGTTAGAGAGCCCAGCATACGTAGGTGCCCTGTCAAAAATTTTACTTAAGAACGCTCACTTTCTCAGTTCTCAGTGTCACATGGAATCAAGCCAGACATAGAATGCAGATTGTCCTAAAAACTTTTTTTGTATAAAATTCAAGCTTTGAGTCCTGAACAAATGTTGCTCATGGACATCAGAATGGACCCATGCCTGCTGCTGAAGGGGTTGCTAAGGAACAGAAAGAGCCCCATAAAACCCTGGCTGAGCCAGATCGCTCTGCAAACCTGAACAAAGTTGAAGAGTGCCGCCACAGCCCCTGATCAGTTGCTTTAGATTGCTTGGTAGGGGCTGGATTTCATGCCAGTCAATTAGCTTCATGGCCTCTCCTCTGGATGAATCGTTCCTCAGGATTAGCCATGGAGCAAATGTAAGTTGCATATCGTAAAGCGGGGACAGGAAACAATACAGATGTGGAGCGGCACAAATTGTCTTCTCTGGCTGGAGAGGTAACCAAGCACGTGTACCTTTCCCAGATGGGAGGCCACACATGGGTTGAAAAAAATAGTTCTACCGAACACATACTTCAACTCTGTATTTTCTGATTTTTTTCCCTTTGGACTGGTATATAAACGTTTAAAAAGGAATTTTTTTTTTTTTTTAGACGGATTCTTGCCCTGTCACCAGGCTGCAGTGCAGTGGTGCGATCTCGGCTCACTGCAAGCTCTGCCTCCTGGGTTCAGGCCATTCTCCTGCCTCAGCCTCCTGAGCAGCTGGGATTACAGGTGCCTGCCACCACACCTGGCTAATTTTTGTATTTTTAGTAGAGACGGGGTTTCACCCTGTTAGCCAGGATGGTCTCGATCTCCCGACCTCGTGATCCACCCACCTTGGCCTCTCAAAGTGCTGGGATTACAAGCATGAGCCACCGCACTCAGCCCCCCAAAAAAAGGATTTTTAAAATTCTTGTTTAACCTTCCCTTCAAACTCCAAACAAGCATCTGTGGTCAGGAGTTGGAGACCAATCTGGCCAACATGGTGAAACCCTGTCTCTACTAAAAATACAAAAATTAGCCAGGTATGGGGTGCCTGTTATCCCAGATACTTGGGAAGCTGAGGCAGGAGAATCGCTTGAACCTGTTAAGTGGAGGTTGCGGTGAGCTAAGACCACGCCATTGCACTCTAACCTGGGTGACACAGCAAAACACTGCCAAAAAAAAAAAAAAAAAAAAAAAAAAACCTCCAAACAGGGTGCTAATTAGTGCATCTGTAAATTAATTTATTCCCTCCCTTAGGCAGATACTGGCCTCTGTTCAAACTTTGAGCTAGGTCATCATTAGCTGGTTAAAGCTGATCCTGCCTGTAATTATCTTATATGGCTAACAGTCTCACCATCTGAAACTTCCTGGCAGAATTCATCTGCAAACTATCAGATCATGAGACCCCAGTCAAGAGCAGGTGGAAAGAAACATCAATCAGTGGGTGAATCTGTGCAATTGTGCAAATTATTTCTGTGGGTATGGATTGGAGATAATCCTGTCACAAAGAAGAACCTGAGAACAGTTAAGCAGGTAAGCAAAATCTTTTCATCAGTAATCACAGAATTTTAAAATAACTGTAGTTAAAATACTTCCAGTGAAGAGAACTTTTAATGAGTACAAAAACACAAAAACTATGATGTAAGGTATTTATCCAGGACTAAAGACACGTTCCCCCAGATCAAAATGACCACGTTTTCTGTGCAAGAAAATAAAGAAATGTTTGAGTTCTGAAAACTCCGAAGGCGGACACGTACTTTCCAGCAGTCACAAACATCTCATCGCGGCACCTGGAGAAGATTACATTGGTAGCATTCCCAACATTGAGGCCGGCTGCAGGGCTGCCGCAGATGGCATCTCTCTTAGCTATGCTCCACACCACCACGCTGCCGAAATAAGAAGGACCAAAAAAAAAAGTCAAAGGGAAAACAGGCTTTCAAAATAAGAAACAACCATCTTAGTGGTTCTAGAAAGAAAAAAACACAATAGGTTACTTAAAAACGAACAATGAAATTACCCCACCCCAACATCTCAACCACACCTCCCAAGTAGCTGGGACTACAGGCACACACCACCACACCTGGCTAATTTTTCAGTTTTTGTAGAGACGGGGGTCTCCCTATTAGAAGACACAACAGTGACACATTAAAAATTTGTTGTTGTTGTTGTTTGTTTTTGAGATGGAGTTTCGCTCTTGTTGCCCAGGCTGGAGTGCAATGGTGTGATCTCGGCTCACTGCAACCTCCACCTCCTGGATTCAAGCGATTCTCCTGCCTCAGCCTCCCGAGTAGCTGGGACTACAGGCATGCACCACCACATCTGGGTAATTTTTGTATTTTTAGTAGAGATGGGGTTTCACCATGTTGGCCAGGATGGTTTCGAATGTTGGCCAGGCACGATGGCTCATACCTGTAATCCCAGCACTTTGGGAGGCCGAGGCGGGTGGATCACCTGAGGTCAGGAGTTTGAGACCAACCTGGCCAACATGGTGAAAACTCATCTTTACTGAAAATTTAAAAATTAGCCAGAAGTGGTGGAGTGCGCCTGTAGTTCCCAGCTACTTACGAGGCTGAGGCAGGAGAATCAGGCTAGTCTTGAACTTCTAGGCTCAAGTGATCCTTTTCGCCTTGGCCTCCCGAAGTGCTTGGATTACAGGTGTAAGCCACTGCTCTTGTTGCCTAGGCTGTGTGGCAACAAGCACAAAACAAATTTGTTTTAAAAATAGATAAAACAGCCGCGTGCGGTGGCTCAAGCCTGTAATCCTAGCACTTTGGGAGGCCGAGACGGGCGGATCACGAGGTCAGGAGATCGAGAGCATCCTGGCTAACACGGTGAAACCCCGTCTCTACTAAAAAATACAAAAAAAACTAGCCGGGCGAGGTGGCGGGCGCCTGTAGTCCCAGCTACTCTACTCGGGAGGCTGAGGCAGGAGAATGGCGTAAAACTGGGAGGCGGAGCTTGCAGTGAGCTGAGATCCGGCCACTGCACTCCAGCCTGGGCGACAGAGCAAGACTCCATCTCAACAACAACAACAACAACAAAATAGATAAAACAAAGGGCATGAACATAGAGAGCTTGCCAAATAGATTCCAGCATATCTGTACAATGGAATACTAGGCTATTATGGCAAAGAATGAGATCTATATCTATCTACATGTACATACATAGATGTTCTTGGTATAAAGTTAGTCAAAAAGCACGTTGCATTACAACATGAATACCATGATGACATCAATGCCAAAAGCTTCATAAATAGGTTACAAAATTTAAAAGATACATGCAGGCTGGGGGCAGTGGCTCATGCCTATAATCCCAGCACTTTGGGAAGTCGAGGAGGGTGAATCACCTGAGGTCGGGAGTTCGAGATCAGCCTGACTAACATGAAGAAACCCCGTCTCTACTAAAAACACAAAATTAGCCAGGCGTGGTGGTGCATGCCTGTAATCCCAGCTATTCGGGAGGCTGAGACAGGAGAGCTGCTTGGACCCGGGAGGCAGAGGTTGCAGTGAGCCGAGATCGTGCTGTTGTTGCACTCCAGCCTGGGCAACAAGAGTGAAACTCCATCTCAAAAGAAAAAAAAAAAAAAAATACATGAAAACTATAGGATGTCCACTATAATTGGCAGCTTCCCTCTTGTTTCTTTTCCTCTGTGTAGAAGCTAGATGGGTTGGGTAGAATAAACCCCTGCCACCCATTCAGGGTTGATCCCCTGACTATGCAAACCAGTCAGCAGAACTCCACCCTTCTCACCACAGAGACTATCCAGGGATGGGCATATTGCATTTTTTAGTACAGCGAGGTTTGTTTTCCTTTCTTTCTTTTGGCTTTTCAACATTCTCGAATGTTCTGCAAGCAAATTTTAGGCAGCTTAAAATTACAGAGGAGATTAACAGTTTTGCCAGATGAACCTTGGTTAAGGGGCCATTTTCCCCCCAAGACCTAGTCTTTTTGACGGGGGTGGGATGGGGGTGGCCTAATGACCTAGCTCCAAGAATCTCTGGGGGTGGGACCTAGGCATCAGTGTTTTTTAAATCTTTCTAGGTGATTTCAGTGTGCACCAAAGGTTGAGAATAACTGCTTTAAGTTGAGCGAAGGATGTTGGAACTCTTTCCTTTTGTTGCAGTGGCCAAAGCCATAAGGATGCTCAGGCTTCAGACGGGGCTTTCCTCTAGTGCCAAGAAGGTCTAGTTGGATCCCAGTGAGACCAGTGAAATTACCAAGGCCAACTCCCACCAGCAGATCTGGAAGCTGATCAAAGATGGGCTAATTATCCATAAGCCTGTGACTGTCCATTCCCTGGCTGGAAGCTGGGAAAACACCTTGGCCCACCAGAAGGGCAGGCACATGGGCATAGGTAAGCCAAAGGGTATAGCCCTTTGCCAGAGAAAGTAACTTGGATGAGGAGAATGAGGATTCTGCGCCACCTACTCTGAAGATACCGTGGATCCAAGAAGATTGATCACCACACGTATCACAGCCTCTATCTGAAGGTGGAGGGGAATGTGTTCCAAAAACAACTGGATTCTTATGGAACACATCCGTGAGCTGATGGCAGACGAAGCCTGCGAGAAGCTCCCAGTTGACCAGGCTAAGGCCCACAGATCTAAGACCAAGGAAGTACACAAGCGCCGTGAAGAGCATCTCTGGGCCAAGAAGGAGAAGATCAAGACTTGTCCAGGGAGGAAGAGGCTAAGAAATAGAAGCTCCCCATTTCTTGTCTGTAGATAGCAGTCTTGGCGATTACATAGATCGGTCATTAAAATAAAACAAGCCTTTTTCTGCTTGCAAAAAAAGAAGTTGAGCTAAGAATATTAACAGGGGATTTCTGGATACATTTCTTTTTACTTTTTTTTTTTTTGAGATGGAGTCTCACTCTTGTCCCCAGGCTGGAGTGCAATGGCACGACCCTGGCTCACTGCAACCTCCGCCTCCCAGGTTCAAGCAATTCTCCTGCCTCAGCCTCCTGAGCAGCTGGGATTACAGGTGCCTGTCACCATGTCTGGCTAATTTTTGAATTTTTAGTAGAGATGGGGTCTCGCCATGTTGGCCAGGCTGGTCTCAAACCCCTGACCTCAGTTGATCCACCTGCCTTGGCCTCCCAAAGTGTTGGGATTCCAGGCGCGAGCCACCGCACCTGGCCAATACATTTCTTATCAGAAACAGTCAAGTGGTACTGGGCTAGGGAAGGGGTGACCACTGATGAATGACAAGAAAAGGAGGAAATCTCATGAATATTTTGTTGACTTGCTATATAGTAAGAGAAGGACTATCATTATATAACTATACACAAATATAAATTTCCTTTGTAATAAACCTATGAAGCTCAAATAAGAAAATATACATAGAAGTGTACTGAAGTATTAAATCCCATACAAACTTCAGGTGTTATTATTTTTCTTCTACAGATTGTGTTCCTTTGACATTTACATAGGAATATGTACTGCATTGATTGTTCTTCCTGATATATTTTGTTTGCTTGTTTGTTTATTTATTTGTTTTTAGCTGGAGTCTCGCTCTGTCGCCCAGGCTGGAGTGCAGTGGTGCGATCTTCACTTACTGCAACCTCTGCCTCCCAGGTTCAAGCGATTCTCCTGCCTCAGCCTCCCAAGTAGCTGGGATTACAGGTACTGGCATTACGCCCAGCTAATTTTTGTGTGTGTTTTTTTTTTTTTTTTGAGGCGGAGTCTCGCTCTGTCGCCCAGACTGGAGTGCAGTGGCCAGATCTCAGCTCACTGCAAGCTCCGCCTCCCGGGTTTCCGCCATTCTCCTGCCTCAGTCTCCCGAGTAGCTGGGACTACAGGCACCCGCCACCTCGCCCGGCTAGTTTTTGTATTTTTAGTAGAGACGGGGTTTCACCGTATTAGCCAGGATGGTCTCGATC
Source organism: Trachypithecus francoisi (assembly GCF_009764315.1). Taxonomy (NCBI): domain Eukaryota; kingdom Metazoa; phylum Chordata; class Mammalia; order Primates; family Cercopithecidae; genus Trachypithecus; species Trachypithecus francoisi. The sequence continues at coordinate 62,725,270 of NW_022681466.1, forward strand.
TCCTGACCTCGTGATCCGCCCGTCTCGGCCTCCCAAAGTGCTGGGATTACAGGCTTGAGCCACCACGCCCGGCCATTTTTGTGTTTTAAGTAGAGATAGCGTTTCACCAGGTTGACCAGGTTGGTCTCGAACTCCTGACCTCAGGTGATCTTCTTGTTTCGGCCTCCCAAAGTGCTGGGATTACAGGTGTGAGCCACCACACCTGGCCGGTTCTTCCTAATATACTTTAAATATACTTTTTTTTTTCAGTTTCCTTTCTGTTCTCTGCCTACCAACTTGACTGTGAATTAACTCAAGGGCAAAGATCATGTCTTGGCAATGCAAGTTCAAGGTGCAGCCTCTGGAGTCATGCTGCTAGGGTTTGTCTTCCAGGTCTGTCACTCAGCAGCTGGCTCCTTACTTGTCACCTGGCACCGATAGCTTCCATCTCTTGAAATTGATGTGGGACTTAATTTAGACGATGCAATGAAAACCTTCAGGTCATGCCTGCCACGTGGTAAGTGCTTTAAAAATGTAGCTGTTGTCTTTCATGACAATGACGATGGGGATGGTGTCCTTCTTTTCAGCAATGGATCTCATATCTAACACACGTTAGAATCATCTGGGACACTTTTTTACAGCTACACCAGAGCTGTACATATTTGGGGGATACAGTGATATTTTGATACCTGTATACAATGTGTAATGATCAAATCAGAGTGGTTGGGATATCCATCACCTCAAACGTTTATCTTTGTGTGGAGAATATTACAATTCTTCCAGCTATTTTGAAATATTCACTGAATTATTAACTATCATTTTCCTGCCATATGATTGAATACTAGCATGTATTCTTTCTATGTAAGTGTATTTTTGTACCCATTAACTAACTTCTCTTATCCCCCCACCTCCTTCCCTTCCCAGCCTCTGCTAACCACTCTCTCCCTCTGTGAGAGCTACTTTTTTTTAACTCCCAGATATGAGTGAGAACATGAGATACTTGTTTCTGTGCCTGGCTTATTCCATTGAATATAATCACCTCCAGTTACATTCATGTTGCTGCAATGACAAGCGCTCATTCTTAAAAAAAAAAAAGAAAAAAAGTCTTGGCCAGGAATAGTGGCTCACACCCGTAATCCCTGCACTTTGGGAGGCTGAGGCAGGTGGATCATCTGAGGTCAGGAGCTTGAGACCAGCCTGGCCAACATGGAGAAACCCTGTCTCTACTGAAAAAAAAAAAAAAAGAAATTTAAAAAATTAGCCAGGCGTGGTGATGCATGCCTGTAATCCCAGCTCCCAGCTACTCGGGAAGCTGAGGCAGGAGAATTGCTTGAACCTGGGAGGCAGAGATTGCAGTGAGCCGAGATTGCGCCATAGAACTCCAGCCTGGGCAACAGGAGTAAAACTCCATCCCAAAAAAAAAAAAATTCTTTTCTGTGGCTAAAAAAATATTCTGTTGGGTATGGAATATGGAAGGAACATACCTCAACATGATAAAGACCTTATGTGACAAACCCACAGCTAATATCACACTGAATGGGGTGAAATTGAAAGCCTTTCCACTAAGACCTGAAACAAGATATGGATGCTGTCAGATCCCAGGGTCCAGGTCCAGCCCGTGCTGAAGTCCGAGGGGAGTGGGTGGATGAGCAGGAAGAACACTTGGGGACTGTAGGCAGGTGGAAGATGATTTTATTCAGCAGCAGCCCTCATCAACAGCTTTCTCACACTGTCCGCCCTGCCTGTGCTTCTTGAGCTGGCAGCTCCCACATACAGCTGCGCAGCCAGCTCTACCCTGGCTTCAGGGTCAGCAGCTTAACTCTTTGCCTCTCTGGGCACGAGTGACCTGAGCTGTGTCCTGGCTCCCCTTTGTCCATCTGCAAAGATGGACAGCTCTGGCTCTCTCTCTCTTTCTTGGGAGCCAGGGCACCTGCACAGTGTCCACAGGGCAATTATACCTTTAACAGACAATAGTGGTGTAGAGCCAAGTGATGGCCTTTCCCATGTTATGGCTACAAGGCTGTGTTAGCAGTGGAATTATACGCCTGGGCTCTAAACTTGCTGAGTCACGCAGGATGTAAACATCCTTCCTTGGCCTCTCCTTGACCAAAGCACAGCCATGTTCCTTATGGATGCTCACTCTGGCCACTTTTGTTCAACACAATACTGGGAAGCTTGTATAACTCTTAGAGCTCAGGCCAATCAAATTGGACTCTCTGAAGGCACACCCAGGCACCAGTGATTCCCTAAAGCTGCCCGGGTGATCTCAACAAGCAGCCAAGTTCAAAAACCACTCTTTTAGGGTATTTTTCTCAGAGGCTTTTCAGACAATGCACACTGCAATATAGACGGACCAAGAGAGAACATTAGAGGGGACAGGACTCTTGTCACTTCTGGAAATACACCTGGCAGAAAATACGCAAATATTGCACACTTGGCATCTGAGAAAGTATCTTGCATCTTTACAAAACTTAAATAAATTTATAAGAAAAAACAAAAACCCCATTAAAAAGCAGGTAAAGGACGTGAACATTTCGCAAAAGAAGACATACATGCAGCCAACAAGCATAGGAAAAAAGGCTCAATATCACTGGTCATTAGAGAAATGCAAATCAAAACCACAGTGAGATACCATCTCATATCAGTCAGAACAACTATTATTAAAAAGTCAAAAAATAACAGATGCTGGTGAGGTTGCAAAGAAAAGGGAATGCTTATAACACTATTGGTGGAAGTGTAGATTAGTTGAACCATTGTGGAAAGCAGGGTGGTGATTGCTCAGAGAGCTGCAAACAGAACTATCATTAAATCCAGCAATCCCATTACTGGCTACATACTCAAAGGAATATACGTAGTTCTAGCATAAAGACATATCTGATTGTATGTGCATCACAGCACTATTCACAATAGCAAAGACATGGAATCAGCCTAAATGCTCATCAGTGGTAGACTGGATAAAGAAAATGTGGTACATATACATCATGGAATACTATGCAGCCATAAAAAAGAATGAAATCATGTCCGTTACAGGAACGTAGATGGAGCTGGAGGCCATTATCCTTAGCAAGCTAATGCAGGAATAGAAAACCAAATACCACATGCTCTTACTTATAATTGGGAGCTAAATGATGAGAACACATGAATGCATAGAAGGGAACACAGACACTGGGGCCTGTTTGAGGGTGGAGGGTGGGAGGAGGGAGAAGATCACAGAAAATAACTACTGGGTACTAGGCTGAGTACCTGGTTGATGAAATAATCTGTATAACTGTGACTTAAGTTTACCTATATAAAAAACCTGCACGTGTACCTCTGAACCTAAAATAAAAGTTAAAAAAAATAAGGCAAATAAGTAAGTATGTTTAGTTCATTACCTTCCATCATCTGGGCCTCCTAGTGATACCAAGTACAAATCATTTGGAGAAAAGGCCAGAGCTTCAATTTTGCCCTTGTGAAGGGACAGCCGAGCAAGCAGCTCTCTTTTCTTATAATCCCACAAAATGATATCTGCCTGGGGACAAGAACACACCGTCAGATCATAGGGAGGCATTAAAACCATCTGAGGAGATGACTACCCTTCTTGGTGAAAAACAGTTAGTACTGTCACTTTTCTTTTTTTCTTTCTTTCTTTTTTTTTTGAGACAGAGTCGTGCTCTTTTTTGCCCACGCTGGAGTGTAGTGGCATGATCTCTGCTTACTGCAACCTCCACCTCCTGGGTTCAAGCAGTTCTCCCTATCTCAGCCTCCTGAGTAGCTGGGATTACAGTCACGCGCCACCACACCCAGCTAATTTTGTATTTGTAGTAGAGACGGGGTTTCACCATGTTGGCTAGGCTGGTCTCGAACTCCTGACCTCAGGTGATCTGCCCGTCTCAGCCTCCCAAAGTGCTGGGATTACAGGTGTGAGCTGCCGCGCCTGGCCCGTTCTATCACTTTTCTAGAAATCAGATCCAGTTCTACAAACGTGACAGCAACACAATGTAAACAGCTTTAAGCAGGAACTTTTGTTTGTGAGCATTATCGGTCACAAGGTGCAACCTTGGGTGTAAAATCATCAGAGTCCTTCACTCCCGGTCTGACGGAATGAAGATGAGTTAAAAGAGAAGTCAAAAGGAAGAAGAAGGAAGAATAAAGCACATTGCCACACAGAACTAACAACTTGTGGCGGCGTAGTTCTTCTAGGGAGGCACCTCTAGATAAATTGACGAGTTGTTTTCACTGTATTCACCTTGAACCCCATGAATGTGACTTGTCCGGAGGCGATGTACTGTCCGGACCTGGAGATGGCCAAGCAGGAGACGTTGTTGCCGTGACCCTGCAGGAAGTTCTGCTCTTGAGTATTTATTGCCTGAATGAGGATTGTGCAACCAAGAGGAAAAATCAGATGCTCCTGGTCAGGATGGCATTTGAGACCAGTGGGCACATGTCCTAAAAGAGAGAGATGCACAGTAATAATAATCAACTGCAGAAGTGGCTGGGAATTTTCTACTTGAGTACAAAAGACAACACTTTTTTTTTTTTTTTTGAGACAGAGTCTTGCTCTTGTCGCCCAGCCTGGAGTGCAACGGTGCAGACTTGGCTCACCGCAACCTCCACTTCCTGGGTTCAAGTGATTCTCCTGCTTCAGCCTCCCGAGTAGCTGGGATTACAGGCACCTGCCACCACATCCAGCTAATTTTTTTTTTTTTTTTTGTATTTTTAGTAGAGCCGGGGTTTCACCATATTGGTCAGGCTGGTCCTGAACTCCTGTTCTCGTGATCCGCCCACTTCAGCCTCCCAAAGTGCTGGGATTACAGGCGTGAACCACCACTCCCAGCCAACACTTTTAAAATAAGCCTTAGTTCAGCTAAAATAAGTTGGGGAAATAGGTAATTTTATTTCACTGACAACAAGGTATATCTAGTAATCACTTCTTAAACTTTGATGTTTATAAAAATCCCTGATGGATCCTGTTAAAATGCAGATTCCTATTTCAGGTCTGAGAAGGGGTTGAGATTCTGTATTTCTCATAAGCTCCTAAGTGATGCTGATGCTGCTCCAGCAAGGCCTACGGCCAATTCTCGTAATCCTAAAAAGCGTGAGTGCATGGAGCGTGAGCAGCCTGCTTGGGTGAACGCACAGACATAGGGAGAACGCGAGTCAACTACCTCAGGCAAAGGTTGGGTAAAGATAAAAATTTGGCCTATTTTACTTCACCTGGCCTATAATATTCTCCAGGTTCATCCATGTCTTTACAAATGGCATGATTTCCTTCTTTTTAAAGGCTAAGTAATATTACATTGCATGGCCAGGCGCGGTGGCTCACGCCTGTAACCCCAGCACTTTGGGAGGCCGAGGCGGGCGGATCACGAGGTCAGGAGATCGAGACTGTCCTGGCCAACATGGTGAAACCCCGTCTCTACTAAAAATACGAAAAAATTAGCTGGGCGTGGTGGCGGGCGCCTGTAGTCCTAGCTACTCGGGAGGCTGAGGCAGGAGAATGGCGTGAACCCAGGAGGCGGAGCTTGCAGTGAGCCGAGATTGCACCACTGCACTCCAGCCTGCGCGAGAGTGAGACTCTGTCTCAAAATAAAATAAATAAACAAATAAATAAAAAACCAGAGCGAGTCTGTGTGTGTGTGTGTGTGTGTGTGTATATATATATAAAACATTGTGTGTGCCTGTGTATGTGTGACATTTTCTTTATTCATTCATCTGTTGATGGACATTTCGGTTGTTTCCACATCTTGACTATTGCAAATAGTGCTGATCATAGCGCTGAACAGAACATAGACGTGCAAATATTTCTTCCATATACTGATTTCATTTCCTTGTACCCATAAGTGGGATTGCTAGATCATCTGGTAGTTTTCTTTTTAATTTTTTGAGGAAACTCTACACTGTTTTCCATAATGGCTGCACCAATTTACATTCCCACCAACAGTGGACAGGGGATCCCTTTCTCCACGTTCTCGCCAGCTTGTTATCTTTTGTCTGTGTGATAATAGCCATTCTAACAGGTGTGAGGTGATATATCATTTGGGCTTTGATTTGCATTTCCCCGATGACTAGTGATGTTGAGTACCTTTTTATATACCCGTTGCCCATTTGTATGTCTTCTTTTGAGGATTATCTATTCAGGTCCTTAATTCTTTTTTTTTTTTTTTTTTTTAAATGAACCTGGAGGACATTATGCTAAGTGAAGCCAGACACAGAAAGGCAAATACTGCATGGTGATCTCACTTAAATGTGGAACCTGAAAAAGCCAAATGTATAAAAGCAGAGAGTAGAATGGTGTTTGCTAGGGGTGGGGGAATGAAGAGATGTTGGTCAAAGGGTGCAAAGGTCCGCTGCACAGGATAAAGAAGTTCTAGAGACCTAATGTACAGCATGGTCACAGTTAATAATACTGCACTGTGGCCAGGTGCGGTGGCTCACGCCTGGAATCCCAGCACTTTGGGAGGCCAAGGCGGGTGGATCACCTGAGGTCAGGAGTTCAAGACCAGCCTGGCCAACATGGTGAAACCCCATCTCTACTAAAAATACAAAAAATCAGCTGGGCGTGGTGGTGGGCGCCTGTAATCCCAGCTACTCAGGAGGCTGAGGCAGGAGAATCACTGGAACCTGGGAGGCGGAGGTTGCAGTGAGCTGAGATTGCATTATTGCACTCCAGCCTGGGTGACAAGAACAAAACTCCATCTCAAAAAATAAATAAATAAATAAAAAATAATAATAATACTGTATTGTATATTTGAAATTTGCTAAAAGAGTTGATCTTGTTTTCATCGCACACAAAAAGTAACTATGTGAGGTGAATATGTGAATTAGTTTGATTGTAGACATCATTTCAGCATGTGTATATCAACACATTATGTTATACACTTTGAATTGATACAACTTTAATATGTCAAGTATGCCTCGATATAACCAGGAAAATAATTTTTTTTTAAATTTCGGTTTCAGTTCTGAGTGCCCAGCAGGTGCTCTGGAGAGCCTGGGACCTTTCACGGTGACGCCTCTTTCCACAGGCAGCTCCTGTACTCCAAATATCTGCCAAGGTAACACTATTGCTTCCATGTTAGAGAAAAGTTTGTTTGCTTGAATGCAATTATTGTTTTGCTTGAGTTGGTAGATTATTCACTAAAATCAGTTTCAGGAGAACAGGACCTTCAGCAAAAATAAAAGACAATACACTGACCAACAACTCTGGGAATAGGCTGATCAGCCTGGTAAGAACAGGGCAGATGACATCTGCAGAAGGCCCCAGAATATTGACTAACTGCCTATCTGAGACTGCGCGAGTTTCATAAAAATGCTTTGATCATTATTTTCTCTAATTTCCCCGATCCAGAGACTCAACTCCGTGAGGTGGTCTTTGAATGCTAGTTTATTGCCTCCCCTGGGTTGCTGGCTTCCTCAATAAAGCTAACCTTCCTTTCAGCAAAGCTCATCTCTTGAGTTTTTAGCTTTCAAGTGACAAGTGGCCCAAACCTGATTTTGGTTACACCAAGAACCATCTCAACAATGATAAACCCTTGTAATATGTTTTAATATGAAACAGACCGAGGTCCTCCATTACTACTCACCTATGGTTAGAATTTTTTTGATTGCTCTTCGTGTTTATTTTACAATATAAACTTTCATGTCACCTTGGCTATTCAAAATTCATGATTGTGTTTTTAGTGAGATAGTATTAAATGTACAGATTAACTTAAGGAAAAGTGATTTTTATAATAATACAAAATACCTCTATTTTAAAAACAGGGTATGTTTCTTGATAAGTCCCCTTTTATGTCTTCTAGTAGCATTTTCCATTTTTTTCTCGTAATGATCTCACTCATTTCTTATTACATTTATTCTTGGGTTTTGAAAAATCTTTTTTGTTGCTATCTCCTTCTCCATCAAAAGAGTCATAAATATTTATTAATATAATCTTCTTGTTTTTAAATGAATGCTTCTTTTATATTTAACTCCCTCTGGAATTTATTTTGGTGCTTTATGTGATTCCTGTAACTAAATGGATTATTTTTGCTCAAATGGCCAAATGTAATTATTGAATAAATGATTCTTTTCATTTTAATTGAGCGTTCCTTTTTTATGCAGTATGTTCTTATAATAGTAAGGTTTATGTCTTTGGGGTGATCTACTCCTACTAAAAATATTTTTACTTTTTCTAATTGCAGGTTCTTTATAAACAATCATATGGCTATCCATATGGAAAAATTAAACTTAGATTCACAATTCACACCTTATACAAATAATATCTTCCAGGTAGATCAAAGACCTAAATGTGAAAAACAAGATGACGTATACAAAAAGTGTAAGAAATGGCTTTCTAACTACGACACAAAAAGAGCAAATCATAAAAGAAAAGGCTGATATATTTACCCAGTTATGTTAAAAATGAAAAACATTTAGGCCGGGCTGGGCGGCTCACGCCTGTAATCCCAGCACTTTGGGAGGCCGAGGCAGGCAGATCACTTGAGACCAGGAGTTTGAGACCAGCCTGGCCAATATGGCGAAACCCTGTCTCTACTAAAAATACAAAAATTAGCCGGGTGTGATGGTGGGCACCTATAATCCCAGCTACTTGAGAGGCTGAGGCAGGAGAATCACTTAAACCGGGGAGGTGGATGTTGCAGTGAACTGAGGATTGTGCCACTGCACTACAGCCTGGGTGACAGAGTGAGACCCTTTCAAAAATAAATAAATAAATAAATAATAAATAAATAAATAAATAAATAGTTTAATGACAAAAGACATTGTTATTGGAAGGATGAAGAGAAAAACACAAACGAGAAGATATTTTCAATGTATACAATAGATCATCTCCATAATATATGAAGAACTCCTACAAGGCAATAAGGAAAACATAGGTTTCTCAATAGAAAAATGGGCAAAGGATATGGATAGCCAGTTTATGCTGAAGGAAATTCAAAACCAAATAAATATACAAAAAGAGATGCAACATCATAAGTAACCAGGAAAATGTAAATTCTGTCCGAAATGAGATACCGTGTCATATCCACCAAAATGGCTAAAATTAAGATGACTGACAGTACCAGGCATCAGTGTTGATGTGGAACAAAGGGAACGCTCATAAAATGCTTGGTGGGAGAGTAAATTGGTCTAATTGCTTTGGAAAACAATGTGTCTTTGTTGATGATGCTTGAGCTCGTACATGCCCCAGGACCCAGCTACTCTACTCTTAGGTGTGTAACCTGCCCAGAGATAACCTTGTAACATGCAGGTGTGTATTTCTTCAGATTTATTTTTGGTTCTTTGTTGCAAACTAGAAGAGTCAACTCTGGCTAAATGTAGCAGAAAAAGAATTATATGGAAGGAATACATACTGCTCACACAACTGGCAGGAAGTTTGGATCACACTTGAAAAACAGGCAGAACTAATAGCTAGGCGAGACCAAGTGACATGAACTAAAGACCTCTCATGGCCACACTGCTCAATGCTCAATGCAGTATTTGACTCCCAAGATGCTCTGCTCCTTTGCATCACTCCTGTAAGAGTGGAACTGCTGAGCGGGAATGTCTGATTGGCTGAGCCAATTATGTTACATCTCTCAACTGACTGCCGAGGAATTAGGAGAGAAACTATGTGCCCCTTCTAGGCTCTCACTAAAGCAATAGAACCAGCTCCTACCTATCTTGGGATACTTCTCAAAGAGAATAGTATTCAGATATGGAGTAACTAAAACTACGCATGTCCACTACAACTTATATTCTTTGCTCTCTTCTCCAGACTTACTCACACACACTCCATTTTCTCTCTCTCTCCCTCCTTCTTTGTCTCCCTCTGTCCCTCCCTCTCTCTCCTCTCTCTCTATGCCCTCTCTCTCTCTCAAACATATGTACACTTTAAACTGTAATAGGCTCATATCATACACACTGTATGGCAAATTGCATTTTATACTTAACATGTCTCTGACATCTTTCCTCATTGGTTTATATACATCTATCCCATTTTTCTTAAGGATTATATAGCATTGAATTGCACAAAAGGCATACAATTTTTAAAATTATTGGAGTGAAATTCACACAACATAAAATCAACTATTTTAACATGAACAGTTCAGTGGCATTTAGTGCATTCACAATGCTGTGCAACCACCACTTCTGTCTAGTTCAAAAACATTTCAGGAGCAAAACTTCTTACCAATGGACATTTGGGTTGTTTCTTCCAATGTTTCAGCTATTATAGACAATATTACAGTGAACTTCATTGTACATAATTTTTTGAAAACTTGAATAAGTGATTCAAGTTCTTAAAAGCTCAAAGATTATCCTCATTAAAAATTGTAATAGATACTATAAAACTGGCCTTCAAAAAGGTTGTAAAATTAATACTAATTAATACTGGCAATAGTAATTGAGAATCATTTCTTATTCTCACCTTACTACATTACCCGTTTTTTTTTTTTTTTTTTTTTAACCTTTGCCAGTTTGAGAAGCTTTAATAGTTTTTTAATAGTTTTTTTTTTTTTTTTGACAAGGTTTCACTCTGTTGCCCAGGCTGGAGTGCAGTGGTACAATGATGGCTCACTGCAGCCTCTACCTCCTGGGCTCAGGTGATCCTCCCACCTCAGCCTCTCAAATAGCCGGGACTACCGCCATGGCTGGCTAATTTTTTGTGTTTTTTATAGAGATGGGGTTTCACCATGTTGCCCAGGCTGGTCTCGAACTCACAGCCTCAAAGAATCTTCCTGCCTCAACCTCCCAAAGTGCTGAGATTACAGGTGTAAGCCACTGCGCATGATCTTTAACAGCATTTTTTAGCTTTTTGAGCTAATAGCCATTTATATTTCCTTGCCCATTACCTATTTACAGGGTCTGTCTGGCCTCTTTTTTTTTTTTTTTTTTAAATAAGGTCCAGGGAGTAAATATTTTAGGCTTTGTGGGCAATATGGTCTCTTGCAACTACTCATCTCTGCTAGTGTGGTATAAAAGCAGCCATAGACAATACATAAACGAACGGGCACAGCTACATTCCAGTAAAACTTTATTTACAAAAACAGGCAGTGCAGTGGGCCAGATTTGGCCCATGGGCTATAGTTAGTAGACTCCTGATCTATTTTGTTGTTGTTGCTATTTTTAGTTTATAAGAACTCTTTGTATACCATAATAGGAAAATCTTGGGCTACCTACTCCAGTCAACGGATGGATGTGACCAAATCCTTAATAACTATAATTTTATTAAATGTTTTTAACACAAATATATTTGGTTTGCTTAAGTAATTCCTGTCAAAATACAATACCTACAAGTGTCGAGTACAGTTACATATTGATACCCTAAAGTTAAAATTCAAGTTTAAGGCCAGTTGCAGTGACTCATGCCTGTAATCCCGGGACTTTGGGAGGCCCAGGTGGGTGGATCACCTGAGATCAGGAGTTCGAGATCAGCCTGGCCAACGTGGCGAAACACCGTCTCTATTAAAAATACAAAAGTTAGCCAGGCATGGTGGCAGATGCTTGTAATCCCAGCTACTTGGGAGGCTGAGGCAGGAGAATCTCTTGAACCCAGGAGGCGGAGGTTGCAGTGAGCCAAGATTGCACCACTGCACTCCAGCCTGGGCGACAGGGTGAGACTCCATCTCAAAAAAAATTCAAGGTGAATAATGTAACACTACAGTGAGTTTCAGTGTTGCAATGATAAAAGGGGCCTTGCTTTTGTTTCTAATTTGTTTCCATCTGAAGTCTAAACTCAATCACTTGGCATTTAAGGACTCTGAAATGTAATTTCAGCTTCTCTTTCCTGTGTTATCCTGCCAGTCCCTGATACTGAAGCCACACCAAGCTATTTGCCGTTCTGCAACCAGGCCCTGCACTCTCCACTTTTCGTCCTTTGCGGCCCCCCCCCCCCCGCCATAGCTATAACCTGAAATATTCTGCCTTCAATCTTTACCCGCTGACTCCTAGTCAAAATCTTATCTCCCAAACCTTATGAAAGTTCTGCCTTTACTCTCTCTTTTTTTTTGAGAGTTAGGATAGCTTTTTAACATAAACATTTTTCAGTGAAGACAAAATACAGAAAACTCAATAACTTTTGTAAACTAAAAATAAAATCCTAAACTCCCCAATCCCCATGCTGCCCTACCCCAGCCAATGACTGAACAGATCCCCTTTTGGACAAAGGGACCCCCAAAACACCTTAAAGCTGAGTGCCCAGACTTGACGGAATGGGAGGTCAGGCATGCCTCATTATACCCCCTCTCTTTTGTGGTTTAGACACAACTGCTCAGCATTAATGTTAAAATAGAGATCATAAGATTGACAGAAACAGACTCTGTGTGGAAATAAGATATCAAAGTATAAACAGGACCTAAGGCCATGCACCCCTCCCCACTATGGCTGGGTGCGGTGGCTCACGTCTGTAATCCCAGAACTTTGGGAGGCCAAGGCGGGTGGATCACCTAAGGTCAGGAATTGGAGACTAGCCTGGCCAACATGGTGAAACTCTGTCTCTACTGAAAATACAAAAATTAGCCAGGCGTGGTGGTGGGTGCTTATCATCCCAGCTACTCTGGAGGCTGAGGCAGGAGAAAATTTGAATCCAGGAGGTGGAGGTTGTAGTCAGCTGAGATCGTGCCGGAGCGAGACTCCGCCGTCTCAAAAAAATAAATAAAATAAACTATGCACTGCCACAAGGTTTTTCTTTTCCTTTGGCAGCTAAACAAGCACTTATCTCGAGATAAGCAATATGAAAACAACTGCAACCCGTCGAGTTCATAGGCACTTACTAACTGAAGCCCTGTTCAACCCGCCATAAGAACAGTTTTGATTGGACAGCAGAATGATTTCCATAATGTTCTCCTGGTAAGAAGACCACCCACCACGGACTGCCTCTGGCCAGTTTACTGAGGCTTCCCACTTAATGTGCCTTCATGTCCTGAAAAGGCCTTTTGACATATAGGACCTAATTGTAACACATTTAAATGTTAGGTCTCCATCCCAAGGTGAACATGGGTCATATATTATATCAATGTTTGTTCAATACACAAGTGTCTGGACCACCTTCATAAGCATTCATAGCTCCTCCTATAACCTGATGAATATGTATGTATGTTTGTTTGTTTATTTATTTATTTATTTATTGAGACAGAGTCTTGCCCTGTCCCCCAGGCTGGAGTGCAGTGGCATGATCTCAGCTCACTGCAACATCCGCCTCCCAAGTTCAAGTGATTCTCCTGCCTCAGCCTCCCAAGAAGCTGGGGTTACCTACCACCATGCCCAGCTAATTTTTGTATTTTTAGTATAGATGGGGTTTCACCATGTTGGACCAGGATGGTCTTGAACTCCTGACCTCAGGTGATCTACCTGCCTCGGCCTCCCAAAGTGCTGGGATTACAGGTGTAAGCCACCACAGCCAGCGTGAATATGTATGTTTAGACAATCAGTTCAACATAAAGCTCCTACCCCAGCTCCTCCTCCTTTGAAGTGCCTGTCTCTGGCCTTGGCCTGAGGCACGCTTCTCAGCCTGTAGGATGACCACCTTACAGGACACAGCCCTTTAAAAGAAATCAGTCTCCTCTCCTTTTCTAAATTTGTAGATCTTGTGATTTTTTTTAAGTAAACACACCTGTTTATAGCCCAGATCAAGAAGTAGAACATGAGCACACCCAGAGGTCTCCCGTGCTCCTTCTCCCAGTCTCTGTCTCCTGAAAGGTTGTCACTGTTCTGACTTTTATTCCTGTAGATTCAATTCCCTCCTTTTAAAACTTTATATGAATGGAACAATACAATCTGTACTCTTTTGTATCTGGCTTTTTTGGTTAACATCATATGTTTGTGAGATCCATCCATGTTGTATATAGCAGTAGTTCATTCTTTTCAATTCTTGCAGAGGAATTAAATTGTATGAATACAATATACTACAATTGATTTGTCCTTTCCACTTTTGATGAAGATTTTGGTTGTTTCTAATATTTAGTTATGAGAAATAATGCAGCCAGGCGCGGTGGCTCACACATGTAATCCCAGCACTTTGGGAGGCTGAGGCAGGTGGATTACGAGGTCAGGAGATCGAGACCATCCTAGCTAACACGGTGAAACCCCGTCTCTATTAAAAATACAAAAACTAGCCGGGGGTAGTGGCTGGCGCCTGTAGTCCCAGCTACTTGGGAGGCTGAGGCAGGAGAATGGCGTGAACTCGGGAGGTGGAGCTTGCAGTGAGCCGAGATGGCGCCACTGCACTCCAGCCTGGGCGACAGAGTGAGACTCCGTCTCAAAAAAAAAAAAAAGAAAAAGAAAAAGAAAGACTATATATTATCATAAAGCCAGCAAGGTAAAAACAATTTGATCATATGGGGTCATTCTAAAAGGGAAAGAAAATTAGTAATTGCCATGGAAGACACTGGCATATAATTTATCATATATTTGCGCTTGGAACTCTACAACCACAGCACGAATTCAGTTGCAGAGTTTGTTTTCTTTCTTTTTTTTTTTTTTTTGAGACGGAGTCTCCCTCTGTCGCCCAGGCTGGAGTGCAATGGCGTGATCTCGGCTCACTGCAGCCTCTGCCTCCCGGGTTCAAGCGATTCTCCTGCCTCAGCCTCCTGATTAGCTGGGATTACAGGTGCCCGCCATCACGCCCGGCTAATTTTTGTATTTTTAGTAGAGATGGGGTTTCACCATGTTGATCAGACTGGTCTCGAACTCCTGACCTCAGGTGATCCACTGCCTCAGCCTCCCAAAATGCTGGGATTGCAGGCTTGAGCCACTGCCCCCGGCCTTAGTTGCAGAGTTCTATGTGTGTGGTTCTACATTGGCTCAACAAGTGACGCTTTGCAACTCACTGTAGGCTGCTCAATTCTTTCTCAATGATGTAAGCAGCTCTCAAGATATCTAATATCCGAAATGTATAAAGCACTCACTTTCTATCGGAGATTGTTAAAGTAAAACCAAAAGTCAAGAGCTAAGTCCTAGAGTACGCTTAAAACTTTAGACAGTGATTGTTCTGCATCCATATTCTTAAAGCTTTCAAGCATCACAACACACATTTTTGAAAAGTTTTGCTTCTCCTAAAATCATTCATTGTTTTCTCATCCCTCAAAAAACCAAAACCCCTCAAAACGAACAATAAAACCCCACAGCTTTTTCCTCCCAGAATCTTCAAAACAACAGGCAGTCACAAATAAGATTTCAGCGGAGTGTCCCAGACCCTTTTTCTCTCCGCTTCAGCTCCCCCTGGCGTCCCCTTCCCTTCTGTTCTGGTCTGAAATCCTCACCACTTAGAAACCTTCCTTAGGATTAGAGGACCAAGATCATCCCTCAGGCGGTTGCTCAAACACACGTTCCCTCCTAGCCCCTTCTCACCGGTACGCCAGCTGGGATTTTAGCAGATTTTCTAGCTAGTCCCAGGGGCCGACACAGACAGCATCCTTCTGTGTGGTTACGAAGGAGCCTAGGGCTTTGCGGGCGGCGTGGGGCTCAGAGTCAGGAAGGGCTGACCTAGTGGGAGAAGGGTTACAACCACCCGTACTCATCCGGCCCGCCTGGGGAGGAGGCAATGTGGTCCCTTTTAGGAGCTGGCGCTTGTCAGAGCTGGTAAAAACCATCCCACTTCCTGAGGATCCGATCGAGGAAGTGACTCTCCAAGGCCTTGGGGAGGGTCAGGCTATGCGAGTCCTACTGTGTGTGTCCCTGACCAGGGCTCCTGCCGTTGTCCTACACTGCCTTTCAGGTGTCCCTGGTGTCTCACTGTTCCTGTTTGCACTACTGGTCCTCCGAGTTCCTAAACCAGCCAGCCCAAAGATGTTGGAGGCCTCACCATTGAAGCCGATCACGGCGTCAAGTTCCAGCTCCGCCACTTGGGCCTCCGGCGAAATTTTGTTATCCATCCCTGGGAGGTTCTGCTTACTTTGCTCTCCGCCCTAGTGGGTGCAGCGTCTTCTGGTCGTTATGGTAACGGACGAGCGCATGCGCGCCAGCTCCATGCCCGCGCAGAAACCCAGCCTGCCGAATTCGAGTTCATTAGCATTCTTGGAAATGGAGGGATATAGGGACTGGGAGGGAGATAGGGTGGGATTCTTCTTTTTTGTGTCTGCTGTTTCTCTGGAAATTTAGGAGATGGCATTAACTGCACGGAACTAATTCCTCCATCCCCTCGTGTAGAGTCTGTGACTTCTTAGTAACTCTAAAATCAAGCACCAAATGAATGGCATTTAGAAAAATATGTAATCAAGCATAGAGGACTGATGGGAAGGCTGCTATAAAATATATATAAATATAAATATATATATATAAATAAAATTGATACTTCTTTGGGCCCCTGTTTAAAGCAGCGTGAAAAAATATTTTAAATATATTTTTAAAAAGCGTTATTGAGGTATAATTTACATATCATAAAGTTAACTTAAAGTAGGTTGTAGTAAGTTTACGAAGCGTGCAAGTCTCACCGCAACCTAGTTTTTTGTTTGTTGTTTTGTTTTTTTGAAGCAGGATAAATTTTTAAGTAACTGCTACAGAGGTCTTGCAGCGCTCCCACCTTCCTGGGAAAATGCTTAGTTTCTATTTAACAATTTTAACTGAGCTCAGCTGTTCGCGTCTCTTAGTGGGAGTAGATTGCGCCAGCCAACTGTTCCCAGGGAAGCACTTTCCTTTCTCTGAGCATGGTTCTTAGGCTCTAGTTATTCACTTTGCAAACTCCAGGCTCCGGTCGCGCACGGGACGAACTGCGGGGAGTGAGCCGTGCGGGCCGCCGTAGTCAGCTGCTAAGAGCAGGAAGAGTCCGAGCGGCGGGCGGAGTCTGCAGGATGGCACCGGACCCCTGGTGAGCCCAGGGTGAGGGTGGCGGTGCGCGGAGGGACCTTCGGGGAAGCCGGGCTTCCGGGGAGCAGGCCATCACTTCGCATTGCCCCTGGAGGCCTTTCGGGTGAGGGGAGGGGCAGCGAGACCCTTCCTCTACTGAGGGGACTCAGCCACATCCCGCCACCCTTGGTCCTTCCAAGGGTAGCTGGGGAAGGAGACCGGGTGGTCAGCTGGAGAGCTGAGGCTTTGAGCCAAATCTCTGAATATTCCTCTAGCTTTTCTGGGCTGCATCTCGGTGCGGGGATTTCCCGCCCATCCTGGTTGTGGAGCTGGCCGGTGCAGGCTTCCTTGGACTCCTATAAAAGTGAAGTCGAAATAACCTTTTTGTAGCATGTCAGTCCATCTCGGTAAACCCCGTTATTTCACAGGTGGAGAAACCGAGGTTCAGAATCCATGGTCACCAGCCAGTTAGTAACCAGCTGGGTCTAAGACCTAGATCCTGGGGACCCTTCCAGATACAGGAACCTGGGAGGGAAATTGTGCGCTTGTTTATAAGGCATTTTGCACTTTCTTGAGTTAATATCATGAAGTCTTTTCCTTTAGCAGTAGCTTCTGCAGTAAAACAATAGCTGATAAGGGTCATTTATTTAGCAGTTAATCCCAAGGACGGCTTGATGAAAGATGCAACTTTTGATCTCAAGGAACATATTGTTTGATCCCAGGAACATATTGTTATTGAACATAGACTTGACCTTTCTGCTTAATAATTAAAAACATTACAGCTCTATAACGTTCTTGTTGGAATATATGTCTTATGTTGTTATTTCTAATATAGTTTATAATTCTTTAAGTTACCCTCAGCCTGGATATTAGAAGAATGGGTTCCAAGAACAAAGTTGAGTTACCTGGAATCTAGGTTATTTGGGTCAATTATTTAATTTAGCATTAACTTTTTTAGACCTAATTTTAGGCCGGACGCGGTGGTGGCTCACGCCTGTAATCTCAGTACTTTGGGAGACCGACGCAGGCGGATCACCTGAGGTCGGGAGTTCGAGACCAGGCTGACCAACATGGAGAAACCCCCTCTCTACTAAAGATTACAAAATTGGCTGGGCATGGTGGCGGATGCCTGTAATCCCAGCTGCTCGGGAGACTGAGGCAGGAGAATCGCTTGAACCCGAGAGATGTAGGTTGTGGTGAGCTGACATAGTGCCATTGCACTCCAGCCTGGGCAACAAGAACGAAACTCCGCCTCAAAAAAAAAAAAAACAAAAAACCAAAAAACCCAAATCCCTAATTTTAACAGTTATATATACCCCTTGATAGAGAATATCCAATTTAGAGAATATTGAAAATTTGCAGAGGAAAATAAATAGCATCTTTAACTGTATAATTTGGAAATAGCCATTATTTAATTTTTAACAATGAATTTGTTACTTTAATCTGTATTATATATCTAGTAAAACAGCATTTCTCTATGTCATTGGACATTCTTTGAAAACATAATTTTCTTTCTCTCTCTCTTTTTTTTTTTTTTGAAATGGAGTCTTGCTCTGTCACCCAGGCTGGAGTGCAATGGCGTGATCTTGGCTCACTGCAACCTCCACCTCCCGGGTTCAAGCAACTCTCCTGCCTCAGCTTCCAGAGTAGCTGGAACTACAGACGCATGCTGCCACACCCAGCTAATTTTTTGTATTTTAGTAGAGACAGGGTTTCACCCTGTTGCCCAGGCTGATCTCAAACTCCTGAGCTCAGGCAGTCTGCCTGCCTCGGCCTCCCAAAGTGCTGTGATTACAGGTGTGAGCCACCACATCCAGCCTCATAATTTTCTTATGTTGTGTAATAATGCATCACATGAATGACTATAATTTATTTTTCTCCTCATATTAGTTTTTTGTTTTTTTGATGTTTTGTTTTATGATTGCAAAACCAGTTCCTTTGTTCCATCTCTTATTTCCTTGGGCTCCCTGTCTAGAAGTAGGAATTAGAACTGTTGAAAGTGAAAGCATTTATTTATTTATTTTTTGTTATTCTCAATTAGTTTGACTAAGTGGCTTTCTCATTAGATTGTTGAAAGTGAGGGCTGAAGGGTACGAACATTTTTAAGGCCCTTAATACCGTGAACCCCAAAGTATCTGAGACAGGACTCAATCAATTTAGAAAGTTTATTTTGCCAAGGTTAAGAATGCACCCGTGTGGATCACGAGGTCAGGAGTTCGAGACCAGCCTGGCCAACATGGTGAAGCCCTGTCTCTACTAAAAATACAAAAAAAATTAGCTGAGCGTGGAGGTGTGCGCCTGTAATCCTAGCTACTTGGGAGGCTGAGGCGGGAGAATCGCTTGAACCTGGGAGGCAGAGGTTGCAGTGAGCCGAGATCGCGCCACTGCACTCCAGTCTGGGCGACAGGGTGATACTCCATCTCAAAAAAAAAAAAACAAGAATGCACCCATGACACAGCCTCAGGAGGTTCTGAAGACCTGTGCCCAAGGTGGTTGGGGAACAGCTTGCTTTTATACAATTTAGGAAGAATTATACATGAGTTAATACATGTGAGATTTATGATGGCTCAATCCAGAAGGGTGGGACACCTCGAAGGGGGGGGGGAGGCTTCAAGGTCATAAGTAGTTTGAAAAATTTTCTGATTGGCAATTGGTTGACTTATTATCAATAGAAAGGAATGTCTGGGTTATGATAAGGGGTAGTGGAGACCAAGATTTTATCATGCAAATGAAGCCTCTGGGTAGCAGGCTTTAGAGAGAATAGATTGTAAATGTTTCTTATCAGACTTAAGACCTGTTTCAGGTTAACTTTGGAATGCCCTTGCCTGGGGGGTGGGATCCATGCAGATGGTTGCCCGTGGGGGAGGCCTCAGAATTTTATTTTTGGTTTACAATACATATTCCTAAATTGCCCGCCACCTTCTTTAAAAACCTATAAAAGGCCAGGTGCGGTGGCTCACGCCTGTAATCCCAGCACTTTGGGAGGCTGAGGCAGGCAGATCACAAGGTCAGGAGTTTGAGACCAGCCTGACCAACATGGTGACACCCCATCTCTACTAAAAATGTGAAAATTAGCTGGGCATGGTGGTGCACGCCTGTAATATCAGCTACTCAGGAGGCTGAGGCAGGAGAATCACTTGAACCTGGGAGGCAGATGTGCAGTGAGCTGAGATCGCACCACTGCACTCCAGCCTAGGTGACAGAGCAAGATTCCATGTCAAAACAAAACAAAATAAACAAACAAAAAACCTATAAAAACAGATTCCACTACAGTTTTACCTTTGTGTTGCTAAAATCATAGGTCATTGGCACCGCCCTCAGTGTTTAGAAATGGAATAGAGCAGTTACTATTTTAATGGCCTATCAAAACAAGCGGTAAGCTCGCCGTTTAACAGACGTAGCACATGCTACTCTCTGTGAACTGGTTCTTTGCTAATGTTAATTAGCTTTACCGCCAGGGTAACTTATTTGTTGATGATATACTGTTTCCAGAAAAATTACAGTTAAACTTTAATAGTTTTATATTCCTGATTGGACTTTTTATGTTGGTAGCATAGTCTTCTTTTTGTTGATTTGCTTTTTAAAAACTTTATTTTGGAAGGTAAAAGATATACAAACTAGAATAGTACAACGGGCCCCTTCCATACTCACCACCCAATTTCTGTAATTATCAGTATTCTGCCATTCTTGTTTCATCTCTGCCCTCCACACCTTTTTTTTTTTTTCTGAGACAGAGTCTTGTTCCATCGTCCAGGCTGGAGTGCAGTGGCACGATCTTGGCTCACTGCAGCCTCTGCCTCCTAAGTTCTTAAGTGATTCTCCTATCTCAGCCTCCCGAGTAGCTGGGATTACAAGCACCCGCCACCACACTCAGCTAATTTTTGTGTTTCTAGTAGAGACGGGGTTTCACCATGTTGGCCAGGCTGGTCTTGAACTCCTGACCTCAGGTGATCCGCCCATCTTGGCCTCCCAAAGTGCTGGGATTACAGGCATGAGCCACCACACCCATGCCTGGCCCAGATTACGTTGTTTTTTTTTCTTTTTTCTTTTTTTTAGTCGAAGCCTCTCTTGTCTCCCAGGCTGTAGTGCAATGGTGCGATCTCGGCTCCCTGCAACCTCTGCCTCCCGGGTTCAAGCGATTCTCCTGCCTCAGCCCCTCCGCCAGATTACTTTTTCTAAACTAGTACTTCAGGCACCTGTGTGCTTGATAGTGTAATAAGGTTGTCTATTACCCCAGGCCAAGGGTTCCAGGACTTTGCCACAGATTGGAATCTCTTGGAAAACTTTTAAAGCTCCCCACACCCAGGACAAACCCCATACCAGTTCAATCAGAATGCTGAGGTTGGGACCAGGCATTGTTATTTTTTTAAAGATTCCCCAGTGATTCCAACTTGTTTCAGAACTACTGCTCTTTAGGGCTAAAATAACAACACAAGGACTGGAGTCAGGACACCTGGGAGTTTGTGGCAGCTGTTACATTTCTCATAACCTCTTTTTTTTTTTTTTTTTTTTTGAGACGGAGTCTTGCTCTGTGGCCCGGGCTGGAGTGCAGTGGCCAGATCTCAGCTCACTGCAAGCTCCGCCTCCCGGGTTCACGCTATTCTCCTGCCTCAGCCTCCCGAGTAGCTGGGACTACAGGCGCCCACCACCTCACCCAGCTAGTTTTTTGTATTTTTTAGTAGAGACGGGGTTTCACCATGTTAGCCAGGATGGTCTCGATCTCCTGACCTCGTGATCCACCCGCCTCGGCCTCCCAAAGTGCTGGGATTACAGGCTTGAGCCACCGCGCCCGCCTCTCATAACCTCTTTAGGGCCTCTCTCTGTGTGTAAAAGTGTCCTCTATGGCTCTGAAATTCTCCTTCAAGTCTAACCTTGTTAGACTGGTGTTCAAGGCTCTGCAGAAACTAGCTTCTACTCATGTCTACCATTTTTACTTACCAGGCTTCCAGGGCCAGCACGCAGCCAAACGTGCCGGACACGTTCCTCTCTGTTCATCTTTGCTTGCTCTGTCTTTCACTAAGTCTAGAATGTGCTCCTGCCTCCTGTCTGAATAAGAGACCTGCTTTAACCTTGTGGTCATCCAGATGTAACCTCATGGACGTTTTCCATCTGAGCACCTTGGCCAACAGTAATCTCTCCCACCTCTGAACTCCAGACATACTTACCACTTAGATCCCACATTTGGCAGGAGGCAAAGCTTACTATATGTGGTTGATTTTTATATGTATGGTCTGGACCCCAGAGCCAGACCTAGGCTCCTCTTTTCATGATAATATGGAGGAAAAAAAGGTGAAATGTGGCAAAGTTGGGAGCAGGACCCAATTTTCCTTATTAGCCTCCTATTTTCTTAATTCTGTGTTTTCTTGTATACTGCTATTTTTCCATACACACATCCATGAATACATATATGAATGATGTACATGTGATATAGATGAATATATAGTATATATGGATATAAAAGATACGTATGTGATATGTATGAATATATGTATCAGTGATATAGATATATGTGGATGTGTATGATATGTATATGATATATACGTGAATGGTGCTGCTTTAGAGTATAGTGGTTAGTGGTTCAGGATCCTCCCTCAGGATCCTTGCAAAACTTACAATATAAAGCTCTTAGCATAGGACCTGGCTCAGGTCAGGTACTCAGCTGTTACTATTGCTATAATTACTCTAGTAAGATTCCTAAGGGAATTGATGGGCACATTTTCCTTCATTTAAAAAAACCACTTATCAAGTTCCCTCAGTGTTCAAATGATATGTGGGAATTGGAAGGTTTCAAAAAATATATTGTTTACTCAAGCAAAAATTAGGACATTAGGGCCAACGGGAGTTTCCAATATTTTGTAATGGACTAGTCCTGGAAAAGAATGCTGGTCACGTTATTTCACAGAGTCTCTGCTTTTTAGGAGCAGACTGCCTGGTAGGAGAAATGAAATGTGTATCCCTGCTTAAGTATTTTCATTTTTTTGTGTGTTTGTTTGTTTGTTTGAGACGGAGTCTCACACTGTCGCCAGGCTGGAGTGCAGTGGCACGATCTCAGCTCACTGCAACCTCCGCCTCCCGGTTCAGCGATTCTCCTGCCTCAGCCTCCCAAGTAGCTGGGATTATAGGCACCCGCCACCATGCCTGGCTAATTTTTTGTATTTTTAGTCGAGAGAGGAGTTTCACTATGTTGGCCAGGCTTGTCTCGAACTTCTGACCTCGTGATCCGCCTGCCTCGGCCTCCCAAAGTGCTGGTATTACAGGCATGAGCCACTGCGCCTGGCCTGCTTAAGTATTTTCTATATGACAGAAAGTAAAAATGCTCTGAGAGAAGCGAAACATAAGGGGCTATTGGGAGTTCACTGTGAACCCTTCAAAGCCTCCAACCCTGCTGAATAACAACTAGAAGCTTATTAAATGTTTTGAGAGAATTCTGGCAAGCTCAGATGTCAGGTGGGTGTGGGGCCTTTGTCCCCAGAGCATTTGGTTTTAGGCTAGACAGTACTTGCTGTTCCTGCACCCTAGAGCTGTCCCCCAGGCATCTGTGAGGCCAGCTTCTTCACCTTGCCTCAGTGTCACCTGAACGTAAGTAGCAGCTCCTCATCACTCTCTGTCCCTTTATCCTGCTGCATTTTTCTTCTTAGCACCTGTCAACACCTGACATACTATGTATTTATTTGGTTTATGACTTTCTTTCCCTAAGATATGGGCTCCCTGAAAGAGGGACTGTGTTCATTCTGTTCACTGCTGTCTTCTCCAGTGCTCAGAACATGCCCAGTGCAGCAGAGGCCCCCACATTAAGAGCCTCGGCTCTGGGGCCGGACAGCCTTGGTTTGCAGCGGGCAGAACCACTTGGGCAAGTCACTTTACCTCCTTGTGCCTCCTTTTCTCCTGTGCGAGTTGGAGATGGTAATGGTACCCACTTCATAGCGTTCCTGTTTAGATTAAGTGAGTTATTACTAACGAAGCCTTCAGAATAGTGCCTGGCACATGGTAAATAACGCTCAGTCCATGTTGCTTTTACTGGTGATGTTATTCTTCTTCCCTTCTGTTTGAATTTTTTGACTAGAATGAAAATGTCAAACTTAGACAGGGCAAAGATTTCTTCTAAAGAACCTTATACATTTTCTCTTTTTACGACTTTGATGCAGGTTCTCCACATACGATTCTACTTGTCAAATTGCCCAAGAAATTGCTGAGAAAATTCAACAACGAAATCAGTATGAAAGAAAAGGTGAAAAGGCACCGAAGGTAATAGCAGGAGAGAATTAGTACCCAATGATTTGTTTGAGTTTTGAGGTCCGAAAACCCTATCTTTCTTTGAGGCTCTCTGTGCGCATATGTGTATGATGATCTCTCTGCTTACATATGTTGAATTGGCAGAACAGCCAACCAGTTAGTAGTTATTTAATCATTGAGACTAAATGAAGCATAACACATTTAAGTTCTCCTGTTTTACTTTAAATATTTCTAACAATTTTATAGTCTAGTTCAAGAGTTAGTAAACTTCCTCCAGATAATAAATCTTTTAGTCTTTGCAGGCCAAGAGACAATGTCTTCAAGTCTTTGAGTTTCTATCCTCACCACAAGGATAGTTATAGTTTTTACATTTTACATTAAAAACGTAAAAACAGGCCAGGCGTGGTGGCTCACACCTATAATCCCAGCACATTGGGAGGCTGAGGTCGGCAGATTGCTCGAGGCCAGGAATTCAAGACCAGCCTGGGCAACATGGTGAAACCCCATCTCTACTAAAAATACAGAAATTAGCCGGGCATGGTGGTGCACACCTGTAGTCCTAGCTACTTGGGAGGCTGAGGTGGGAGAATTGCTTGAACCTGGGAGGTGGAGGCTGCAGTGAGCCAAGATTGCACCACTGCACTCCAGCCTGGGCAACAGAGTGAGACTCTGTCTCAAAAAAGAAAAAGATGTAAAAACCATCTTTAGTTATGGGCTGTATAAAAACAGTAATGGGATTTGGCTAGGAAATAGATTTTTGTGAAATCACAAGTTTATACTTGTGATTATGATTAAAAATGTAAGCCTTCGATTCAAATCTAACAGCACACCTTTCTTCCTTATTTTCCCCATTCCAAATTTGTATGTGCTTTCTCTCACACTGAGAATCCTAGTTTCCAAAAGCATCAGTATGTTTTTACTCATTTGGTCTATTTTACAGTTTACAGAAAATGGTTTCCGAATGACTGTAAAGTACCGCGACGAACACTAAGTTCAAAATTTGAGTCTTTTTAAGTTTAGATTAATCTACTAAGAATACTGAGGTTATTATGTTCCGAAGTTATGAGATTTTTTTTTAAGAGTTTAGCTTTCAAGTTCAGGGGTACATATGCAGATTTGTCGTATAGGTAAGCTTGTGTTATGGGGGTTTGTGGTACACATTATTTTGTCACCCAGGTATTAAGCCTAGCACTTACTATTTTTCCTGATCTCTTCCTGCTTCTGACTTCCTCCCTCTGCTAGGCCCCAGTGTGTGTTACTTCCCTCTATGTATCTATATGTTCTCACCATTTAGCTGTCTCCTGTATCAACAGAGTGAACAACCAACCTACAGAATGTGAGAACATGTGGTATTTGGTTTTCTGTTCCGGCATTAGTTTGCTAAGGAGAATGGCCTTCAGCTCCATCTATGGAGCTGCAAAGGACATGATCTTGATCCTTTTTACTGCGGCATAATATTCCTTGTTGTATATGTACCACATTTTCTCTATCTGATCTATCGCTGATGGGCATTAGATGATTCTAGGTGTTTTGTTATTGTGAATAGTACTGCAGTGAACATACACATGCATGTGTCTCCTTCTGTTTTTGAGATGGAGTTTTGCTCTTGTTGCCCAGGCTGGAGTGCAGTGGTGCGATCTCGGCTCACTGCAACCTCTGCCTTCCCGGTTCAAGCAATTCTCCTACGCCAGCCTCCCGAGTAGCTGGGATTATAAGCGCCTGCCACCAGGCCTGGCTAATTTTTGTATTTTTAGCAGAGATGGGTTTTCGCCACATTGGCCAGGCTTGTCTCGAACACCTGACCTCAGGTGATCCACACACCTCGGCCTCCCAAAGTGCTGAGATTACAGGTGTGAGCCACTGCGCCCCACCCACATGCATGTGTTTTTATGGAAGAGTGGTTTCTGTTCCTTCGGGTATATACCCAATAACAGGATTGCTGGATCAAATAGTATTTCTCTTTTTAGTTCTTTGAGGAATTGCCACACTGTCTTCCACAATGATTGAACTGATTTACACTCCCACCAACAGTGTATAAACATTCCTTTTTCTCTGCAACCTCGCCAGCATCTGTTATTTTTTGACTTTTTAGTCATAGCTGTTCTGACTGGTGTGAGATGGTATCTCCTTGTGGTTTCGATTTGCACTTCTCTAATGATCAGTGATGTTGAGCTTTTTTCCTATGTTTTTTGGGACCATATCTGTCTTCTTTTGAAAAGTGTCTTTTTATGTCCTTTGCCCGCTTTTTAATGGGGTGGATTTTTCTTGTAAGTTTTCATGGGTTCCTTATAGATACTGCATATTAGACCTTTGTCAGATGCATAGTTTTCAACTATTTTCTCCCAGTATGTAGACTGTTTGTTCACTCTGTGGATAGTTTCCTTTTCTATGCAGAAGCTCTTTAGTTGATTAGAGCCTATTTGTCAGTTTTTGCTTTTGTTGCAATGGTTTTTAGTGTCTTTGTCATGAAATCTTTGCCTGTTCTTATGTCCAGAATGGTATTGCCTAGGTTGTCTTCCAGGGTTTTTATAGATTTAGGTTTTACACTGAAGTCTTTAATCCATCTTGAGTTAATTTTTGCATATGGTGTAAGGAAGGAGTCCAGTTTCTATCTTGTGCACATAGTAGCCAGTTATCCCAGCAACACTTACTGAGTAGGGAATCCTTTCCCCATTGCTTGTTTTTGTCAGGTTTGTCGAAGATCAGATAGTTGTACATGCGGCCTTATTTCTGGGTACTCTTTTTTTTTTTTTTTGAGACAAGTGTTGCTTCATCACCTAGGCTGGAGTGCAGTGGCATGCTCTCAGCTCACTGCAACCTCTCCCTTCTGGCTTCAAATGATTCTTGCATCTCAGCTACCCAAGTAGCTGGGATTCCAGGTGTGTGCCACCATGCCCAGCTAATTTTTGTAGTTTTAGTAGAGAGAGGGTTTTGCCGTGTTGGCCAGGCTGGTCTCGAACTCCTGACCTCAAGTGATCTACCCGCCTTGGCCTCCCAAAGTGCTGGGATTATAGGCGTGAGCCACTGTGCCTGGTCAACTGGGTTCTCTATTCTGTTCCATTGGTCTGTGTCTGTTTTGGTTACTGTAGCCCTATAGTATAGTTTGAAGTTGGGTAGCATGATACTTCCAGCTTTGTTATTTTTATTTGATTATTATTTTTTTGAGACAGAGTCTCGCTCTGTCACCCATGCTGGAGTGCAGTGGCATGATCTTGGCTCACTGCAACCGCCGCCTCCCGGGTTCAAGTGATTCTCGTGCCTCAGCCTCCTGGGTAGCTGGGATTACAGGCATGAGCCACCACTTCCAGCTAATTTTTGTAGTTTTAGTAGAGATGGGCTCTCGCCATGTTGGCCAGGTTGATCTGGAACTCCTGACCTCAGATGATCCTCCCGCTTTGGCTTCCCAAAGTCCTGGGATTACAGGCGTGAGCCACTGCGCCCTGCCCAGCTTTGTTCTTTTTGCTCTGGATTGCCTTGGCTATTTGGGCCCTTTTTTGGTTCCATATGAATTTTAAAATACTTTTTTCTAGTTCTGTGAAGAATGTCAATGGTAGTTTAATAGGAATGGCATTGAATCTATAAATTGCTTTGGGCAGTATGGCCATTTTAACAATATTGCTTATTGCTGTCCATGAGCATGGACTGTTTTTCCATTTGTTTGTGTCATCTCTGATTTTTAAAATTTATTTATTTGTTTATTTTTTCTGAGACCGAGTCTTGCATTGCCGCCCAGGCTGGAGTGCAGTGGTACGATATGGGCTCACTGCAAGCTCCACCTCCTAGGTTCACGCCATTCTTCTGCCTCAGCCTCCTGAGTAGCTGGGACTACAGGCACCCGCCACCACACCTGGCTAATTTTTTGTATTTTTAGTAGAGACAGGGTTTCACCATGTTAGCCAGGATGGTCTCAATCTCCTGGCATCGTGATCCACCCGCCTCAGCCTCCCAAAGTGCTGGGATTACAGGTGTGAGCCACCGCACCCGACCCGTGTCATCTCTGATTTCTTTGAGCAGTGTTTTGTAGTTCTTCTTGTAGAGATCTTTACCCCATGGTTAGCTGTCTTCCTAGGTATTTTATTTTCTGTTAGCAATTGTAAATAGGATTGCATTCCTGATTTGGCCCTTGGCTTGACTGTTGGTATACAAGAATGTTAGGGATTTTTTTGCACTTTGATTTTGTATCCTGAGACTTGACTGAAGCTGTTTATAAGCTTATTGAGCTTTTGGACTGGGAGTATGAGGTTTTCTAGATACAGGATCATGTTGTCTGCAAACGGGTGGTTTGACTTCCTCTCTTCCTATTTGGATACCTTTTCTTTTCCCTCCCTCCCTCCCTCCTTTCTTTCTTTCTTTGTCTCTTTCTCTCTTCTCCTTCTTTCTTTCTTTCTTTTCTTTCCCTTTCTCTCTTTCTTTCTCTCTCTCTCTCTTTCTTTCTTTCTTTGTTTCTTTCTTTCTTTCTTTCCCTTCCTTCCTTCCTTCTTTCCTTTTCCTTCCTTTCCCTCTTTCTCTCCCTTTCCTTGTCCTTTCCCTCTCCTCTCCTCTCCTTTTTCCTTTCTCCTCTCTTTTCTCCTCTCCTCTCCTTTTTCCTTTCTCCTCTCTTTTCTCCTCTCCTCTCCTTTTTCCTTTCTCCTCTCTTTTCTCCTCTCCTCTCCTTTTTCCTTTCTCCTCTCTTTTCTCCTCTCCTCTCCTTTTTCCTTTCTCCTCTCTTTTCTCCTCTCCTCTCCTTTTTCCTTTCTCCTCTCTTTTCTCTTCTCCTCTCCTCTTTTTCTCTTGCCTAATTGCTCTGATCAGGACTTCCAATACTTTGTTGAACAGGAGTGGTGGCAGAGGGCATCCTTGTCTTGTGCCAGTTTTCAAGCAGAATGGTGCCAGCTTTTACCCATTCAGTATGATGTTGGCTGTGGGTTTGTCATAGATGGCTCTTATTATTTTGAGGTGTGTTCCTTGAATACCTAGTTTATTGAGAGTTTTTAACATGAAGTGGTGTTGAATTTTATCAAAAGCCTTTTCTGCATCTATTGAGATAATCATGTGGGTTTTGTCTTATTTCTGTTTATGTGGTGTATCACATTTTTTGATTTACATATGTTGAACCAACCTTGCATCCCAGGGATGAAGCCTACTTGATCATGGTGGATAAGCTTTTTGATGTGCTGCTGGTTTTGGTTTGCCAGTATTTTTTTGAGGACTTTTGCAAAAATTGATTCTTTCTTTTCTGTCTTATGTTATCATTTGTTTCTGTTTTTATTCATTTTCAGGAGTTGCTTTTTCCAACTTTTAAAATTTAACTTTAAATAAGTAAAACATTTACATCGTTCAGAAGTCAAAATTATATAAAAGTGACACTCAAAGTCTTGTTCCCATTCCTCTCTTTTCTACTTTTTCTTAACCTACTTCTTCTAAATAACCATTTTCATTTAATTTTTGGTTTATTCTTCCTGTGTTACTTTTTACAGAAATAAGCCTCTATGCGTGTGTATGTGTGTGTCTCTGTGTGTCTGTGTGTATGTTCTTCCTTGTATATAAAAGATACTCTTTCAGGCTGGGCACGGTAGCTCATGCCTGCAATCCCAGCACTTTGGGAGGCCTAGACGGGTGGATCACCTGAGGTCAGGAGTTTGGGATCATCCTGGCCAACATGGCGAAACCCTGTCTCTACTAAAAATACAACAGATTAGCCGGGCATGCTGGCGAGCACCTGTAATCCCAGCTACTTGGGAGACTGAGGCAGGAGAATCACTTGAACTCAGGAGGCGGAGGTTGCAGTGAGCCGAGTGAGCCGAGATTGTGCCATTGCACTCCAGCCTGGGCAACAAGAGTGAAACTCCATCTCAATAAATGAATGAATGAATGAATGAATGACACACTCTTTCGTATCTTGGTCTTTTCACTCTACATTTTATTTCATATTCCTTATTCTTTAGGGCTGTGTGGGTACTCTATTGCATAGATGTAACATTATTTAACCTGTCTCCTAAGGAAGGGCAATTAGATTGCTTCCAGTCTTGAGCTGCTGTGAATAATGCCACAGTAAATAACTTTGTCCTTTAAAAAAATTATGTGCATAGGTGTCTTTGAAAGGTGAGTTCTCAGAACCAGGGCATATGTAATTTTTTTTAAACCTGTTGTGAAATCCTCCCTCAAAGGGGTTGTCACCCTTGGCACCCCACCAGCAATGTGTGAGCGCTTCTGTTTCTTCACAGCCTGGCCAACAGAGGGTGTTGCGAGTCTTCTGAATTTTCTTAACCTGGTAAGTGAGAAATGGTATTTCAGTGTCGTTTTAAATTTGTATTTCTCATATGATGAGTCAAGTGGAGTGCGTTTTCATATGCTTAAGGGCCATTTACATATATATTCTTTCTGTGAACTGTCTTGTCTTTTGTCCATTTTCCTACTGGATTATTAGCCTTTTTAGTCTTGATCTTTTAAGAGCTCCTCACGTATTAGGGAGATTGGCTTCTCGTGATAAATTGCAGTTATTTCCTTTCCTTTATCATTTGACATTTGACTTGCTTCTGGTGGTTTTGTCATGTGAAAGTTTCTTTTGTGTATTTGCTTTTTTTCTGAGATGGAGTCTCACTCTGTCACCCAGGCTGGAGTGCAGTGGCGCGATCTCAGCTCACTGCAAGCTCCTCCTCCTGGATTCATGCCGTTCTCCTGCCTCAGCCTCCCGAGTAGCTGGGACTACAGGTGCCCACCACCACACCTGGCTTTTTATATATTTATAATTTTTTGTATTTTTAGTAGAGACGGGGTTTCACTGTGTTAGCCAGGGTAGTCTTGATTTCCTGACCTCGTGATCCACCTACCTCAGCCTCCCAAAGTGCTGGGATTACAGGCGTGAGCCACCACGCCTGGCTGAAAGTTTTTTTTTTTTTTTTAAATGAAGTTGGCTGTCAATCTTTAATTCTTCCGTATATTTAGTCGTATCTAAGTTTTTGCTGTTTCCAGGTTATAAAAAATTTATTCTTGCTTTCTTCTAGTAAATATATGGTTTCATCTTTTACATGAAGGGCTGTTATCTATTTAACTAGTATCATCTTCTTAGACAGTTAGATTCTTTCTAATTACAAATGATTTTTAAGTGTAGCCAAATGTTGAAATAAATTCTTCAGTGTAGACTTTCCGGATTTGGGTTGTATAACATTTTAAGCCTTTTGAACACATATATTGCAGAATAACATTTCTATACCAATTTTGATTATCTTTGAAAAAATCTGTACTAGGTAAAAATACTATGTTACAGTTTAATATGCATTTTTTATTACGTCTTGAGCATCTTTTCTTTTCTTTTTTTTTTTTTTGTCCAGATGGAGTTTTGCTGTTGTTGCCCAGGCTGGAGTGCAGTGGCACAATCTCGGCTCACTGCAAGCTCCAAGCCTCCCAGGTTCAAGCGATTCTCCTGCCGTAGCCTCCCAAATGACTGGGATTGCAGGCACCTACCACCATGCCTCGCTAAGTTTTGTATTTTTAGTAGAGATGGGGTTTCATCGTGTTGGCCAGGCTGGTCTCAAACTCCTGGCCTCAAGAGATCCTCCTGCCTTGGCCTCCCAAAGTGCTGGGATTACAAGCATGATCCACTGTGCCCAGCCTTGTTTCTTAATTTCAAAGATTTCTTTTTATATATGTTAACTATATTAAGCTTTGATCTGGCATATTTAGTATAAATACTTTCTCTATTAATTTGATTTTGTAAGTGACATTGTAAAACATGTACCGGTTTTTAAATTTTATTTGAAATTATCAGCATGTTTATTGGTGATCTTTTCTAATGAGGGAAGGAGATATCGTGCTTAAAAAGGCCTTTTACATACAGAGGTTATATAAATAATTATCTAAATTTTCCTTAAGCTTTTTTTCTGTTATTTTGTTTTGTTTGTGTAAATCTTTGAAATACTTGGTGTTTACTTTGGTGTGTCATAGGTGTCTAATTTTATTTTTTCCCCATTTGCTCAATTATGAATTTCTTTCCCTCATATGAAATAGTTCATATTTCATTCACTGAATTTTTTTTTTTTTTTGAGATAGTCGTGCTGTGTCGCCCAGGCTGGAGTGCAGTGGCGCCATTTTGGCTCACTGCAAGCTCCGCCTCCCGGGTTCACGCCATTGTCCTGCCTCAGCCTCCCGAGTAGCTGGGACTCCAGGTGCCCGTCACCACGCCCGGCTAATTTTTTGTATTTTTAATAGAGATGGAGTTTCACAGTGTTAGCCAGGATGGTCTCGATCTCCTAACCTCGTGATCCGCCCGCCTCGGCCTCCCAAAGTGCTGGGATTACAGGTGTGAGCCACCGCGCCCGGCCTCATTCACTGAATTTTTACACAGCCACATTGTTTCTGGGCCGTTTGTTATGTTGCACTATTGAAGCTGTTGGTAATTGCCAGCGTCAGCTATTGTAGTTTTTTATAATCACTTTATTTCTGATTAAGGCCCCTATGAACATGATACATATTCATGGCTTTTATCTTCCTTCATTTATCTTTCTGTCAGAATAATTTTGTAAAACTTCATTAAAAAAAAAACGACAACTGTGCTGTGCCTTAATTACCACCTCTTCTGCAATAAAAGAATTCCAAATGGGATTTCAAATAACATGTATGTTTATAGATTTAAATTGGGGAAAGACTTAACATTTTTACAATATTGAGCGTTTCCTTTTGTTTCTTTCAGCAGTATTTATTGCACAGTTACTATGTGCCAGGCACTGTGCTAGATATTTTTTAGATTTTATTGGTATCGTTAATGAAGTTTTAAAATAGCAATTTAGTCAGGCGCAGTGGCTCATGCCTGTAATCTCAGCACTTTGGGAGCCGAGGCGAGCAGATCATGAAGTCAGGAGATCGTGTCCATCCTGGCTAACACGGTGAAACCCCGTCTCTACTAAAACTACAAAAAAATTAGCCGGGCATGGTGGCGGGTGCCTGTAGTCCCAGCTACTCTACTTGGGAGGCTGAGGCAGGAGAATGGTGTGAACCCGGGAGGCGGAGCTTACAGTGAGCCGAGATCACGCCACTGCACTCCAGCCTGAGCGACAGAATGAGACTCCATCTCAAAAAAATAAAAATAA
Source organism: Trachypithecus francoisi (assembly GCF_009764315.1). Lineage (NCBI taxonomy): Eukaryota > Metazoa > Chordata > Mammalia > Primates > Cercopithecidae > Trachypithecus > Trachypithecus francoisi. The sequence continues at coordinate 62,758,287 of NW_022681466.1, forward strand.
AAATAAAATAAAATAAAATAATAATTTAAAAAACTCTTCCTAGGTATTACTTAAACTTAGGAATGCCCTTGATATTTTTTCACTTCTTTATGACTAATGACCATACTGAATTCCTCTACTGTTTTGGTTTTTTTTTTTTTTTTTGAGACGGAGTCTTGCTCTGTTGCCAAGGCTGGAGTGCAGTGGCGTAATCTCATCTCACTACAACCTCTGCCTCTCAGGTTCAAGCGAGTCTCCTGCTTCAGTCTCCCGAGTAGCTGGGACTATAGGCACCTGCCACCACGCCCAGCTAATTTTTGTATTTTTAGTAGAGACGGGGTTTCACCATGTTGGCCAGGCTGGTTTTGAAATCCTGACCTCGTGATCCTCCCACCTCGGCCTCCCAAAGAGCTATGATCACAGGTGTGAGCCACCGCACCTGGCCTCTGCTGTTTTTAATAGTCTTTCAGCCCAGCCTCTACGGTTTTTAATAATCTTTCAGTCTAGGCACGGTGGCTCATGCCTGTAATCCCAGCATTTTGGGAGGCCGAGGTGGGTGGATCACCTGAGGTCAGGAGTTCGAGACCAGCCTGACCAATATGGTGAAACTCCGTCTCTACTAAAAATACAAAAATTAGCTGGGCATGGTGGCAGGCGCCTGTAGTCCCAGCTACTCGGGAGACTGAGGCAGGAAACTCACTTGAACCTGGGAGGCGGAGGTTGCAGTGAGCTGAGATCATGCCATTGCACTGCAGCCTGGGCAACAAAGCAAGACTCTGTCTCAAAAAAAAAAAATAATAATAACAATAGTAATATTCTTTCAGTTGATTCTCTTAACTTTTCTAAGTAGACTATTATCAATCTGCAAATAATAATAATCTCATCTTCCCTTGTCGTCCTTGTATTTTTCATACTGTATTGGTTAGAACTTCTAGAGCAAAGCTAAATAATATCGCAGTTAAGGCAGTAGTGTTCTATTCTTAGTTTTTCTTTCTTTTTGTGTGTGTGTTTCTTTTGTTTATAATTTCCCCTATACTGTACTAATCATGTTTATTCTGCTTTTAATCATTAACACCATGAGCTTTATTGCTAGATTTTTCTAACATCAAACTGTTCTTAAATTACTAGAATAATTTCTACTTGTTGATGGTATATGGTCCTTTTTAATGTAATTCTGAATTTGCTAATTTTTTTTTTTTTTTTTTTTTGAGACAGAGTCTTGCTCTGTCGCCCAGACTGGAGTGCAATGGCGCGATCTCAGCTCACTGCAAGCTCCGCCTCCCGGGTTTACGCTATTCTCCTGCCTCAGCCTCCCGAGTAGCTGGTACTGTAGGCGCCCGCCACCTTGCCCGGCTAGTTTTTTCTTTTTTTTTGTATTTTTTAGTAGAGACGGGGTTTCACCGTGTTAGCCAGGATGATCTTGATCTCCTGACCTCGTGATCTGCCCGTCTTGGCCTCCCAAAGTGCTGGGATTACAGGCTTGAGCCACCGTGCCCGGCCAGCTAATATTTTTGAAAAGATTTTTACATTTATAATTCCTAAGTAAGATTGACATGTGGTTGTCTTTGTCATGCTTGTTACCAAGGTTATGGTAGCTTAAAATGTGAATTAGGCTTTCCATCTTTTTTTGTGCTCTAGAAACTGTCTTTTTTTTTTTTTTTTTTTTTTTTGAGACGGAGTCTCGCTCTGTCGCCCAGACTGGAGTGCAGTGGCCGGATCTCAGCTCACTGCAAGCTCCGCCTCCCGGGTTTCCGCCATTCTCCTGCCTCAGCCTCCCGAGTAGCTGGGACTACAGGCGCCCGCCACCTCGCCCGGCTAGTTTTTTGTATTTTTTAGTAGAGACGGGGTTTCACCATGTTAGCCAGGATGGTCTCGATCTCCTGACCTCGTGATCCGCCCGTCTCGGCCTCCCAAAGTGCTGGGATTACAGGCTTGAGCCACCGCGCCCGGCCGAAACTGTCTTTAATTATGATAATGACACTTTTTTCCTGATTACAAAAATGATCATTTTCTTATAAAATGTTAGAAAATCCCACTACTTAGATAGAACCATGGTGCTTTCATGTGTTTGCATTTAGTTCCTAGGTTTTTTCTCTGTTTGGGTGATATTTTATTTTATGACTTGATATTTTTTCCTTTTCATAAGTTGTGATGAATATCTTTCTATGTGAACAAATTGAGATTTGAGCCATAATTTTTAATGGCTACATACTGTGTCTTTTATCTCCTGAATGCTTTTGGTTTTTGATTTTGTGGACTCCTCTTCGTAGGCCTGGTGTGTGTGTGGCTTTTTTATTTGCTTCTTTTGCCCTTTTCTCTTTGAGTGTAGAGAGATCTGTTTTCCTTGGTGTTTCTCCACCACATTGTAAGTGGTTCTTCCTTGGTTCCCAGGGGCAAGGGGATAGTTCAGGTTAGACTTTTCTTGGCTGCTGGTGCCTTGGAGGTCTGCTGGATGTGTGCAGTCTGGGCCAGCCTCTAGCACACTGGCTGGTTTTCCTTGGTGTGATTCTGCAAATCCAAGGAGGGAGTCCACTTGAGTTATGTAATTGCTGCTTTTGACAAGGGAGCAAAGGAAACCTGTGGTATTCTCTTTTTAACATGTCTCTGATTTCATCCATGGGTGAATATGTTTTAACTTATACAGGCAGTTTTTTCACGTTTCCAAATTCCTGAGAGACCTCTTCTCGCCCTCTTCTCCATCCTTTGATGTAACAGGTTAGAGTCACAGACAAAAATTTCCTCTGGGATGACTGGAGAAAATTCACATACTCCTGGGAAAAGAGTCATGTGCTTTTCACATTCCTCTTGCATAAAAAGAACACATTGCCGTAAAACGTTTCATTGGGTTGTAAATTTTACCGGTTGTTTAGAGGGCCTGGTGGGGATGGTAATGGGACTTCACGCTTTGTCATTGGAAGCCTGGTTGAGAGAACTGTGGGTTTTTGCTCTGGAATGAAGACTTGGGGAACACAATTTCCTGCATGGTTCCAAGGCAGGTACGTAGGATCAGTGGGTAGAAGCTCAGGCCACAGGATTCAGCTGATGGTGAGAGCTCACTGACAGTTTCTAGTCAGTATCGGTGTTCCAGTCTGGCTTGGCTCACCACTTGGCCAGGATGTGGAGTGGGTATAAGCTGTAAGTGGGCAGCTGGGCCAGGGCACCACTGAGCCTCCTTCCAGCCCCGAGTTTGTCGTGAGGGGCTGAGTATCTATCTCTTCCAGCCCCGGTTTGATTGAATCATAGCCCGTGAAGTAGTGTTTATGTGATGTAATTTCGTGGATTCTGCGCTCTGGACTAGAATACTTAGGATGTGTTCTTTTCTTTTCAGCTTACCGTGACAATCAGAGCTTTGTTGCAGAACCTGAAGGAAAAGATCGCCCTTTTGAAGGACTTATTGCTAAGAGCTGTGGCAACACATCAGATGTATCCATGTAAACATTTCCACCTCTTTTCTAGAGTGGGAGGAAAAGCAGTCGTATTTTAAGAAAGGAAGGAATCTGGGCCACCCAGATTTTCCCACAGCTTGAGGAAGACCTGGTTTCCAAAATATTGCCTGTAATCTTGATTTCTATTTTCAGTGTCTGTTACATGTTTTACAGTGAATATGCTGGCAAAGCAAGACCCACCGAGGGAATTAACTTACTTGGGTGTAACCTGTACAGTTCAGGAAGCTAATGCTTTCCATCAGTGCTGTATTTACGGAGCCCCGCACTGCTCCCTGTCTAGACCGCCTTGACCATAGCTGGCTACTGCTCCAACAGGAAAACTTCCATGATCATCCTAAGCTGTAATTCTGCTTCTGGGAGTTTCCAGAGTTTTTAGTGATCATTTCTTTTCGGAGAGGCCAATACCAGTAGAAACCATACATCTCTCCCTACCCCCGTGTTTATGTAGATGATTGAGATGTGGCTTGTTTGCCTTATTTTTCCTCCAGAGGCACAGACTCTGCCTCTAGTATGGGAGTTGGAGGGGAAGGGGTGGGGTGGGTCTTCCTTGAAGCAAGTTATGCTGTCATCTTAACCTCCTACCAAGTGGTAAAATATTATTATTTTTTTTTTAGAAATTCATAATCTGGACCAGGTGCAGTGGTTCATGCCTATAATCCCAGCACTTTGGGAGGCCGAGCACTTGAGGTCAGGAGTTCGAGACCAGCCTGGTCAGCATGGTGAAACCCCGTCTCTACTGAAAATATAAAAATTGGCCGGGCGCGGTGGCTCAAGCCTGTAATCCCAGCACTTTGGGAGGCCGAGACGGGTGGATCGCGAGGTCAGGAGATCGAGACCAACCTGGCTAACACGGCGAAACCCCGTCTCTACTAAAAAAATACAAAAAACTAGCCGGGCGAGTTGGCGGGCGCCTGTAGTCCCAGCTACTCGGGAGGCTGAGGCAGGAGAATGGCGTAAACCCGGGAGGCGGAGCTTGCAGTGAGCTGAGATCCGGCCACTGCACTCCAGCCTGGGCGACAGAGCGAGACTCCGTCTCAAAAAAAAAAAAATAAAAATAAAAATAAAAAATAAAAATTAGCTGGGCATGGTGGCGCACGCCTGTACTCCCAGCTGCTTGGGAGGTTGAGGCAGGAGAATCACTTGAACCTGGGAGGCAGAGGTTGCAGTGAGCCGAGATCATGCCACTGCACTCTAGCCTGGGCAACAGAGTGTGACCCTGTCTCAAAAAATAAAAAAAAGAGAAATTCATAATCTGATCAATTTAGGAATATATACATGACTTGTTACCTACACTAACCCTTTACACCCGAGTGTATATTGGTTTGAAAACTTACCTCAAACTGGTCTTCTCTCATCATTTCTCTAAATTGTCAGTAGTTCATGCCAAAGACCCAATTTTTTGTATTTCAGGAAGTGGATACTGCCAGGTTTTAAATATATGGAAATACGGGAATACAACTTTTTAGATAAAACAATGGAAAGTGTTCTAAAAATTATTTTCCCCCATTGTTACCCTTTTATATCACTAGGAAAATTGGCTTAGTTGCATGGTTTTCTAGATATTCAATTATTGATCCACTAAGGTTTAAAATAAAAGTTTAATTTCAAACAATTAGGGCCTTGTTTTTAACACAATTGGAATATTCTGAGATACTTTACCTTCCATGTAGTGTAATTTGTTATGGCACAGTTGGTCTATCATATAAAGGGTTTTTATTTTACCCAAATCAACAAGTCCTAATATACAGACCTCACTGCACCATTGTGCCCAGCTAATTTATTTATTTATTTTTTTTTGAGAGGGAGTCTCATTTTGTTGCCCAGGCTGGAGTGCAGTGGTGCAGTCTCGGCTTATTGCAAGCTCTGCATCCCAGATTCACGCCATTCTCCTGCTTCAGCCTCCCGAGTAGCTGGGACTACAGGCACCCGCCACCACACCTGGCTAATTTTTTTGTATTTTTAGTAGAGACAGGGTTTCACCGTGTTAGCCAGGGTGGTCTTCATCTCCTGACCTTGTGATCTGCCTGCCTCAGCCTACCAAAGTGCTGGGATTACAGACGTGAGCCACCATGCCTGGTCTAATTTTTGTATTTTTAGTAGTTTCAAATGGGCAGTTCTATTTCCTCTGCTTTCAGTACTAAGCACTGGGAAGTCTACACATGGCAAGATGTGTAAATTCATGTTAGTGTTACCTAAAACACATATATTAGAAAGGTAGGCCGGGTGCGGTGGCTCAAGCCTGTAATCCCAGCACTTTGGGAGGCCGAGATGGGCGGATCACGAGGTCAGGAGATCGAGACCTTCCTGGCTAACACGGTGAAACCCCATCTCTACTAAAAATACAAAAACTAGCCGGGCGAGGTGGCGGGCGCCTGTAGTCCCAGCTACTCAGGAGGCTGAGGCAGGAGAATGGCGTAAACCCGGGAGGCGGAGCTTGCAGTGAGCTGAGATCCGGCCACTGCACTCCAGTCCGGGCGACAGAGCGAGACTCCGCCTCAAAAAAAAAAAAAAAAAAAAAGGTAACTACATATTGTGTCATGATATCATATGCATTGGCTTCCATTTAGATAACATTATTAGTCACCTTGTTTATGTGCTAAACCTACTGGGCAAGAAAAATATACAAATTAAGAGCTTTTTCTTTTTTCTATTAGTAATAATTTCTGCTAGTTATTACAGAGTACTAAACATACCACAGTTATAATTGACTCTGTTCTCCTAAATGCTTACAGTTTGACCATCTGTTGAAATCTCACAGGTTTTTGGTTTTGTGGTCATCTCAGAATTACTTCCCAAATTATTGAATTAAGGAGTAAGCATCAAAAACACTGAACAAGAGTTATTTAAAACATTACAAAAATATTTAGGGGCCTTAATGTGGATAATTTAGAATTTACTAGGAGACATCAAAAATTCAACTGGAATACAACAACTTTCCTTAAAATTCTATTTATTTTTTTCAAATAATTCATCTATTTCTACTGTAACAACTGCAGCCAGTACTAGGGATGGCATTTAACTAATCCACCCCATGAGGGCGCTCATAAACCTGTGTATTTTTAGGGAGGCCACCTCTTTTTTTTTTTTTTGAGATGGAGTCTCACTCTGTCGCCCAGAGTGGAGTGCGGTGGCGCAATCTCAGCTCACCGCAACCTTCACCTCCCGCGTTCAAGCGATTTTCCTGCCTCAACCTCCTGAGTAGCTGGGATTACAAGTACGTGCCACTGCACTCAGCTAATTTTTGTATTTTTAGTAGAGACGGGGTTTCACTATGTTGGCCAGGCTGGTCTTGAACTCCTGACCTCAGGTGATCCGCCCGCCTCAGCCTCAGGTAATCACGCCTGCTGGGATTACAGGCGTGAGCCACTGTGCCTGGCCACAGAGGACACTTTTGATGTAAGGGAAAGGAGGTAGCGTATATATTATGAAGGCCTCTTTTTAATTCTCATTCTGTTCCTCCCATCTTCCCTTCCCCCAACCTCCATCTTCTTCCCAAACATTTAAAATAATTATCTGGGCCGGGCGCGGTGGCTCAAGCCTGTAATCCCAGCACTTTGGGAGGCCGAGACGGGCGGATCACGAGGTCAGGAGATCGAGACCATCCTGGCTAACACGGTGAAACCCCGTCTCTACTAAAAATACAAAAAAACTAGCCGGGCGAGGTGGCGGGCGCCTGTAGTCCCAGCTGCTCGGGAGGCTGAGGCAGGAGAATGGCGTAAAACCCGGGAGGCGGAGCTTGCAGTGAGCTGAGATCCGGCCACTGCACTCCAGCCCGGGCGAAAGAGCAAGACTCCGTCTCAAAAAAAAAAAAAAAAAAAAATTATCTGGCAGTTATCCTCCAGATTTAAGATAGATAGCAATCTGTGAGTCCTAATAATCTCATATTATTAGTTTTTTTGGTGTTTCCTTCTCTTCTTTACAAAAATAGGTACTGAGGCCAAGTTAAACTTTGCACCGAAAGTCACTGATGAAGTTGGAGAGATAACCCAGAATTCCGGCAGAGGAGGTTTTTTTGTTTGTTTTGGTTTTTTTTTTTTTTTAGACAGTCTCGCTCTGTCACCCCGGCTAGAGTTCAGCGGCGCAATCTCGGCTCACTGCAAACCCCGCTTCCTGAGTTCTAGTGCTTCTCCTGCCTCAACCTCCCGAGTAGCTGGGATTACAGGCATGTGCCACCATGCTCGGCTAATTTTTGTATTTTTAGTAGAGATGGGGTTTCACCATGTGGTCCAGGCTGGTCTCGAACTCCTGACCTCGTGATCCACCCACCTGGGCCTCCCAAAGTGCTGAGATTACAGGTGTGAGCCACTGCGCCCAGCCCCAGCAGAGGCATTTTCTACACTGAGGAGAGGATTCTTGGAGAGCTTTAGTCATTTCCCAGGACCCCACAACTAGGAAATGGAAGAACCAGGTTCAAACACAGGGCTGTGTGGCCCCAACGTGAATTGTTTAAAAGCTGAATTATACTTTAGTAGAAATAATACAGTCAGCTGTCACCTGGCATGTCTTCAACTAGAATTCTCTATTAATTGTTGTGTTGCTGGACTGCCAAGACAAATCTTGTTTATAATACAAATCTTCAAGAACCTTCTTAACTATCAGAAGATTAGACAGTGTTCACTGTGGTTTATTAGGTATACTTTATGTTGTTGAGAAAAATGTTTGTTCATAAATCACCAATGGAATGACTTTTTAATCCTTTTTTTGAGGCATAATTAATGTTTGGTGACTTTTTTAATGTGAATATTTGAATACCACGTTTCCTTACTGTGCTGCATAGTTACGAGTTTATGATCCTTAATAAATTTATGCCTTTCTACATTTGTGAACGTGTCCAAAGAACACTAGGAGTTGCCAGAAAGATAAGTCCTATGCAAATACTTTCTAAACATTGAAATTCATGGAATTAAAGCATGAGATGTTATGCTCTCTCCTGAAAAAGTGTTTTTCTCCTGGCAGGAGTAAAAGTCAAGTTAAAATGGAAGTTCTGTGCTTTTGAATCCGTTAGTATGCAATTAATAATCCGAAGTCTTGCAGTCAGAGAGTTAAATTCTGAAAGGCCTTAACATCTGTTCACAGTGGTCTTTGAGACAGGAACTATAATTGCCTCACCAGCTGAGAAGAGGTGTATGCTATGGGAGGCTGCGTGTGAAATTCCAGATAGTACTAAACAGACTTAGTACCATCTTCTTAGCGTAGGCTTCACATGAAACTTATCCTTTTGTTGGCATTTCAAAGGAGGCTGCACCTTTACTTATTTTAAAGAGAATAAAGAAAATCTCTTTACAAAGGGGTTTGATGTCAAAAAGTACTTTGGTGTCTTGGAGGAAGGCCTTTGGAAATAATTTTTAAAAATCTATAAAAGATAGGCAAGTAGGGCCGGGCGCGGTGGCTCACGCCTGTAATCCCAGCACTTTAGGAGGCTGAGGCGGGCGAATCACGGGGTGAGGAGATGGAGACCGTCCTGGCTAACACGGCGAAACCCCGTCTCTACTAAAAATACAAAAATTAGCTGGGCATGATGGCGGGCACCTGTAGTCCCAGCTACTCAGGAGGCTGAGGCAGGAGAATGGTGTGAACCTGGGAGGCGGAGGTTGTAGTGAGCCAAGATCGAGCCACTGCACTCCAGTCTGGGTGACAGAGTGAGACTCCGTCTCAAAAAAAAAAAAAAAAGATAGGTAAGTAGATAGATAGGTGCATAGACAGATGTGGTGATTACTACGTAACAAACCCCAATGTATGTGGTTGTGGAGAGGCTGACTAAACAGATTTTACAGGTATCCCCTGATAGTTCCAGTGGAGGAAGACTGGTTCTCAAACACTGTGCCTGTCCCTCGGTTTACACTGATACTTGGTAATGTGAGAAAAATAAGGAGAAGATAGTGTTTATGTAGTGGAAGATTTCTGATTTATAAGAACTTTTTTCTGATTTAAGACAGGATCTCACTGTGTTGCCTAGGATGGAGGGCAGTGGCAAAATCCTAGCTCACCGCAGCCTCAAACTCCTGGCCTCAAGTGATCCTTCTGCCTCAGCCTCCCAAGTAGCTAAGACTCCAGGTGTATGTCACCATGCCTGGCTAATTTTTTGTAGAGATGGGGTCTTGCCATTTGCCCAGGCTGGTCTCGAACTTCTAGTCTCAAGCGATCCTCTGCCTTGGCCTGCAAAATGTTGGGATTACTGGTGTGAGCCACCATGACAAGTCTGTTTTCTGATTTATACAGAACTGTTACATGGTTCTTTCTAGTTTTTGGTGTTAAAATCTCCTTGCTTTTTCACCATGATAGTAAAAGTAGACAGTTTTGTTTCTTGTTTCCTTGAACACCCATACCTGGCAAAATGTATAATTGGTAATTCTGTGTAAGTTACACCCCCCCTAGTTTTTTTGGACATACTGGTCCATGAAACCTGAATGTCTAGGCACCATTGGTATAGTGGGAACAACATTGACTTTGAAAGCAGAGAGATCTGAGATCAAAGACCAGCTGTGCCACTTGCCAAGGCCAAACAGCAGTTTAGCCTTTCTGGACCTTAGTTTCATTATCTGTAATGTAGGAATAATCATGCTTTGCCAGGTTATTGTGCAAGCTGAAGAAAATCTTTTTAAAGCCCTTCACAGGACTAGCCCCCCATAAGGGTGGGTGGTGAATAAAAGGTGGTTACCAACACTTACCCCTGGGGAAGTTACTTAACCTCTTTGTGCCTCATTTGTGGAATGGGATGCTAGAAGTCCACCTGGCGTAAAGGCTTGTTGTGTAAGGATGAGATGATATGCATACAGAGTGCTTCAGATATACTGAGTCCTCCTTGAGGATTAGCTGCTATTGATTATTTTATCATTATTGTAAATATTTCAGCTACCATTGAGAATTCACAGGTCGTCCTTCCTTTATGGAGTTTTTAATCATGCATGGTGGTTATATCAAAACACACAAACAATGATGGTATTAAAATAGTACTTGCAAAATGTGATCAGTGCTTTCAGGAAGGTAAGGACTTGGCCTGGTACATCATAAATACTTATTAGAGTTTGTTGACTTAAAAAAAGAAAGCTGGAAAAGTCTTTTGACCTCTAAAACTTTGAACTGTTCCCTTGCAGTTCTTCTTTTTTGGCATGGAGAAGTAATTATCTGCAAACTTCTTCCTTTGCCAGTACAGCTCTTTCACAAAATAAGGCTTACCTAAATTCTATTTTTTTTTTTTCCAAGACGGAGTTTCATTCTTGTTGCTCAGTCTGGAGCACAATGGTGCAATCTCAGCTCACTGCAACCACCACCTCCCAGGTTCAGGCGATTCTCCTGCCTCAGCCTCCCAAGTAGCGGGATTACAGGTGTGCACCACCACGCCTGGCTAATTTTTGTGTTTTTGGTAGAGATGGGGTTTTGCCATGTTGGCCAGGCTGGTCTCAAACTCCTGATCTCAGGTGATTCGCCCACCTCAGCCTCCCACAGTGCTGGGATTACAGGTGTGAGCCACCGTGCCTGGCCTAAATTCTTAAGCCTTATACCAAATATACGAGAAAATCCAGGAGCTGGAGTGGGATTGGGTGTCCTGTGGATCCAGTTGCATATTCACCCTGCTCCATCTGTAGTTCAAATGCTTACCAGGTTACAGCAGAGAAACTGGGCTTATGCATGTTGGTAGTAGGTATTAGTAATATGAAATCAGGATCCAGTTTTATTTACAACCATTTATATCCATGAATTGGCTATAATTACATGTAAAATCAGCATAGCCAAGGACAAAGTACTATGATAGTTAGCTCTTCTCTTTCTTTTCTTTATCTGTCTGTTCTCTTATCTTCTTCCTTGGCTGTTCACCAAGTTGGTGGAAGAGGGAGGGGATCCCCAGCACTGGCCACTGACTGTGTGCTGTACTTTTTTTTGTTTTGAGATGGAGTCTCTGTTGCCCAGGCTAGAATGCAGTGGCACAATCTTGGCTCACTGCAACCTCTGCCTCTAGGGTTTCAGTGATTCTCCTGCCTCAGCCTCCTGTGTAGCTGGGACTACAGGTGTGTGCTATTACACCAACTAATTTTTGTATTTTTTTTAGTAGAGACGGGGTTTCACCATGTTGTCCAGGCTGGTCTCGAACTCCTGACGTCGTGAACCGCCCGTCTCAGCCTTCCAAAGTGCTGGGATTACAGGCGTGAGCCACAGTGCTCAGCCTTTGTGTCCTACTTTCTGCTTGTCCTTAGCATCACTCAGGCACACTCTTTCCCACTACCCTACTTTCCCCAGCTGCTACACACCTGTCCACATACATGCTGTATAGATTGTTTCCTGGATGATCCTTTGACCTCTTACTAAGAACAACCCTTATATAGCAAGGGTGCTGTGCAGATGGTCCATTAATCAATTTATTCTCATTCCATCTCCCTCCTCCGCATCTCCTTATGCTCTGTTCTCTCCATAGATTAAAATAAAATATAAAACAAAGAGGCAGAGTGTTCCTAATTGGATTGTTTTCCAGATTTACAGAGTCCCTGGGAATATTCTGAATTCATACGCACAGTATTGTTGTTATCAGGATTCTAAGAAGTGGCAAAGTTAAGTCAGCACCTCAAGGTGGAGAAGTCCCCAGAATGTTTGGTGGAAAAGCTGTGAGCTAGGGTAGAATGACCTGGGCTCTCACCTAGCATCGCTTGTTAACCCAGGCAAGTGACTTAGCCATGCTGGTCCTTAATTTTCTGGTGAGCAAAACAAGAGAATTGGGATTAAGGCCTCTTCTGGCATCAACTGTGTGGGTTTCCGTCCTTTTGTTACTCATCGACAAGACATCGTCATCAAGTTTTACTGTTTCTGAAACTGATGTTCTTTGCTAGCTCCTTCTTAAGTTTAAATCTGTAACTAGTATCTGCTGATTTTAAAATGTACCTTTATTGTTTTTATTACAAAGCGTATTATACTTTCTACTGATACATTTCTCATTAGTTGTTACCAATGACTCCTCTTTCTCTTATTCTTTTTCTGTCTCATCTCATTCTTCATAGTTAAGTGTTGATGGTTAGTAGCTAGTGTCTCAGACTTTTCTAGGCTGGAAATATATGCATATGTAAATAAGAAATTCTTTTGACTATAAAGGGATTGTATTATACATATGGTTCTGAAGCTTGTGTTTTTATTGATTAGCAGATGATAGAGACAAACATTAGGAAACAATATTCGGTGAAACATCAGTCTCCCTTATACCCTTAATCCCCAGTTGTCCTTCCTTAGAGGCGATGTTTATATATCAGAAATGTTCTGTGTATATGTACACACATAAATAGATACGATTTTTTTTTTTTTTTAACAAAGTGGGAGCATACTGTTCACTGTTTAGCTCCTTGCTGCTGCTGTTGTTTTTCCTCTTTTGGTTTAATGTTATATTTTGTAGATTATTCCATGTCAAATAATTCATGTAAACACTTCGTAAGTGCTCAAAAATGTTAATTATCATTATCAGCCCCCTAAGCAGCTTTCCTATTCTTGGCTGAAGGCTACAAAACATTCCGTTGTACAGATACACTAGTTACTTACTGATATTTCCAGTGTGGCTATTATAAATAATAGTTCAGTGGACATCCTTGCTTCTAAGTCCTTGTATGATTGTATCTGCAGGAGAAATGTCTGTTGAAAGACTGTACCTTTTACATTTTGTTAGGTATTTAGAAGGCAATTTAGCAGTTGGTTGAACCTGTTTGCATTACTATCAAGAATGTATGAGGCGGCTGGGTGTGGTGGCTCACGCCTGTAATCCCAGCACTTTGGGGGGCTGAGGTGGGTGGATCACTTGAGGTCAGGAGTTCCAGACCAGCTTGGACAACATAGGGAAATCCCGTCTCTACTGAAAATACAAAAATTAGCTGGGCGTGGTGGTGTGCGCATGCAATCCCAGCTACTTGGGAGGCTGAGGCAGGAGAATCACTTAAACTCCAGAGCTAGAGGTTGCGGTGAGCCAAGATCATGCCACTGCACTCCGGACTGGGTGACAGAGGGAGACACTGTCTCAAATAAATAAAAAAAAAAAAGAAAAAAAAAGAATGTATGAGGTCGGGTGAAGTGGCTCATGTCTGTAATCCCAGCACTTTGGGAGGCTGAGGCGAGGGGATCATGAGGTCAAGAGATCGAGACCATCCTGGCCAACATGGTGAAACCCCGTCTGTACTAAAAATACAAAAATTAGCTGGGCGTGGTAGTGGGTGCCTGTAGTCCCAGCTACTCGGGAGGCTGAGACAGGAGAATCGCTTCAACCCGGACCCGGGAGGCGGAGGTTGCAGTGAGCCGAGATCGCGCCACTGCACCACTCCAACCTGGAGACAGAGCGAGAATCCATCTCAAAAAAAAAAAAAAAAAAGAAAAGAAAACACTTTCGTAGTTTGCATCAAGAAAGCTAGTATGTAAAATTTTGTACTTAGTCCAAGGGAAGTGGCGCCGGTTGTTGACAGACGTCACTTCCCTTTTTGCTTCATGCGCGCCTCTGCGCACGCGCCGCACTCTCATCCACCTGTTGGTGAATTGTAGGTTTCTTTGCAAAGACTACATTTCCCAGAAGGATGGTTTTTGGTTTTAACCACCACTTATGAATTGTTGTGGAAAAGATGTTAGAGATTATCTAGTGTTATGTATAAAGAGAGAGAGATCCAAAAAGGTGAAATAACTGGTTCAAGAGCATAATGGTAAGAATAGGGCTACAACTCTGCCTTTGGGCTCCTGGTCTAGCATGTTTGCTAGAATCACACATTAAAATTATTCTCTTTGTAATTTTCTTTACAGATTATGCAATGTATTTAAATAGTGAACTGATGGTAGCAATTTATAGAGCAAATCTGTTACATAAAGTAGCACTTTATAAATATTCTAGGTGTGTTAATAGATATTAACATGGAAGAAAGAGAACAATATGGAGAACTTCTCTCCCCCAGCGCCCCCACTTTTTTAAACAGAGCATCTTAGGGTATTAATATGTAGGAAAACGCCCTGGAACACTGACATGTATAACTCAAAACCTAAGGAATCACTGAGCCAGGTTGCACCACTGGCAGGAAAAGTCATTTAAATTTGGTCACTGGGGCTGGGCATGGTGACTCACGTCTGTAATCCCAGCACTTTGGGAGGCCAAGGCAGGCAGATCACCTGAGGTCGTGAGTTCAAGACCAGCCTGGCCAACACGGCAAAACCCTGTCTCTAATAAAAATATAAAATACAAAACTTAGCCGGGTGTGGTGTTGCATGTCTGTAAGCCTAGCTGTTCAGGAGGCTGAGGCAGGAGAACTGCTTGAACCCGGGAGGCAGAGGTTGCAGTGGGCCGAGATCGCATCATTGCATTCCAGCCTGGGTGACAGAGCGAGACTCTGTCTCAAAAATAAATAAGTTTGGTCACGGGGAGCAAAGTAATATTTACCTGGTATATTTCTCAGTGAAAGAACTTGTGTCGTGATCCATGTCAGTGTTTGTAAGTCTCTCTGTGACAGACCTGCCAAGGTCCTTTACCTGACGACCTGATGAAGGTGAAGGTCAGGGTAGGAAAAGCACAGGAGTGGTGAGCATCCCTTCTGGGTAGTAGTGATTACAGTCTGTAAAAGCCACAACTGACTTGAAGAGCTAACTTAATAATGTAATAGTTAAAGCGAGGTCATTTATTCACCATTGGACCTTAACAAGATGTCTGCAGAACACAGCTTGAAGGGGACCGAAGACAGAACCTCTTGGATGATCTTGTAACTCGAGAGAGACTACTTCTGGCGTCCTTTAAGAATGAGGGTGCCGAACCAGATCTAATCAGGTAGGATGTTTTCATTTACAGGGATTACTTGGTGGGTGAAGACTTCTTTGCAAATATTACAGCTGTTTCCTGAATGGCTTACTTTAGGCATTAAATCAAGCAAAATCTATTCTATTCATTTATGGTGTTGGACTATAATTTTCTACTCAGTTTAGTTTTCGTTAATTTTCTAGGTTTCGTAAACCAGGTATGTTCAGCTGAATCCCATCTTGGGTGGAACATACTGAGGGAGACTGTGGGTGAAGTCAGAACATTTCTTTGGCATTCTTTGAGTTTTCTGCTTTGTTAACTGCCTTCTAAACTCCCGAAGTCACTACTTCTCTGTGTGGGCAAAGGAGTGTTTTTGTTTTTGTTTTTTTAAAAATTGGCATATTGAAAAAATGAGTCCTAAGACTGGTCCGGCGCCCACAGAGGCGGAGGAGTTGGACCCTCCTCCCCGTTCTTCGCCAGTGAGTGATTCACGCTTCAAAGAGCCGACAGCTGCTCTGAGCCTGGCTCTGCTGGAAGACCCCGTGGACGGGTCCGGCTTTCCAAGGCTGAGGCTGATGAACCGTAAATGGCTACATCTTTAAAATTGGCCTCCCCCTGTTTCTAGAACTTCCTTAGCTTCATCATGGGAACCATCACAGAAGGCAATGAGCTTGGGTGGAAAGCCGCCTCTCCTTGTCTTCCACGCTAGGGATGATGCATTTATCATGGAGAGGAGCTTGTTTCTAGTTAGTTTCCAGTTAGGAATAGTATGACTTCCCAAGGGCAGTGGTGTTGGACCCTAGTCCTGCATTATCAGACTCCATCTCGGACAAGTGAACCCGAGTGGGATTGAGGTGGAGGGGCAGGGGGCAGGGAGGTCTCAGGTGATTCTAATATACAACCCGGATTGCAAACCACTGCCTAGAACAAGCTGAAGAAAATGAAACTGATTTTCCTGTGGATCCCAGTCTTCTCAGGAGCAGTTTCCAAGGTTCCATGAAGAAACTGTGAAATACGGAAAGGTAGATGGGATGGTAAGTTGTTTCTGTGAAGAAATGAACCTAACGAGTCAGTGCGGAAAGGGTGATACTCTTGGCAGTCTCCTGGGCAGGGTTTAAATGAAGACAGAAGCCTGTGGTGGGCCAATCTACTGTGGTTCCCCATATTTCCCTGGCATATTCAGTCCCAGCGTACAGGGGTGAAGTATGTGGATGAAGACGGTATTCCAGGTTGGTCAAAGAGAACAGGTGAGCAGAGGAATCCAAGGTGGAAAGAGAATACTGTCGTCTGGGTGCAGTGGCTCACGCCTGTAAGCCTAGCACTTTGGGAGGCCGAGGTAGGTGGATTGCCTGAGCTCAGAAGTTTGAGACCAGCCTGGGCAACAAGGTGAAACACTGTCTCTACTAAAATACAAAAAAAAAAAAAAAAAAGCAGCCGGGCACGGTGGCGGACACCTGTAGTCCCAGCTACTCGGGAGGCTGAGGCAGGAGAATTGCTTGAACCTGGGAGGTGGAGTTTGCAGTGAGCTGAGATCACGCCACTGCACTCCAGCCTGGTCGACAGAGCAAGACTCCGTCTCAAAAAAAAAAAAAAAAAAAAAAGAACTGCCTTTTACAAGGGGCTTTACACTGAAGGCAGGGTCTTTTTAGTCAAGATATTAATAAGGGCATAGTTAGGACGGGGAGCTTATTTCATAGAGGAATGGGGTCATGTGGAGAGATGATGGTCAGAAGGGGGCAAAATATTCAGACTGTTCTGCTTGGTAGTGATGAGGCAGTCGTGATAAATAGTCAGTTCCCATTTGAGAAGAGCATGCTTTGCACCAGACTCTGCTCTTTGCTTGTCATTAATGATGCTGAAGGAGCCAACCTAGGAATTTAGGCCAAGGACCTCTGAAGTCCTCCCACCGGGTCCTTCTGTTTTCTGTTTTGTTGGTTTTTGGTCCCCGCTTGCCTGTCTTTGTCACCCTTCTTCTCTAATCATCTGTGTCCTTTGAACTGTGACTGGCTGATAAGCAGCGTCAGCATTACCTGGCAGCGTGTTACAAACTCAGAATTTCCAACCGCAGTCCCAAAGTATGGAATTAAAACTTGCATTTTACCAAGATCATCAAGTGATTTGAATGCACATTATAATTTGAGAAATATTGCTTTGTATCATTCCTTTTTTTTTTTTTTTTTTTGAGATGGAGTTTTGCTCTATCACCCAGGCTGGAGTGCAGTGGCACAATTTCAGCTCACTGCAACCTCTGCCTCCCGAGTTCAAGTGATTCTCCTGCCTCAGCCTCCTGAGTAGCTGGGATCACAGGCGCATGCCACCACGCCTGGCTAATTTTGTATTTTTGGTAGAGATGAGGTTTTACCATGTTGGCCAGGCTGGTCTTGAATATCTGACCTCAGGTACTCTGCCCGCCTCAGTCTCCCAAAATTCTGGGATTACAGGCATGAGCCACTGTTGCCGACCTGTGTCATTTATTCTTAATCGTGGCAGTTTGCATCAGAATCCCCCAAGAGAGAATGGAAAAAAAAAAAAAAAAAGAAATACAAATGTCTAGACCATATACTTGCAGAGTCTGACTCATAGTCTTGAGCGAGACCTGGGCAGCAGTAAGGCTGGGGAGACTGCCGGGTGGATTTAGTAGATGGCAGGGTTAGAACGACTGCTCTGTGTCATGATGTACTAGTCATGAGATCTATAGCATGTGTGTGCTATTTGTTTTTTTATATGGTAGGCACTATGCTAAGCTCTGTATGTGCATTTGCTCAGGAGCTCTTTATAATATCCCATTTTGCAGAAGAGAAACTGAGGCTCGGAGGGTTCAAGATTCTAAAGCTAGTCAGTCACAGAACTTGGATTTTAGCTCTGAACTCGTAACCATTGCACCATAAAAAGAGCTGGACGAGGTGTTAGAAGGACCCAGTTCTGTAGCTTTCTAGTCCCTCAGTCATCTGGGCTTTGAAGTCATTGACCTTAGACTGGGGATACATGTGCTGCCCATTTTTCATTGTTGTTAGGACCAGATGAAGTGATTGCTATGAGATGGGCTTTGTAAACTCTAAGACCTTTATAAATATGAGATGTTATTACTGGAGCATTGTGTCTCCATCAGGCTAGGAGGGAGCTCATGCTGCCTCATTGCTTTGGAGATCTTCTGTCCCTCGTGTCGGGCCCCTTGAGTGTTCAGAGACCTGGTCTGTTTGACCCCAGCATATGCAGCACCTGGTCCTCTGCCCTCCATTCTCCTCTTCCACATCTCATTTATTCCGTGTCTGCTTCCCTCCGTGCCCAGCTTGCTGCCTATTGTCTTATTAGTGAACAATCTCGTTAATTCTAGCGGTAGAATCAACGGCTGGCAATGTCCTGTCTTCTGGAGGTATTTTAACCAAAACCTCCTTAAACCCTAGGATTTAAACCACAGTGAATTAGTTGATAGGAATGTTTAGGGAATTTGGCAGGTTCGTGTCAAGTGGTTTGTTTGGATGGAGGCCTTCTGAGGAACTCTTGGGTCCTGCCACTGGGACTGCCTTTTGCTTTTCATACCTATAAGGCTGATCCATGTGGTGGACTAAAGCTATTGCTTGTTGGTGTGTTGGTGAGTGGCTGAGTGGCATGGGGACAGAGATCATACTGGGGAGACACTGTCAAGCAAAGGTAACTGAATCCCTGACAGCTGAAATAAAGTAACTGGCCAGACCTAATTACGTGCTGTCAAGATGAAACCAAGGGCAACATAGAGATTGGTGTATCTTTTCAGGACCAGAAATCTAGGATAGATCAGAATAAGCTTCTAGAAGAATTCTTTTTAAAAAGAATGTAAGCCCTGTCAAGGAGAAATGACTCCTGTGGAGTGATTTGAAGAAGGTAGACATGGACATAACACACAACGATGGTCCGTTCCGGATGACATGGAGTCTGGCCAAGAGCGGGAAACCAATGTGGTGACTGGACATTGAGCACCATGAAGAAAGAAAGTTATTGCAGATATAGAGGAAGGAGAATGGCGTCGGTGGCCTGGAAGGTGAATTTCCCCTTCACTTCCATTGGTGAATCCTTGTTGGGCTAGGATTGCTTTAGACCCAACACCCTAACAGGAACGTGTCCACGTGTGCTTGTCCAAAAAGTGCAAGTCCTATAGACATTCCAGAGTAGTCTGATCAATAAGAAAATTCATACTAGAAAAAACCACTCTCCAAAGCTATGTAGAAAAGTCCCCAGGAAATCTGCTCAAGGGCCATGAGAACAAATACCCAGCTAGCGTTGCTCCAACTGGTCAGGGAAGATGGCACCATGTGGACTTATTGAGGACCAGCAAGAACTGTATGGTTGAGTGAATGCTAAAGCCGAAGTGGACTGCCAGAAGCGGATTTTCTTAGATTTGAGGTCAGAGTTGCTGGTCTTTGATTTCCTTCACCTGCCTACGTGAGAGTATTATTTTTGCCTTCTTTACCCCTAATCCCCATCCTTGAGACCTCCCCTTCTTTCCCCAACTTCTCATACCTAATAGTTCTCTTGCCTGGACCTAGCCTTCTGAGGACCTTAATTCAGTTGTAAACATGACTTGTTCATTATATGACATGTTCAATTACAGTTCGATTGTATCCCCTTCCCCCCGATTGTTAGTTGCCTGGTCATTTCTAATACCAGCTGTTAGGGAACGCTCAGCTCTCTATCTTTGGAGAAACTCATTCGTTTCTCTGCCAGTTGGTTTCTGTAGTATCTCCAATGACTTACAGAGATTTCCTTAGACCTCTCCACAGTTAATTCCCAGTGCCGGGCTCCTCCAAGATTTTCGTTTGCTTCTCTAATCTCTGGATTCCTCCAGCATTTTTCTTTGCTTCTGTAGTTCTTGGTTTTTGGGGGGATCAGTTGGGTTGCTTTGTCACTTTGTGGGTGCAGGGTAGGTGTCTTTCCCTTAATTCATGACGTCCAGAGGCACAGTGGCCAGAAAGCCTTGTCAGAACTTTGAAATGTTATAGACATGCTCACTATGGCACATTTTGTCATTAATGCTAGACCATGACCACAACACATTTACTGTTAGAGAACTGGGGTTAATCTGCTAATCAACGTTTCTCTAGTAACTGACAGCAATGCCGCAAGATCAGTTTATGTTACCAGGACTCGCTTGGGACCTGGTGAGCCTTTTTTCCTAGAGCCCCTACCTCTGTTTCCCTCTTTCTCGTTTACTTTGTGCAACCCTCTTTTCCTCTCTTTCTTCCCCATCCCTCGTTCCTGAGAGCCTTTCCATCCCTCTTTTCCCTCTTTTCTCTTCCTCCTCATATGTGGCCTTATTAGGGAGAGTCAAGTATGGTCAGACTTCAGTTTGGATTAGCATTTCCTTTAAATAGACATTAATGTGGCAATCACATAATTGAATGCGTAACTTGTCATGTGACAGAATCTTAGTTTTACCTTACGGATTACTGGTCATTATTCTAAAGCAGTAAGCCTTGGTCTCAATAAGCAATGGTTGACTAATTTAGGGTATTTGGAAACTTGTTAAAGAAGTCTCTGCACCAGTGTGTCTTAGAAGAAGATAAGCCCTGTCTCATAAAGCAATGACACAGCTTCTGATTTAAAACCTTCCCGCCCTTTATATTCGAGAGCATTGCTAAATCTCACAATTAGTTAGATCTTTGCCTGTAAAGAGAGGAAAAAAACAACAAAAACCATTGCATACTCCACTGCTCTGTGACCATCTCAAAGATTATGTGATTAACTCAGCTGCAGTGGGTGGCTAATTGGCTGAGCTTTTATCTTCACACCACCAACTATGTCGAGGATTATAGGGAATAGGAAGTTGTTTAGAGTTTGAGGTGGTGGTTGTATGTCAGGAAGGATATATTAACAAGCAGACCCATTGCTAAAATCAAAAGAAGGTGATAATGAAATGGCTACATTTTCTCAGAGTGCAGATTTTTAACATTTGATTTTAGAGATAGACTTTTCTCTTGCACTACTGACAAACCATGGTTATTTCCAGTGTCTAATTCATATCACTGTATTGGTAGTCAAGATGGGCTAAAGAAA
Source organism: Trachypithecus francoisi (assembly GCF_009764315.1). Lineage (NCBI taxonomy): Eukaryota > Metazoa > Chordata > Mammalia > Primates > Cercopithecidae > Trachypithecus > Trachypithecus francoisi. The sequence continues at coordinate 62,779,473 of NW_022681466.1, forward strand.
AATATACATTAAATTCTAGCATTAAAAATGCTCCTCCCCATTTTAAACTGTTGAATGTTTTATTTCAATTTAAATCTTGGTTTATAAGAAGGATGATTTATGTCCCATAGTACTTAGATTTCCTGAAGAATCATTGATTTGTACTTCATATTGCTTCATGTTGTTAGCACGTGACCAACCTACTCTTCTAGAAGAAGGAAGTGGCTAAGGAATATACATCCATATCATAAACCCCCTTCTGTCTTTTATTTATGTCCCTGAAATACAGGGACTTCCTAGCTTTTCTGACATGCAAGGGTGTGCTGAAATCAGTACAGATTTGCTTTGTCCTCTAAGTGAATGTAGGGATAGTTGAACCCCAAGAAGTTATTAAGTGCAGTCAAGAATATTATAATTTCCTGCTAGTTTAATGAAAAATAGGTAAGGAAGCAAAAATGTGGTGAAGCAAACCTTCCTTCATTAAGTAGATCTTTTTTTTTTTTTTTTTTTTTTTTTTTTTTGAGACGGAGTCTCGCTCTGTCGCCCGGACTGGAGTGCAGTGGCCAGATCTCAGCTCACTGCAAGCTCCGCCTCCCGGGTTTACGCCATTCTCCTGCCTCAGCCTCCCGAGTAGCTGGGACTACAGGCGCCCGCCACCTGGCCCGGCTAGATTTTTTTTTGTATTTTTAGTAGAGACGGGGTTTCACCGTGTTAGCCAGGATGGTCTCGATCTCCTGACCTCGTGATCCGCCCGTCTCGGCCTCCCAAAGTGCTGGGATTACAGGCTTGAGCCACCGCGCCCGGCCTCATTAAGTAGATCTTTATTGAGTGCCTGTTATGTGCTATACACTGATACTGGAAGTGTAGTGGTAAAAACTACAAAAGCACCTACTTTTTGCAGTTGAGCTACGTACGGTCCAGGGAGAGAGACAGGCATGAAATAAAGAACCATATAATCAGTAAAATATATTCAAAAAAATAGATTATATTTTGAGAGCATATTAGTGGGAAGCTGATTTAGCTAGGGAGACTATGGTTAATACTGAACTGTTTTTCTTTTTTGCAAGTGTGTATTTTGTCTCTTGGTCTATATTTTAAATACCTCAAGGACAGAGACCAAAGCCTAGCACAATTTTTAATAAATAATTGCTCAATGAATGAGCGTCTTCACACACGTTTCTGTATCTGCAGTAACATCCAGCCCAGAGTTGGGTATACAGCAGGTGTGTTGTTGATTCAGCACGTTTTTGTTGACGGAAAGGTTAACTGAGCCAGGAGGCGATAGACGGTGTTAACAAACCTGCGAATGTCACACTTTTAATACATGAAAGCTTTTTTGCCTGCCTCATGTAAAGTCTGTCACGTAAAGCTGCCTCCGAGCTTCAGGTTGCTTCCTTCTCTGGGCTGTGCTCTCATGACACAAGGCCTGCGTGTTCCCCATGACTGGAGAAGAATGAGGGTGTGGAGAACTCATATCCGTCTTCTATGCTTTGGCCTGCAAGTTTCACACACTCAGCCCCTTGGCCATAGCTAGTCACGTGGCTCCAACCTAGCTGTGAGGGCGGCTGGGGGATGTAATCTTTCTGTATACTCAAGAGGAGGGCCTGGTGAAGCATGAGCTTTATCTCTGCCTCCTTGATTATTTTGGGTAGTTTGATGGAAAGACAAATAGCTTTGGTACATAGTCTTGCTGCTTTCTTCTTGAGCAACAACTAGAATCAGAAGTTACTGAAACCACGCAAGGTGGACTAAGAGGTGTCTATGGGGGGGTTAGTTTGTCATTTATAATGCCTGTTCTTGGCCAGGTGCGGTGGCTCGCGCCTGTCATCCCAGCACTTTGGGAGGCCAAGGCGGGTGGATCATGAGGTCAGGGGTTTGAGACTAGCCTGGCCAACATGGTGAAACCCCATCTCTACTAAAAAAATAAAAAAATTAGCCGGGCATGGTGGCGGGCACTTGTAATCCCAGCTACTCAGGAGGCTGAGGCAGGAGAATCTCTTGAAACCAGAAGACAGAGGTTGCAGTGAGCTGAGATCGCGCCACTGCACTCCAGCTTGGGCAACAAGAGCGAAACCCCGTCTCAAAAAAAAAAGTCCATTCTTGCAGAGTTCAGAGTTTACTCAGGAAGGGGAAATGTACACAAAGACAGATCACAGCACAGTGGAATTAGTGCAGATGGGTGTGTAGAAGCGTGATGAAGACCAGAAGGGAAGGTCGTTTCTTCAGCGTTCAGGGGAGGAGGACAAAGAAGTCTGGAAAAGAAGGTTGTGCTTATTGTCCTGACCCACTCTGACTGATGTTTGTTAAGGGGGTGCCTGGGTTTAGCTCTCAAGACTAGTGTAGCAGTTGGCTGCCCTCAACCACGTATAACAGATAACCCTACTCAAAATGGCTTAACTAGGGAAAAATGTCCCATGAAATAAGTTGCAAGTTAGAGAAGTGAGAGGGTTGATTGACAGCCCAGTGGTGCCATCAGGGCTTCGGGTTCTTGCTCTCTCTTCATTTCCCTTTGCCTCCCAATACTCAGTGTTGGCTTTGCCTTCTGAGTGACTCCTCTCGTGGTCTCAGAATAGCTACGGCAGTTCCCAGCCACACTCCAAGCATAACAATAGAAGAGAAAGGAGAATGTGTTTTGCATGAGTAATATAATTCATATGGCTAAGACATCTACAAAGCATTGAACAGGACTCAGTGAAAAATCTTCCCACTATGTCTCCTCCTCCTCAACATAAGTAATTACTCTCAATAATTTTTGGCATATCCTTCCAGGGTTCTCTTAAGCGCATACCAGCAAATAGGAATGTATTATTTCTCTCCATCTTACACACTTGATAACATATCATACATAGCATTCTACAACACTCTTTGTCACCTGATCAAATATCTTGGAGATTTTCCCAATCGTGACATAAGGTTTTGTGGTTAGTTTTTGTAGCCTTATAATATTTCATTGTATGCATTTACTGTCATTTATTTAACTAGTCTCATATATATGAGTATTGTTTTCAGTCTTTTCTATTACAAAACTATAGTAGTGAGGGATTTTGCATATGTGAAAGTATATCTCTAGGTAAGTTCTTAGAAGTAGGATGACTAGAGGCCGGGCATGGTGGCTCACGCCTGTAATCCCAGCACTTTGGGAGGCCAAGGCGGGCGGATCATGAGGTCAGGAGATCAAGACCATCCTGGCTAACACGGTGAAACTAAATACACTAAAAACACCAAAATACAAAAATCTCTACTAAAAATACAAAAAATTAGCCAGGTGTGGTGGCGGGTGCCTGTAGTCCCAGCTACTTGGAAGGCTGAGGCAGGAGAATGGCGTGAACCCGGGAGGCAGAGTTTGCAGTGAGCCGAGATTGTGTGTCTGCACTCCAGCCTGGGTGACAGAGCAAGACTCTGTCTCAAAAAAAAAAAAAAAAAAAGTAAGATGGCTGGGTCAGAGGGTATGTGCATTCGTAATTGCAATAGCATTTCACAAGTTATTTTCTAGCAGGGTAGAACCAATCTAGACTCGTGCCAGCAATTCACGTGAGTGCTTGTTTCCCAACAGTCTTTCCCAAAGAATGTTGTTACTTTCCTATCCAATCCAAACTAACATATAAAGAGAGCTTTATATAGTAATATCTTAGTAGAGTTTTATGTAATTATTACGTATAACTATAGTGAACCAAGGTTATAAAGACATTCTCTTGTGTTTTTTTTCTGGTACTTTTGTGGTTTTATAACTGTTAAATCTTTGATCCCTTTGGAATTTAATTGGTGAAGAGTATGAATCCTGCATTTTTCCTACTTAGCTCTATTCTATTTTTGTGACTGACTACATTTTTTACTCAGTAGTTCATTTTCTCATCTTCAAATGGAAGATGCTGCATTATCATAGAATACATTCCCATATGTATTTTGATCTATGTCTGGACTTTGTAATGTGTTCCATTGGTCCTTCTGTCTACTTACATGCTAGTACCACATTTTCTAAAATATGGATACTTTAAGTTTTAATATATGATAGGACAAATCTGCCATTAAACTTCTTTTTAAGAGTTTGGCTTTTTTTTCTTTTTTTTGGAGACAGAATCTCACTCTGTCGTCAGGCTAGAGTGCAGTGGTGCAATCTCGGCTGACTGCAACCTCCGCCTCCTGGGTTCAAGCGATTCTCCTGCCTCAGCCTCCCAAGTAGCTGGAATTACAGGTGCCCGCCACCACGCCCAGCTAATTTTGGTATTTTTAGTAGAGACGGGGTTTCACCATGTTGGCAGGGTGGTCTCAATCTCTTGACCTCATGATCCACCCACCTTGGCCTCCCAAAGTGCTGGGATTACAGGCGTGAGCCACCGCGCCTGGCTGAGTTTTGCTTATTTTTTAACACGAATTCTAGAATCAGCTAATGTAATTCCATAAGACAGAACAATTCTTTAAAAAAAAAAAATTGGGATTGTGTTAAATCTTGAAATCCCTTACAATGTTGAATTTTCTCATCCAAGATCATGGAATTTTTTTTGTTTGTTTGTCTCTCCAAGGCATTTTTCAGGTCTTTCAGTAACATTTTCTTCAAAAAAGTATAACATGTTTCTCGTCAAATTTATTTGTTTTTTAAATCTTTTTGGTTGCTCTTTTAAATCCAAGTTTTTTAAATTGTACTTTTCTATTGTTTATCTGAAAACTGTTGATAATTAATATCTGCTATTAATATTAAAGTCACTTTTTTTTTTTTTTTTTTTTTGAGACCGAGCCTAACTCTGTCACCCAGGCTGGAGTGCAGTGGTGCGATCTCAGCTCACTGCAAGCTCTATCTCCCAGGTTCACGTCATTCTCCTGCCTCAGCCTCCTGAGTAGCTGGGACTACAGGCGCCCACCACCATGCCTGGCTAATTTTTTATATTTTTAGTAGAGACAGGGTTTCACTGTGTTAGCCGGGATGGTCTCGATCTCCTGACCTCGTGATCCACCCGCCTCGGCCCCCCAAAGTGCTGGGATTACAGGCTTGAGCCACCACGCCTGGCCTAAAGTCACTTTCTTAATTCTCTAATAGCTTTTGGCATTTTTTCTCTTTTTTTTTTTTTTTTTTTGTATTTTTTAGTTATTTGTTTTTAAAGAGCAATGAAACGCTTCCTGGAAGCTTCCTAATTGACTTTGGCTCAAAATCAAAATAGACTGTTGTACCACATGACCATATTATACCAAAAATTATGGGAGAATGGGATTTCTGTGATTGACTAGCTTAGTTCAGGAGGGAGATATTCTTGAGCTGAGGATGAGGATGAGGTTATGGTCTCTGAGCAGTAGAGCCCTGAAGAAAGTTGAGGTTCTGATAACAAGGAAGATGAGACATAATGACGTTGGGTAGGCAAGTTGTAGTGTCTGTATCATCTCTTCTCTGCAACTCCCTAAGCAACTGCAACTCTCTTCTTGAAGTTTCTTCAAGAACCAGAGACTCAAGGTTCAATTCTTTGACCTTATTAAGAACCTTCATTTCTTGTCACTTCTCCTTTCATTGAAATCCCAGAGAGGTAGTAACTCGCTGACCTTTTGTGTTATTTTATTTAGGCTCAAATGAACCTAAGTCATTACTTTAAGTCTCCAATTCACTTTTTAAATTTTTTTTGAGACGGAGTCTCCCTTTGTCATCCAGGCTGGAGTGCAGTGGCACGATCTCGGCTCATTGCAAGCTCCGTTTCCCGGGTTCACACCGTTCTCCTGCCTCTGCCTCCTGAGTAGCTGGGACTACAGGCACCAGCCACTGCGCCCGGCTGATTTTTTTGTATTTTTAGTAGAGACGGGGTTTCACCGTGTTAGCCAGGATGGTATCGAACGCCTGACCTGTGATCCGCCCGTCTCGGCCTCCCAGAGTGCTGGGGTTACAGGTGTGAGCCACCGCTCCCGGCCTCCAATTCACTTTTTAAAGAAGCTGGGATGTTTACACCCATCACTTGTCTTCCTGAAGAGGTTTAGGAGAAGTACTTTCAAAGTGCAAGCAGTTTTTTTTTGTTTTGTTTCATTTTGTTTTGAGATGGAGTCTCGCTCTATCACCCAGGCTGGAGCAGTGGCGCGATCTTGGCTCACTGCAGCCTTCACCTCCGAGGTTCTAGCAATTCTCCTGCCTCAGCCTCCCAAGTAGCTGGGATTACAGGCACATATCACCATGCCCAGTTCATTTTTGTATTTTTAGTAGAGATGGGGTGTCACCAAGTTGGCCAGGCTGGTCTCGAACTGCTGACCTCAGGTGATCCACCTGCCTCGGCCTCTGAAAGTGCTGGCATTACAAGGCATGAGCCATCGTGCCCAGCCTGTAAAGTTGTTTTTTTTTTTTTTTTTTTTTTGAGATGGAGTCTCACTCTGTCACCCGGGCTGGAGTGCAGTGGCCGGATATCAGCTCACTGCAAGCTCTGCCTCCCGGGTTCACGCCATTCTCCTGCCTCAGCCTCCTGAGTAGCTGGGACTACAGGCGTCCGCCACCTCGCCCGGCTAGTTTTTTTGTATTTTTTAGTAGAGACGGGGTTTCACCGTGTTAGCCAGGATGGTCTCGATCTCCTGACCTCGTGATCCGCCCGCCTCGGCCTCCCAAAGTGCTGGGATTACAGGCTTGAGCCACCGCGCCCGGCCTGCAAACAGTTTTAACGTGACACATTTATACAGTTTCATAGAGCTGGTTTCTTCTGCAGACAGATAATCTTGTATATATTTTGTTAATTCTTGTTTAATTCTATTTTGAGAAGTAGTAGCTTCTGGCTTTGTCTACACGTTCTGGAGAAATGTTAGTAGATAATTTGGTGCAAGGACTAATAGAATGACAAAGGGAGTATTTGAAATAGGAACTGACCAGAAACATGTGGAATGTATGTTGCCTTAGCACATTTTTTCCACTGTTTATGCTGCATCAACTTTTTTGCTTCACAGTGTATCTTGAAGATGATGAGGCAGAATGTTGAGGGTAATACTGTTAACTAATGGTCTGATGCTAGCCATATAATGTGTACCGTGACCATGTTTTCTTGGAGAGAAAAACTAGGTATGTCATATGATGAAGTATTTTTTTTGGGACTCTTCTTGGTGGAGGAGGCGGTTTGGTTGATAGTGTTAGGCCATAATGTTGACCATTCCAGTGGTTTACGGGAATGAATGTTTGTTTTTGAAGAATGTTTTTTAAATATAAATTTATTTTTAAAGTAATTTATTACATTGTTAAACTGTACAAAAGCATAATCAATGAAAATTCAGGCTCCTTCTACTTCTCACCTACAATTTGCCATTTTCTTCCCCAGAAGCAGCCACTTTTAATAGCTTTCTGTTTGTGTGCCCTTCCGGAGGGATTCTCCATGTATCCAAGGATATATGCGCAGGCCCGTATTCCCAGTCTCTGTTCCAACTTGTTTGTGTGTGTGTGTGTTTTTTTTTGAGACGGAGTCTCGCTGTGTCGCCCAGGCGGGAGTGCAGTGGCCGGATCTCAGCTCACTGCAAGCTCCGCCTCCCAGGTTTACGCCATTCTCCTGCCTCAGCCTCCCGAGTAGCTGGGACTACAGGTGCCTGCCACCTCACCCGGCTAGTTTTTTGTATTTTTTAGTAGAGACGGGGTTTCACCGTGTTAGCCAGGATGGTCTTGATCTCCTGACCTTGTGATCCACCCGTCTCGGCCTCCCAAAGTGCTGGGATTACAGGCTTGAGCCACCACGCCCGGCCCTTGTTTGTGTTTTTTTTTTTTTTTAAAAAAAACAGAAATTATAATATAATATGCATTCTTTACTGCACGTCATCTTTTTTGCTTAACAGTATATCTTGGAAATGACGAAGTAGAAGGTTTCAGTACTCTTAAATATCTTGAAACTACCTGAGAACTTGACAGTGTAACTATTTGAAGTTTTTAGGTTAAGTATGTTCTCACAAGACTGATTATCACCAGGAGAGATCTCTGTAGCTACTTAGTCCGGATTTTTTTTTTTTCCCCTCACCGTGGGATAGGAAAGGAAGCTCTGTTAACAGCCTGACTTCCAAATAGAGACTAAATGTAAAGAAAGATTATCTCTCTGGATGACTGATGGAGCAAATAAAACCAGAGACCTTGAGATCTGAACAAATGGTCATTGCAACTCCATGTCATTGATCAAGTCAAGAAACGTATCCAGCCATTATCATGTGAAAGAGAATGAAGCATAGCCTGTCCACACGTGGTTAGCAGCAGCAACCTGGTAGTTTCTCTCCTCAGCAGGTTTTAAAAGCTAGGCAACAAAGAGAAATCAAATGAAAAAATTGTAAGGCTGCTATCATCGTACCTTTTTTAAAAAAAAATCATGAAATCTGTAGAAATAAGTAAAATGAAAGATGTATGAGACTTCTACATTGAAAACTATAAAACATTATTTAGGGAAATTAAGTAAAACTAGATATAGAGTAGTCCCCTGCTTAAGTGCAGAGGACACGTTCTAAGACCCTCAGTGGATTCCTGAAAGCTTGGGTAGTACTGAGCCCTGTATACGCTATGTTTTTACTTGTGAATACTTGCCCATGGTAAAGTTTTACTTATCAATTAGGCACAGTAAGAGATTACCATCAATAACTAATAGTAAAATAGAGCAGTCATAACAGTATACTCTAGTAGAAGTTATGAGCGTATAATCTCTTTCTCAGAATATCTTATTGTCTGTAATGTTTTCAGAGTGTGGGTAACTGAAACTCTGGAAAGCAAAACTTTGAATAAGTCAGGGTGGGGTCTTACCATGCTCAGATCTCTTCAGTCTCTGTACCTTGTTCAGAGAGTGGGAGACTCAATATTGTAAAGTCGTCAGTTCTCTCAAGATTGATTTATAGAGTTAGAGCAAACCCACTTACAGTCCCCAGCCAGATTTTTGTTTCCGTTTTGTCACTTGAGAAGCTGACTGCAGCCACTGTTTATATGGTTAATGCAAAAAGACAAGAGCTGAGACAATTTTGAAGAACAAAAAGGCCGGAGGACTCACGTGACCAGTTATCCAGACTCACCTTAAAGCTGTAGTGTGGTGTTAGCACGAGGATAGGTAAATAAACTAGTGGAACAAAAGAGAGGCTTCAGAAGCAGTTTCACATACATATTGTCACCTGATTTATGACAGAGGTAGTCTTTTCAATAAATGGCATTATGTCAACTGGATATCCACCTGGAAAAAATGAATCTTGGCCTCTGCTATCACCCTACATAAGAAATAATTCCAAAAGGATTATAGATCTAAATGTGAAGGGTTGAACCAGAGAGCTTTTAAAAGAAAACAAGAGAACATTTTTATGATCTTGGGATAGCCAAAGATTTCTTAACCAGGCCACAAAACATACTAACCATAAAGGAAACAAGTGATAAGTTGGATTTCATTAAAATAAAAAGTTCTCTTTATCAAAAGATACCACAGACATTGAAAGATAAGCCACAGAATGAAAATCTGTATTTGTAGGACATATATTAATATTTGACATGGGAAATGTATCTTGGATATATGAAGAATCCCTATAAATCAGGAAAAAGGCAAGCAACCTGTTAGAAAAACATAGGTAAAAGACTTGAATTTCACAAAAGAGGATATTGAATGGCTGATGAACATAAGAAAAGGTGTTCAACTTCACTGGTCATCAGGTAATTGCAAAGTCAAGTCGTGATGTCATACCATTATAGTACAAGAATGGCTGAAATTAAAATGACGGACATATCAAGTGTTGCTAGGACGTGGAGCAGCTGGAGTTCTCATACACTACTGCTGGGACTGTAAATTGTCCCTCTTTGGAAAACCACATTTGCTGAAATGGAAAACCGTATTTGCTGAAATGGAATTATACGAAAGGCATGTACAAGAATGTGTATAGCAGTGCTATTTTTTTTTCTGTTTTTTCTTTTTTAGAGAGAGGATCTTGCTGTGTTGCCCAGGCTGGAGTACAGTGGCTATTCACAGATGCAGTCATAGTGCACTGTAACTTCAAGGTCCTAGGCTCATGTGATTCTCCCACCTCAGCCTCCAGAGTAGTTGGGACTACAGGTGTCTCTGTTTACAGTGCTTTTCTTAGTAGTCCCACCTGGAAATAACCCAATGAGCATCTATAGTATAATGAATAAATACATCATGGCGTGTTGATACAATGATGTCACACAGCAAATGAGAACAATCTGCAATTATACACCACACCATGGATGGATCTCAGGCATCATGTTGAGTGGACTAAGCCAGATAGAGTTCATACAGTTTATACTGTATAATGCCACTCCTATAAAGGCAAGACTTACAATGTCATAAATCACGAAAGTGGTTCTCTTTGGGGGAAGTAGTGACTAGCAGGGCTCCTGGGGTTCTGGTAATACTGCGTTTCTTGCTGTGGGTAGTGGTTGACTGTGGATATTCACTTTGTGAATCGTCTTTGAGCTGGGGATTTTTCTGTTTGTATGTTCTACTTGAATTAAAGAATAAGTACAAATATATGCATTTATATACTACATGTACATGTATTACACGTGTGAGTAGATACGGTTATATTTGAATACATACATACATATACTTGCATGCATACGCGTACAGATAACTGCACACGTGCACGCGCGCACAAACACGCACACACTCTCTCTCTCTCAGAGCTATGTCCTGAACAGACCACAAGATGGAGATGTCAGTCAACAGAAGGGTACACTTAGCCCGTCCTAGTTGCTAGATTTTGAAAAGTTAGGGGTTTTCTCCCTGTAAAGTTAAGACAGAATGTTAAGATTGCTTGTATGATACTTGTTAACTTTAGGATAGGAATTGTATCACCCTCCAGTTCTTTCTGTAACCTTTTCCCTCTTCCCTCTGTGTCACCATAAGCCCGTTGGTCATTTTTATATTTCCCCCGTTATGACTGTAGATTCTGCCTGATCCCCACTTCATTTACTCTTGTTTCTTTCTCTCTCTTTCGCCTTCTTTTCTTGCCTTTTTCTTTCATATTTTTTTCTTGTATTTCTCTTTCCCTCTGGAAAAAATGCTTGATTTTGGCATTTCTTGATTTTAGTTTTTATCTCCTATTCTTGATTTTTTTTTTTTTTTTAAAGAAAAGGGATGCTTTTATTTATTTATTTATTTATTTATTATACTTTAAGTTCTAGGGTACATGTGCATAACGTGCAGGTTTGTTACATATGTATACTTGTTGCATGTTGGTGTGCTGCACCCATCAACTCGTCATTTATATCAGGTATAACTCCCAATGCAATCCTTCCCCCCTCCCCCTCCCCCCTCCCTGTGATAGGCCCCGGTGTGTGATGTTCCCCTTTCCGAGTCCAAGTGATCTCATTGTTCAGTTCCCACCTATGAGTGAGAACATGCGGTGTTTGGTTTTCTGTTCTTGTGATAGTTTGCTGAGAATGATGGTTTCCAGCTGCATGTCCCTACAAAGGACGCAAACTCATCCTTTTTTATGGCTGCATAGTATTCCATGGTGTATATGTGCCACATTTTCTTAATCCAGTCTGTCACTGATGGACATTTGGGTTGATTCCAAGTCTTTGCTATTGTGAATAGTGCCGCAATAAACATACGTGTGCATGTATCTTTATAGCAGCAAGATTTATAATCCTTTGGGTATATACCCAGTAATGGGATGGCTGGGTCATATGGTACTTCTATTTCTAGATCTTTGAGGAATTGCCATACTGTTTTCCATAATGGTTGAACTAGTTTACAGTCCCACCAACAGTGTAAAAGTGTTCCTGTTTCTCCACATCCTCTCCAGCACCTGTTCTTTCCTGACTTTTTGACACATGAAAAAATGCTCATCATCACTGGCCATCAGAGAAATGCAAATCAAAACCACAATGAGATACCATCTCACACCAGTTAGAATGGCAGTCATTAAAAAGGGATGCTTTTAATACCTCTTTCTAATAGTTTCTACTTAAGTTGCCATTTACTTTTGTAGATCTTTGTTTTCCTATTAGCTTCTCTTTCCGTATTCCCTCCCTGCTTCCATCATGGGAATAAAATAGGTAATCCACATGCTACATGCTCATTATAACAAGTCAAAAGAGCCGGGCGCGGTGGCTCATGCCTGTAATCTCAGCACTTTGGGAGGCCGAGGTGGGCGGATCATGAGGTCAGGAGATCGAGACCATCCTGGCTAACATCGTGAAACCTCGTCTCTACTAAAATACAAAAACTTAGCTGGGCGTGGTGGCGGGCGCCTGTAGGTCCAGCTACTCGGGAGGTTGAGGCAGGAGAATGGCGTGAACCCGGGAGGCGGAGCTTGCAGTGAGCCGAGATCACGCCACTGCACTCCAGCCTGGGTGACAGAGCAAGACTCCGTCTCAAAAAGAAAAAAAAAAAAAGTTTCCAACTTGTGTTTTCTTTAAGTAAAAATTTGTAAGAAATTAAGAAACCTGTTCTTTGTTGAAAATAAAAGAATTATTTCTGCTTCTTCTCTATTTACCAATCAATTTTTAATATATTACAGTCATCCCTAAGCATACGTGAGTGTTGGTTCCAGGACATGCATGTAGGACGCATGTGGAGTGGGGGCTTCTTAGGCCTCAACACTCCCACATGTATATTACTTTTTTCTTTCTGATATGGTGTTATAACTCAAGGGATTACTTTTTTGGTTTATAAATGAGGAGACTGATTCTTAAGAGAAGTCGTTGTGCCCAAGGTGAATCAATGGAAGAGAGAGAACCAGAACTCAAGTCCTCTCATCCTTTGACCTGGGTTTTGTCTCTTGGGCTTTTGAAATCTTACAGTGATTCCCTTTTAGGGGCTCTCATGTGTTCCTTTCCCACTGGCTTTGAGTACCTTCATCTTTCACACTTGCAGAGACGGTATTACCCTGTTCGTAGGGACGGTATTCCACCAGGTGTTGAAGTGGCATATTGCTCAGTTTGCCTTGTGTGATTCTGTGGAAGGAGTAAAGGATTTGGTATTCGACAACCAGGGTTTGAGTTTTAACTACACATCATTTTCAGGAAAATGAAGGTAACCATGACTCCTCTAACGGTTGTGACATCCAAATGAGATAAATCTCTTTGTAAACTGGAAAGTGTTCCATAGACATTAATGAACGATAGCACTCACCGTCTTAGAAGAAGGGAGTACAAAGATAGCAGGCCGTGTGGGGATGTCTTTCTATCTTGCACAGAACAACTGTGGACCATACATGATAGCGTGTAGTGCCACTTTGTGTGGTATGAACCATAAATGATCTGGGAGATTAGAAAATGGAGAAATCAGTGTGAGGGGGAGGAAGCTGAGAAGGTCATGTCTTTATACCACATACTTTCTATCTTGTGTAGTTTCTTGAATCCTGCTCTTTCAAGGGTGGTAGTTTCCATACCAGTCTGCACATCGGTGCCCAGCTGATTGCATAAAAGTCACCCGAGGGAGCTTATACGTCCCTGGGCCCTGCTCGCAGAGGGAAAGGATGGCATGGTTAAAAGCATGGTGTTGGCCAGGCACGGTGGCTCATGCCTGTAATCCCAGTGCTTTGGGAGGCCGAGGCGGATGGATCACTTGAGGTCAGGAGTTCAAAACCAGCTCGGGCAACACGGTGAAACTCCGTCTCCACCCAAAATACAAAAAATTAGCCAGACATGGTGGTGCGTGCCTGTAGTCCCAGCTACTAGGGAGGCTGAGGTAGGAGAATCGCTTGAGCCCAGGAGGCCGAGGTTGCAGTAAACCAAGATTGTGCCACTGCACTCTAGCCTGGGTGACAGAGTGAGACCCTATCTCAAAAAAAAAAAAAAAGAAAGCATAGGTGTCCATCTTGATAATTTGCTTTCTTAGATATGAGGTAGATGAATTGGTGTAATAATGGCAAGGTTATTGAGGTGGAAATGATGGCTATGTAGGCGTTCCTTGACTTTTGTATGTCTTGAATGGTATGCATTATTCATTGACGCCCTTTGCCATGGTCTGAATAGTAGTGTCCCCCCAAGACTCATATGTTAGAACCTAATCCCCAATGTGATAGTATTAAGAGGTGAGACCTTTGGGGAAGTAAGTCATGAGGGCTCTGCCCTCAAGAATAGGATTAATACCCTTATAAAAAAAGATTGAAGGGAGCTTTCTTGCCCCTTTGGACATGTGAGAACATGTGGAAGGCACCACCCATAGAGCAGAGAAAAAGTCCTCACCAGATGTCGTATCTGCTTATGCCGTGCTCTTGGACTTCCCGGCCTCCAGAACTGTGAGCAGTAAATGTCTGTGGTTTATAAATTGCCCAGTCTCAGGTATTTGGTTATAGCAGCCTGAAAGGACTGAGATAGAAATTGGTACCAGAAATGGATACAAATTTGTACATTGTATGTTGTTTTTCTCCCTTGTGTACCTTCTTGAATCCTGTCTTTAGAACAGCAATTTCCATATCAGTCTGCACATTGGCACCCAGCTGGTTGCGTAAAAGTTACCCGAGGGAGCTTCCACATTCCAGAGGGAAAAGATGCCAGGATTGAAAACGTGGATGTCCATCTTAAAATGTGGTAATTTTAGACATAAGTTAGATGAATTAGTATAATAAAAAGTAAGGTCACTTAGGTGAAAAATGATGACGATGTAGGTGGTCCTTGGCTTTTGTGCATCTTGAATGCGTAAGCATTATTCACTGATGCTCTTAAATGGCCTTTTCATGCCTAATTTGGATTTTTGTATATCAGCTGCCAAACACACATTTCTGTTAATATTGATGGTGGCACTGCCTGCCAGCCGATAATTTTGTTTCACTGGACTCGCATCTTTGTTCATAGAACAGTGTTGATGTGCACAATTGGTTGAATATTTTATTGCATTTTACCTTTACTTTATAAAATGAGCGAGAATGGAAACAAATACAGTAAAGTGAAAATAGTAATGTTGAGACAAAGATGGAAATCATTAGGCATGCCAAATGCCTAAAGCAAATGTAGATTGCTCATCTCGACTGGACACTCATCAGATTTATCATAACTGGGTTTGGTTGTGAAGAGCCAACTGGAAGAAGATGCAGAGTTGTTATTGCAGATGGTGTCAAAAAGGCATGGCTCTAGGAACACCCACTCCCTCATATTATGTAAGTTCTGTTGACCTCTGCACATCTGTTTCTCTTTATACATGTGTATGTATATATATGTACATATATATTTACTTGACATATAATTGTACATATTTATGGGGTACAGTGTGATTTTTTTTTTTTTTTTCGAGATGGACAACAGAGTCTCGCTGTGTTGTCCAGGCTGGAGTGCAGTGGTGCAATCTCGGCTCACTGGCCTTTTGGCCTGCCTCTCTGACTGCAACCTCTGCCTCCTGGGTTTAAGTGATTCTCCTGCCTCAGCCTCCCAAATTGCTGGGACTACTGGCACACGCCACCACACCTGGCTAATTTTTTGTATTTTTAGTAGAGACGGGGTTTCACCATGTTAGCCAGGATGGTCTCGATCTCCTGACCTCGTGATCCGCCCACCTTGGCCTCCCAAAGTGCTGGGATTACAGGCGAGAGCCACCGAGCCTGGCTTACAGTGTGATATTTTGATACATGTATATATGTGTAATGATCAAATCGGGGTGATTAGCATACCTGTAACCTCAAACCTGTATCATTTCTTCATGTTGATAACATTCATAATCCTCTCTTCTAGCTATTCAAAAAACATTAAGTTTTCATTTGCTATATTCCCCTTAGTATGCCACAGAACACCAGAACTCACTTCTCCCATCTAGCTGTTCTCCTGTATCCCTTAACCAACCTTTCCTTTCCCCAACCCCCTGCCCTTCCCAGCCTCTGGTAACCACTCTCCTACTCACTGCTTGTATGATATCAACTTTTTTTTAGCCTCCTCATAGGAGTGAGAACCTGTGCATTGTGGTTCTAAGCATGTTTTCGAGCATGCATCACGTAGTAAGAGAAGCTGTTTGCAATAGTTGGCCCTCCTGGATTGTTGTAGCTGAACTGTAACCAGCAGATGGCTCTCAGTCACCATAAATTTGGTAGAGCAGCTCATTCATCTTTTACTTGGAATTCTTGTTTTTCGTATATGGCCCCTTTTTGCCCCACTTCTACTTTTAAGGTACCATGACCTGCACACATTTAAGGTACAGAAGTGTTCCTTTTGTTTTTTTGTTTTTTGTTTTTTTTGCTTAAGATGGCCTGTGTGACTCTGAGGCTTAAGATGGCCTGTGTGACTCTGAGGAGCAGCGCTCTGGGGTTTCTGAAATTTGAGTTGGAGACCCATAAAAATGATGGCCTTTTCCACCCTGCATTTCTGTTCTGTGAACTGTTTCATTAAGGTTTTCATTTAATGTTAAAACTTTTTATTGGTAAATTTCGTGAGCAACGAATAGGAAAAAAATCGGGTTGCTTTTAAATTAGAACAATACTTGATTGTAATAGATTTCAAAGGCGCTATAGTGAAATTTCCTTGGATATTATGTAAGAAAGATATTTTCCTTGTTCTAGTTCTTGTTTGTTCTGGACTAATACTCAATGGAGATTATTTATTCAGTTTGAACAAAAAATATTTTGAGTATCGACTTTGCAGTAGGCACAATATTAGGCACTTGTCCTTTGAGTATTACCTCCATGAGGTCAGGTATTTGTGTCTCTTGTTCACTTACAAGTCACTAGATTAGTGCCTGATACATAGAAGATATTCAGTATTTGTCAGATGGATGGATGGATGGAAGGATGGATAGGATACAGAAAAGAACAGGACAGAGTATTTGACTGAAAGACGTTCACAGTTTAGTAAATATGGCTCCAAATATTCCTATCTAATCATGATCTCTTGAAGGACCAGTTTAACTTTGGGGTTGTTATTAGGTGCTGTGTTGAAGATGGAAAGGTAATGAAAAATTTCCTTTTCCCGAAGTTGTGTCAGTTTCTCCAAGTCACACAGGTTTGGCAATCTTTATTCCCTATATCCAGTCTATTCACCAACACTTGTGGAATTTCCCTGGAGCCACTATGTTAATTGTCCCTTTCTCTCTGTTCCCTCCTGTCACTTCCCTTGTCCAGACCCCTGTTACCTCCCACCTAAATTACCGCACTGGCCTTTTGGCCTGCCTCTCTGACTGCAGCCTCTCTTCCGTGTAATCCAGTCTGTGTATTGTTGCCAACTTCGTCTCTAAAGAATTTCTGTCAAAGAATCTATTTCTAATTGAAATTTGAGCCTCTGTGCATCTTTATATTCACAGAAAGAAACTACCAAAAAAAAGTTCTGAAAAAGAAATGACCCTTTTATATCATAGGAGCATTTTCAAATCTATAGGCAAGTCTAGTTACGAAACTTTGCAGACTCAGCTCACTCACACCCCAGCAATATCTTCTCTCAGCCTAACTGCAGTCCTCCTTGTGGTCTGTGCATGCTCAAACACTGATTTTTTTTCCAGACAAAACAAACATTTTATATAGTCACTTTGACATCTTTTTGAAACGCTAAGAAAGGCTAAAGAAAGCTCCTTCTTGGAATTCACTGCTTTTTCAATTCTGTATTCAGTTGATAAGAACGCCCTTCCTATGAACTCTAACAAGCTTCAACTTCATTTGTCTGTAGAAAGACATGGATTGTCTGTGCACCGCCCCCCCCGATATTATCATAATTTAAATAATGTACATCATTTTCTTTGGGGGATGAAAATGACATCATTTTATGTCTTTAGAAGTGATCGTGAAACTTTTTGATCAAATCTTGATAAGACAAGATATCTAATGTATTTACTAATGTGACATTTATTTGATAAGTTTCATTTATTTGAAAAGTTCCATCTTGAAATAATATGGATAGAAATCATTTATTTAAAAAAAATTCAAGTCTGTTCTAAACTTAGAAGCATAGTATTTAGCATTTCCTTTCTTTAATTTCCTTTGCAGAGGAAAAATGCCTCTTAGTTGTCATTCCAAAAGTGAGGTTGAGCTACAAGGTGTTTTACTGACTGAATCCCCTTTCAAGTAATTCTCTCCATCTGCTTGCACAGTATCAGTCTTTACTGCTGGAGTCTTGAAGGCAGGTAGCACTTGATTAAGTTTTGCTTTGCTTTCTTTTTAAAAAACATTTCAAGATAAAAATGCTAAATGCTTCTCTCATTTTGTTTTTAAGCAAGAGAGCTTAAAAACCTCAATTGTTTTCCTAGTTCTGGTTCATAAACATTTACTGAATGCTTATGCTCTGGCATATTCCGAGGCTCTGTTTTTTGGTCCTGGGGATATAAACATAACTGTCATGTGGCCTCTTCCCTCACAGAGCTCATAATTTAGGAAGGGAGACAGATGAGTAAATAACTAACTACAATCCCGCTTGATAAATGCCACGTTAGAGGTTGTGAACGCAGCACCATGGGAATACCAGCGAGTGATTGATTCAAGGGAAGGGGGATGGGGCTAGGGATCAGGAAAGCCTAAGCAGCAGAATTGACATTTGAGTTGAACCTTAGGGGAATGAATAGAATTTTGCCAGATGGACAAAGGGGGTGGGGGTGGGGACACTCCAGACTCATGCAAAAACATGAGAGTGTGAAAGTTTGTGCCTTTGTCTGAGCAGTGGGGAGCAGTCTGTAGGGCTGAAGAAGTAGGGTATGGAAGGGGGGATGTTGAGGAGATGATGTCTCAGAGATCACTGGGGCCATGTTGTAGCTGCTGGGGAGTCAGGGAAGTTTTTGAATAGGGAAGTGAGAGGGTGAGATCTCTGTTTTAAGAACAATAATTACTGCAGCAGAGTGTAGGGTGATTTGAACGAGGGTGACTGGGGACAAGGAGACCAATCAGAAGGCTGTAACCATGTTGTACATGAGAGGTGATGGGTGTCTGAGCCAAGGCAGTACCAATGGGGAAGACAGTCAGGGCTTGGATATGAGAACCATCTCTGAGGGAGGCCTTGTCGGTTGATGAGATGTGGTTAGAGGGAGACCAGAAAAAAAAAAATGGCTTGGATGACTTGAGAATACAGTGATGCTGCTCACGAAAATAGAGAGCATACGAGAAGAAACAGCTTATGGGGTGAGAGCAATGGATTTGATTTTGGATATGTTGAGTTTGGGGAGGAATACCCAGTTGGAGATTTTTAAATGAAAAGTCACAAATGCAGATAAAGAACCTGTAGGGAGATATTATAGGTGGAGACAAATTTGTAAGTCTCTTTAGCACCGTGATTTTCAATCAGGGTAAGGGGTGGGAGGACATACTTTGCCTGCATGTTTTTATATGTGGGGCTTCTTTTTAACTATTTGTGTGCTACTCCCCTCAACCCCTCCAGATTCCGGTATTGTCCTGCTAGGGAGGAGAGCACGTTCCTCCCCACCCCTAGTTCAGAATTCACCACCAGAATGACTCAAGGGAATGTGTCTGATTTCATCTGTGCTGGGCATAGACTGTCTTTAGGCATTGCTAGCATCTATTTTTTTTTTTTTTTTGAGATGGAGTCTCGTTCTGTCACTCAGGCTGGAGTGCAGTGGCACGATCTCAGCTCACTGTAACCTCTGTCTCCTGGGTTCAGGCGATTCTCCTGCCCCAGCCTCCCAAATAGCTGGGATTATAGGCGCCCACCACGACGGCCAGCTAATTTTTTTTTTTTTTTTGAGACAGAGTCTTGCTCTGCCACCCAGGCTGGAGTGCTGTGGCCAGATCTCAGCTCGCTGCAAGCTCCGCCTCCCGGGTTCACGCCATTCTCCTGTCTCAGCCTCCCGAGTAGCTGGGACTACAGGCGCCCGCCTCGTCGCCTGGCTAGTTTTTTGTATTTTTTAGTAGAGACGGGGTTTCACCGTATTAGCAAGGATGGTCTCGATCTCCTGACCTCGTGATCCGCCTGTCTCGGCCTCCCAAAGTGCTGGGATTACAGGCTTGAGCCACCGCGCCCGGCCAATTTTTTGTATTTTCAGTAGAGACAGGGTTTCACCATGTTGGCCAGGCGGGTCTTGAACTCCTGACCTCATGATTTGGCCACCTCGGCCTCCCAAAGTGCTGGGATTACAGGCATCAGTCACTGCGCCCAGCCGCTAGCATCTATTCTTACAGCCTGAAGCCCCTAGCACAGATAGACTTGCCCAGAGAGACAATACAGTGAGAGGAGAGGATCTAAATCGAATTCCCAAGGAACCCACATTTTAGTGGCAGATGGGGTAAGAGGTACCTGCAAATTATAGAGAAGGAACTGTCAGTGGGAGAGAGTGGTGTGGAGGAAGCCAAGAGAGGCGAAGATTCATGGAAAGGGGATAATAAGCTTAGCTGTGACACATGAGGCCTGGAAGAGGGGTCTGGTAAGGCCTGGAAAGAGTGTTTGGCAGTGAGGAGGCTGTGAGGGTGAAGATTTTAGTCGTGAAGGGGCAGAAGTTGACTTCAGTGGGTTGAGGAGTGAACAGGAGTCAGGAAGTGGAGTTAGTGAGCGTAGGTTAATAATTCTTCGTGAAAGTTTGGCTGCAAACAGGAGAGAAGGTCGTTGCTTGAGGATTTATAGGATGGAGAAGAACTAGCAGAAAGCTAAAATGATGAGATCCTGGGAGAGTAGGAGGATGAAAGTTACTAGGACAAATGGAGGGTCACTGTAGCTACCTACCTCAGAATTAATTCTAAATCCAGGCCCCCCAAATTTTGCCCACTCTCCACTCTTACGTCACACATGTTTATGTGATACACATTCCCGGTCCTGGAGCCTCATTCATGTTTTTGCCTTTTCTTGGAATGCCTTACCATCTCTTCCTTTCTTTGCTAAACCTCATGCATTCTTCAAGGCTGCCTTAAATCTCCTCGCCTTTTTCTTTCTTTCTTTCTTTTTTTTTTTTTTTTTTGAGGCGGAGTCTCGCTCTGTCGCCCGGACTGGAGTGCAGTGGCCGGATCTCAGCTCACTGCAAGCTCTGCCTCCTGGGTTTACGCCATTCTCCTGCCTCAGCGTCCCTAGTAGCTGGGACTACAGGCGCCCGCCACCTCGCCCGGCTAGTTTTTGTATTTTTAGTAGAGACGGGGTTTCACCGTGTTAGCCAGGATGGTCTCGATCTGCTGACCTCGTGATCTGCCCGTCTCGGCCTCCCAAAGTGCTGGGATTACAGGCTTGAGCCACCGCGCCTGGCCTCTTTCTTTGTTTTAAATAGGGGTCTCGCTCTGTTGCCCAGGCTGGTCTCAAACTCTTGGGCTCAAGCAGTCCTCCTGCCTTGGCCTTCCAAAGTGCTGGGATTATAGGCGTGAGCTACTATGCCCAGCCTCCTTACCTTTATGCAACGTCTGAAGTGGTAGAAAGGAAATGCCTTGGGTGAAGAATCACAAGATGTGGGCTGAACCCTTAGCTCTGCTACTAGGTTGGTGGCCCTGAGGAAGCCACTGAAGGTCTCTTTGCCTTAGTTTTCTTGGGTTAAGAATCACAAGATGTGGACTGAACCCTTAGTTCTGCCACTAGGTTGGCGGCCCTGAGGAAGCCACTGAATGTCTCTTTGCCTTAGTTTTCTTGTCAGTAATACCTCTGCTGACTTACACACGGGGCTGTGTATGATTCACATGAGATAATGTTTGTGAAATGCCTTTGAAATCACAAAACATATTATAGCACCAATGCGTGATACTGTAATTTCCTGACAACTCTCGTTATTGATTTCATTCATTTATTTATGGGTTTTGCTGAAAAAATAATTAATTCCATGTTTTTCTTTCAGTGTCCGTTATGCCAGCCATAATGTGATAAAGGATGGAGTGATAAACAAGAGCTGGTCCCTGCCCTCGTGGAGCTTATAGTCTAGCGTGGGAGACAGAAAACCAACAAATGCATAATGGCTGGTGACTTCAGTGCTATAAAGAAAAATTAAGCAAGATAAGGAGGAGTGGGGTGAAGGAGTGACAGAGACAGATGCTATTTTAGATGGAGGAGTCTGGGAAACTTCTCTGGGGAGACAACATTTGAGAGGAGATTTAAAAAAACGTAATTCACAATTTGCAACAATAGGAAATCATCTTTTGCAGGATTAAAAAGAATATCTGCTTTCTCCCACCAAGATGAGTCTTCCCCACTTACTCGTCAGTGTCACTATTAACAAGGGTATCATATCCTCAAGTGTTGGGTCAGAAAGAAGGTTGAAAACCATTGGCCCATTTAGTTTGCTTGTTTTATGGGTGAGAAAACCAGAGTTGACGAGGTTTTTGGAATTGCTCAGGAGGGATACAAAGCTAGATGCTCTTTTAACTAGCGTGCTTCATGTTGGTTAGTTTCTCATTTCAATTTGATTATAAACTCCTTGAAAACAAGAATTATATTTTCATATTTTCCTAGTACCTAGAGCAGTAATAATAGGCACCATCCCAAATGTGAAATTGAACATAAAACCAAGTGAAAAGAATCAGGTGTACATCCAGGGACACCTACGATCTCATGATCTTCCCTGCTTTTCTGAGTGAAGGTATATCCATTGCTGGATTTCCTCATACTTTTGGAGCATCAGCAAAGTAGAAACACCAAACAAACCAGAGAGAAGTGGAGTTAGATAGTTCAGCCTTGGGAATCAGATAACCCTGGGAAATCTTTTCTATGTATGTCCGTGGTGATGTATGTGTGATATTAGTATTCAGTTGTGCCCATATGGTCACTTTTATTTTCTAATAGGTGTTTATATACACCTATGACTGTGGTTCTAATGTGTCATTTTTGAGATTGTGAAAAACATATTTTTGCATTGTTTTTCCCCTTTAATAACAATTTTTTAGAAGTATGCGCTAGGGCTCACGAGAGCTACCAGTGAATGGGCCGGGCGCGGTGGCTCACGCCTGTAATCACAGCACTTTGGGAGGCCGAGGCGAGCAGATCACAAGGTCAGGAGATCGAGACCATCCTGGCTAACACGGTGAAACCCCGTCTCTACTAAAAATACAAAAAATTAGCTGGGCATGGTGGCGGGCGCCTGTAGTCCCAGCTACTTGGGAGGCTGAGGCAGGAGAATGGCGTGAACCCAGGGGGCGGAGCTTGCAGTGAGCCGAGATGGCGCCACTGCACTCTAGCCTTGGCGACAGAGCGAGACTCCATCTCAAAATAAATAAATAAATAAATAAAATAAAAATAAAAAATAAAAATAGTACAATTTTAAATTTTATTTAAAATTTAATTATTTTAAATACACCAAAAGCTGTATTAATTTCACTTTCAGTTTAGAACTTGAAAGCCTTTGGAAGAACATTATATATATCAAGAGACAAACCCAGGCAAAACTGGAAGAAAATTTTTGATTCCTTAGACTAAGATTTTAAGCACAGAGTTGGTCTCAAGTGTACTAATCAGCACGCCAAACAGAAGTATGACTTTCTTCTTTTTTTTTTTTTTTTGTTTGAGGCGGAGTCTCGCTCTGTCGCCCAGGCTGGAGTGCAGTGGCCGGATCTCAGCTCACTGCAAGCTCCGCCTCCCGGGTTTACGCCATTCTCCTGCCTCAGCCTCCCGAGTAGCTGGGACTACAGGCGCCCGCCACCTCGCCCAGCTAGTTTTTGTATTTTTAGTAGAGATGGGGTTTCACCGTGTTAGCCAGGATGGTCTCGATCTCCTGACCTCGTGATCCACCCGTCTCGGCCTCCCAAAGTGCTGGGATTACAGGCTTGAGCCACCGCACCCGGCCGACTTTCTTCTTAATATTAGTATTAAGTTGTGCCCATATGGTCACTTTTACTTTCTAATAGGTGTTTATATACACATATGACTGTGGTTCTAACATTAAGTGACTCGTTCCAACATTAAGTTTAGATGAGCAGTATCACCTCAGGGACAATATACTCATTTGGATGCTCATAGCTGGTCACTGATGCACTTTCAAAGTATCTTTACATACCTCTGACCCACGTGCGTTTGCAGTAAGCCATGAACGAATCCCATGTAATTCCTGATTTGAAAAACGATTCTTGCAAGATGGTGTAAGAGTTGGGATAGGCTTTGATTGTGAATTTTCTTCTTTCCTTCCCTTTTCTATTGCCTTCTTACCCCTTAATCAAAGGTGTGTGAAATTGAATAATAGAGAAGGAATCCAAAATCTTGACATCTCGGATACTTGGTACCAGTCACGTAAAGTAAGGCTTCAGGCTGCGTACAGCGGCTCATGCCTGTAACCCCAGCATTTTGGGAGGCCGAGGTGGGAGGCTTGCTTGAGCCCTGGAGTTCAAGACTAGCTTGGGCAACATAGTGAGACCCCATCTCTACATATAATAAAAATAACTAGCCAGGTGCATAGGCATGCAGCTGTAGTCCCAGCTACTCAGGAGGCTGAGGTGGGAGGATCCCTTGAGCTCTGGAGGTCAAGGCTGGGGTGAGTGATGATTGCACCACTGCACTTCAGCCTGGGCAACCGTGTGAGACCCTGTTTCAAATAAATGAATAGATGAATGAATGAATGAGACAGAGAAAGACTTCGAAGAAACACGTCTGCCCTTTTGGTAAAGTGGAAGAAAGTCATACTTCTGTTTGGCATGCTAGTTAGTACACTTGAGACCAACTCTGTGCTTAAAATCTTAGTCTAAGGAATCAAAAATTATCTTCCAGTTTTGCCTGGGTTTGTCTCTTGAAACGTATAATATTCTTACAAAGGCTTTCAAGTTCTAAACTAAAAGTGAAATTAATATAGCTTTTGGGATATGCAGATTTATTTAAATTTTTTAATGCCTTCTGTGTAAAAAAAAATGCAACAATTGGTATTATGATAATAGTTAACATCTTCCAAGTACGACATTAGACAGTTTGCACACATTTTACACATTGTGTCATCCCACCAGAATGCAAACAGCACCTGTAACAAGAATCTATGCTTTGTATGGGTGGAGATTTTGGTCTGTTTGTCTATGTTCGATTTTTTCTTTATGCCCATTAATGAGAGCAATGCCAACTATATAATAACTACTAAGTAAATGTTTTTGGAATGAAAAGTTATTGAATCCTTCAGCAACTTTCTGTTCGTATGTTGCCAGTAGGTGATATGCTGTTAGCTGTTCATTCCATATTGTGGGACAGTGTGCATACAGTGAAGGATGATTTTCAGTTTCTGCCTTCTGTCTAGTAGATATGCACCTTATCTCTATAAAAGGTTAAATAATAGGGTAACAGTTGTTTATGGATGATACAGGAGATGTGAACAAAGCTAGAAGAATTATACGTAATGGAGATACGATTGAATATATATACATCACCTGGAGGTGTCCCTGAACAGGGCAAATGCTTAATGCATGTTTATTATTGTCATTGCTACTGTAACATCATTGTCATCATTTGTTTTTTGTTTTGTTTTGAGACGGAGTCTTCGCTTCACTGCCCGTGTTGGAGTGCAGTGGCGCGATCTCGGCTCACTGCAACATCCACCGCCTGAGTTTAAGCAATTTTCCTTGCCTCATCCTCCCGAGTAGCTGGGATTACAGGTGCCTGCCACCATGCCTGGCTAATTTTTGTATTTTATTTTATTTTATTTTTATTATTATACTTTAAGTTCTAGGGTACACGTGCATAACGTGCAGGTTTGTTACATATGTATACTTGTGCCATGTTGGTGTGCTGCACCCATCAACTCGTCAGCACCCATCAATTGGTCATTTATATCAGGTATAACTCCCAATGCAATCCCTCCCCCATCCCCCCTCCCCATGATAGGCCCCGGTGTGTGATGTTCCCCTTCCCGAGTCCAAGTGATCTCATTGTTCAGTTCCCACCTATGAGTGAGAACATGCGGTGTTTGGTTTTCTGTTCTTGTGATAGTTTGCTAAGAATGATGGTTTCCAGCTGCATCCATGTCCCTACAAAGGATGCAAACTCATCCTTTTTTATGGCTGCATAGTATTCCATGGTGTATATGTGCCATATTTTCTTAATCCAGTCTGTCACAGATGGACATTTGGGTTGATTCCAAGTCTTTGCTATTGTGAATAGTGCCGCAATGAACATACTTGTGCATGTGTCTTTATAGCAGCATGATTTATAATCCTTTGGGTATATACCCAGTAGTGGGATGGCTGGGTCATATGGTATATCTAGTTCTAGATCCTTGAGGAATTGCCATACTGTTTTCCATAATGGTTGAACTAGTTTACAATCCCACCAACACTGTAAAAGTGTTCCTATTTCTCCACATCCTCTCCAGCACCTGTTGTTTCCTGACTTTTTAATGATTGCCATTCTAACTGGTGTGAGATGGTATCTCATTGTGGTTTTGATTTGCATTTCTCTGATGGCCAGTGATGATGAGCATTTTTTCATGTGAATTTTTGTATTTTTAGTAGAGGCGGGGTTTTACCATGTTGGCCAGGCTGGTCTCAAACTCCTGACCGCAGGTGGTCTGCCTGCATTGGCCTCTCAAAGTGCGGGGATTACAGGCGTGAGCCACCGTGCCTGGCCTATCATTTTGTTTTATTTGACATTTAATAATTATACATATTTATGGGCTACCTAGTGATGTTTTCCTACATGTAATATATAATGAGCCAGTCAGGATGATTAGCATGTTCATCATCTCAAACATTTCTCCTATCTTTGTGTTGGGAACACTCTGTATCCTCCTTCTAGCTACTTAGACTATGATTGTTAACTGTAGTCATCCTACACTGGTGAATAGAACACTCAAACTTATTCCTCCTGTCCAACTATAATTTCATGTCCCTTAACAAATCTCTTGCTCTCCCCCTTCTCCCTACTCTCCCCAGTTTCTGGTGTGCTCTGTTACACTTTTTACTTCTATGAGATTAACTTCTTTTTAGCTTCTGCATATGAATAAGAACATGCAGTGTTTAGCTTTCTGTGCCTGGCTTATTTTACTTAAGATAATATCCTTCAGTTCCATCCATGTTGCTGTGAATGACAAGACTTCATTCTTTTTCATGGCTAAATAGTATTCTGTTGTGTGTATATACCACACTTTCTTTTTTTCTTTTGAGACGGAGTCTCGCTCTGTTGCCCAGGCTGGAGTGCAGTGGCCGAATCTCAGCTCACTGCAAGCTCCGCCTCCCGGGTCCACGCCATTCTCCGGCCTCAGCCTCCCGAGTAGCTGGGACTACAGGTGCCCGCCACCACGCCCGGCTAGTTTTTTTTTTTTTTTTTTTTTTTTTTTTTTTTAGTAGAGACGGGGTTTCACCGTGTTAGCCAGGATGGTCTCGATCTCCTGACCTCGTGATCCACCTGTCTCGGCCTCCCAAAGTGCTGGGATTACAGGCGTGAGCCACCGCGCCTGGCCTACCACACTGTCTTTATCCATTTATCTGTTGTTGGATAGTTCGATTCCATATTTTGCCTACTGTGAATAGTGCTGCAGTAAACATGTGGGTGTGGATATCTCTTCAAAATACTGATTTTCTTTCCTTTGGATAAGTGCCCACTAGGGGGATTGCTGGATCATATGGTAATTCTAGTTATAGTTTTTTGGGGAACCCCCATACTATTCTCCATAGTGGCTTTATTAGTTTACATTTCCACCATCTGTGTCTAAGAGTTCCTGTCCCTCAATCTCCTCACAAGCATTTGTTGTTTTGTGTTTTTGATGATAGACATTCTAAGTGGAATGAGATGATACCTCATTGTGATTTTGATTTGCGGTTCCCTGACAATTAGTAATGCTGAGCAATTTTTATATATTTGTTGGTGCATTTGTATGTCATCTTTTGAGAAATACCTTGTCAGATCATTTGTCCGTCTTTCTTTCACATATTTTGTGTATTTATTTTTTTTGAAATAGAGTCTCACTTTGTTGTCCAGGCTCAAGTAACCCTCCTACCTCAGCCTGAGTAGCTGGGACTATAGGTGCATGTCACCATGCCTAGTTCACTTGCCCATTTTTCAATGTATTATTATGATGATTTTTTGCCATTGAGCTATTTTGAGTTCCTTATATATTTTGCATATTAATCCCCTGTTAGATAAACAGTTTGCAAATATTTTCTCCTATAGATTGTATTTTCACTCTATTGACTGTTTCCTTTGCTGTGCAGAAGCTTTTTAGCTTGATATAATCTCATTCGTTTCTTTTTGCTTTTGTTGCCTGTGCTTGTGAGGTCTTACTCATAAAATCTTTTCCCAGATGAACATCCTGAAGTGTTTTCCCTGTTTTTGCCGATACTTTTGTGGTTTCCGGTTTTACGTTTAGGTCTTTGATTCATTTTGAGTTGATTTTTGCATAGGGTGATGGATGGGTGTCTAGGTTCATTCTTATGCATGTGCATATTCAGTTTCCCAGCACCATTTATTGAAGAGACTGTCTTCCCCAATGAGTATTCTTGCCACCTCTGTCAAAAATCAGGAAACTTGGCTTGGCTGTGTTCAGACCTGTAATCCCAGCATTTTGGGAGGCTGAGGTGGGCAGATTGGAGTTTGAGGCCAGCCTGGGCAACATGGTGAAACCTCATCTCTACAAAAATTATCTGAGTGTGGTGGCATGTGCCTGTAATCCCAGCTAGTCAGGAGGCTGAGGTGGGAGGCTCGCTTGAGCCTGGGAGGCACAGGTTGCAGTGAATCAAGATCGTGTCACTGCACTCCAGCTGGGTTATAGAGTGAGACTCTACCTTGAAAAAAAAAAAATCAGTTGGCCGGGCGCGGTGGCTTAAGCCTGTAATCCCAGCACTTTGGGAGGCCGAGGCGGGCGGATCACGAGGTCAGGAGATCGAGACCATCCTGGCTAACACGGTGAAACCCCGTCTCTACTAAAAATACAAAAAACTAGCCGGGCGAGGTGGCGGGTGCCTGTAGTCCCAGCTACTCGGGAGGCTGAGGCAGGAGAATGGCGTGAACCCGGGAGGCGGAGCTTGCAGTGAGCTGAGATCCGGCCACTGCACTCCAGCTGGGCGACAGAGCGAGATTCCGTCTCAAAAAAAAAAAAAAAAAAAACAGTTGACTCTAGATACATGGATTAATTTCTGGGTTCTGTATTCTGTTCTATTGGTCTGTGTGTTTGTTTTTATGTCAGTACCATAAAAACAGCATTGTAGTACATTACTACAGCTTTGTGGTATATTTTGAAGTCTAGTAGTCTGATGCCTCCAGCTTTGTTCTTTTTGCTTAGGATAGCTTTGGCTCTTCAGGGTCTTTTGTGGTTCCATGCAGATTTTTAAGATTTTTTTTTTCTATTGCTGTGAAGAATGTTATTGATGTTTTGATAGAGATTGCATTGAATCTGTAGCTTGCGTTGGGTAGTATAGTCATTTTAACAATATTAATTCTTCCAATCCATGAGCATGAAATAACTTTCCCTTTGTCTGTATCCTCTTCAATTTCTTTCATCAGTGTTTTGTAGTTTTTCTTTTAGAGACCTTTCACTTCCTTGGTTAAATTTATTCCTAGGTAATTTTGGGGGCGGACTGCTATTGTAAATGAGATTGTCTTTTTGATTTCTTTTTCAACTAGTTCATTATTTATAGAAACACCACTTTCGTATTTTCGTGTGTTGATTTTGTATCCTGCAACTTTACTGAATTTGTTTATCAGTTCTAAGAAGTTTTTTTTTTTTTTTTTTGGTAGTTTTTAGGCTTTTCTCTCTATAAGATCATGTTTTCCGCAAACAGAAACAATTTGACTTTCTCCTTTCCAATTTGAATGCCATTTATTACTTTCTCTTGTCTGATTACCATGGCTAAGACTTCCAGTACTGTGTTGAGTAAGAGTGATGAGAGTGGGCATCCTTGTCTTCTAGTTCTCAGAGGGAAAGCTTTCACCTTTTCTATATGATGTTAGCTGTGGGTTTGTCATATATGGCCTTTATTGTGTTGAGGTACTTTCCTTCAGTACTTAATTTATTGAGAGTTTTTAATTGAGATGTTGAATTTTATCAAATATTTTTTCTGCGTCTATTGAGATTATCATATGGGTTTTGTCCTTTATAGTTGATGTGATGTATCACATTTATTGATTTGTGTATGTTGACCCATCCTTGCATTCCTGGGATAAATTCCACTTGATCATAGTATATTATCTTTGTGATGTATTGTTGGATTTGATTTGCTGACATTCTGTTGAGGATTTTTTGTGTGTATATTCATCAGGGATATTGTCCTGTACTTTTCTTTTTCTGTTGTATTCTCATCTGCTTTTGATATCAGGGTTATTCTAGCCTCTTAGAATGAATTAGGTAGAATACCCTCCCCTTTGATTTTTTGGAATAGTTTGAGAAGAATTGGTATGCATTTTTCTTTAAAGGTTTGGTAGAATTCAGTATGAAAGCCATTTAGTCCTGGACTTTTCTTTGTTGGCAGATTTTATATTATTGATTCAAACTCATTACTTGTTATTGGTCTGTTCAGGTTTTAAAAAAACGTCTTCTTGGTTCAGTCTTGTTAGGTTGTATATGTCCAGAAATTTATCCATTTCCTCTACGTTTTTGAATTTATTGGTGTAGAGTTGTTCGTAGTATCCTGTAATGATTCTTTGTATTTCTTTGGCATCCATTGTGATGTCTCCTTTTTCTTGTCTGATTTTGTTTGAGTCATATCTCTTTTTTCTTAATCTAGCTAATGGTTTCTCAATTTTATCTTTACACAAAACCAACTTCTAGTTTGTTGGTTTTTTAAATACATTTTTTATTTCAATTTCATTTATTTTTTCCTCTGATCTTTATTATTTCTTTCCTTTACTAATTTTGGGTTTGATTTATTCTTGCTTTCCTAGTTTCCTTGAGATACATTGTTAGGTTATTTGAAATCTTTCTAGTTTTTTATTGTAGGCCTTTATTGTTATACAGTTGCCTCATAGTACTACTTTTGCTGTGTCCCATAGGTTGCGGTATGTTGTGCCTCTATTTTCATTTACTTTAAGGAATTTTAAAATTCCATTCTTAATTTTGTCCTTCACTTATTGGCTGTTCAAGAGTATGTTGTTTACTTTCCATGTATTTGTATCATTTTGCATGTTCCTCATGTTATTGATATTTTCCACTGTGGTTAAATCAGATACTTAGTATGATTTCAATTTCAAAGTCTAAAAACATTTTTGAGACTTGTTTTGTGTCCTAACATATGGTCAGTCCTGGTGAATGTTCTATGTGCTGTCGACAAGAATGTATTTTCTGTAGCTGTTGCGTGAAATGTTCTGTAAATGTCTGTTAGGTCTGTTTGTTCTGTGGTGTAGTCTGTCTGAATAATCTGTCCAGTGCTGAGAGTGAGATGTTAGAATCCCCAGCTATTACACTGTTTGAGTCTCTCTCTCCTTTTAGAGCTAATAATGTTTGTTTTATATATCTGAGTGCTCTGGTATTGAATGTGTATATATTTACAGTTGTTATATTCTCTTGTTGAATTGATCCCCTTATTATTATGTAATGTCCTTCTTTGTCTAATTTCACAACTTTTGACTTGAAGTCTGTTTTGTCTGATATAAGGACAACTACTCCTGCTTACTTTTGGTTTTCGTTTGCATAGAATATCCTTTTCCATACCTTTGCTTTCATTCAGTCTATGTGTGTCTGTAGGTCAGGTGAGTTTCTTTTAGACAGCATATAGTTGAGTCTAGTCTTTTGTTGTTGTTGTTGTTGTTGTTGTTTTTTAATCTAGTTATCCAGTCTGTGTCTTTTAATGAGGTATTTAATTCACCTTACATTCAAGGTTATTATTAATAGGTGAGGACTTATCTTGTCATTTTATTGATTTCTGGTTGTTTTGTATATCCTTTGTTCCTTACTTCGTCTTATTGTTTATTTTTGTGGTTGGGTAGTGTTCTGAAGTGAAAAGGCTTGATTTCTTTCTTTCTTTCTGGTTTTCCTTTGTATTTTGGCTCCACCCATGAGTTTTATAGTGTCACATGTTTTTATAATGGCTGTTACGATCTTTTCACTTCCAGGTATAATACTACCTTGAGCATTTCTTGTAAGACTGGTCTAGTGGTGATGGATTACCTTTGTTTTTGCTTGTCTGTGAAAGATTTTATTTCTCTTTCATTTCTGGAAGATATCTTTGCTACATGTAATATTCTTGGTTGGCAGATTTTTTTTTTTTTCTTT
Organism: Trachypithecus francoisi; assembly: GCF_009764315.1. Taxonomy (NCBI): domain Eukaryota; kingdom Metazoa; phylum Chordata; class Mammalia; order Primates; family Cercopithecidae; genus Trachypithecus; species Trachypithecus francoisi. Next base: position 62,811,284 of record NW_022681466.1, read on the forward strand.
TAGTACTTTGAACATAAAATCCTATTCTCTCTTGATTGGTAAGATTTCTGCTGAGAAATCTGCTATTAGTCTAATGGGAATTCCCTCATAGGTGATTTGATGCTTTTCTCTTGCTGTTTTTGTTGTTGTTGTTTGTTTGTTTTTGAGATGGAGTCTTGCTCTGTTGCCCAGGCTGGCTTGCAGTGGCCTGGTCTCGGCTCACTGCAACCTCCGCCTCCTGGGTTCAAGTGATTCTCCTGCCTCAGCCTCCCAAGTAGCAGAGATTACAGGCACCTGCTACCACACCCAGCTAATTTTTTGTATTTTTAGTAGAGACAGAGTTTCACCATGTTGGCCAGGCTGGTCTTGAACTCCTGACATCGTGATCTGCCTGCCTTGGTCTCCCAAAGTACTGGGATTACAGGCATGAGCCACTGCACCCAGTCCTTCTCTTGCTGTTTTTAGAATTCTTTGTCTTTGACTTTTGATAATTTGACTCTAAAGTGCCTAAGAGGGGTCCTGTTTGAATGGAATCTATTTGGGATTCTTTTGGCTTCCTGGATCTGGAAGTTTCCAAGACTTAGGAAGTTTTCAGCTACTATTTCATTCAATGTTTTCTGTACATTTCCCCTTCTTTTCTCTTTCTGGAACACCTACAATGTGAATGTTTGTTCACTTAATGGTGTCCCCTGAATTATGTAGGCTTTCTTCATTCCATTTTACGTTTTTCTTTTTCCATTTTTCTGTGTTATTTCACAAGATCTGTCTTCAAGTTCAAAAATTCAGCCACGCATGGTGGCTCACACCTGTAATCCTAGCACTTTGGGAGGTCAAGGCGGGCAGATCACTTGAGGTTGGGAGTTTGATACCAACCTGGCTGACATGCTGAAACCCCATCTCTACCAAAAAATACAAAAATTAGCTGGATGTGATGGCACACCCCTGTAGTCCCAGCTACTCAGGAGGGCTGAGGGCGGACCCCGGAGGTGGAGGTTGCAGTGAGCTGAGATAATGCCACTGTACTCCAGCCTGGGTGACAGTGAGAACTTGTCTCCAAATAAATAAATAAGTAAATAAGTAAAATTCTGCTTGGTCTATTCTTTTGGTAAAGCTCTAGCTTGTATTTATTTGTTTATTCATTGAATTATTCTACTCTAGGATACCTGTTTTGTTCTTTTTTATGGTATATTGTTGAATTTCTTGTTCAAGTAATGAATTGTTTTCCTGATTTCATCAAATCGTCTAGCTCTATTATCTTGTATCTCACTGTAAAAAATAAAAAAAAGTTATTATTTTGAATTCTTTTTCTGTCATTTTGTATATTTCTCTATCATTGGGGTCTATTACACAGGAATTATTGTATTCCTTTGGAGGTTTCATGTTTCCTTGCTTTTTCATGTTTGATGTATCCCTATGTTGATTTCTCTGCATCTGGTGGAATAGTTGCTTCTTCCAACTTTATGCAGTAGGTTTTGCAGGGAAAGAAATATTCATACGAATGGATCTTGGGGTGTTGGTTTAGTGGGATGCATTGATTTTGGTTCCAGGTGGGCATAGTAGTGTAGTTTTTGTGTAGTTTCTTCAACTGTAATCCATGCTAGTGATGTTTGTGAGTGTCTCAGTGGCCTCAGCTGAGAGGCTTTGTGGTAGTGGTAACATGACTTTGCCAGGGATGTGCTCACTGGACTATTTGTCAGGTCAGCGATGCATTCATTCACATGGTGGGTTGTCCAACTTGGGGTCTCACTTGCTGGGGTTGGGGTTGGTGCCCTTACTCTGGCTGAGGGCACAGTTGCTTGGTTGCTTGGCCAGTCTGGGAGTATGCCTGCCAGAGGTGGCCTTTTGGGCTGTTTCTCGAGTTCGGGACATGAGCACACTGCTGCTTAGCTCTCCTGGGGGAAATGCCTACTGCGGACAGCCCACAGGGCTGGCTATTTCTCAGGCATGAGAGGTGGGCATAAGGCTGCTTGACAGCCCTCTGGGCATGTCTGTCGGGAGTGGCCTGAGGAGTTGCTTCTCAGACCTGGGATGTGAACGCAGGGCTGCTCAGCTGGCACAGGGGAGTTGCTGCAGGGGTTGACTCATGGGCTGTTTTTCAGGCCTGGGATGTGGACATAGGGCAACTTGGCTGACCTGGGGGTATGTCTGCCAGGGGCATCCTGCAGGGTTGTTTCTCAGGCCCTGATTGAGGTGTGGAACCTTTCGGCGGGCTGGGGGCATGTCTGTAGGGGGCTGCACTGCCCGACTGTTTCACAGATCCTGGATGCAGGAGTGTAGTCACTCTGCTAGTCTGTCGGTTGCTCAAGGCCTTCTGCTTGCAGGAGGGTATACAGCAGTTTGGTTGGGGCTCGAGAGTGGATTTGCCCTGGGTGGGACTGTTTCTGTGGCTGAAAGTGAGGATGGTGGTTTTCCTTCAGTGCAGGACCAGAGTCACAGCCATTCCTGGGGCCTGGGGTGTGGAGTTCAGCCACCTGTGTAGGTTTAGTGGCATGAAGATGGAGTCTCAATGCTGGAAAGGTGCAGTGGCTACTGGCCCCAAGAGGAGGGCACACTCTAGAGGGAGCTGTGGTCTGAAGATGGCACCATGCTGTAGTAACTTGGCTCATGGGGTGGGTGGGGAGTGGGGTGTACTCCTAATCTGGGGCAGCGCAACTGTACGAATTCCCAGCAGCTCTCCAAACTGGACTCAGAACTTGCAAGTACTGGGGGATCCTCCTGTAGTAAGGACTGTAGGTGTTTACCATGGCAGTGGGGGCAGGTGAGAATCTCCTGCTTACCTTTTCCTCACAGGGAGAAGGCCCTCATACGTCCAGGCCTACCCAATCCTGGTGGAAGAGATGGGGCCACAGAAGCTGGGGGCCTTCATGCTGCCCTTCTAGACTTTCAGTCACCACAGGGGCCTCTCCACTTCCCCACTGCAGTCCAGTGCTTTCCCACACTGAAGTCAAATCTTAGCTGTTTATTCATTGCCTTTGTCCTTCCGTAAGAAAGTGGGGGGCAGGTGAGCACCAGGTGCCTCTAATCAGCCATCTTGCTGATGTCCCACCCACCATTTGTTCTATGATTTTTCATGAATCTGACGAGAGCTCTAAAGTGAATGTTCATCTCTTCGTTGAAGTGGTCAGAAGGTGGTGTCCTGGACACGATGATCTTCGCAGCTTGGACAGAATGTGGACAGGCAGGGAGAGGAGAGGAGCTACTTGAGAGGAGGAGAATCCTGAAAACATGGGGACTGAGGTGGAAATCATGTGTTTCCTGATCCTTAGATAGGGAGACCAACTGGTCTGGTGCAGAAAGGGCACATGGATTATTAGAGGGAGTAAGGTTAAGATTGACAAATCAGAATGTGTTTATTCTGTTATGAATGCTACATTAAAGTCACAAAATTGGTATTGAAACCCTGCATGTGTCTGTGAGCAACCAAATACTCCTTTTTTTTTTTTTTTTTTGAGACAGAGTCTTGCTCTGCTACCCAGGCTACAGTGCAGTGGCGCTATATTGGCTCACTACAACCTCTGCCTCCCAGTTCAAGCAGTTCTTCTACCTCAGCCACCCAAGTAGCTGGGATTACAGACGCCCGCCACCAAGCCTGGCTAATTTTTTTTGTGTTTATTAGAGACAGGGTTTTATCATGTTGGCCAGGGTGGTCTGGAACTCCTGACTTCAGGTGATCTGCCCGCCTCGGCCTCCCAGATTGCTGGGATTACAGGCATGAGCCACTACGCCTGGCTCCAAATACCCTTTAATGGGAAATTATATGGTCTCTTTTTTAAAAAAAAAAACACAACAATAACATTGTAATCTGTAGCCGCAACATTGTATCTGCTTGAGAAATAATATTTGTACCTTTGCGGTCACATAGCCTCTGAGACAAACTTTGTGCTAATAAAAAGGCTTCTGTTCAGCCTTCTGTTTTTGAAATTTAAGAGCCTCATTTATTACCAACTTCTCTTAGGATTATTAACTCAAACATTTCTTAGAGGATTAGTACAAATATTATGTTCTCTCATCATCTCTATAACAGGCTGTAATTCTGAGGACCAACCTTGTGCCTTTTTCATCCCTGTATCTCTTCCAGCACTGAATACAGTTCCTGGCATAAACTCAGGATGCAATAAATTGTATTTGAATTGAATTTTCAAAGCATTCAAGGCTGGCCACCTCTGCACTTGGTGGGAGTAATTTGCATTTGAGCTGCATGTTTTGAGATATATCAATATCATTTAATATTGTTCTTTAGGTCCAGCCTGATGAGTGAAGAGGCTAAGCGAGGAGCACCCAACCCTTGGCTCTTTGAGGAGCCAGAGGAGACCAGAGGCTTGGGTTTTGATGAAATCCGACAACAGCAGCAGAAAATTATCCAAGGTACCAAATACCCTGAGGAGTGTGGGCTCAGAAACCTTGCCAGAAGTTTTTGTTTGTTTGTTTGTTTTTGAGACAGAATCCTGCTCTGTCACCCAGGCTGGAGTGCAGTGGCGTGATCTTGGCTCACTGCAACCTCCACCTCTTGGGTTCAAACGATTCTCCTGCCTCAGTCTTCCGAGAGGCTGGGACTACAGGCGCGTGCCACCATGCCTGGCTAATTTTTCGTATTTTTTAGTCAAGACAGGGTTTCACCCTGTTAGCCAGGATGGTCTTGATCTCCTGACCTCATGATCCTCCCACCTTGGCCTCCCAAAGTGCTGGGATTACAGGCGTGCGCCACCGCGCCCGACCACCAGATTTTTTACTGGAGGCTTGATTGTTCCTCATCCCCATTGAAACCTGGAGTGAAAACTGCTGGTCTTTTAAAGCTTTTGGCGTGTGCCTCAGGATACCTGAGGAATAGACAGTTGCTGTCACTCATCTCGGTGGCTCATGGAAGTGGTGATTTTCCATTGGGCAAGAGCAGAGACAGCAGATCAGAGTCGAAGTCCGAGTGAATTTATGCCTATGCTCTGTGCTTTAGCTTCACGACTGGGAATTAGTCTCCAAACACAAGACTCCATTTTTTGTTGTTGTTGTTGTTGTTATAAAATAGTCAGTTTGGCTTTTCTTTTTTATCTTTTGCCCTGTGGCTTTTTTACTTTTTTTTTTTTTTTTAACTTTCTTATGTTTGTAAAATCTCAGAAGTAATGCATGATTGTTATACAAAGTGTAAACAATATAGGAATGTATAAGATGAAAGCCCTCCATATTGGTCCTCCAATCTTGAACTAGAAACAGATTAATATGTATTTCCTTAGACGTTTTGTATATATTCATATACATATATTCAATATAAATATACTTACTTTACATAAATGGAATCATGAGATATTTAGCTCTCTCCATATATATATAATTCCACACCTTTTTAAAACTTAGTATGTGTCGGCTGGGTGTGGTGGCTCACGCTTGCAATCCCAGCACTTTGGGAGGCCAAGGCAGGTGGATCACCTGAGATCAGGAGTTAGAGACCAGCCTGGCCAATAGGGTGACACCCCGTCTCTACTAAAAATAAAAAAATTAGCCGGGTATGGTGGCACGCACCTGTAAACCCAGCTACCCAGAAGGCTGAGGCAGGAGAATCACTTGAACCCAGGAGGCAGAGGTTGTAGTGAGCTGATATAGCGTGCCACTGCCTTCCAGCCTGGACGACAGAGTGAGACTCCATTTCAAAGAAAACAAAAAACTTAGTATGTATTATGGACTTTTTAAAATGTCAGTATGTACAGATACATTATTCTTTCTAATTCTGCTTTTTTTTTTTTCCCAAGACAGAGTCTCACTCTGTCGCCCAGGCTGGAGTGCGGTGGCGCGATCTCGGCTCACTGCAAGCTCCGCCTCCCGAGTTCATGCCATTCTCCTGCCTCAGCCTCCCGAGTAGCTGGGACCACAGGTGCCCGCCATGTTGCCCAGCTAATTTTTTGTATTTTTTTTTTTTTAGTGGAGACGGGGTTTCACCGTGCTAGCCAGGATGGTCTCAATCTCCTGACCTCGTGATCTGCCTGTCTCGGCCTCGCAAAGTGCTGGGATTATAAGCTTGAGCCACCACACCTGGCCAATTCTGCTTTTTAAAATCAGCTTTATTGCCAGGCCTGGTGGCACACACCTGTACTCCTGACACTTTGGGAAGCCAAGGTGACAGGATGGCTTGAGTGTAGGAGTTTGACACTAGCCTAGGCAACATAGTAAAATCCCATCTTTAAAAAAATTAACAAATAAAAAGGAAGAGGAAGGAGGACGAGGAGGAGAAAATAAACCTAAAATCAGCTTTATTGAGATATAGTTGACGTGATCATTAATGGCCCGTGTTTGAAGTATATGATTTGATAAGCTTTGACATGCGTATATGCCTGTGAAACCATCACTACAATAAAAATAATGAACCTAATTGTTACTCCCAAAAGTTTTCTTCATGCCTCTTTATAATTCTTCCTATTGTTCCTCCCCGCCATGCCCAGACAACTGCTGAACTGCTTTCTGTCACTATAAATTAGTTTCTATTTTCTATAATTTTATATAAATAGAACTATACAGTATGTATCTTTTGGGGAAGAAGGGGCTCTGGCTTCTTTGTCTAAGCATAATTATTTTAAGGTTCATTGAACTGGTTATGTGTATTAGTATTTCACTCTTTTTTTTTTTTTTGAGACACAGTCTGGCTTTGTTGCCTAGGCTAGAGTGCAGTGGTACGATCTTGGCTCACCACAACCTCCACCTCCTGGGTTCAAGCAATTCTCCTGCCTCAGCTTCCCGAGTGGCTGGGATTACAGGCGCCCGCCATCATGCCCAGTTAATTTTTTTGGTATTTTTAGTAGAGATGGGGTTTCACCATATGGGCCAGGCTGGTCTTGAACTCCTGAGACCTCAAGTGATCCACCCAACTCAGCCTCCCAAAGAGCTGGGATTATAGGCGTGAGCCACCACACCTGGCCTGTGTTTCACTCTTACATTGTAGATTTGTATTCCATTTTATGGATTTACCTCAATCTGTGTATCCATTCACCTGTTGATTAATATTTGGGTGGTTTTCAGTTTTTGGCTGTTACAAAGAAAGCTGCTATTTGCATTCATGTATCAGTCTTTGTATGGACATAAATTTGCATTTTTTTCTGAGGTAAATACCTACAAGTGGAATGACTGAGTCATATAGTAGCTGTATGACTTTTTAAATTTAAAACAATTTTTAATTTGCAAGTAAAAATTATATTTATGGTTTGCAACGTGTTGCTTCGAAATATGTACACATAGTAGAACGAGCAAGTCAATCTAATTAACTTGTGTATTAGCTCACATGCATATTTATTTGGGGTGAGAACACTTCAAATCTACTCTCTTAGCAGTTTTTAAGCATATTAGTCACCCTATTGTACAGTAGATCTTTTGAGCTTATTCTTTCTGTCTAACTGAAATTTTGTATTCTGTGACCCGCATCTCCTCATCTCTCCCCCAACCCCCAGGGCTTGGTAGCCACTCCTCTGCTCTCTGCTTCTCTGAGTTCACTTTTTTCAGATTCCACGTATAAGTGAGATCATGTGGTATTTGTCTGGTTTTCTTTGCCTACAAATGCCAGCAGTGGGATTGCTGGGATCACTTTTAATTTTTTGAAGAACCTCCATACTGTTTTCCATAATGGCTGCAGTAAATTTACATCCTCACCAACAGTGTGCAGGGATTCCCTTTTCTCCACATTCTTGCCAGTACTTATCTTTTTTCTTTTTGATCATAGCCATTCTGACAGGTGTGAGGTGATAGCTCATCATGTTTTGTTTGTTTTTGTTTGTTTTTGAGACAGAGTCTCACTGTGTCACCCAGGCTGGAGTGCAGTGGTGCAGTCTCTGCTCACTGCAAGCTCCGTCTCCCGGGTTCCCGCCATTCTCCTGCCTCAGCCTCCCGAGTAGCTGGGACTACAGGTGCCCGCCACCACGCCCGGCTACTTTTTTGTATTTTTAGTAGAGATGGGGTTTCGCCGTGTTAGCCAGGATGGTCTCGATCTCCTGACCTTGTGATCCTCCCCCCTCGGCCTCCCAAAGTGCTGGGATTACAGGCGTAAGCTGCCGCACCCAGCCTGTTTGTTTTTTTGAGACTCTGTTGCCCAGACTGGAGAGCAGTGCCGTGATCCTGGCTTACTGCAACCTCCGTCTCCCAGGTTCAAGCAATTCTCCTGCCTCAGCCTCCTGAGTAGCTGGGATTACAGGCGAGTACCACCATGCCCAGCTAAGTTTTGTATTTTTAGTAGAGATAGGGTTTCTCCATGTTGGCCAGGCTGGTCTCAAACTCCTGACCTCAGGTGACCCGCCCACCTTGGCCTCCCATAGTGCTGGGATTACAGGTGTGAGCCGCTGCGTGTATGGGCCTATTTCTGTTGTACTCTCTGTTCTTTTCCATTGGTCTATTTGTTTATCTTTATACCAGTGCCACACTGTATTAATTCTTTTACCTTTATGATGAGTCATTAAGTAAGATAGTACAGGTCATCCAGCTTCGTTTATTTTTACAGTTTTATTGGATATTCTAGGTCTTTTGCATTTCCATGTGAATTTTAGAATCTCTTTTTAATTTTACAGAAGAAAGCTTCCTGGGCATTTGATTGAGATTACATTGAATTTTTAGATGAGTTTGAGGAGAATTGATATTTTAACACTATTGAGTCTCAAATTCTCTCAGCAATGCTTTTTAGTTTTTGCTATACATGTCTTATATATCTTTTATCCTATTTATTCCTAAGTATTTCATATCTTTTTTTTTTTTTTTTTTTGAGGCGGAGTCTCGCTCTGTCGCCCAGGCTGGAGTGCAGTGGTGAGATCTCGGCTCACTGCAAGCTCTGCCTCCCAGGTTCACGACATTTTCCTGCCTCAGCCTCCCGAGCAGCTGGGACTACAGGTGCCTGCCACCACGCCCGGCCAATTTTTTGTATTTTTTAAAATAGAGATGGGGTTTCACCATGTTAGCCAAGATGGTCTCGATCTCCTGACCTCGTGATCTGCACGCTTCGTCCTCCCAAAGTGCTGGGATTATAGGCCTGAGCCACCGTGCCCGGCCTTCATATCTTTTATTCTAAGTAGCATTTTAAAAAGGTCAGTTTCTAATTGTTGCGTATCAAAATACAATTGATCTTTGTATATTGATCTAGGATCATGCAGCCTTGCCAAACTCAACTAATTTCTGAATGGCACTCAGCTCGAGGATCAAAGTGGCCCCTGTGCAGGTCTGCAGAGTGCTCTCTCTGTGGTCCTCTCTGGTCCTGTGCCCTACATCCTCTAACCACCATGGCCTCTTTGGACTTTTCTCAACTCAAGGAAAATGCTGGGCTCCACCTATGTTCTCCCATGCCCACACTATGGCTGGGGAACTCTTGTGAGGCAGTAATCTGGGGCAGTCTTAGAACTCACCTCATTTGTTTCCCGTCTCTCAGATCACCACCCTTCATTTCCTTATGTCCACGTCTTAAAACTGTTGTTTTGTATATTTACCCTATTGCATTTTGTTTTTCCAGTTGTTTCAGGCCAGAAGGAAGTCTGGCGCCTGTCAGTCCCTCTTGGGCAGACGCAGAAATCTAATTCTATTTTGAGTTCCTTTTTCACAGTGAAATTATCCAGTCAGTGAAACACTGTGACTCTCTTACATCTTCAGTTTTACATACTTCACCCATTACCATCTTTGAAGGAAAGTGAAAAAGTGAAAAGCAACACAGCTTTACATGCAGCACAACCATTCACTCTTCAGAATTCACAGTTCCTGAATGGAGCACCTTATAGCTGATACTCATGCATTTTCTGGCATTGTTGCATTTTGCCAAGAAAAGCTGTTTTCAGTCGGGAAGGAGGATGCTTGTCCCGGAGAAGGTGCTACTTTCCGGGGTTGCTTTAGGTCCATGTGAGAGGATGCTCCTCAAAGTGTTTGTCACAGTCTCCAGAACAGAGCTTCCTTATGAAGATTCTCACCTTTGGGAAGCCTGCTGGTCGGTGGGGTGTGGGTGGAGTTTAGGGGGAGTGGCAACGCACATTGCAGGTCAGTTTCTCTCCACTGATCTTACCTTTGTGTTTTGAAATGCTATATTCCGGCTGGGCGTGGTGGCTCACACCAGCACTTGGGGAGGCTGAGGCAAGCGGATCACAAGGTCAAGAGATTGAGACCATCCTGGCCAACGTGGTGAAACCCCATCTCTACTAAAAATACAAAAATTTAAGCCAGGCGCGGTGGCTCAAGCCTGTAATCCCAGCACTTTAGGAGGCCGAGACGGGCGGATCACGAGGTCAGGAGATCGAGACCATCCTGGCTAATACGGTGAAACCCCGTCTCTACTAAAAAATAAAAAATAAAAAAAACTAGCCGGGCGAGGTGGCGGGCGCCTGTAGTCCCAGCTACTCGGGAGGCTGAGGCAGGAGAATGGCGTAAACGCGGGAGGCGGAGCTTGCAGTGAGCTGAGATCCGGCCACTGCACTCCAGCATGGGCGACAGAGTGAGACTCGGTCTCAAAAAAAAAAAAAAAAACAAAATTAGCTGGGCGTGGTGGCAGGCACCTGTAGTCCCAGCTACTCGGGAGGCTGAGGCAGGGAGAATGGCTTGAACTTGGGAGGTGGAGCTTGCAGTGAGCTGAGATCATGCCACTGCACTCCAGCCTGGCGACAGGGCAAGACTCTGTTTTGAGGGGAAAAAAAAGAAAGAAAAAAAAGAAATTCCTCTTTGCTAGCGAGCTTTCAAGGACAAATACAAAAACAGAAGTAATCTTCACACAGAACCCTGATTAGCCTTTTCTCTGCCTCAAGAATCTTGACGATGTGCTGAGGTGGCTATGGCTTATGTTTGCGTCATTGCCAGGTCCTGCATTAAATGAAAATAAAGAGCCATAAAAGGTCATTTCTAACTTCCTTTAGCCCGTGGAATCCCTTAGCCATTCTGCACTCTAGCTGACCCTTAGAAACTTTGAACATCATCCCAAAATAACAGTTTACTGGTAGAACATAGTCCGAAAGGCAGGGAATGTCTTCCTTGCCTAACCTAGAAGCGAGGCCTCATCATCACAAATTAGCGAATTTGGCTTCTGTGCCCCTTAAGCTGTGATTTGAAGCGTGAAATGGGCATTAGGTAGAAGAAGGGTGGGTGATGACAATCACTTAATTGCCTGAAAGATCCCTGAGAATAGAAGAAACAAAGGTACTTGTTTCTTGTTTCCAAACGTTTTGGTTATTGTAGACCCTTGTCCCTGAGTGGGACGGATCGCGGACCTTGGGGAAGTATGAAGTGTCCTTCCGCCTTTACCCAGGAGGTCTCTGTCGATGGGGTTTCTTCATCAGCTCCATCTAGTCCTATGGTTTTCCTATACATGTTCTTTCCAGACTCTAGCAGGAAATTGTACCATCGTTCTAGATGTCTGCGTTCTTAGGTCTTTTGGTGTTCGCGTGTGAAACAGGGCTGTGGAAGGTGGCTAGTCAGACTCCATTTCACACTGGGGAATCTTAGTAGCTAACCTTTGAACCCTTGCAGTCACAGCTTCACGGACAACTCTCTTTGAAGATACCCTTTCTTGTAGCTGTCACCGAGACTAGAAAGATTCCTTTCCTAAAATCTTAAAACAAAAATAAAAACATCTGTTCTTAAACTTGCTCTGAGTCTTCTAACATAGTGATTAACTTTTTTTTTTTTTTTTGAGACGGAGTCTTGTTCTGTCACCCAGGCTGGAGTGCAGTGGCCCGATCTCCACTCACTGCAAGCTCTGCCTCCCAGGTTCACACCATTCTCCTGCCCCAGCCTCCCGTGTAGCTGGGACTACAGGCACCCGCCACCGTGCCCGAATAATTTTTGTACTTTTAGTAGAGATGGGATTTCACCGTATTAGCCAGGATGGTCTCCATCTCCTGACCTCATGATCCGCCTGTCTTGGCCTCCCAAGTGATTAACTTTTTATCTAGCTTGACCTAATTTTTTTTTCTTTTTTTTTTTTGAGATGGAGTCTCGCTCTGTCACCCAGGCTGGAGTGCAGTGGTGCAATCTCAACTCACTACAACCTCCGCCTCCTGGGTTCAAGCAATTGTCCAGCCTCAGCCTCCCACGTTGCTGGGACTACAGGCGCATGCCAACGCATCTGGCTAATATTTGTATTTTTAGTAGAGACGGGATTTTGCCATGTTGGCCAGGCTGGTCTCGAACTCCTGACCTCAGATGATCCACCCGCCTCAGCCTCCCAAAGTGCTAGGATTACAGGCGTGAGCCACCGCACCTGGGTGACCTAATTTTCTTCTCTTTCATTCATGTATATGTTAAACGTGAAAGGTTCATTGCTTCTCTGTGGTCACTGGGCAACACAACATCAACTACGTTTTTGACTGTGTAAACTCAGAGGGCCCTCTAGTATTGGCCAGGAGGCTTTCTGTCTAGCAGAGACTGTATTCCTTTCTTTTGTAAACCTAGAGGGCCCTCTGTGGTCATTCATTGATTTAAACAAGTGTTGTACATTTCAGTCCTTGATTTAAATATGTTGGTGCTCTGTGCCACTAGCTGGGCTCAGATCTGGGGCAAAGAAATAGGAAAAGAAGAAGTCTCATGTATGTCAAAGACATAGAAGACAACCGTTGGGGTCTGGATCTTGTACTCAATCCAGGAACTGTGGTTGCAGCTCTTAGGGATGTCCCTTTTTTTTTTTTTTTAAGACAGTCTTGCTCTGTCACCTAGGCTGGAGTGCAATGGCACGATCTTGGCTCACTGCAACCTCCACCTCCCGGATTCAAGCAATTCTTCTGCCTCAGCCTGCTGAGTAGCTGAGATTACAGGCATCCGCCACCAGGCCTGGCTAATTTTTTTTGTATTTTTAGTAGAGACAGGGTTTCACCATGTTGGCCAGGCTGCTCTCGAACTCCTGACCTCAGGTAGTCCACCCGCCTTGGCCTCCCAAAGTGCTGGGATTACAGGCATGAGCCACCGTGCCCGGCCTGATAACTTTTTACTATGGAAAATTTCAAACACGCAAAAGTAGTAGGGAGTTTCAGATAATGACTTCGTCCTACTCATCCTCCAGCCTCAGTGATTTTCAACTTATAGCCAATCTGTTCACATGTATATACCATCCAGTAACCTACACATCCTACTCAGCCCCTAGGTTATTTTGGAAGCAAATCCCAGACATTATATCATTTCATCAGTGGATATTCGAAAATATATGTCTAAAATATGTTTGGAAAACTATAGTCACATGCCATTATCACCCTTAAGAAGTTAACAGTATTTCCTGAATCTAATCAAACACTCAGCGTTCAGGTTTCCCTGATCGTGCTGTGATGTTTTCTTTTCAGTAGTTCAATGCAGAATCTAAATATGGCCCACACATTGCAACTAGTTATGTCTCTTAAATTGCTTTAATATATAGGTTCTTTTTCCAACTCTTCTTTTTTCTTCTGCGCAGTTTCTTCTTTGAAGCTGCCTTTGCCTTTTAGTTTCCCACAGTCCAGATCTTGCATTTCTGAACATCTACAGATGGGAAGTATCCAAACACCTAATAATTTCAAAAAGATTTTTTAAAAAAGATTGTATTCGTTTTCTATTGCTGCTCTCATAAATTAGCACAAACTTAGTGACTTAAAACCCATTTATGATCTTACAGTTCTGTAGGTGAGAAGTCCAATGCAGGTCCCACAGGGCTCAGATCAAGCTGTTAGCTTGATTCATTTCTGGAGGCTCATTCTGGAGAATTCATTCCCTTTGTCTAGCTTCTAGAGGCCTCCCGCATCCCTTCTTCCATCTTCAAAGCCAGCAAGTTATCTCTCTCTGACCCTTCTTCATACTCCCTCTGACAGCAGCTGGGAAAGGTTCTCTGCTTTTCAGGACTCATGTGATTATATTGGGTCCACCTGGATGATGCCGGCTACTCCCCCATCTCAGATTCTTTAATTACATCTGCAAAGTCCCTTTTGCCATGTGAGGGACATATTCATAGGATCCAGGGATTAGGACGTGGACATCTTAGACATGGGGGATATTATTCTATCTATAACAATGATTCCATCATTTTTAAAAATTCAAATCATTGTAAGATAGAATAATGACTAATAGAGTATCCTCTTGTGATATCATAGTGACTTGGGTTATGTGAAAAAGTAGGGCAGATTTTAGCAGTTATGACATGATGGTAGTTTGGTTGGTAAGAAACTACATGGTGGCCGGGCGTGATGGCTCACACCTGTAATCCCAGCACTTTGGGAGGCCGAGGCGGTTGGATCACCTGAGGTCAGGAGTTCGAGACCAGCCTGGCCAACATGACAAAACCTCGTCTCTACTAAAAATACAAAAATTTGCTAGATGTGGTGGCGGACGCCTGTAATCCTGGCCACCGGGGAGGCTGAGACAGGAGAATTGCTTGAACCTGGAAGGTGGAGCTTACAGTGAGCCGAGATCATGCTATTGTACTCCAGCCTGGGCAACAAGAGCAAAACTCTGTCTCAAAAAAAAGAAACTACATGGTATGGTTTCTTCTTCTTTTTTTCTTTTTGAGACAGACATCTTGCTGTATTGCCCAGGCTGGACTTGAACTTCTGGGCTCAAGCAGTCCTCCTATCTTAGCTTCCCGAATAGCTGAGACTACAGGCGCACACCACCGTGCCCATGCATGGTTCTTGATTATTTATATTTTTGCAGTCAGCAGCATTGTGTTTTGATCCTTGTCTCCAAGATAGCCATACCACCTCCCATTAGAAATGCCTCTTCAGGACTTGGGGAAACCCAGGTTGTGAAAGTGATTATTATTACCTCTGCAGCATCTTGATTATCTGAATCTCCTGTGTCTTTGGATTGTGAAATGAAAATTTATTGCAGCACTTAAAGATGTGGAGAGAATTGCTAAGCTTATAAAAATTATTAGAGTGGAACAGAACTTTCAGCTCTCTTTCTCCTGTGTAGTAGATGATCATCAGGTTGCTAGTCAGATAATGAGTCAAGTTTGAGATTAAAGAGTGTAATTAGTGTATTTTTCATTCATAATCTATGTCTCTACTAAATATAAAGCAATTTTAGGAGTTTAATGACTCTTTTCCTAATGGAAACTGGAGGAATCTCCATTCCTCTTTTTAAATGGTTTTATCTTTTAATCCACATTGACACTTGACCCTCAGTCCTATATATGTAGATTATTCATCAGATGCATTTAGAATTTTACTATAACATCAGTCATCCTATAGGAGCACTTGGTTGAGGATGGATTTATCTTGGAGGCCATCCAAGAGGTTGTTATTAAAGACCAAGAGGACCTCATTATAAAGTGATTTTACTATAAAATGGTCCTTTTGAATGATCCCTAAAGACGGCAGGTTATTTGTATAGTTAAAAAAAGTTCAGAGTGTCAAACAATGTCATGAAGGGGTTCTTACCTCACACCGTTAGTTTAAATAAATTCCAGATGAATTAAAGAGCTAAGTTTAATGGTTTAATTCCATAAAAAGACTTGGAAAAAAAATATAAGTAAATGTTAATGCAACCTTGAGTAAGACCTTTGTGATTTCTGCTTTTGTAGATATGCCTTTATGTGAAACAGTCATTTCAAAAACCCTGTAGACAAATGAAGCTGCAAGGGGTATAATGTTACCTTCATGTGGCGTGTTGCGTGGTGAGCAAGAGTCATTACACTCAGCTTCACAGTGTTCTCAAAGCACCTGAAATTAGAGGAAGAAAATTTTTACAAAGAGATGACCGAGACCCCCAGTTAAAAAAATACATATTAAATTTTAAAGAAAGGATCTTGAGTAACTTGAGTTAAACTCACCTTTTTCTTTAAATTTTCAAAAACTCACTTTGCTCTTTAAATTTGTAAAAAGTTTCAAAGTAATACGTTTTCATTTTTAAAACAAAAGCTGTTTTACTATACTTTGTTTTGTATCTTTTTTTTTTTTTTTGAGACAGATTCTCACTCTGTTACCTAGGCTGGAGTGCAGTGGCGCCATCTCGGCTCACTGTGACCTCTGCCTCCCACGCTCAAGTGATCCATCCTTCCCTGAGTAGCAGGGACTATAGGCATGCGTCACCATACCCAGATAATTTTTGTATTTTTAGTAGAGATGGACATTGTTGCCCAGTCTGGTCTCAACTCCTGGGCTCAAGTGATCTGCCCGCTTCAGCCCCTTAAAGTGCTGGGATTGCAGGCGTGAGCCATTGCGCCCAGCTTCCTGCTTTTCTACTTAACATATGAACTTCCTTCAACATCAAAATATATATAAACGATGTGATTTTCAATGGCTGTATAGTGTTTTACTATATGGATATACTATAAATTTTTAAACAAATCTCTGTTGGGCATTTAGGTACTTTTTAATTTTTCACTGTTATAAATATATCACTCTGGGTCTGATCGGGAGAGAGAAACTTGACAGGGAAAGTTGAATGTAAATTGTTAACTATAACAGAGATTAGAGTAATGAGGTATTAGCTAACAAGAGGTCAGAATAACTTTGAAGAATACAGAACTAGCAGGGATAAGGTGCAGTCACCAAGTCTCAGCTTGAGACAGAGTGTCCAGGGAGGAGCCCCAGGCCCCAAGGGCTGAGAGAGGGCTCAGCTGAGGGTCCCTGAATTTCACAGAAGCCCCTGTGGTGCCCTGCTATCAGAACCTCCTGGAGATCTGCCCTCTGGGATGCTGGGGGCAACTCTTCATGGGGAAGAACCTCCATGGAGGCGCTCCTGTTATAAACCTGCCCCAGGAGGGTGTGTGCTGGGAGACGTTGCTGGTTCTGGGTGTTGCTGGCCACTGCGCACTGAAGGGGCCAGACACTGAAGGTGCTGCAGTTGCTAAAGGAGCCTCCCAAGAGAGCAGGCTG
Source organism: Trachypithecus francoisi (assembly GCF_009764315.1). Taxonomy (NCBI): domain Eukaryota; kingdom Metazoa; phylum Chordata; class Mammalia; order Primates; family Cercopithecidae; genus Trachypithecus; species Trachypithecus francoisi. The sequence goes on from NW_022681466.1 coordinate 62,828,023, forward strand.
GAGCCAGGAAGCAAAAACTCTGACAAAGGAAAAACTCTTCAAGGGGCCTTGGTTCATTTTCTTTTTAAAAAATTTTTAAAATTATTTTTATTTTTTATGTAGAGACAGAGCCTCCCTCTATCACCCAGGCTGGGGTGCAGTGGCGTGATCATGGCTCACTGCAGCTTCGAACTCTTGGATGATCAACCAGTCCTCTCACCTCAGTCTCCGAAGTAGCTGACACTACAAGTACATGCCGTCGTGCCTGTCTTATTTATTTATTTTTGAGATGGAGTCTCACTCTCTCACCCAGGCTGGAGTGCAGTGGTGCAATCTCAGCTCACTGCAAGCTCCACCTCCCGGGTTCACACCATTCTCCTGCCTCAGCCTCCCCAGTATCTGGGACTACAAGCGCCGCCACCAGACCCGGCTAATTTTTTTTGTATTTTTAGTGGAGACAGGGTTTCACTGTGTTAGCCAGGATGGTCTCGATCTCCTGAGCTCGTGATCTGCCCACCTCGGCCTCCCAAAGTGCCGGGATCACAGGCTTGAGCCACCGCGCCCAGCTGCCTGGCTAATTATTTTAAGAAAATTTTCTAGAGGTGAGGTCTTACTTTTGACCCAGGATGGTTTTGAACTCCTGGCTTCAAGTGAACCTCCTGCCTTGGCTTCCCAAAGTGGCTGGGATTACATGAGCCACTGTGCCCAGCTTGTTCCTTTTCATAGAACAGCCAAAAAGAGTGAATTTGGAGCTGAGAGGCACTAAGTTGATACCCGGCACAGGAAACACATGTTTCCGGGAATATCCTTGTATATCTGTCATTGCATGCTATCTGAATGTTTTCTTACATACATTCCTACACTTAGAATTGGCAGGTAAACCCAGCACTTTGGGAGGCCGAGATGGGCGGATCATGAGGTCAGGAGATCGAGACCATCCTGGCTAACACGGTGAAACCCCATCTCTACTAAAAATACAAAAACGAGCTGGGCGAGATGGCGGGCGCCTGTAGTCCCAGCTACTCCGGAGGCTGAGGCAGGAGAATGACGTAAACCCGGGAGGCGGAGCTTGCAGTGATCCGAGATCCGGCCACCGCACTCCAGCCTGGGCGACAGAGCGAGACTCCGCCTCAAAAAAAAAAAAAAAAAAAAAAAAAAGAATTGGCAGGTAAAAAGGTGGTCACAGTCTACACTTGAGAAATGCGGCCATCAGTAAAACGTATTCACCTATTATGCAGTGCTTCGGAGCTTCTAGATAGTCACAATGTAATTAAGCTTACGCATTGTCGTTCTTTCTAATCCGTATAAATCTGATAAGCCAAAGGAAGTTGTTTTTTATTTGTTTTTTTAAAAAATTAGTAGCGATTTCAACACTTTTATTTATTCATTTTCTTTTCTATTGTGAAGTTCCTGCCTATATCCTCTGCTGATTAAAAAAAATTGGGATATGCTGGGTGCTGTGGCTCACGCCTGTAATCCCAGCACTTTGGGAGGCCGAGGCAGGTGGATCACAAGGTCAGGAGATCAAGACCATCCTGGCGAACACGGTGAACCCTGTCTCTGCTAAAAAAAAAAAAAAAAAAAAAAAACAAAGAACTAGCTGGGCGAGGTGGCGGGCGCCTGTAGTCCCAGTTACTCGGGAGGCTGAGGCAGGAGAACGGCAGGAACCCGGGAGGCGGAGCTTGCAGTGAGCTGAGATCCGGCCACTGCACTCCAGCCTGGGCGACAGAGCAAGACTCCATCTCAAAAAAAAAAAAAAAAATTGGGATATGCCGGGTGCTGTGGCTCACACCTGTAATCCCAGCACTTTGGGAGGCCGAGGCAGGTGGATCATGAGGTCAGGAGATTGAGACCACGGTGAAACTCCGTCTCTACTAAAAATACAAAAAATTAGCCGGGCGCGGTGGTGGGTGCCTGTAGTCCCAGCTACTTGGGGAGCTGAGGCAGGAGAATGGTGTGAAGCCGGGAGGTGGAGCTTGTAGTGAGCCAAGATCACGCCACTGCACTCCAGCCTGGGCGACAGAGACTCCGTCTCAAAAAAAATAAATAATAAATAATAAATAAATTTAAAAATTGGGATATTTAGTCTTTTTCTTATTGATTTGTACATGCTCTTTATATATTAAGTGTCAGAAAGTTTAAATGTTCATGTTTCCAAAGCTTACTTTGTTTTTCATATTTAAAATCTTAATTCTTTTGGAAAGCAGTTTAAGGTGTCAGGTAGGTGTTTAATTTTTAAATTTTGTTCAAATAATGTAAACTCTTTTATCTCTTTTTTCCTGACTGATTTATATATTAAGTTGTGTTACATGCCTGGGTATACTTATGGATTTTAAGTTGTTTTCTTCTAGTTTCTAGTTAGTTGTTTTTCTTTTTTCTTTCAGAACAGGACGCAGGCCTTGATGCCCTTTCTTCCATCATAAGTCGCCAAAAACAAATGGGGCAGGAAATTGGGAATGAATTGGATGAACAAAATGGTAAGAATAAGTCTGAGATTGACCAGATTTTCCGTTGACATAAATGCTAAAGGCTTGAGCATTCGTTGAATGAGTTTAATATTATACAACATGTAAAGGGGTTTAATGTCAATGACTGCTACAGTTTAATGCATTGGAGTGGGGGTTGTGGCAGATTTAGGTTATAGTTGTTAAATACTATGCAAAGAAATTTGGTTAAAAAGTTTTCCGTTCTCAGTAGCTACTTTTAACAATACTGTGTTTTATGATCCATTCATCCCAAGAGCTTTTCTTTTATGTGGCAGTGATATGAAATTGCTCAGCACTTTGTACACTGAGGCTGTGTGGGCCTCGTGTCATCCTCACACCCGGTGGGGTTTACTCTTCTTTGATCCTGTGTACTAGGCTTCAGGGCAGAAAAGGGTTTGAATATCTTTGTTCAGTGTTAGGTGTGACAAGTCTGGTTGGAAAAAATCTGAATTTGCAAACTGCAAGCAGGATGGATTGGAGAGAGTTTAAGATGTGGAGGCATCTGCAAGGCTCTTGTGCTTGAGGAGGGCCTGGATAGGTTGTAGGAGTGGGAATGGGGAAGAAATATGGATGCACGGGATTGCCAGTGGTTTTACTGTTAGGGGTGAAGTCAAAGAACTTGAGAGGAGACACTGGTTTGGGGGTGAGATGGTAAGTCTGATTTGCATGTGTCTAATTAGAGATGCCGGTGAGAGATCTGAGTGGAGGTGTCCGGTTGGCAGTGGGAGACGTACCAGAGCTCAGGGGGAGGGCAGAGCCAAAGAGAAGAGATGGGAGCAGCTGCAGGGTAGAGGTGACATGTGACAGCGTGGAGTCGTTGAGTGGCAGTGAAGCTGGCATTTATGGAAAGCCTCCACTATGTGCCAAGCCCTTTCATCTATGTCATTTCATTTAATCTCCACACAACATCACGAAGGCGGCACCCTCCTCATGTGTGAGAGGCAAAACTCAGAGTGACTGTGGGGCCCCCTGAGACCACATCAGTTGTGAGTGACAGAGCTAAACTCCAGCTCACGTCTTCTGATTCTAACATGACTGCTTTTGCTGCTAAACCAGCTTCCTCTCTAAAGAAGACAAAGTAGGAAGAGAAAAAGAAAAGGTAAAAGATTCCATCTAAGGTTTTAGCTTTTAGTAATACTACCATGATGGAATGGCTTTCAAGAAAGGTTATCAGGTGGGCGCAGTGGCTCATGCCTGTAATTCCAACACTTTGGGAGACCAAGGCAGGTGGATCACAAGATCAGGAGTTCGAGACCAGCCTGGCCAACATGGTGAAACCCCATCTCTATTAAAAATACGAAAAATTAGCTGGGTGTGGTGGTGAGTTAATTTATTCCTATAGTGCTGTTCCATTTATCTGTCATAAATCAATTCCATCTGTTTATCATGTCACAAACAAATAGGTTACTAAACTCAATGGAGAAGTCTTCTCTCTTTACAATTCTAATAGTTTCAGCACAGAGAGGACAACTTAGTTCTTGTCCTGATGGTACCAACATGAACAGACCAATTTATGTATTTGCATATAATTAAGTTATTGGTCAATTCCTTAAGTGATAGTATTGATAAGATAAGTAAGTATTGATAAGAAGTATAGTATTTATAGGCCGGGTGCAGTGGCTCATTCCTGTAATCCCAGCACTTTGGGAGGCCGAGGCGGGTGGATCACGAGGTCAGGAGTTCGAGAGCAGCCTGGCCAACATGGTGAAGCCCCGTCTCTACTAAAGATACCAAAAAATTAGCCGGGCATGGTGGCATGTGCTTGTAATCCCCGTTACTCGGGAGGCTGAGGCAGGAGAATTGCTTGAACCTGGAAGGCAGAGGTTGCAGTGAGCCGAGATTGTGCACTCCAGCCTGGGTGAAAGAGTGAGACTCCATTTCCCAAAAAAAAAAAAAAAAAAAAAGGGAAGTAAGCTTTATAGAAAATCTGCCTATCTGGTATGTAATTGTTCCTCATCTCAAGGAAATTTAGCCTATTCAATGGGTGAGACTAGAGAGGACACCAGCCACCAAACTGATGATCATGTATTGTGATATATGTGCAGGTAAGCTGCAGTGCCTGTGGCCTGTGGGTAGATGGCTAACAAGTGATGGTGCATAATTTGGTGGGATGAATTACTAAATTCCCAGATGAAAGCATTGTTTCTTTGTCCAGCACAAGGCAATCACGCCACATGTCTTTATCTTGTCTTTCCTCTGGTTTAGTCATTATCATACTTTGCTGCATATTAGAATCATCTGGGGTGCTTTTAAAACTCTGAGAGACCAGGCCATACCTGTGTTAGTTTTCTTTTTTTGTTGTTGTTTTCATTTTTTTAATTTGATTTGTAAAATTAGCTTCCTCAGGTTGAAGTATGTTAGTTTTCTATTGCTGTTGTAAGAAATTACCACTGGTTTCGTGACTTAAAACAACACAAGGCTGGGTGCAGTGGCTCGTGCCTGTAATCCCAGCACTTTGGGAGGCCGAGGTGGGTGGATCATTTGAGGTCAGGAGTTTGAGACCAGCCTAGCCAACGTAGTGAATCCCCACCTCTATTAAACATACAAAAATTAGCCAGGTGTGGTGGCGGGAGCCTGTAGTCCCAGCTACTTGGGTGGTTGAGGCAGGAGAATGGCTTGAACCCAAGAGGCAGAGGTTGCAGTGAGCTCACATCATTGCGCTCCACCTTGGGTGACCGAGCGAGACTCTGTCTTACCACACACACACACACACACACACACACACACACACACACACACACTCGCACTCTTAATGTCTTACAGTTCTGTGGGCCAGAAGTTTGATGTGAGTCACACTGGGCTAAAACTAAGGCATGGGCATGGTGGCTGTTCCTTCTCGACCATGTAGGGGAGAATTCTTGTCTTTGATTTTCCATCTTTGAGAGGTGCGGCCACATGTCTTGGCCCATGACCTCTTCCTCCGTCTTCAAAGACAACAGTAGGTTGAGTCCTTCTCATGTGGCATCACTTCTGCCTCTGACTGCTGCCTCCCTCTTTTACTTTTAAGGACCCATGTGATGACATTGGGCCCACCCAGATAATCCAGGATCACCTCCCCATTTTGAGGTCAGCTGATGAGCACCCCGTATTCCATCTACAAGCTTAATGGCTCCTTTGCCATTTAACCTAGCATATTCACAGACACAAGGGACTACGATCTGGACATCTTTAGGGAGCCATTGTTCTGTCTACCACAGTAATTTTTTTTTTTTTTAAGACGGAGTTTCGCCCTTGTTGCCCAGGCTGGAGTGCAGTGGTGTGATCTCAGCTCATTGCAACCTCCACCTCCCGGGTTCAAGCGATTCTCCTGACTCAGCCTCCTAAGTAGCTGGGATTAGAAGCGCCCGCCACCACGCCTGGCTAAGTTTGTATTTTTAGTAGTGACGAGGTTTCATCCTGTTGGCCAGGCTGTGTTTTCAAACTCCTGACCTCAGGTGATCCACCCGCCTCAGCCTCCCAAAATGCTGGGATTACAGGCAGGAGCCACTGCGCCCGGCCCACCACAGTAATTTATACCAAGTGAGTCACAACCTCTGGGGTGGGGCCCAAGCATCAGTAGTTTTTGAAGCTTCCCAGATGATTTCAAGGTGCTGCCAAATTTGAGAACCAGTGCCCTTGTTGAATATGCGGAGAATGTATTTAGTGCTGTACTTTGTATTGGTTCTCATACACTCACATTACAGATCTACACCCCCCACATGCACAGAAGCACATCCACATGGTGACATGTATATACACAGCATCACAGTCACCGTCAGAGGTCCTTCGACTCACACATTTTGCCCCCATCCCTTTTGCTGCTTCCTCCACGCCTCCCCTATCCTCATCTCCATTTCATACCCGGATGGCTACATGTGTACATATACACATAGGAGGTATTTTTCCATTTGTTGCCAATGCAAACTTGGTTTCCTCTGTGGTGGCCTCCCGGAGAGAAGGCAGCTATGCTGGTGGTTTGCTAATGTGCACATTTGCTCCTCAGAGATAGGGCAGAGTCAGCCATTTTCTGTCACAGGAACAGAGACTCACTGAGGATAAAAAACTATATCCCTGCCAGGACTATCATCAGCTTTTATTCCTTTTGTTGGAGTGAAAACAGGCCGTGATAGCTGTAGGTGTTAAGAATGGGGTTGCAGTCCCATCTGGAGTCAGGGGCACTGGAAAAGGGCAGCATGTTGACTGCAAATATCTGCATGTGATTGACCGGCCTGCTGAATTATTCTGTTGGTTTTCATTAAATGAGGAAAACAATAGGCTAGGTCATTTTGGAATCAAGTCTCAAAATCTTACTAGCAAAATACGTTGTACTTAGAGCATAACCACAAAGCTGAAAGGTTGAATTATCTTCAGTTTTGGAATTCAGTTTCTAATCTTCTCATAGAGAATTAAAAAGGGCCCGACCAACCCCAGTAATTACCCTGTTCCTTTGCCAGTGACCAAGCCAAGCGAGGAAACGGATCAGCAGTGAAGTGAGAATCCCAGTGATGACAGACCCTAATGGCCACTGACTAGGGGCGTGGCGAGTGGAGCGCTGAGTGGATGACGTCCCCTCTTACAGCCACAAATTCTAGTGCTCTTCAGTTCCAGGTGGCCTCTATGGGTGGGAGGGCACACAGGGCTCATGACTAACCACCTAGCACTGCTCCAGAACCCAGAGTTGTGGTTCTGGTCTCACCCTGTTGCCCAGGCTGGAGTGTAGTGGCACAGTCACGGCTCACTGCATCCTCCATCTCCCAGGCTCAAGTGATCCTCCCACCTCAGCCTCCTGAGTATCTAGGACTACAGGCGTGCACCACAGCACCTGGCTAATTTCAACTTATTTTTTATAGAGATGGGGGTCTGGTGCCCCTGTGTTGCCCAGGGTGGTCTTGAATTCCTGAGCTCAAGCAATCCTCCCACCTCAGCCTCCCGCAGTATTGGGACTACAGGCTTGAGCCACCACCCCCAGCAGAGCTTCTTAAAAAGAACACTAAAACAAGAAAATGAACAGAACTGGTGTTCTGAGACCTTTTGGTCTGAGCCACCGCAAAGAATCACACCACAAAGAATCCTAGAGGCACGATCTGATGGATGACGTCGCACGAAGAACAAATCTCTGTTGGTGCGCGCAGGTCTTCGCCATCCTTTTGATGCCCAAATATCCCAAACTGGCCAGTCCTTTTGGATGTTTTCCTGACAATCTATGAGCAATTCCTTGCTTTCTGGAAGCATAAAATGTCTCAAGCTCTCCTTTTTTCTCTATCCTATCCCTGGAATCTGCTGTTCCTTCAAGGATCCCTGGTTCCTTTTATTGGGAAATGCTGTTTGTAATCTAAGATCTCGGTGCATACTGGACTATTCCCATTGCCACTGGGGTCTTGTTCCTTTTAGGCCCTTCGTTATCATGATTCTTGTTGATCTTGTATAGGTGACTTATTTCCTTCTCTCTGGAACATGTTAGGATCTTTTATTTATGAGCGTGCCTCAAAGCAGGTATATTTTCATTCATTGTGTTGGATGCTTGACAGCCCTTACAATCTAGAGATTCCATTCTGGGAAATTCTTTTGTCATTCCCTTCCTTCTGTTTTTCTGTATTTTCTCTTGCTGCAACTCCTACTGGTCAGATTTAGAACTCCTGGATCAAGCCTCTAAGTTGCCTATTTTTTCTCTCTGAGTTACTATGTAGTTTTTGTTTTTTTTGAGACAGAGTTTCACTCTTGTTGCCCAGGCTGCAGTGCAATGGCGCCATCTCGGCTCACTGCAACCTCTACCTCCCAGGTTCAAGTGATTCTCCTGCCTCAGCCTCCCGAGTAGCTGGGACTACAGGCGTGCGCCACCACGCCTGACTCATTTTGTATTTTTAATAGAGACGGAGTTTCTTCATGTTGGTCAGGCTGATCTCAATCTCCCGACCTCAGGTGATCCGCCCGCCTCGGCCTCCCAAAGTGCTGGGATTACAGGCGTGAGCCACTGTGCCTGACCCACTATCTGGTTTACTTATTGTTCTCCTTTCTAATTTGAACAACAGCAGGCCTACATTTTTTACTGAGAGTTATTTCTGTTTTATTTATGAAGCAGAATAGGTGTATGTATATATGTAATAGAAGCCAGGCCCAATGATCCCCTCTCCATGAATACCTTCTCTGTCTGCCCAGTTACTCCTTCCTCATGAGGTGAGTCACCCAGTCCTGTCAGCTGTGCTTGCTATATATCACCAGAATCTGTTCATACTGGTTCCTCACCGCCCCTGTCGTCTGGACCACTGTCATCCTTTAGCTAGATGACTGCAGTAGCCTGCTACCTTGCCTCGTGTCTTACTTCCTTCTCAGCCTTGTATGAGTGTTGTCTTCAGAACACAGATCTTATTACATTATTAGGTTTTTTTCTAAGAGACAGGGTCTTGCCATGTTGCCCAGGCTGGACTTGAATTCCTGGGCTTAAGCAATCTTCCTGCTTCAGCCTCCCCGCTAGCCAGGACCACAGGCATGTGCCACCACACCTAGCTACATTATTAATTTTAAGTTGGTCTCCCAGTGCCTTCCTGATAAAGCCCAGACTGGTTCTCAGTGATCTAGTCATTGCATTCCCTGTCACTGGAATTACACACCCCACCATACTGACCCACTTCATCCGTTGCACCGGAATGCTAGGCCTGGCCTCTGATACTTTTTTTTTTTTTTTTTTTTGAGACAGAATCTCACTTTGTTGCCCAGGCTGGAGTGCAGGGGCATGATATTGCCTCACTACAACCTCCACCTCTTGGGTTCAAGCGATTCCTGTGCCTCAGCCTCCCGAGTCGCTGGGATTACAGGCATACACCACCACGCCCGGCTGATTTTTTTTATTTTTTTGTATTTTTAGTAGAGACAGGATTTCACCATGTTGCCCACGCTGGTCCCGAACTCCTGAGCTCAGGCAATCTACCACCTTGGCCTCCCAAAGGGCTAGGATTACAGGCGTGAGCCACCACGCCTGACCCTCTGATGCTTTCATTAAGCTCTTCCCAGTGCCTGGAACACCTTCCCCCTCTGCCAATTACTATTCCTCCCTCTCTGCTCCCTCCTTCAACCCTTCATACATCTTGCTTTAGCTACTGTCTTATTTATTTTTATTTTAGCTTAGGTTGGGCATCATTTTCTGTAAGAAATTTTTCCTTCTTTCGTGCTCCCCTAGAATCCTGTATTTCCCTAGTCATAGCATCCCTCGCTCACTGATTGACATTTACTTGTCTGTGTTCTCCACTGCACTAGAAGCCCCTTGAAGGGAGGCACTCTATCCTATTCATTGTTAGATCGCTAGTGCTAACTCACATGGCAAATAGTGATAATGATGATATTTGTTAAATTAGTGAATATGAATAAGGCTTCAGAAACTGTTATTTTACATGTTTTTCCAGAAATCAGGATCACTATAGCTACCTAAAGTGAACATGTAGAGGCCGGGCGCAGTGGCTCACACCTGTAACCCAGCACTTTGGGAGGCGGAGACGGGTGGATCACGAGGTCAGGAGATCGAGACCATCCTGACTAACACGGTGAAACCCCGTCTCTACTAAAAATACAAAAAATTAGCCGGGCGCGGTGGCAGGCGCCTGTAGTCCAGCTACTCAGGAGGCTGAGGCAGGAGAATGATGTGAACCCGGGAGGCGGAGCTTGCAGTGAGCCAAGATTGCACTCCAGCCTGGGGCACAGAGCGAGACTCCGTCTCAAAAAAAAAAAAAAAAAAAAAAAGAACATGTAGAAAGGGTTTACTACATGGCTGCTAAATTGCATTAGAGCATTTTGTTTGTTTGGCATTGACGAAGATGAGACTATTGCTCATGAAATAGCGATTCAGCCCCACTGTAGAAACTGGCAGACATAGGGAGATACCTTACCAAAGGGGGCCAGTCTCTTATTTTTGCCTAAAAGTACTTGCCATTCTCACTGTGCCTGTGCCCAAGATGCTGGATTATTGAGATCTTACAGTGTAGGCACAACGGGCCAGGCGGGCATCTCCTCTCTGCTTTGTGTGCCACACTGGGAAACCAGAGTGACGAGGAAAACCACTTGTCTCCCATAGCGTCAGTCCTGGAATTGAGGAGACCAGCGTGTCCTTTGAACGTGCTAGAAAATATGACTGTGCTCCTTAAAGGATAAAATATGACTGTGTGCCTCCAAAAAAGGATCAGATAAAGATTTCGCATAGACATCAGTGAATTACCATGGTAAGGGGCTGTTAGAACTGCTCAGCTGAATTTTTATGTTGAAAAATTAGAAGAGCATGGTAGTCTGAATAATGACCCCCAAAGATATCCTAGTCCCGATCCCTGGAATCTGTGAATGTTGCCTTATATGGCCAAAGAGACTTTGCAGATGGGCAGAGTTCAGGTTGCTGTGATGGGTAGATTATCCTGGATTATCCCAGTGAGCCCTAAGTGCGATCCCAAATGTCCTTACAAAGGGGAGGCAGAGGGAGTTTCACACGGAAGGATCGGGCAGTGCAGTGACTGAAGCAGGATGCTACGCTGCTGACTCTGAACACTGTCCTTTAAAGGAAATATGGAATGATTTGAAGTGGAGGGAGTTCCTGTTACTGCTTGGCAGGTGGAACTTGAGCAGGGAGACACCCTCATCCACAGTCCAGAGCTGTAACCCGGAAGAGCTATGCTGAGGACTCTGAGTGCATTTCCTGGTGGCATGAGGCACTTCATGGGTCAAGCAGGCTTTTAGAAATTGGCATAGGAGGCCGGGCGCGGTGGCTCACGCCTGTAATCCCAGCACTTTGGGAGACCGAGGCGGGCAGATCACAAGGTGAGGAGATTGAGATCATCCTGGCTAACACGGTGAAACCCGTCTCTACTAAAAATACAAAAAATTAGCCTGGTGTGGTGGCTGACGCCTGTAGTCCCAACTACTCAGGGGGCTGAGGCAGGAGAATGGTGTGATCCCAGGAGGCAGAGCTTGCAGTGAGCTGAGATCGCACCACTGCACTCCAGCCTGGGTGACAGAGCGAGACTCTGTCTCAAAAAAACAAAAAAAGGAAAAGAAATTGGCATAGAAACCTAACACCTGCCCCCTCCTAATGTGGAGTATAGATAGACATTGATGTCAGGTGAGGAAATGGTTTTCTCTACGTGGCTGTGTTGGTCTGAATTCAAGTTTTCTTTATTGAGATTTCATTCAGTGGACTTTGGCTGGCTGCTAGGATTCATGGAGTGGCTTCTCAAGTCTGCATTTCATTCATAAATAAACTTGCAAGTTGCTTCGTCTCAGAGAATTTTGGACTGGAATGAGTTTATGAGGTCATCCTTCTCCCCTACCCCATGCCATCTTTCCATCTTTTGGAAGGACTCCCATTTAGTGATCTGTGACCTAGAGAGTCCCCTGTACTTTCTAAGATCTTCCTGGAAGTTGATGTGCAAAGTCAGCAGCAGTGGCAGCAGCTCACCTTTCTCCTGTCCACATTTGTACACGTATGTTTGAACGTTTTACTGACTAGCTCCGTAGCTATCCGTTTTCTAGATTAAATAAACTTTTTCTTTTCCTAATAAGAAAAAGCTTTATTAAACATAGTAAGGTATTTTTCCTAAATCCAAAATAACATACTTGCTTCCTCAGTACATTCTCCAAATTGTTTATTCGCTAAACAAATATTGAATGCCTATTATGTACTAAGCACTGTGCCAGAATCCACATATACAGCCGTGGCAACAGACATGGCTCCTTCCCCTCCTGGAGTTTTTGTTCTCATCAGGGAGGCAGCTGCTGGACAGATACTGCACAGATCCACAGTTAGAGACGGTGGTAACACAGGAACCTATTCGAATGTGGAACAGGAGAACTGGCATGGTTTGAGGGTTAGAAAAGCCTTTCCTGGGAAAATGATATTTGAACAGATTGAAAAGGATAAACAGGAGTTAACTGTATGAAAAGCAAAGGGAAGACCCTTGCAAACAGAGGGAAGGGCATAGGCGAAGGCCCTTAGTAAGCAAAGGAGCATAACATGGTTGAGAACCTTGAGAGAAGGCCAGTCAGTCAGTGTACCCAGGGTCTAGAGAGCATGGGCAGGAGAGGGGCCAGGACAGCTGGCAGGAGGCGGGGGTCAGGGCTTGTGGTATCGGCGTGACCATCACCCTATGCTACAAAGTAGAGTCAGTGGTTTCCATGTAAAACTACTTAATTTGCTACTTATGGATTCTGTAATTTTGTCTCTATAATTTACTGAAAATCAGGGAGACATAAAATTCTCCCATGCATATAATTTATATATATATAATTTATAACATATATCTATACTTAAATTTAAAATATATGAATATATACTTAATATATATTTATATATATAATACATATATATTATGCATACTTTATCTGTAACATATATTCCCAGGCTGGAGTGCAGTGGCACGATCTCGGCTCACTGCAACCTCTGCTTCCTGGGTTCAAGCAATTCTGCCTCAGCCTCCCAAGTAGCTGGGATCACAGGCGTGTGCCACCACGCCCAGCTAATTTTTGTATTTTTAGCAGAGACGGGTTTTCACCATGTTGGCCAGGCTGGTCTTGCACTCCTGATCTCAGGTGATCCACCCACCTTGGCCTCCCAAAGGGCTGGGATTACAGGTGTGAGCCACCATGCCTGGCCTATATACAGTATACTATATATTAAGTATATCTATTTTTTCATTGTCCCACAGCCGATAATGGATCTAAACTGAGAGAGTTCAGCCATTTTTGGGGAGAAGAAATAGTCATGTTGGCAAGGGAGCATTTATCCGTTCAACAGGTGTTTGCCAAGTACCAGCTGCATGTGTGGCTGGCCCCCTAGATAGTGAAAAACAGCGATAACAACTAAAAGTCCCTTCCTTTATCATTCCTACAGTCTAGTGTGGGGAGGGAGTCAAGAAACAAATACATCTCAAAATAAGGCATTTAATCAGATTTTAATAAGTACTGTCAAGGACAAGGACAGGAGGCTGTGGAAGGGATGGTGAGGAAGAGGCGGCCGCGGCGTCAGTAATGGGCCGAAGGGAGCTGATGACGAGGTGGCCAGGGAAGAGTTGCAGGGAAAAAGGGGGTATCTCCTATGAGATCTCAGAGGCTACAGAGAACTTGGCAAGCTGGAGAAATCAAAAGGCTTTATATTTCTGTATAGATGTATCATGTGGCTGGAAAACAGCAAGTCACAAGGATCATGTATGCAGATGAAGTTGTGGAGGAGTCATGAGCTAGGGCGTGGAGGGCTTCACAGTGTGAAAACCTCACAGGCCCTGAAAACTATGAGGGATTTACATCCTAGGAAGGACTTTGTTTTTTTTTTTTAGTCAAAATCAGTATTTCTCAGTCAGCATTACATTTATGCTAATAGTAATTTAGAACAGGACTACGGCTCCATGCTAATTTATACTGTTTCTCCTTTTCATGTATGCGAAAGACTGTAAGTCAGCCTTCACATAGCATTTCTGGGCTGGGCACAGTGGCTTGAGCCTGTAATCCCAGCCCTTTGGGAGGCCAAGGAGGACAGATCACCTGAGGTCAGGAGTTCGAGACCAACCTGACCAACATGGCAAAACCTGGTCTCTACTAAAAATACATAAATTAGCTGGGTGTGATGGCACGCACCTGTAATCCCAGCTACTTGGGAGGCTGAGGTAGGAGAATCGCTTGAACCTGGGAAGCGGAGGTTGCAGTAAGGCGAGATTGCACCACTGCACTCCAGCCCGGGAGGCAGAGCGAGACTCCATCTCAAAAAAAAAAAAAAAAAAAAAGCACTTCTGCATTCTACAAATATGGTTATTTGGTGCTTTTATTATCATTCATTTCCTTATATTTTATAATTGCCATTGCTTTTTTTCTTTAATCCATTGTTTCTACATTTCCAAACATATGCATTTTAAATCATTTTCTTCTTGATTTTCTCATTCAGTTACATGGGGGTGAGAGAATTATGTTTTGCATGATACCAGTTCTTTTGAACTTGTTAAGGTCTTCTCTGAGGCTTAGAAACAGCTCCAAGTTTGTAACTGCTCAATGTAGGCTGAAGAGGATGTGTGTCTCTAGTCTGGAGGAGACATGGTTTTACATACATTTATTAGGCCAGGCTTGTTCATTATGTTGTTTACATCTTGCATATCTTTGCCACCTCTGTGCGTCCTCTATCAGTGTCTGAAAGAGATGTGGTAGGGCCGGGCGGAGTAGCTCATGCCTGTAATCCCAGGGCTTTGGGAGGCCGAGGTAGGCGGATCACAAGGTCAGGAGATCAAGACCACCCCAGTTAACATGGTGAAACCCCATCTCTACTAAAAATACAAAAAATTAGTCGGGCATGGTGGCAGGCACCTGTAGTGCCAGCTACTCGGGAGGCTGAAGCAGGAGAATGGCGTTGTCCCGGGAGGCAGAGCTTGCAGTGAGCCGAGATCGTGCCACTGCACTCCAGCCTGGGTGACAGAGCAAGACTCCATCTCAAAAAAAAAAAAAAAAAAAAAAATGTGATAAAATCTCCTTCAAAGTTTGTGAATTTAGCAATTTTTCCATATAATTGGGTCAATTTATTTTTTTATAAAATACAAGGAAAAGTTATTAGCTACATATATGTCCACAATTATTTATATTTTTTTAACATCCTGGAATTATCTGTCTCTGATGCATCTTACCTTTAGGCCTATTGATCTGATCTGATATTAATTTTACAACATAGGCTGTCGTTTGGTTACTCTTTACCTAACAATTATCAAACAAGGTCTAGGCCCTTTTTTTTTTTTTTTTTTTTGCTTTTGAGACAGAGTCTTACTCTGTCACCCAAGCTGGAGTGCAGTGGCACGATCTCGGCTCACTGCAACCTCCATCTCCTGGGTTCAAGTGATTCTTGTGCCTCAGCCTCCCAAGTCACTGGTATTACAGGCGTGCACCTCTACATCCTGCTAAGTTTTGTATTTTCAGTAGAGACAGGGTTTGGCCATGTTGCCCAGGCTGGTCTTAAACTCCTGACCTCAAGTGGTCTGCCCACCTTGGCCTCCCAAAGTGCTGGGATTATAGGTGTGAGCCACCATGCCTGGCAGGCCCTTTATATTCTTAAAAATTGTTGAATTCTTAAGAGCTTTTGTTTATGTGGGTTATATCTGTTGATATAACGCCATTAGAAATTAAAAGAGACATTTTAAAGTATTTATTTACTTTGAAATAACAGTAAATAATCCATTATATGTTAACATAATTTTTATGAAAAATAGCAATATCTTCCAAAATAAAAAAATTAGAGGAGTCAAATCACATTATATTTTTACAAATATCTTTTATGTCTGACTTTATGAAAGATAGCTAGATTCTCTTTTTGCTTCTGTATTCTATCTGTTGCAATAATGTTTTGGTTGATGTATATGAAATACATTTACACACAAATGTAGTTGAAAAAAGCAGGAGTATTTTTTTTTTTTTTTGAGATGGAGTCTCGCTCTGTTGCCCAGGCTAGAGTTCAGTTCAGTGGTGATCTCAGCTCACGGCCAGCTCCGCTTCCCGGATTCACGCCATTCTCCTGCCTCAGCCTCCTGAGTAGCTGGGACTACAGGCGCCCGCCACCCGGCCCGGCTAATTTTTTTTTGTATTTTTAGTAGAGATGGGGTTTCACCGTGTTATAGATTTGCTTCCTCAGTACATTCTTCAAATTGTTTCTTCGCTAAACAAACTCGCAGGATGGTCTCGATCTCCTGACCTTGTGATCCGCCTGCCTCGGCCTCCCAAAGTGCTGGGATTACGGTGTGAGCCACTGTGCCTGGCCAAAGCAGGAGTACTTTAATAACCTTTCTGGATATTGTAGGTATTCTTCTTTGATACTACACCAGAATTTGACAAGTAGTAATTTCTTAAAAGTTTAGTCACAGTGTGGAATCGGAAACCATTCCAGTTCATGTTTTCTGCTCTCTCCCGTTACAGGCTATTGGTCTGTGTTGCACTTCAGTTGAATCTTTTACCCATGTGTGATTTTGTAACATCATGCATTGAACATTTGGAAAATATTGGTTTACTGAGTTAAGCAGATCTTCCAAACGTTGACACATTTTATTATATGATACTAGAAAAAAGTCACACTGATCTCATCAGGAATGTCTTTCAGTATTGAGAAGCTTCAAGTTTTTGGTGGCAGATGGCAGGCGCCCAAGATTCTAATTTCCACTTGAAAACTCACATTTTTATTAGCAGCAGCTGACACTGTCGATTGTTTTCTTCAAAGGCACAGGCTATCTCCATTCATTTACAAGAAAATGTCAACCAAATATCTCAGCTTTTTAGCTTCCAGTTTTGTTACTCTTCTCTTCCACCTTTTTTGACTTCTATGTCTTTAAAACAAAACCTCCATGCCATCATTTTCAGGGACTTTACAGGAAAGAACAGAGGCCAATGAATGAGCATATTCAGAGTTGGATCTTTAACCAGAAGTGTATTTGAAGTGTACTGTCAAAATCATTTGTTCTTATTCCATAATGCCCTTTTCTTGCCTTACAGATTCCATTCCTTTCTTGATCGTATTGAGAATTTTAAGCAGTTAAAATTCTCTTCTGATCTTGCTATTATTATAAAGTTATTTGAGATAGACTTTCCCTTCGTTGTTTTTGCCTACGTCCCTCTCTCGTGCTGATTATCGTCTACTTTGTAATTTTTCTGTCTGTGAGTTAGATTTCTGTATGATTATATGCATTTTATCTCCTGCATTATTTTCTGTAGAGGGTCCCACAGTGGATGCTGGATCATAGAATCACTCCTGTGGTACAGTTTTGTGGTTGCTACTGCTAGCATTTTATGGGGACCATTGGTTGCAGACCAATTTTAATATTAGTTTCTTGGATTTGGTGAAAATTCGGTTCGTTAGCTTTAGAGAGCACTGGCTGTGACACAGTTTCTTCTGGATAGCACTACTGGTTTTGAAGTTATATATTCTGTTGTTGTTCTTTTAGTGAACTCCTCCCCACCCCACCCCCACTTTTTTTTTTTGAGACAGAGTCTAGCTCTGTCGCCAGGCTGGAGTGCAGTGGTGTAATCTCGGCTCACTGCAACCTCTACCTCCCGCATTCAAGCGATTCTCCTGCATCAGCCTCCTGAGTAGCTGGGATTACAGGCGTGCACCAACATGCCCGGCTAATTTTTGTATTTTTAGTAGAGATGGGGTTTTACCATGTTGGCGAGGCTGGTCTTGAACTCCTGATCTCGTGATCCGCCCACCTCGGCCTCCCAAAGTGCTGGGATTATAGGTGTGAGCCACCGCACCCGGGCCCAGCTTTTTCATTTAGAAAAATAGTTGAGAGACTATATTCATCAGGATAAGTTAGGTTGTACTGTGGCAACAAATAGCCCTCAAATATGAACGGCTTAAAACAATAAACATTTAAAAAAAATCTTTAAATATATATCCATTATGGTTCAGTGGTGGCCATAATTACTTAAGATCCCTGGTGAGAGGGCAGCCATCATTTCAAATATTGCTGGATGCTCCGCCAGAGAGTAAATGGACTCTGGGGGTCTTGTCCCAGCAATTAAATGCCCTGACTCAGAAGTGACATGTTAATTTCATTCTCAGCTCATTGACCAGCACTCATCA
This sequence comes from Trachypithecus francoisi, assembly GCF_009764315.1. Lineage (NCBI taxonomy): Eukaryota > Metazoa > Chordata > Mammalia > Primates > Cercopithecidae > Trachypithecus > Trachypithecus francoisi. Next base: position 62,846,035 of record NW_022681466.1, read on the forward strand.
TGTGCCTTCATCCCACCACTGGGAGGTATAACCCTACCAATACATTTGTTGAGGAAGGAGGGGGACTGGAAATGTTGGTTGAATGGCACCAATGAATATCACCGTGATAATATTTAGTAGTCAAGAGCCAGACCACCTCTGATACTTTCTAGCTATGTGACCTTGAGCCAGTCAATTTTTCTCTATCCTAACTTTCTTGTCTATAAGATGGGGATTCATAGTACAGGTTAAGTATCCCTAATTGGAAAATGTGAAATCCCAAATGCAAAATCAGAAAACTTTTGAGCATTGACATGAGACCACAAGTGGAAGCTGTCATATATAAGAACTCAACACAAACTTTCATGCATGCACAAAACTATTGCCAATATTTTACCTTCAGCCTATGTATATAAGGTGTATATGAAACACAAATAAATTTTGTGTTTAGACTTGAGTCCCAGCCCCAGGATAGTTCACTATGTATAGCAAATGTTCCAAAATCCATGATCCCAAGCATTTCAGATAAGAGACACTCAACCTGTACCCATGTTACAGTGTTATGAAGATAAAAGTGGTTGATATATGTGAATCTCTTAGAATAGTGCCTCACACATTCTCAGCACTGCAAAGGTGTTTTCGTTGTAAACTGTGTTCACAATACAGACTTCTTGGTTAAAATGATAGACTGAGCTGATGGGTGAGCCTCCCTACTCCTCTTTCCTTTTCCATGGAAATGTTAGATAAAACATAAAAAACAAACAAACAGTTTTAGGCCACACGCAGTGGCTCACGCCTGTAATCCCAGCACTTTGGGAGACCGAGGTGGGCGGATCACGAGGTCAGGAGATCGAGACCATCCTGGCTAACATAGTGAAACTCTGCCTTTACTAAGAAATACAAAAAAAAAAATTAGCCCGGCATGGTGGCGGGCACCTGTAGTCCCAGCTACTTGGGAGGCTGAGGCAGGAGAATGACGTGAACCCAGGAGGCGGAGCTTGCAGTGAGCCAAGATTGCACCACTGCACTCCAGCCTGGGCAACAGAGCGAGACTCCGTCTCAAAAAAAAAGAAAAAAAAAAAAAAACTGTTTTAATATTTTTAGCTGAGCTTGAAGGCAACAAAAGGAGTTCTCCAGGTGCCACAAATGAAGAAACTTACCTACACCAGTGAACGATTGAAGCCTCATGACCCTCAGATAACCAAGCCAGATATGTAGCTTAGGGACCTGCATTCCCACACCCACTTGGAGATGGGAGTTGAGGTTATGGGGCCTACGCATTGCAGGCAGCTGAAAGTGGGGCTTTCCAAATAAAGCTAGAAGCTGGGAAATGACAGCTTTATGGGAAAACTAGTTTCCCCCTTCCCCACCCAAGAATGGGATACTCAGGCCACCCACCTTGGGCCACAGCCACCCCCACATATTTAACATGCATACCTACGTTTACATTTTTCTAACAAAGTCTAAAGCAAATAAATACCTCGGAATAAATCAAGTTTAGAATTCTTAAACTTCCCTTTAAACTCTTCGTCTTCTGTTTTGTTTTCAACTAAAGCCCCCTTTTTTTTTCTATAGTCAGGATTTTATTTACATTTACCAACATGTTTTACTGACTGCTATTATAATTGCTGTATCCATTTTATTACTCAGCTCTTCTCACTGAGTTTTAAAATTTTGAGAATGATAGTTTTAAACACCAAGAAGTTTTAATGTTCATGATTGCTTTTTTTTTCACACAAGTGTGTTTATAAGGTTGTACTTTTTTTTAATGCTTTGAATGGTACTAGTTAGAACTTTAAAAAATGGTGAGTGTTTTGGCTCCTTTTGTTACTTCTGTTTCTTCTCTAGGTAAGTTTTGGTTTGTTCATCTTAGTCTTTCTCTTTTATGCTGCTGTGGACTGAATTATATGTCACCCCCCAAATTCAAATGTTGAAGTCCTAACCCCCTACTACAGAATGTGACTTTATTTAGAGATGGGGTCTTTAGAGATAATGAGGCTAAAATGGGGCCACCGTGGTGGGCCCTAATCCAATATGCCTGGTATCCTTTTAAGAAGAGGAACCTGAAGCCGGGCACAGTGACTTGTGCCTGTAATCCTAGCACTTTGGGAAGTCGAGGTAGGTGGATCTCTTAGGCCCAGGAGTTTGAGACCAGCCTGGGAAATACAGGAAGACCCCATCTCTATAAGAAATAATAATAATAAAAATCAGCCGAATGTGGTGGTGTACGCCTGCAGTACCAGCTACTCAGGAGAGTGAGGTCGGAAGATCACTTGAGCCCGGGAGGTCGAGGCTGCAGTGAGCCACTGTGCTCCAGCCTGGGCAACAGAGTGAGACCCTGTCTCTCACAAACACGCACACATACACACACACACACCACACACACACACAAAGGCACATGGAACAAGGACACATGCAAAGGGCAGGCCACGTGAGGACACAGAGAAGACAAACCAAGGAAAGAGGCCTCAGAAGAAATGACCTCTGGCTGGACATGGTGGCTCATGCCTGTAATCTCAGCACTTTGGGAGGCCGAGGCAGGCGGATCACCTGAGGTCAGGAGTTCAAGATGAGCCCAGCCAGCGTGGTGAAACCCCATCTCTACTAAAAATATAAAAATCAGCAAGGCGTGGTGGCGCATGCCTATAATCCCAGGTACTTGGAAGGCTGAGGCAGGAGAATTGCTTGAACCCGGGAGGTGGAGGTTGCAGTGAGCCAAGATTGTGCCACTGCACTCCAGCCTGGGTGACAGAGCGAGACTTTATCTCAAAAAAAGAAAAAAAAAAAAAGAAGAAATGACCTCTGCTAGCATCTATACCTTGGACTTCTAGCCTCGAGAACTGTGAGAAAGTTAATGTTGTTTAAGCTCCTTAGTCTGTAGCACTTTGTTATGGCAGCCTTTACAAACTGATGCACATGCTATGGGCTTTTCCTCACGTCTGCTAATTCTTTATTGATTCTTCATATTTATGAATGAAGGACTATGTTGATTCGTATAGGAAACTGCAATAGCCTTTCTTTGTATTCGGGTAGGTTTTGCTTTGTTTTGTTTTGTTTTTTGAGACGGAGTCTTGCTCTGTCACCCATGCTAGAGTACGAGGAGAGCAATCTTGCCTCACTGCAACCTCCGCCTCCCGGGTTCAAGCGATTCTTCTGCCTCAGCCTTCTGAGTAGCTGGGATTACAAGTGCGCACCACCATACCCGGCTGATTTTTGTAGTTTTAGTAGAGATGGGGTTTCACCAATTTGGTCAGGCTGGTCTCGAACTCCTGACCTTGTGATCCGCCGACCTCGGCCTCCCAAAGTTCTGAGATTACAGGCGTGAGCCACCGTAGGTGGCCATTTAGGCAGGTTTATTTACCCACAAGCCTTCTTTCTTGAGTGGGAAGACAGGCTGTGATGTGTACTCTGTGTAAATGGGCAAGGCATGCCAGTTGACAGGTTTCTTTCTAGGATATACAGTTAGGTAAAAGAGGGCACAAGCAGATTCAGGACCATTTGCTATAACGAAACTAATAACATAAAGAGAACTCCGATCTTGGGGTGACATCTTTTATATGTGTTATTTCTTTTTACCCCCTGTGTCTATCCCAGAGGGTCTTGTTTGACTCCTTGTCTAGCCTGGACACCAACACCATGGGCACTCTCCAGGCAACCCTTCCTTTCCAGAGAAGGCTGTTCTGGGGGCTCCAGCTGGGAGCAAGTACTGCAGACTGCAGTCTACACAGGGCAGGGCTGTGGGCAGACTGGCTCAGCTGTTCTGTAGACAGCTCTCCACTCAGATGCCCTGATTCCTGCCTTATAACCACTTCTTTGTAGGCCATCCTGTGGCTGCCAATAGCCATTGACTGTAAGCTTGGAGCCTCTCCAAGGTTCTGTCAAAAAGAAAGAGCTTCTTATCTGCAGCCTGATGTATTTCCAGTTGTGTTTCACCCGTTCCCCACCCCCAGTTTTGGCTTATTGGTCAATACAGTCCCAAGTCTATTCTTTAAGAGAGTCTCCAAAATGATGTCTTCATTCATAACGCTTCTTCGTGTCTTCAGTGCCTCCATGGATTTATTCTTTCAAAAATATCTTGACTGCCATTTCATTGTGCTCTTTGGAATGAAGGAGGCAACCATGTGTGCTTTCTCTACTGTTTTGAGCTCAAAGTCTCTCTCTTTTGCATTTTTTACCAGGTCATAGTATCTATAGAAATCGTTTTGCTGAAACAGCTGGTGTTCTGGAGGCTTCAGTAAAACAAGTTTGTTTTTTTTGTTTTTGTTTTTCTTTTGCTATAGAGTCTCGGTCTTTCGCCCAGGCTGGAGTGCAGTGGCATGATCTTGGCTCACTGCAACCTCTGCCTCTGCCTCTCGGGTTCAAGCGATTCTCCTGCCTCAGCCTCCCGAGTAGCTGGAATTACAGGCATGCGCCACTATGCCCAGCTAATTTTTGTATTTTTAGTAGAGACGAGGTTTCACCATGTTGGCCATGCTGTTCTCGAACTCCTGACCTCGTGATCCACCCACCTCAACCCCCAAAGTGCTGGGATTACAGGCATGAGTCACCGTGCCTGGACACAAGTTTTTTAATACAGTCTGTGAGAGTTGTTTTCTAGGGTTTCTGTAAGTTGAATGATATCTCCACGTTATCATGTGATATGTTCACAGATGAATTTCTCTAATGATAAGACAATATAATTAGACATACAGAAGGTGGTTATTTTTCATTCACTTAGGGCATTAAATACCTGGGAGTGTAAAGTCAGGTTTTTTCCGGAACATTCATCATTCATCTATAGGAAGGGGCCAGATTACAGTAACAGGGGCTGGTGGGAAAAAGAAAGAGAGTATGTTATTCCACCAATTGTTCAACATCAACTGGGTATCCAACAATTCAATTCTGACATTACCCAGAGTTAGCGTCAGACTCCACAGTTTCAAGGGCTTGATCCCACAAGACCTTTCGAACTTCAGATACCAGCCATTACCAGCAGTAAAAGTGCCTGGTATCCCCAGGCACTTTTGTCCAACTGGCTATAAAGTGAAGGGTTCCCTGCCAGGCGCAGTGACTCACGCCTGTAATCCCAGCACTTTGGGAGGCTGAGGCAGGCAGATCACGAGGGCAGGAGATCGAGACCATCCTGGCTAACACGGTGAAACCCCGTCTCTACTAAAAATACAAAAAAGTAGCCGGGTGTGGTGGTGCGTGCCTGTAGTCCCAGCTACTCGGGAGACTGAGGCAGAAGAATCACTTGAACCCAGGAGGCGGACGTTGCAGTGAGCCAAGATTGCACCACTGCACTCCAGCCTGGGTGACAGAGCGAGACTCCGTCTCAAAACAAGAAACAAACAAACTGAGGGGTTCCCATGACTCCCCTTCAGGATTTGATAACTTACTAGAATGACTCACGGAACTCAGGAAAGCACTGCACTTACTATTACAGTTTTATTAAAAGGATCCAATTCAGGGACAGTCACATGGAAAAGGCACAGTATATAGGGCAAGGTATAGAGGTTGGGGTGATGGTACAGAGCTCCTGTGCCCTCTCCATGTACCATTCTCTCCTTGTCCTCCAACTCCTGCCCCAGCACACTGATGTGTTCACCATCCCAGAAGCTCCCTGAACCTTGTTCAAGGGTTTTTATGGAGACTCCTTTCCGTAGGCACGATTGATTACATCATCGGCCACTTGACTGACCTTGATCTCCAGCCCCCCTCCTCTCCCTGGGGTTTGGGAGTTGGCCTGAAAGTTCCAGCCCTCTACCCATTGGTTTCACTAGCCCTTTCTTGGAAACTGTCTAAGAGCCTACCATGAGTTATTATCTGATGTGTTCATAGATGAATTTCCCCAAATAAATTAGCCGGAGTCCAAAAGGACTCATCATAAATAACAAAAGATGCTTCTATCACTCAGGAAATTCCAAAGGTTTTTGAAGCTCTGTGCCAGGAACCTGGGGTAAAGACCAAACATATGTATACTTGGCCCTCTGTGTCTGTGGGTTCCGCATTCATGAATCCAACTAACTGAGAATCAAAAAAATTTTTTTTAAAAAAATGATTGGTTGACTCTGCACTGAACATGTACAGACTTTTTTTCTTGTCACGATTCTCTAAACAATACAGCATAGCATCTATTACATAGCATTTGCATTGTATTAGGGATTATAAGTAATCTAGAGATGATTTAAAGTTATACGGGAAGATGTATGTAGGTTATATGTAAATGCTACACCATTTTATATATGGGACTTGAGCATCCATGGATTTTGTCTATGGAGGGGGTGGTCCTGGAACCAATCCCCCAAGATACCAAGGGATGACTATATTTTTATTATATTACAGTAAGGAAACCAGAGTCTTTGAATCTGCTAACTGTGCAGAAAAGATCCTGAGACACGGCTGGGCACGGTGGCTCATGCTGTAATCCCAGCACTTTGGGAGGCCCAGACGGGCAGATCACTGGAGGTCAGGAGTTCAAGACCAGCCTGGCCAACATGGTGAAACCCCATCTCTACTAAAAAAAAATACAAAAATGAGCCAGGTGTGGTGGTGGGCGCCTGGAGTCCCAGCTCCTCGGGAGGCTGAGGCAGGAGAATCGCTTGAACCCAGGAGGTGGAGGTTGCCGTGAGCTGAGTTTGCGCCACTGCACTCCAGCCTGGGTGACAAGAGCAAAACTCCATCTCAAAAAAATAAAATAAAATAAAAAAGATCCTGAGACACATGCATGGTGTTTCTCCTATGATTTTGCTGCTAGCTTTAGCTCTTGCGATGAGTTTGGCCAGCTTTGAGTCACAAGGGCCTTTTGCCCCTTCTGCCCTAGTTCCTCCCTGACTTCTTTCTTCTAGGCCCATATACTGATCTTGACCCTGGCCACGCAGCCAGGCTGAGAAGCCATCTAACTAGAAAGGGATGAGGGTTTTCCAAAGGAAAAGCCGTGGAAACACTTGTCAAGGAAAAGGCCATCTGTCTTCAGGCCCTGGGACAGCTGGCCTGGGTGACTCACCCGGCTTCCTTTCCCCTGAACTTCATTCACCACTGTTCCTATTTGACCTCCAAGAGGGAGGCTACCACAGGCCCATCCAACTGTAGCAGCTGAATTGGAGAAGGGACTTCAAAAAAGCAAGCCAAAAAGAGAGGCCAAAGAGAACCTCAAAGGGACAGCCAAAGTAATCACAGATGCAAAGAGCAGGTCGCTCTGGAAGCTCTGGAAGCTCTACCTCTTGCCACTTTGGCCCTGGTCATACTGTTTCTCCTCCTTGGTGCCTTTGCAGGAACGGGAAACTTGGTCTCTCCTTGGAGGCTATGGTGGGGTCCCCAAGACAACCTCCAGGTTTAGCGATTTGCTAGGAGGACTCAAAGGATTCAGCTTATACTCACCTACCCACTAACATGTACTTAAAACCCCCAAGTGAATACTAGCAATACTCCCTCATTTACTCGTGGATATGGATAAAGTGGCAAAAGGTTTGACTCACCCCACAAGCACATTCCCAGCCGAGGTCGAACAAGGTGATGCTCTGACTTTTGTTTCGGCCTCAGAGAGGGATGAGCGGAGGATGGACACTCTGGCTCTGGGGCCAGACAGGCAGGCTTGAATCCCAACTCCGGCTCCTCTCAGTGGGACAGTCTCAGGCAAGTTATGTAACACTGCACAACCTTGTTTTTTCTTTTGGAAAAAAGAAAAAAAAAAGAATCTACCAGGATGAGCTGTTTTTAGGATTTAATATTATAATCTGTGTAGGGTATGTATAGATAGATATACGTGTCTCCCTCAGGAACATCAGTTCAGTCTTTGCTAATTCAGGGTTCATGGTGTCTTTATGAAACATAATTACTGTGACTAGCGGGAATTGACTGTAGTTATCCTCATGATTACCATTTATCATAGCAAAAGGATACAAAGCAAAATCAGCAAAGGGAAAAGGCTCCCGGTTGAAGTCCTGGGGAAACGAGGTGCAAGCTTCCAAGCCTCCTTTCCCAGGGGGATCCCAGAGGGTGCACAGAATTACGCCAACAATGAGTTACGACAGCATGTGCGACATATTACCAACCAGGAAGGCTCATTAGCAGCTCCATGTCCAGGGTTTTTTGACGGTGTTGGTCACCTAAGCACCCTCTGTCTGGCATGTACCCAAATTCCAGACTCCCAGAAGGAAAGCAGGTATTCAGTATGAAACAGAGCATTGATACAGTTTAGGCACAGGTTGCCACTCTTATCAGTTAATAGTGAGTCCCGCCCAAAATCCAAGCTCCCAGATGCCAGCCAGGGAAGGGCCAACCTTGGCAGCAGTGCCTTGTTAAGAAAAGCAGTTAGAGCCGAGCGCAGTGGCTCATGCTTGTAATCCCAGCACTGTGGGAGGGCGAGGTGGGTGGATCACGAGGTCAGGAGTTCGAGACCAGCCTGGCCAAGATAGTGAAACCCCCATCTCTACTAAAAATACAAAAATTAGCCGCGTGCGGTGGCAGGCATCTGTAATCCCAGCTACCTGGGAAGCTGAGACAGGAGAATTGCTTGAACCCACGAGGCGGAGGTTGCAGTGAGCCAAGATCGTGCCACTGCACCCTAGCCTGGGCGACAGAGCAAGACTCTCTCTCAAAAAAAAAAAAAAAAAAAGAAAAGAAAAAAAAGGCAGTTAGGTGTTAGGCCTGCTATGTTAGCTTTTTCTGCACAGAGGCCTACACCAAATATAACTTATTTATCATGTTACTTTTCCTGTATTTGGAGAATCAATGAAAGAATGAGAATGCTTGATTCCTAAGAAAACTAGATGCATGCTCTTCAGAAGGAAAAGGATACAGAAAGAAGGTGGAAGCTGCTTAAGACAAATTGTAGCTCTTCACGGTTTCATTCATTACTGAAGACCTTTAGCTGAGCTTGGCTCCTCCTCAGAGTTCTCTGAGAATGTGCTTCTCAAAGTGGAAGCTGTTTAGCATATGGGGTGGTGAAAAGGACCGAAGAACTTTGGTAATAAAAACCAAAGCAGCAGGAAGGAAGTGGGCTGATTAGAACCAAGTGCTTGAGCAGGGAAAGACAGCATAAGAAAGGGACTAAAACTGCTGAGCCGTTGTTTCAAGTGGTTTCAGATCCTTAAAGGAGCTTGAACCGGAAGGTAATGTGGTCTCCACGGTTTATTTTGGGAAGAGACACGACATTCTCTTTCCATCTAGACAGTCCTGCCAGGAGGGTGAAATCTTTGAGAAAACATTTCGAATGCAGCGATAAGGACTCTTTATTCTTTTTGTTGTTGTTGTTTTTATTTTAACCATCTCAAACAGTCGTTGGGGAACTGAATTGACATCCAGGTAAAACAGTTCTGTCAACCAGTTTGGTTAGTTTGAAATCCACAAGCACAATTAAAAAAAAATTATTAAGTACTGAAGAATTAACAACTAGTGGTTTAGAGTATGTTTCAGTGATAAACGTTTTGTGTCTATGAACAAGTGGATTTAGGAGACCCTCCAAGGTGTTTCTGTACTCCCTTGGGTCATCTGAATAGCATAATTTGAGTCCTGTGTCCAAGAGTGACCCTCCTCTCTGCTTCTGGATTCACTCCTAGCTCGTGTAGGATTCATGTTGCTAAACTCATTCCAAACTTGGCCATCTCGAGGGGTGACAATAAGGTGAAGACTCATTTTCTTTTGTCAACCAACCAAAGAGCCCAAGAGTAGCCTTTTTTGTTTTGTTTTGTTTTATAAACAGGATTTTCTCTGGTATTTTTTTCTTGCCAGAAATGGACAGAGAGCTTTAGGTAGAAGAACTGGTTGTATTTATGGGAGATATATTTAGGATGGGCTCATGGAGAGTTTGGCCTTGAAGCAATGATTTGGGATGTACATTAATAAGGTGATCCTATTTCTTTTTAATCTTATATCACTTATGAACATGTAACCTGACTAATACCACGGTAATCAGGCCTCAGTTTTCCATAGAAAGGAAGAGAAAGAGACATGGAACATTTTTAGGGATAGGGGTGTGTGTGTGTGTGTGTGTGTGTGTGTGTGTGTGTGAGAGAGAGATGAAACCAACAGATGAGAGACAGACATGAACTTAGACTTAGATTTGAATGGGAATTATATCTAATGACCTAGCTTTAAAGTGGGTCAGGACAGCACTCACCTTGCTCCAGGGAGATTGGAGGCTGACCACGTAGCTCAACGTGCCTCCCTGAGAGTTCTACTGTGCTCCTTTATCTCCTTGGAACCGTGCAAATGATCACCTCGACTAGGCTGCCCAGCCTTCTCCTAGGTTGAGTTTTAACCATCTGTTGGAGTGTAGCTTGTATAGAGGAGGAAAATTCCCAAGATAACGATGAAAGCTTTTTTTCTAACCATCTGGCTTAACCTGTACCACATACCTTGAAAATTGAATTTCTTTTTCTTGTCCATAGAGGCATTGAAGCACTGGTTGGTTTCTTAGGGGAGCAGCCTCAAGGGACTTTTGTATGCAGGATGTGTGTGAGGAGCACCAATGGGATCAACATTTGTGGGAGGGAGCTGGGCAGCAGGATTGGCAGAGGGAGCCGCTGGCATTGAGGACAGCCTCCTGGGAAGCGCAGGAGCCGAAATGGCCTTCAGGATTGTCCCACGTTGAATTCACATTGCTAGGCTTATATGCCCCAGTCTTGATCAGTCATTGGATGGGAAACACCCTGGGGAGGCCGTGTCCTTGGGCAGAGCAGCTCTGTGCCCTTGAGAGGCTGGCAGTTGAAGGCCGTCTGCCAAGAGCACTCCCAGCAGCTGAGGCAAAAAGATCTTCCTTGAAAGAGGAACTGTGTGGTGCGTCTCCATGCCCACCACACGTGGGATGTTGACCTGCCAGTTTTAAGCATTTGAAAATTGTTAGGTATGGAGTATAAAAGCAATGGGTTGGATGGGGACTGAGTTAACTAGAACACAGGTCTCTGGACATTATCACCCCATTCCTAACATTTTCGTAAGATGTTTATAAATCCTTGAGATAAAACCACTATATTCCTGAGCGCAGTGGCTCACACCTATAATCCCAGCACTTTGGGAGGTCGAAGCGGCTGGATCACCTGAGGTCAGGAGTTTGAGACCAGCTTGGCCAACATGGTGAAACCCCATCTTTACTAAAAATACAAAAATTAGCCACGGGTGGTGGCGCACGCCTGTAATCCCAGCTACTTGGGAGGCTGAGGCAGGAGAATCACTTGAACCTGGGAGGTGGAGGTTGCAGTGAGCCAAGATCATGCCACTGCACTCCAACCTGGGGGACAAGAGCCAGACTTTGTCTCAAAAAAAAAAAAAAAAAAACATGTAAAGGACTTAGCATACCACCTAGCATATAGTAAACACTCAGTAAGTGTACATTGTTACTGTCATCAGAATGCCTCGTGCTTCGGAGGTGGTTGGTGAAGGTTGGTTGAATTGAGATTCTGCAGGTTCTCATGTAGCTGCCTGGCCACACCACTATCCTGGTAACCCTACCAGGCCAAGTTTGATGAGAAGAGGGCATATTGGACACAGGCCTGGGTGACTTTTGATATTGGAAATGGGTTTGGGGATTTAATATCACTATACCTTTTAAGATGAAACTGGCTAGAAATCTGTAGCACTCTTCTTGAGTTTTTGCTGTTTGTATGGATTCTGAAGAGCTAGCAAATGTCTCTCCAGTGCTTATTTCCATGCCTGTGTTAAAATGTGTAAATGTTGGGCTTTCTCAAGAGCCAAAAATGCCTTTCATCTTGGAAGTAGTACTTATCTCCCAGGGCGATTAACGAATTTAGTCCACTCTTGGGAAACGGTCTGCCATGTTTTCCAAGGCATCCCACACAGCCAGTACCTATTTATGTTTTAATGTTCCTTCCATCTAATTTCCAAGCTTTTTACCTTTCCTTTGAATATCAGGGCATGAGAAAGAAGGAAAGAAACTAAAATAGCTGGGCGTGGTGGCTCATGCCTGTAATCCCAGCACTTTGGGAGGCCGAGGTGGGCGGATCACGAGGTCAGCATTGGAGACCATCCTGGCTAACACGGTGAAACCCCATCTCTACTAAACATACAAAAAGAAATTAGCCGGGCATGTTGGCGGGCGCCTGTAGTCTCAGCTACTTGGGAGGCTGAGGCAGGAGAATCGCTTGAACCCCGGAGGCGGAGGTTGCAGTGAGCCGAGATCGCACGCCACTGCGCTCCAGCCTGGGTGACAGAGCGAGACTCCATCTGAAAATTAAAAAAAAAAGATTACTAAAAGAGTATGGTGGTTAAAAGCAAGGGCTTTGGAATGAGAGATACCCACTTCCTCCATTTTCTAGGTGTGCAAGCAAGAGCAATTCACTTAATCTTCTCAGATTTCATCCTTTGTATGTAGACCAGAGGTGATTGCACCTACCTTATGGTTTGTGAGGATTAAACTCAGTGGGATCGCATATATGCAGGGCTCAGCCCAGTGACTGCCCCGGCTCCAGTCCCGCAAGTCCTCCCTAAAGGCAGCTATTGTTGTTGTTGTTAGAGTGATCAGATACCGCATAGCGCTGTTCAGTTTTTCATTCTCTGTGATGACAGGCGTGCTGCTTGAAGAAATGTTTGAACTCGCCTTTTCTCAAGTTCAGTTTCACCAGGTGATCCCGCACACCTGTGATATGGCTGATCTCAGGGTATAAATTTCTCCAGCACACAAAATTTCCTTTTCACTACGCACAATTCATCCCTGATATTAGTCACCGAACTTGGAACCGTCTGGTTTTGATTGGCTAGTCAGGGTTCACTGAGGCAAATTCCTTCCTAAGATTGCTCCATATGTTCAGGAAAGGGAGTGTTTGTGAGCTGCACAGGCAGTAACGTAGACACGAAGCCAGAAGACAGCAGCACGTTGCCATTTTCAGCTACTCCCAGTGGGCAGCTGGGCAGGATGATTAATATTTTAGCATCTTTGTTCTTTCTGTTTAGTTATAACACAAGAGCTGTTTAAATCACTCTGAAAATAACATGCCTGACATTTCCTCAGTTAAAAAAAAAAAAAAGCAACTTCAAGTAATAATCCTCTGCCTATTACTGAGGAAGTGTTTTTGGTGAGAAAGGAGGAAAAATGGCTGGGCGCGGTGGCTCAAGCCTGTAATCCCAGCACTTTGGGAGGCCGAGACGGGCGGATCACGAGGTCAGGAGATCGAGACCATCCTGGCTAACACGGTGAAACCCCGTCTCTACTAAAAAAATACAAAAAAACTAGCCGGGCGAGGTGGTGGGCGCCTGTAGTCCCAGCTACTCGGGAGGCTGAGGCAGGAGAATGGCGTAAACCCGGGAGGCGGAGCTTGCAGTGAGCTGAGATCCGGCCACTGCACTCCAGCCCGGGCGACAGAGCGAGACTCCGTCTCAAAAAAAAAAAAAAAAGAAAGGAGGAAAAATTAGATGACTTAGGGGAGAAGGATAATTTTGAAGAGCTTCATAGTGGAGAATACATTAAAACCTAAAAATCTCAAAGGTGTGACCCAAAATGTGTGTATAAGAGCTTGAGGCGGCCGGGCGCGGTGGCTCAAGCCTGTAATCCCAGCACTTTGGGAGGCCGAGACGGGCGGATCACGAGGTCAGGAGATCGAGACCATCCTGGCTAACAGGGTGAAACCCCGTCTCTACTAAAAAAAATACAAAAAAATTAGCCGGGCGAGGTGGCGGGCGCCTGTAGTCCCAGCTGCTCGGGAGGCTGAGACAGGAGAATGGCGTAAACCCGGGGGACGGAGCTTGCAGTGAGCTGAGATCCGGCCACAGCACTCCAGCCTGGGCGGCAGAGCGAGACTCCGTCTCAAAAAAAAAAAAAAAGAATTTGAGGCTTGGCGTGGTGGCTCATGCCTGTAATCCCAGCACTTTGGGAGGCCAAGGCAGGCGGATCATTTGAGATCAGGAGTCTGAGATCATCCTGGCCAACATGGTGAAACCCCGTCTCTACTAAAATACAAAATTTAGCCTGGCCTGGTGACGGGCGCCTGTAATCCCAGCTACTCGGGAGACTGAGGCAGGAGAATCACTTGAACCCAGGAGGCAGAGGTTGCAGTGAGCTGAGATCGTTCCACCGCACTCCAGCCTGAGCGATAGAGCAAGACTCTGTCTCAAAAAAAAAAAAAAAAAAAAAAGAGATGAGATTGGCATCGGAGGACACCATATATTTCGGAGGTAGTCTTTGCATGTAGGTTCCTCCCACACTTGTTTTGAACATTTATGATCTGCTCACTTCTGACACTCTTCATTTATGATACACCCTTGAGATACTTGAGATTTTTCAGCACATAGAGCCCTGAAGAAATCTCAGTGTTTTAAGTACTAGAGCCCCGTGATCATGGTTGGATCTCCTGTTTCAGTACTTTTCCTCCCTTCTTGTGCTATTTTGCTAAAGTTGCTCAGCAATCATTTATTCAGCCTACTCTGTATAAGGCATGGAGCCAATTTTCAGACTTTAAGGATTATACCTAGCGGCAGATTGTGATATAGGTGTAAACATTTGCCTGGTATCGTAGCTGAATTTCTAAGATAATTGCATGTCATAATTGAAAGATCACAATTGCAGATCATAATTTACATCCCTCACCACACCTTTCTATTTATAGAGGTGCCTGAGAAAATCTTTCTTTCTAAAGCAACTGCTCTTTATGATAATTGCCTCTTTCAGCTGCTGATGTTTAAGAATCATTTAGGAAGATGTGGAGCATATATGGTAATTGTCACAAAGCAGAATATTTCAATCTTGTGATCAATATTGACTTTTTTTTTTTTTTTTTTTTGAGACACAGTCTTGCTCTGTCACCCAGGCTGGAGTGCAGTGGTGCTAATCTCAGCTCACTGCAACCCCTGCCTCCCAGGCTTAAGCAATTCTCTTGCCTCAGCCTCCTGAGTAGCTGGGACTACAGGTGCACACCACCACACCCAGCTAAATTTTTTTTTTTTTTTTTGAGACAGAGTTTCACTTTTTTTGCCCAGGCTGGAGTACAATGGCATGATCTCTGCTCACTGCAACTTCCGCCTCCCAGGTTCAAGCAATTCTCCTGCCTCAGCCTCCCGAGTAGCTGGGATTACAGGCTTATGGCACCACACCTGCTAATTTTGTATTTTTAGTAGCGATGGGGTTTCTCCATGTTGGTCAGGCTGAGCTCAAACTCCCAACCTCAGGTGATCCGCCGACCTCGGCTGCCAAAGTGCTGGGATTACAGGTGTGAGCTACCGCGCCCAGCCTAAATTTTGTATTTTTAGTAGTGACAGAGTTTCGCCATGTTAGCCAGGCTGATCTCGAACTCCTGACCTCAAGTGATCCACCTGCCTTGGCCTCCCAAAGTGCAGGCGTGAGCCACCACACCCAGCCTATAAATACTTGGCTTTGAATAGGTGAAAGAAAACTATTTTGATTTGGAGGAAAGAACTTAATACTAAAAACAGACTCAATGGAATAGATTGCAGGGATACCTGTTATTATCAGTAATTCTGTGATAGCGAAACAAACATGTAATTGTTACTGTGTATTGGGTGCCCACTCTGTTCCAGGAAAGTACTAGAAACTATTGTATTTATGTAAATTATTGTATATAATACTCACAGTGTCCCTGTGAGTGGTAATAACATCCCCATTTTACAGATGAGAAAACTGAGACTCTGAGAATTAAATACCAGCCTCAAATCACATAGCTAATAAAGAGGTGAATCTGCCCAAGCTCTAAACCATTAAGCCAGCTAGGCATAGGGATGTGTTCTGGGATGAGGATTCTTTTACATTCTTCCTCGGTGAGACTCCCCTCCCCTCTTGTTAGAAGACCAGGGAGTTCTTGCTTTACTACCTTTCCTGCCAGGGTGGATGAATATTTTTCCTTGGACTTTATAAGGCTGTGGCCTAGGTATCGAGTCCCTGTCTTCTGGTGTCTGGGAAGTGTGGCGGACCCCTTGGCCACTCCATTTCTTTAGTAGTTCTGTGTTTCTTCCTCAACAAATACTGCCCCAGTGTAGAGGAATCCAGAACACGCCCCAGGCAGTCCCTCCTGTACAGATTCACTTTATTAAAAGGGTTATTAATTAGGGTTTCATTGGATGTTTTATTATTCCCCATGCTTTTTTCCTGATGGAAATTATTTCGTTGTTGTTGAGACAGAGTCTCTCTCTGTTGCCCAGGCTGGAGTGCAGTGGTGTGATCTCAGCTCACTGCAACCTCCACCTCCTGGGTTCAAACAATTCTTGTGCCTCAGTCTCCTGAGTAGCTGGGATTACAGGGGCCTGCCACCATGCCCAACTGATTTTCTGTATTTTTAGCAGAGACAGAGTTTCACCATGTTGGCCAGGCTGGTCTCAAACTCTGTTTTCAAGTGGTCTGCCCACCTTGGGCTCCCAGAGTGCTTGGATTACAGGCATGAGCCACTGCACCCGGCCTCCTGATGGAAATTTTTGAAAGAGAAAAGAACTCAGGGTTGACATGAGATTTCTTCTCAGATTAGTCACAAATAACGTCTGCCTTGATTTGCTTAAAACTTTTAAAACCACAAGGTGAGTTTGTCTTCTTTAGATCACTCCAGGGGCTCCTTTCTGCCTTGTCAGCCTCAAGTTTCCTTAGGTGAAGGTCTCAGGTACTTGACCTCTGTGTGACTTAGCAAGAGACTTATTTGTACCTCTCCTCTGAAAGAACCAGCCACTGTCATGTTTGTTCCCCTGATTCTCTAACCCAGGGGTCCCCAGCTCCCAGGCCATGGACCAGTTCTGGTACGTGGCCTTCTGGGAACCAGGTTGCACAGCAGGAGGTGAGCAGTAGGCAACTGACTGGAGCTTCATCTGTATTTACAGCCGCTCCCCATTGCTTGCGTTACCACCTGAGCTCTGCCTCCTGTCAGATGAGCGGCAGCATTAGATTCTCATAGGCGCGTGAACCCTATTGTGAACTGCACATACAAGGGAAATCTAGGTTGCACGCTCCTTATGAGAATGTAATGCCTGATGATCTGTCACTGCCTCCCATCACCCCCAGATGTGACCATCTAGATGCAGGAAAACAAGCTCAGGGCTCCCACTGAGTCTACCTGATGGTGAGTTGTAGAATTATTTCATTATATATTATAATACAATAATAATAATAGAAATAAAGTGCACGATAAATGTCATGTGCTTGAATAATCTCAAAGGCGTTCCCCACCCACTAGTCCATGTAAAACTGCCTTCCACAAAGCCAGTCCCTGGTGCCAAAAAGGCTGGAGACCGCTGTTCTAACCCACCACTCTCTCTGTGCAAATTCACACTTTCTCCTGGCGGCTGAGCCTGGATAGTTTAGCTACCCCTTGGGCTTACTGCGAATCCACACTTCCTGGAAAGTCAAGACTATCTCTTCTTTACTTTGTATTGGCTTCTGTCTCTATCTCCAGCACACAAAGGAGCAATGTATTCATAATTTTCTAAGGAAGCTGAACCAGAATCTAGGGTGGTGGTAGGTGGAGGGTGTACACCCTTGGAAAAAGGTAGTTCTGGTGCCCACCCTCTCACCTGCCTACCCTCCACTGAAAACCACTCCTCTCCATGTTGACCTCCTGGATTGCCTGCATCCCCTTCTGCTTTGGGGTTCTGGGTATCTGCTTGTGTTTTGGATTGGTTCACTGTTTGGATCTGTCAAGGAAGATAACCTTTTTCTCAGGAGCTGTGTACGTGGTGAAAAATATACGGTTCTGGTTGTAAGGAACTCTCACTTTGCTTGGGAATATTATTATTTAAAAACTTATACATTGAGCTCAGTGCTGTCACAGAGGTAAGAATACTGTGGAAAGCCTATAAATATTTTTCCCAAAAGCAGGGGTTGGAAACATTTTTCTTTCCTAGACTGTTGAGAGTCACAGGAAAAAAAAAAAAAAGCAGTTGATGGCCAAGTTAAGTTTTATAGTGGTAATTAATTTAATCTTCCCAACTACCTTATGAGGTTAGTATTATTATTATTATTCTCATATAACAGCTGGGGAAGATGAGGCTGAGGCAATTTAAGTAACTTGGCCAAAGGCACACAGCTACCAAGTGTCAAAACTAGAATTTGAACCCAGATCAGTCTGATGACAAAATATGTTCTTTTAACCACCATATACATATTTACTGCCTTTCTACCTGATAAAGATATGTTGTTGTGAATTTAGTAGTGTTTTTTTAAATTTTTTATGTTGTGAATTTAGTAACGTTTTAAAAAATTTCTTATATTATTTTTTATTATTTATTTTTTTTTTGAAACGGAGTCTCACTCTTGTTGCCCAGGCTGGAGTGCAGTGGCGTGATCTCGGCTCCACTGCAACCTCCACCTCCTGGGTTCAAGGTATTCTCCTGCCTCAGCCTCCTGAGTAGCTGGGATTACAGGCATCCGCCACCAAGCCTGGCTAATTTTTGTAATTTTAGTAGAGATGGGGTTTTGCCATGTCGGCCGGGCCGGTCTCGAACTCCTGACCTCAGGTGATCCACCTGCCTCAGCCTCCCAAAGTGCTGGGCTTACAGGCATGAGCCACCATTCCTGGCCAAATTTAGTAATTTTTTAAAAGATATTCAAAATACAAATACAAATATGACTATGCTTGTCTACCTCCTTCCTCCAGAAAGGAATGGGAGCAATAGTAACATCCAAGAATTACTAGTGAATATTGTGATATGATTGCAGAGTGAGGGAACAGTTGCATTCCCAGAAGCTCAATAAGCATTTCCGAACTATGGAAGTTTTTTTTTTAACCCTTTCATACACTCAGAAGCCCCTTCATCTCCTTTATCATTCCCAAAGATGTATACTCAACTGCAAAATAAGGAGACTTTGCCGTTGGCATCACAGGATAGTTACTTGTTGTGCCCGTTGTCTCTCAACCCCGAACACGACCTTCTGTGCTCTCCTGTGTGATGCTGGAGCTCGGCCTCTGCAAGCCACATTTCTGCCTGCCCAGCTGCCTCTGTATTCGGCTCTGCCAGTAGCGAGTGCTAGAAGGATGCTGCAAAGCTGGAGGAGAAGGAAGTGATGTGCACTTCCCATTTGCTTCCAGTGAGCTTCCTGTCTGTGGCACCCAAGATATGCGTCTTCACCCTGGCAGCAGCAGTTCTTTCCCTGAGGCAGCTGCTGGCTGAATTCAGTCCACAGGTTTTTCAACACTTGTACGATCAGCCTCTTCAGGTACCCTGGAGACACTTGTCTCACCTGAGCAGCACCTCCTCCTCAGAAGTTTGAGTTCACGTTCATGGGGACCCTCCTCCAGGCTCTTTATTTTAATAATTCTCACCTCTTCCTTTTATCTCTTCTGCTCCCATGATACCTTAGAGTTCCGTTTCTACCCTGTCACCTAGTTAACAACTTTATGTCTTGTTAATGGCTCTCTCTGCGTTAAATTCTTTCTGTTAAAATAACTGAAGTGATTTCTGACTCCTGATCGGACCCTGGCTGATATGCCCATATAATTCAGGCCTCTGGTGTTTGGCTTCAGCTTCGTTCATCATATGACATTGTCATCTGGAACAGCAGTCAGTCCTCTAAGCAGCCTCTGAGGCATACTTAATGTTGCATTGGGAATGCTGGATTTCTTTGAGAAACAAGAGCATGAAAGCAAACTCGAAGTTAGAATCTCTTGTATATTTTCTAGCAAGCCTTGCAGTGGTCTTCTCAAAGTCATGATTACTTTTGAATTATTTTAAAAACTTACTTGATGTGTTTTTGAAGAATGTGGTAGAAAACAACAGATTTCAACTCAACTCTCCTATGCTTAAGAGCCAGCATATTGGCCGGGTGCGGTGGCTCACGCCTGTAATCCCAGCACTTCGGGAGACCAAGGTGGGCGGATCACAAGGTCAGGAGATCGAGACCATCCTGGCTGACATGGTGAAACCCCATGTCTACTAAAAATACAAAAACTTAGCCAGGCGTGGTGGTGGGCACCTGTAGTCCCAGCTACTTAGGAGGTTAAGGCAGCAGAATGGAGTGAACCCGGGAGGCGGAGTTTGCGGTAAGCCAAGATTGTGCCACTGCACTCCCGCCTGGACGACAGAGCGAGACTCTGAGACTCCATCTCAAAAAAAAAAAAAACCAGCGTATTTACTCCTCCATATATAATAGTATATGCAGAGGTAACCGTAACTAGAATACATAGTAAAATGCAAACTAGCCTTGGTTTTCTTGGCAAGATTGGTTTAAGTACTGGACCTTTAGTTATAAGTATTACGTAAATAGTAACTTTCTGCCCTTCTTGGTATTTGCTACATTATAGTGAATATGATGGCTGACTGTCCAACATCCATCCCAAATTCTTAGCCTATGCCAGTCACAGCGAACCTATTCTCCTTGTCAAAAATTGGATTGATAATGGGCAGGTAACCCATGTCGGCCAGTTAAACATGAAGGAACATCTGCTCTAGGGCCTCTGGCAAAAGTTTTCTCCCCAGAAAGAAAGAGACCAGAAAGAGATGTCTCACCTTTTTCTTCCTCTAGAAAGTATGTCTGGACGTGGCACTTGAAACTTCTCTAATTAGTACCTTATGATCATGAGAACAGCGAGCCTGAGGGCAAAGCCCTCATTGAGGCTGGAAGAGCACAGCGACTATGGTAGGCAGAATTATAGCCCCCCTAGAGATATCCATGTCCTAGTCCTTGTAACCTGAAGATGTGTTACTTGACGTGGCCAGAGACTTTGCACATGTGGCTAAGGGTATGGCCTTGAGATGGAGAGAGAGTTTTGGATTATCTGATGGGCCCAGTGTAACCACTGGAGTTCTTAAATGTGGAAGAGGGAGCAAGAGAGTCAGTGTCAGAGTGATGTGACGTGAGAAACTCATGCAGTCATTGCTGGCTTAGAAGATAGAAGGGGCCACAAGCCAGGGAATGTGGGCAGCCCCCAGAAGCCGGAAAGGCAAGGAAATGGATTCTCCTGGAGCCTCCAGAAAGGAAGGCAGCCTTTGTGACACATTGATTTTAACCCAAGGAGACCTGCATCAGACATCTGACCTCTAGACCTATAAGATGATAACTTTGTATTGTTTTAAGGCACTAGGTTTGTGGGAATCTGTTATAGCACCCACAGGAAACTAGTAACAAAATGGAAAGAATGATTGGTACTTGATGACTTTGCAGAACCTCAGCATTAGCCAACGCTGGAGCAACCCTACATTTCTTATCACGAGAGACACATTTCTGTGATGTTTAATCCAGTTCGAGTCTCATTTTCTGCTACTTGCAGCCAAAGCTGTCCTAAGCAAGATGCATACATAGCAGAATTCTGTGTCTAAGGCGGACTCTAAATGAGTGTTTGCTGAATAGTGAAAAAATGCAGGAGAAAAAAAAAAACCCAGAATCCACATCTAAAGAAGCAGGGCTGTTTTCTGATTCATACTAAGTGTAATAACTTAGAACTTTTTTTTTTTTTTTTAAATAAAAGACACAAAAGATGTTTGGAAAGATGGATAAATTATTTGAACACTGAGATGGCCTAGAACCTCAGCAGGTGCGCTTTCAAATTGCCAGATTCATTCCTATAGTGACCTCCAGGCATTCAAAGTCTCTTTTGTGAAATAACATTTCAGCAGACTCTGTGAATACGCCAAGAAGTGATTATTTTTACAAATCCAGATGATTTCCTAATTTTGGATAGCTCAAGCAGAGGAAGAAATGAAGGGAAACATAGACTCTTTTTCCATCTCCATAGAGTGGGAACAGCCCTGGTACTGGCTTGAAGCAAATGTTGCTGACAGCTATGAAAGTGGTTATCACCGGACAGCTGTTCAGTGGCCTCAGTGAACTCAGCTGGAGGCCCAGCCCAGTTTCAGATCAGAGAGGCCAAAGATCAAATGGTATTCCATTTGGTTTCCATGCCTTTTCTTCACTGCCTCTGGGTTTCAAATTAGTTTTTGTAATTTCTGTTCCAAAGACCGTCCTGAGACCCACAAGACTTGCTTCATCTGCCACCCCCCAAATACACTTGCTTAGCCTCGCTTCCTCCCTCTCCTCCCTTTCACCAGCAAATTGGTTTTTTTTTTTTTTTTTAAAGTAATTCATTTCTGTGGGAAAATAGGGATTCTCTTATCATGATGCCCAGCCCCTGCCTATCTAGTGAGGGCCTTCTCTGAGGGTTGCATATTTAAAAGCCTAACCGCCTTGATAGTCAGAATCCCTCCCAGGATCTGAACCCTGTGTGAAACACAGTTGGATCGTCAGGGTAGGGAGGAGGGTATGCTGGGAGAGTCAATGGTGCCCCCAGATCCCAGATGAGGATGAGCTGTACACTGCAGATGGCTTTGCTGATATGCCTTCACATATGAGAAATGGTTAGAATCCTAATTAGACTTACTGGTTTCATATCTCCCCCTTACAGTAGCAATTTGTAAAGTTTTATCAATAATTTTGAGATACTCTTGGCTGGAAGACTATTATAGAGTTAGCCCACTTTGTGAATAATATTGTATGTACTGTCTGCAGAGGACATTGACTGTTGCTGAAATGTCTGTATTCCTGTCCGTATTTTAGGTTTCTCCTTTTCTTCCCTTCCTGATACCATAGTCAAAATATTACTGTTTTTATTTGGTTTTTTAAAAATTACTTATTGCATTGTAATATTTTCATTTGTGCTTTTTTTTACACCAAGATACCAAAATATTTCCCTTGTGCCTTTTCTTGTATCCACCAAAACCTTTGCTATTTTTGTTTTGTTTTGTTTTTATTTTTATTTTTTTTTTTGAGACAGAGTCTCACTCTGTTTCCCAGGCTGGAGGGCAATGGCACGATCTCAGCTCACTGCAACCTCTGCCTCCCGGGTTCAAGCGATTTTCCTGCCTCAGCCTCCCGAGTAGCTGGGATTACAGACACATGTCACCATGCCCAGCTACTTTTTTGTATTTTTAGTAGAGATGGGTTTTCACTGTGTGAGGCAGGATGGTTTCGATCTCCTGACCTCAAGATCCGCCCACCTCGGCCTCCCAAAGTGCTGGGATTACAGGCGTGAGCCACCACGCCCAGCCTTGTTTTGTTTTTTAAGAGATAGGGTCAGGGTCTAGCTCTCTCACCCAGGCTGGAGTGCAGTGGTGCCATCATGACTTACTGCAACCTCAGGCGATCCTCCCATCTGAGCCTTTCGAGTCGTTGGGACTACAAGTGCACACCACCACACCTGGCTAATTTATTAATTTTTTGTAGAGACGAGGTTTTGCCCAGGCTCGTCTCAAACTCCTGGCCTCAAGTGATCCTCCCACCTTGGCCTTCCGAAGTGCTGGTATTACAGGCGTGAGCCACTGTACCCACCTTAAACTATTTAATCTACTGTTGTACAAGCATGTACCTGAATGTATTTCTGAGTGTAAGATAATGTTTTGTGTTTCCAAAGAGATGATCCATCCTCTGCCTCCTAGAAAAGTTTCTTTCCCCATACAATAGTTCCCCCTTATCTGTGGTTTCACTTTCTGCGGTTTCAGTTACCCGTGGTCCACCGCAGTCCAAAAACTCTAAATGGAAAATAGCAGGGAAAACAATTCATAAGTTTTTTGTTTGTTTGTTTTGTTTTGTTTTGTTTTTTGAAGACGGAGTCTCTCTCTGTCGCCCAGGCTGGAGTGCTGTGGCGCGATCTCTGCTCACTGCAAGCTCCATCTCCTGGGTTCACGCCATTCTCCTACCTCAGCCTCCCAAGTAGCTGGGACTACAGACGCCCGCCACCACGCCCAGGTAATTTTTTGTATTTTTAGTAGAGACGGGGTTTCACCGTGTTAGCCGGGATGATCTTGATCTCCTGACCCCGTGATCCGCCCACCTCAGCCTCCCAAAGTGCTGGGATTACAGATGTGAGCCACCGTGCCTGGCCCATAAGTTTTAAATTATGCTCTGTTCTGAGTCGCATGATGAAATCTCGTGCCATCCTTCTCTGGTCCACATGGGACATGAATCATCCCCGTGTCCAGCATCTCCATGCTGTAGGCACTCCCAGTCTATGAGTCATTTAGTAACCCTCTTGGTTATCAGATTGAGAAAGCATTTGATACTATCTGAGGTTTCAGGCGTCCACTGGCGACCTTAGAATGTATCCCTGAGGACAAGTGGGGACTACTGTATGTACTTTTAGGGCTGCAGCTGAAATAATCAAATATGATATTCAGTTTATTTAATGATGTATAAATAATAATGTAGAAAACATATTTAGAATATAATCATCCCACTTGAACTTCATGACATAGTTTCTTATATACGCCTCCTTTGCACCCGTGTCTGAAGCCACTGAAAGCAGCTTCCCACAGCCTCGCCTTCCCTCTTCTTCAATTGCCATCCATGGTTCCCCATCCAGACCGGAGACTTTTACAGAGTCTTACCCGTAAGTCCCCTTAGGATGGCAAGAGACTCATGGCACAATTTATTTATTAACTCAACAAAGAGTTATTAAAAATCCTCCATAAGAAAGATGAGTAGCCGGGAGCAGTGGCTCACGCCCGTAATCCCAGCACTTTTGGAGGCTGAGGTGGGTGGATCACCTGAGGTCGGGAGTTTGAGTCCAGCCTGGCCAACATGGTGAAACCCCGCCTCTACTAAAAATACAAAAATTAGCTGGGCGTGGTGGCACATGCCTGTGGTCCTAGCGACTCGGGAGGCTGAGGCAGGAGAATCGCTTGAACCCAGGAGGCGGAGGTTGCAGTGAACCGAGATCAAACCACTGCACTCCAGCCTGGGCCACAGAGTGAGATCCCGTCTCAAAAAAAAAAAAAAAATGAGTGGTGACAGGAGCTATAAAGTGTTCTTGAAGGTTCTATACAGCTTCTACCTTCCTGTCTAATTCAGATCTGAACATGGTGGGTATCCTTCACCATCTGTCGCACAATTAGATTATAAATTGGTGTTAATAACAATAGTGTTTTCTCCATGGGGTAAACATAATGATGGTGAGATTACTATTGCAGTAGCAGCTGAGCTGATTCATAATGATCTTTCTTGATTTTGCTGGAGTCTTACAGTGGATTGGATGAACCTGCCTTATCAACCAGGGTGAGTTTCCAGTCATAGGAAATTAACCTTTCGGATCCCCACACCATTTTCTAGCCATATTGAGTACTAAAGATGAGAAGTGTCTAAAAGAAGGCCCATCCTGGCCAGGCGCGGTGGCTCACGCCTGTAATCCCAGCACTTTGGGAGGCCCAGGTGGGCGGATCACCTGAGGTCGGGAGTTCAAGACCAGCCTGGCCAACATGATGAAACCCCGTCTCTACTAAAAATCTCTATTAAAAATACAAAAATTAGCCGGGTGTGGTGGCGGGCACCTGTAATCCCAGCTGCTTGGGAGACTGAGGCAGGAGAATCGCTTGAACCCCGGGAGGCAGAGGTTGCAGTGAGCCGAGATCGCGCCACTGCACTCCAGCACGTCAGCCTGACAACAGAGCGAGACTCTGTCTAAAAAAAAAAAAAAGAAGGCCCGTCCTCCTGGGATACTTTGTTATCCAAGTTCCCAAGTAGATTTTTAGTCTTAAAATCATCAGCAACCGAGGCGGTGCAGAAGTTTGTACGTTGAGAGTACCCGTCACATGACAACCTTTTAAGGGTTTCAAGTGCTCACTTACACCCGAGAACCCCTAGTGGTTCTGCTTTGTCACACAGAGAGCCAAAGCCACCGCCAGGCTGGGACACCATCTGCCCCAAGTGTTCATTTGGCTTCCGCTGCATCGGGTTCAGCACCATCCCCAAAGCTGGGCACTTCCTATCACCCACCTGAACCTTTCAGAGTGGCAGTGTGTCATAGAGGACTCGTTCCTTCTCGCAGGCTGTATCATAGTTGAGTAAGAACTAGTGTCCGGAAATAGAAACACACATTTAACTTCCAGTTGAGCAAAGATTTTTTTTTTTTTCTATTTTTGGTAACTCATGTCATTAAAGATAGACGAGATTTTTCTCTCATCCCACCTTTCTCCGACATCAATTTTCTTTCTCATAAGTGCTCTTGTGTTCGAAAGCAGGGAAAGTAAAGCTAATTGTTTCAGGTATTTTTTGATAAGACACGGGCTCCACCAAGAAGCTCTCAGGTACTTGGAGTGTCCAGGGCGAAAACATGATCAGAAAAAAAAAAAAAGTCAAAGAAGTTACTAAATTAAGTTATAGTTACGAAGTAACTAGAGTTTGAGTCATATCTCAGCCAGGTCATAATGGTGAAATTGCCATTGGAACGTAGCTCACAGTTATACATTATTATTTGACTCCAGTAGGACAATTCGTGCACTTTATATTAAGAGAGATTACAATCAATGCTTCTATGTTTTAACTCAAACCACCAAGGTAATTTAATTGGATTAAGAGAAAAACATAAATCAGATGCAGCTCGAATTAAACTAAATAAGAAAGAGGAAGCAAATATCAAACTCAAATGTTTTGTTTTGTTTTGTTGAGTTGGAGTCTCGCTCTGTCACCCAGGCTGGAGTGCAGTGGTGCAATGTCGGCTCACTGCAAGCTCCACCTCCCGGGTTCACTCCATTCTCCTGCCTCAGCCTTCCCAGTAGCTGCGACTACCACACCCGGCTAATTTTTTGTATTTTTAGTAGAGATGGGGTTTCACTGTGTTAGCCAGGATGGTCTCAATCTCCTGGCCTCGTGATCCACCCGCCTCGGCCTCCCAAAGTGCTGGGATTATAGGTGTGAGCCACCACGCCCGACCAAAACTCAAATTTTCTAAGCAGTGAAACTTTTGTTCAGTTTTCTGAGAATTCGTGGTGTCTGTCTCTCTCTCTCTCTCTGTATGTATATGTATATTTTTATGTATATATGAATATACTTATACTTGCACATTTGTTTCTTATGAAGTATTCAAAAATCATTAATCATTTTTGGAAAAAACTAGCAACTTGGGTATTTTTCTATTTTTCTTCATTTTTTATTGAAAGGAAAACTTAGAGAAGGGCTTATTTATAAAGTTATAAAAATAATTTGGACATATGTATCATAGGAGTTAAATTATATCTCTTGGAATAGGAACTTTTACTGGATGCAAAATATATATAGTATTTTCACTTTTATAAGTCATTAGACACCATGAACGCTAATATTTAGAAAAAATTGTAAAAACTATGGTATCCAAAGGGAATTAGTGCTTACTTTGGAAAGTTACATTAAACATTGAGATGATGCCTTGTGTAAGTTCTGAAACAGAGATGTCTGTCGCCATAGATCACACACTTAGTAACAAAGTGTGACATGGAAAGATGGGATGAAATGGCATTGATTTATGGGACCCTGAGAGAGATACATGTATGTGGAATCAAGTTCTGATCACTCCAAGTCTAGCTTGAAGATGAAGTTAATGGGATTATGGTGTGGATTAGATCTGGAAAAAGTGAATAATTCCCAAGATAAATGCTGGAAGGGAGGGAGAGTATAAACAAAGGAGAGAATTTTAACATATACGCCAGAAGATTTGAGGGCTTATGTTTGTGTAAGCACCATTGCTTTAAAATAGAGTGAGGAAGTGATATCAGTAAGCCTGTCTTACTCATTTTTGTGTTCCTGGTATTGAGCACAGAGCCCAGAACACAGCCCATGCTTGGCAAACATTTGTTGTGTTACTGGAAGATGAGAAAAGGTACGACCTCTTATGGAGGAAGGCTACAAAAGAGGCTTTGTGTCAAGATGTCAGTTGGACTTCCTCCATTGCTGGTTAAGAGCAGGTATGTCTACAAAGTACTGAGAATACCACCGAGAAATAAAATTCCTTCATGTGAAATACTGCTGTGTGAGTGGGGAAAAAAGGACTGACTGGAAATTGATCAATGGGTCCTACCTTGCCAGATTATCATGCTGGTCTTTGCTGGAATGACAGAATTAATTAGATTTTTATAAAATAAAACAAATAATTTATGTTATAGCTAGATAAAAATGTGCCTGTGCACATCGGTAAAAATTAGAGGAAGTCAGGCACAGTTGCATGCTTCGCAGCTACTAGGGAGGCTGAGACTGGAGGATTGTTTGAGGTTAGTCTGAGTAAGATAGGGAGATCCTGTCTGTAACACACACAGACACACACACACCCCTATATATGGGGGGGTGGAGAATTTGAAGGAATGTCTATCATTAAAGCATTATTATTTTTTACTACCTTTTTTAGTGTTGGGTTTATTTAGTTAAACTTACATGTAAGGCCAGGCGTGGTGGCTCACGCCTGTAATCCCAGCACTTTGGAAGGCCAAGGAAGGCAGATTACTTGAGGTCAGGAGTTTGAGACCAGCCTGGCCAACATGGTGAAACCCCGTCTCTACTGAAAATACAAAGATTAGCCAGGCATGATGACACATACCTGTAATCCCAGCTACTAGGGAGGCTGAGGCAGAATCACTTGAGCCTGGGAGGCAGAGGTTGCAGTAAGCCAAGATCGCACCACTGCCCTCTAGCCTGGATGACAGAGCGAGACTTCACCTCAAAAAAAAAAAAAAAACTTACATGTAGCAAATTTCATCTTTTTTTATGAATAATTTCATGAGTTTTGATAAACATATGTACTCAAGATATAGAACAAGTCCATCACCTTAAACAGTTCTTTCATTCTCCTTTATTTTTTAATTCATTTTTGAGACGGGATCTCACTATGTTTCCCAGGCTGGCCTCAAACTCTTGGGCTCGAGAGATTCTCCAGCCTCAGCCTCCCAGGTTACTGGGACTACAGGTGTGTGCCACCTGTGCTTGGCTCATTCAAACCCCTTTACAGGCAGACCCTCTTCTCACTCCCAGCCCCTGGGCATCACTGATTTGTTTTCTGTCCCTCAAGTTTTGCCTTTTCCAAAATTGAGTATAAATAGAATTGTGAAGTTTGTAGCTTTTTGTATCTGGCTGCTTTCACTAAGCATAACGCAGTTGAGATTTATTCACATTGTTGCATACGTCCGTAGTTTGTGCCTTTCTGTTGTGGTGGAATAGTTGATTGTCTAGCTGTACCACAGTTTGTTTATTCATTTACCAGTTGAAGGACATTTGAGTTGTTTTCAGTTTCTGGCAGGTTTGACTAAAGCCACTACAAATGTGTGTGTTTGGATTTTTGTGTGAACAATTGTTTTTATTTCTTGGGTAATCCTGCGTAGGAGTAGGATTGCTGGTTTATATAAGCATACGTTTAGTTTTCTAAGAAACTGATCAACTGTTTCCAAGGTGGCTGGACTGTTTGCATTTCCATCAGTGGTGTATGAGAGTTTCAGTTGCACCTTATTCTTGCCAGCACTTGGCATTGTCATTTTTTTTAAAAATTTTTTCTTTGTATCTTTTAAAAAATTGATTGCATTAATATATATTTTTTAATAATGTAGGGAGCTTACTACCCTTACCTTTCAAAAGCAAAATCATCTGTCTTTCTCTGAGAAGCGAAAAGTTTTGTGTTAAGGTCATTTCTGAAAACAATTAGAGTTGGTCCTCGTTCGTTTGTGGTGCTCACGTTCTGTAAAGTCGCTGTGAACACCGAGTGAGTGCATACTGGACCAATGTTCTTAGGGGAAATACAGTGTTAGGGTCCCTCAAGCTCACAGCATTTTCATCAACCAAGTAATGAAACCCTGCTTCTAAGTGTTTCTGTGAAGGACATCTTATTTGATATACATAGATAGGTATAGATAGATAGTGGGTTAACATTGAACTCCTGGGCAACAGGTTGAATGAAACTGACCGAATACATGTATTTTCTCTGTGAGGCACATCTCAGCCTTCTTGTGCTTAGGAACACCAAACAGCACTTCAGCAGTACACTTGGGGGCCATGCTGTTTGAAACGGCAGAATCACCAACAAGCAACAACAAAAATGTGAAAGACTAAGCAGGCAGCTGACAGGACACTCGTTAGCAGGATGTGAGCTGAGACAAGAAGGCAGGGAGTCGCCTTGCTCAGCCTCAGTTAGGAGTGTGCAGGTTGGGTGACTCAGACTTTTTGCATTCTGTGCATGTGCATGAATGGCTCTGAAAGTTCCTCAAATATTGTCTTGGGGGTTACAAGTAAGTTTTAGCAAGTAGGCAAATTCATAAATATGAAATCCATGATTAATGAAGATCAAACATATTCTTTATTTTATTTTATTTTATTTTGAGACAGAGTCTCATTCTGTCGCACAGGCTGGAGTGCAATGGCGCAATCTCGCCTCATTGCAACCTCTGCCTCCCGGATTCAAACAGTTCTCCTGTCTCAGCCTTCCAAGTAGCTGGGACTACAGGCGCATGCCACCATGCCCAGCTAATTTTTTGTATTTTTAGTAGAAACAGTTTGATCATGCTGGCCAGGCTGGTCTCGAACTCCTGACCTCGTGATCTGCCTGCCTCAGTCTCCCAAAGTGCTAGATTACAGGCTTAAGCCACCATGCCTGGCCAACCATATTCTTATATTTTAGAAAGTACTTAAACTTAGTTCAGTTTAAAAGATCTGTAATGATTTGGTTTAATGCCAAATGTCATTCATTTTTTTATTCCAATAAATTGATGAGAACATTATTTTGCCAAACCAGGACCATTTGGTATGAAGATTGCTTTAAAAACTTCTCAAGGCCAGGTGCGGTGGCTCACACCTATAATCCCAGCACTTTGGGAGGCTGAGGCTGGTGGATCACTAGAGGTCAGGAGTTTCAGACCAGTCTGGCCATCATAATGAAACTCCATCTCTACTAAAAATACAGAAATTAGCTGGGCATGGCGGTGGGCACCTGTAATTCCATCTACTGGGGAGGCTGAAGCAGAAGAATTGCTTGAACTCAGGAGGCCGAAATTGCAGTGAGCCAAGATCGCGTCACTGCACTGCAGCCTGGGCGACAGAGTGAGACTCTGTCTCAAAAAAGAAAAAAACAAACAAAAAAAGAACTCCTCAAAATCTTCCTGGGATTTTATCCCCAGGCAAGTGCAAAGACATGCTCTTGATTTTATATTAGAAACTCTTGTGCACCATTCTAACCTATTACGCACACACTTCATTCTTATAAAGTAATTTAAAATGTTGAACTCTAAAATTTTGTCATAGTAATGGCTAAGGGGTATGTGTTTAAATTCAGAAACAGATTAACTCACTTACCAAACCTCCATTGCCTAAAAGTAATTGTAAGTTTTCTAGGTTGACTGCCAATATAATATAGGCCCCAAAGAAATCACCCCTCTTTACTGAGACAGAACAAATAAATTGGTTTTCCTGAATACGGTGGGTAAAGAATCCAAGTTCTTGACCTCGAATATTTCACTGGTAGTGTTCTGTGCAGTGGGGGAACAATCAGGATGACATTTGCTGAAATGTTTGAGATTTATAACATAATAGCTTGAGCATATGTGCCAAAAAATGGAAATCTTAAATCCTATCAAATCAAGATTAATTACCTATTAAAATACTAACAAATAGTACAGTACAGGTGGTGTAGTAAGCTGTCTCTCTTCATATATTGTTACAAAACAAACTGTTTTGGCGGTGACATGAAGCATCATGGATCTTCTATCTCACTCTCAGTGGGAAAACGGAAAAAACTGCTACTCAGTCATTCTTGGTGTGGATTTTGGCATTTCATTAGGAAGTGCTATCTCAAACCTTTTCACTGAAAAGCACGTGCAACTCTCTGGAAACTGCTAAATTTCCTGGCTTTGTACTACTGCCAAAAAAACTGTTGCTTCTCCTCGTCATTAACTACTACATATTTATTCCTTTCTTTCTTTGTGGATAGTAACCCGTATAGCACTCCTGTGAAAAGGAAAACAGGAGTTTGCCTCCTCCTCACCAGCCTTGAAGAAATTAATCCCCTGAGCTAAATGTCTTCTTTATATTCAGCTTTCACTTCACACTAATAGTTTCAACTGTGGACCTGGTGGTAATAGCAGAAATGGTGCAATTATGTTTTGTTTCTTCATTAAAATGATTTTTGAAAGTTGTGGGGAAATGCTCATGAAATTTTATCATTAAATCTGAGCTAGAATAATAAAGCACAGTGTTGCTAAGCTGGCTTCCAAGGAATCGTCAGTCAGCAAATATTTAGTGAGGATCTACTATGTACCAGGCATTCTTCAGGGCTTTAGTGACACCATGGTGAATAAAATAGTCCCTGGCCCCCATGTAATTATTGTTTTGTTATGCTAAATGTCTTTGTTTAAAATATTCTTTAAGGAGGCCGGGCGCGGTGGCTCATGCCTGTAATCCCAGCACTTTGGGAGGCCGAGGCAGGCGGATCACGAGGTCAGAAGATCAAGACCATCCTGGCTAACACGGTGAAACCCCGTCTCTATTAAAAATACAAAAAATTAGCTGGGCGTGGTGGCAGGCGCCTGTAGTCCCAGCTACTCAGGAGGCCGAGGCAGGGGAATGGCATGAACCCGGGAGGCGGAGCTTGCAGTGAGCCAAGATTATGCCACTGCACTCCAGCCTAGGAGACAGAGCAAGACTCAGTCTCAGAAAAAAAAAAAAAATTATATATATATACACACACACACACACATATACACACATACACACACACATGTATATTCTTTAAGGAAAGGTGATAGAAAAGATGTGCAGAAAACGACTATTGAAATAGTAGTGTGCTTAATGTATCTTCATGGTTTAAAAAGTGGATAATAGTTTGGAAGTGGGTCTTTTATGGTTTTAAAAAGCATGCAGAATCTTGGAAAATTTAATGACTCACCAAACTTATAAAACGCGGTACCTGATTGATCTATTATTCGGATTTACAATACAGATTGACTTAGGTATCAGTTTTCTTAAGCAAGTAAATATGCCTTCCCTGCTTGCATGGTGTTTTAAAGCTCTTCCTTCCATGAGACCTCCTCCCCTCCCCGCCCTACCCCCGCCACCACCCTTCGCTTTCTAAAAGAAACCCAGCAGCATCCCATTCTTTCTGAGACCCTGAACTGTCTACCTCTGAGTGGCGTTAACAAGCTATACCTTTTCATTTGTTTTTTACCAGACTCTTTAGCAGTGACATGAAATATCATAGCTCTTCTTTCTCACTCGCAGTGGGAAAAGGACAAACAAAAAAAATGCCCCTTGGTCATTCTCTTTGTGGACTTTGGCATTTCATTGGAAAGTGCCAATAGGTATTCATGTTTTATGTTACTCTGGAAAGCTGTAAGCCAGCTTTCCAAGTCAAAGCAAACTCAGTCCCTAACGGTTCTCCACACTCACGTCAGAAAGTTGGGGAACTTTATTCTTCTAGGCAGAGAGTGCATGAATAATACACTTGCAACCTGCTCAGCTTCCCTAAGTTCTCTTTAGCCAGCTTCTCCACTCAAAGAACTACACATCAATCTGTCACCAGTGGTCAGCAGTGCAGCAGAGAGCCAGTGTTATTGTGAACCTACGGTGGAATGACTTGCTTCCCAGCTGGTGATCAATCTGTGTGAGACGGCAACATGTTTGCCTCTACAAATGAGCTGGACCCCTCTGTAACATCTCTCTGCCAACTTTTGAAAGAAAGAGTCTGTTTCAATTCTTTTCAGGGGTAAAGACAAAAAGTCTGTCTCCCTTTGCAAAAGCAGCTATTGAACAGTCCGTGCAAATATTTACAGCCAGTATCCTAAGGAAATTGTTTTCAGAGGTCAGGAAGTTGCACTAACAAAAGGAAGAAAAAATATATGTATGTGTGCATACACAGAAGATAAATATATTTTGCTTTTCTTTAGTAAAGATGATGTGCTCATGGTTGCACCCTCTCTGGAGACTTCTCCCTTCTATATAAAGAGATCTCGAGGTTTAGGACTTCAGCTGACTTCCCCAAGCTCAAGGTGAAATCGACATCGTGTTACTGCTATGGAAAATGCTCTACAACTTTAATTGAGGTTTTATTATTAACTAAGGAATGACCAGATCTAAACCGGAAATAATTCCACCAAATCAGCGCTAGTCAGAACATACATGATTTGTCTTGCTGATTGTGAACTTTTAAGAGAGGCCTTTCTTAAGATTCGCCAGGGTGGAGAGGGGCAGGATAATCCAGAAACCATGGCCTAGCAGATGGGCTTTGCATTGACAGAGTTGAAGAAGTAATTAAGAGAAGGACAGGCAGGGAAGGAGCTCATGCCTGTAATCCCAATGCTTTGGGAGGCCAAAGTGGGAGGACTGCTCGAGGCAGGAGTTTGAGACCAGCCTAGATGACATAGCAAGACTCTGTCTCTACAAAGGAGAGAGAGAGAAAGAGAGAAGAATGTGCGAAAGTATGTGTGAATGAACAATGGGATGAGGACTGGTGGACAGGAAATAGAGGTGTAAGGGAGGTCTTTGTGTCAAACTAGGTATGATATGCTGCTATGGTGTGTTCTGGATAGGTATGAATGAATACATGATGACAGAAGTTATTCATCGTGTCACAGGATGACACAGGAAGTTATTCATGAAAAGGGCAAGGCAAAGTGGAAAACTTTGAGGAAGGGTCAAAAAGGAAGGGTGTGTATTTGGTATTTGGTAATAAGAGCTGATGATCCGCCTTGTCTGTGATCACGTCAACCCACCAGATACACAGATTCTGTTTAGTTGTCATTTAGTAGAGAAATACAAAGGAACATGGGAATGTTTTGCACCTATGGTAGGTGGGGTTCCTCATTTCTTCTAAGAGAGTAGGGGTTCCAGACCCACAGAGGAGCCAGTAGAAATAATATAAATGAGTTCGGAAGAAGAGAACTCTGGAAAAGGAGGGTTGGAAATTACCTTGGCCTCAGATTATTGCACAGTTGGACAACGACTATGGTTCTGTGGCTCAAGGGAATGGCTCTGTGGCTCAGGGGGAGCCCCAGAAGGGATTTCTTTTTTTTTTTTTTTTGAGACACAGTCTTGTTCTGTCGCCCAGGCTGGAGTACAGTGGCGTGATCTCGGCTCACTGCAAGCTCCACCTCTCGGGTTCACGCCATTCTCCTGCCTCAGCCTCCTGAGTAGCTGGGACTATAGGCGCCCGCCACCGTGCCCGGCTAATTTTTTGTATTTTTAGTAGAGATCGGGTTTCACTGTGTTAGCCAGGATGGTCTCGATCTCCTGACCTCATGATCCACCCGCCTCAGCCTCCCAAAGTGCTGGGATTACAGGCGTGAGCCACTGCGCCCGGCCCCTAGAAGGGATTTCTGTGTTAAGAAGTAGTTATTAGATGAGCTTAATGGTACCCTCCAATATCATACCACATGAACCCGCAGCAGACTGTCCCACATTGCTGAATTTAAATTTCCTTTGGGATGGGGGACTGTGTGTGGTCTATCTTGGTGCTCTCCATTACATAGACTAGGTACATTGTAGATGCTTAATGAATGAGTGACTCTATCTCTAGTTCTGTTCTGGGAAAGAGAAAAGAGTTGAAGGGCCCTGTAGCTGCTTTCGGTAGTTGATTTAATCATTCAGCTCCAATCGTGAAGATTAGCAACTCATAAGAATAGTGGTGGTTGCCCTTTTGAATATATGATCCTCCACATTCCCAAGCCTGTGTTTGAAGGTAACCTGCAAGGCGGACGCGTTACAGAAGGGCATGATTATCTTCTCTGATGTTAACTGCCATGATGACTAGTATCTTCCAAACATCGGAGCAACTCTCCATAGCACCCTATAGCCCTTTTATCTATGAGATTATCTTGTTCAATCTATAACCAGAATGTCTCCACATTTCATCAGCTTTTGATGATAAATGCTTGACATTGACGCCTATGAGGCCATATTAACATTATCATCCATACCTCACTGACTCCCCTCTCTAAATGTTTTAGTGAGTCCCAAGAGGATATCTCACACGTTCTTAGGAGTCCGGCAGCTAATATGCTGCACCACTGCTACTCGTCTGTACCACCTGGAGACAATGCTTGCCCCTCACTGCTGTAACTTGGGACCTCCACTATTCACCTCTTTTGCTCCAAGATGACCACTTAAGTTTCTGTAAAGAAAATATAGGCTGGGCACAGTGGCTTATACCTGTAATTCCAGCACTTTGGGAGGTCGAGTTGGGCAGATCACCTGAGGTCAGGCATTTGAGACCAGCCTGGCCAACATGGTGAAACCCTGTCTCTACAAAAAATACAAAAAAAGTAGCCAGGCATGGTGGCACATGCTTATAATCTCAGCTACTCGAGAGGCTGAGGCAGGAGAATCACTTGAACCGGGGAGTTGGAGGTTGCAGTGAGCTGAGATCACCGAGATTGCGACACTGGACTCCAGCCTGGGCGACGCAGCGAGACTCTGTCTTAAAAACCAAAACAAAACAAAAAAAGAAAGAAAATATGGCTTTGGAGTAATGTGGATGATAGATAGGAGGGGGTTGGGATGGTAGGTAGGGAAACCAGTCAGGAGGTGGCTTGAAGTAGTTCAGTCATAATATGATGTTGGCCTAGACTGGAATGGTTAGGGTGAGAAGATAGGGAGAGAAGTGGATGGATTGAGGGGAGGTTTTAAAAGTAATAGGACCAGTGATTGATTGGGTTCTGCCTCAGGCAGCTGTATAGATGACAATGGCCTTAACTGCCAGAGGGCACACAGGAAGAAGACCATGTGTGTGACACGTAAAGTGAGAAGACACTGAGTTCCAAGATGCCTGGGGTGCTCTCAGCTTAGGTATGTCCGAAATAGTATGCTGCTTTTGAATCTGGAGCTCAGGGGAGAGCTATAAACTGGAAATTTAGATCTGAGAGTCAGCCTGTGGATGGTAATCAAAGCCATAGTTCTGAGTATAGATGGAGAAGAGCTCGGGTCCTAGGGCAGTGCTCTGGGGAGCATTATTATTACAGGAAGGGTGGTGTGAAGCAGCAGTCAGAAAGGAATGAGGATGATCAGGAGAGTGTGATTAACAAGGTCAAAGGATATTTGACTCAATTTCTTTTTTTTTTTTTTTTTTTAGATGGAGTCTCGCTCTGTCGCCAGGTTGGAGTACAGGGGTGCGATCTCGGCTCGTTGCCACCTCCGCCTCCCGGGTTCAAGCTATTCTTCAGCCTCAGCCTCCCAAGTAGCTGGGACTACAGGTGCCCACCACCACGCCTGGCTAATTTTTGTATTTTTAGTAGAGACAGGGTTTCACCATGTTGGCCAGGATGGTCTTGATCTCCCCACCTCGTGATCCGCCCGCCTCGGCCTCCCAAAGTGCTGGGATTACAGGCGTGAGCCACTGCGCCCAGCCATATTCGACTAAATTTCTAAAGGTCCTGTCTCATTTCAATCTTTTTGCATTCTGTTGTACTCATCTTAGCATTTACCCCCTTCATACTCAGGGTTACTAATTATTTGAGTACATCTTCATCCCTCTCATTTGGCCTGAGTTTGAAATGTTAACTCCAGTTTGGAGGTGATGAGGGAAGCATGTGAGAAAGGATGAGGCACAGGAATGGAATCAAGCCCTGGGAGCTGGAGATGGAGAGGAGGCCAGGCATGGTGAAGCTAAAGGAGGAGTGGGTGATAGCTTCAGCTTTGGGGAAACTGAAATGCTTATAGGATATGGAGCCAGCATTTGAAGTGTTGGGAAATTACTGAAGACTGTTTAAAATGACTCTAACTGTGTTTTAAAAAAAAATCAGGCCGGGCATGGTGGCTCACGCCTGTAATCCCAGCCCTTTGGGAGGCTGAGGCGGGTGGATCACCTGAGGTCAGGAGTTCGAGACCAGCCTGGCCAACATGGCAAAACCCTGTCTCTACTAAAAATACAAACATTAGCCAGCCATGGTGGTTCACACCTGCAATCCCAGCTTACTCAGGAGGCTGGTGTGAGAGAATCACTTGAACCCAAGAGGCGGAGGTTGCAGTGAGCCGAGATCGCACCATTGCACTCTACCCTGGGTGACAGAGCAAGACTCTGTCTCAAAAAAAAAAAATCAGTGATTCACTATGATTGTATTGGGCAATAATGTGAAATATCATGGATGTCATTGACCAGTGGAGATGACTGCAGTAAATTGGGGGTGAAGTGTTAACTAAGATGGTGACAATGAGAATTTGAGAGGGATTATAAAGGAGGAATCAGCATGTTTGGGGGATGGGTCTGAAGGGAAATTCAAGGGGAAGGGATGAATCAGAGATGACTCCCAGACTTTGAGCACATATAACTAGGTGTGTAATGGTACCAATGACAAATCTCCAAATTTTAGAGTTAGGAAATATCTTTCAAATCATCCGATTCCATGTTTCCCAAATAGGCTGTAAGGGAGTACCCAGATTGGAAACCATTAGATTATAGAAATAATTCTCAACTCTTCTTTATGACTTCCCTTCCTTTTGCCCTTTTCCCAGTGGTATTTTCCATGGTTCTGGAAATGACCTGCTTTATGCCACCACTGTATTTAGGCTGCAGATTTTCCCTATCCATCCTGACCAAGATCTGAAAAATCCATGTGAAGGGGAACTTAATTACAGAACGCCCTTTGCCATGTGTCTTTTATTTTCCTTATATGCTGGGGGTACTTTTGGGGTGAGAATTGAAAAGGAAAAAATGGTAATATGTGGGAGTGTGTTCCAGCTCCAGGCTTCCTCCTCACCCCACCAGGAAGGAGTATTGATGATGGTGCTTTCCTGATTAGAAATTGCAAAAGTTGGCCAGGGGCAGTGGCTCACACCTGTAATCCCAGCGCTTCGAGAGGCTGACGCAGGCGGATCACGAGGTCAGGAGATTGAGACCATTCTGGCTAACATGGTGAAACCCTGTCTCTACTAAAAAGACAAAAATTAGCTGGGCATAGTGGTGCGCGCCTGTAGTCCCAACTACTCGGGAGGCTGAGGCAGGAAAATCACTTGAACCTGGGAGGTAGAGGTTGCCCTGAGCTGAGATCGCACCACTGTCAAAAAAAAAAAAAAAAAAAAAAGCAACATTTGTATGGCAGAAAGTACAGTAGTGATCATAACAATTAGTTATTATAGTGTGGAGAAGATATGACTATTGAAGATATAAGTAAATTTTGCAGACTGATATCAATTTTTTAATTGTTTACAAATGTCCAGCCACACTGTATGCTGCTGCATTCAAATAAGTATGTTGTTAGACCTTGGTCTTCACCAAAACAAATGCTATGTTCAGATCATGAGAAATAATGGTCTTGCTCTGCTCGGTACTGTTGAAAATTCATCAGTTTTATTTGATTCAGTTATGCCTGCCGCATTGATGAACTAGAATACCTTATCTAGAATTGGGAACAGGCTCAGGCGAAACCAGCAAATGATATCATGTGAAGGACCAGAGTACAGAGCTGGGATCAGCAAGCTATGGTTTATCACGTTTTTGTACAGGTCATCAGCTAAGAAGCCTGTAATCCCAGCACTTTGGGAGGCCGAGACGGGCGGATCATGAGGTCAGGAGATCGAGACATCGAGACCATCCTGGCTAACACGGTGAAACCCCGTCTCTACTAAAAATACAAAAAAAACTAGCCGGGCGACGTGGCGGGCGCCTGTAGTCCCAGCGACTCGGGAGGCTGAGGCAGGAGAATGGCGTAAACCCGGGAGGCGGAGCTTGCAGTGAGCTGAGATCCGGCCACTGCACTCCAGCCTGGGCGACAGAGCGAGACTCCGCCTCAAAAAAAAAAAAAAAAAATGGCATTTATATTTTTAAATGGTTGAAAAAAAATCAAAAACTATTTCATGACACATGAAAATTATATGAAATCCAAACCTTAGTGTCCATAAAACTTTTTGTAAAAAAAAAAAAAAAAAGCCATGTTTGTTTGACTGTGTTTTTTTGTTGTTGTTGTTGTTGTTTGTTTTTTTGTGTTTTTGAGATGGAGTCTCCCTCTGCCGCCCAGGCAGGAGTGCAGTGGCGCCATCTCGGCTCACTGCAAGCTCCACCTCCCGGGTTCACGCCATTCTTCTGCCTCAAACTCCCGAGTAGCTGGGACTCCAGGCACCCGCCACCATGCCTGGCTAATTTTTTGTATTTTTAGTAGAGACGGTATTAGCCAGGATGGTCACGATCTCCTGACCTCGTGATCTACCCGCCTCAGCCTCCCAAAGTGCTGAGATTACAGGCATGAGCCACCGTGCCCGGCTGTTTGACTATGCGTTACCTATGGTTACTTTTGTACCATAACAGCAGTTTTGAGTAGTTTCAAAAGGGACGTATGACCCACAAAACCGAAAATATTTACCACCTGGCCCCTAGCAGAAAATGTTTACCAACCACTGGTCTAAAGCTGTGTTTCCCAAACCTTGATGTGCCAATGAATTATCTGGGGATCTTATTAAAAGACAGATACTGGTTCAGGAGGGCCAAGGTGGGACCTGAGAGTCAGCATTTCTGACCAGCTCTCAGACAATGCCAGAGTTGCTGGTCCGTGGTGCACACTTGCATTTATACAATATTTAGGAGGTGGGGAAGGGAGATGGGGGTAGTATGTTGTAGAGGAGAGATGATCAAGTTTTTTAAAGTAGAAATGGGCTTTTTTTTTTTTTTTTTTTGAGATGGAGTCTCAGGCTGGAGTACAGTGGCACAATATCGGCTCACTGCAACCTCCTCCTCCCGGGTTCAAGCGATTCCTCTGCCTCAGCCTCTTGAGTAGCTGGGACTACAGGTGTGTGCCACCACACCTGACTAATTTTTTATATTTTTAGAGATAGGGGTTTCACCATGTTAGCCAGGCTGGTCTCGAACTCCTGACCTCGTGATCTGCCCACCTTAGCCTCCCAAAGTACTGGGATTACAGGCATGAGCCACTGTGCCCAGCCAGAAATGGGCTTTTTATACCTTATTTCAAAGGCCAGAATAAAGACCAGTTGGTGCCAGCTCTGATTTTTACCTTAGGAAGAACTTTCTAATGATTTAAATTCATCATAGAATCACGGCAGTGGCCACAAACAGAGGCGTCTAAGAGACTGGGAAAGCGGCCGGCCTGGTGAGATCTCCAGCTTAATTTTTTTGACTGACAATGAAACGGCAAAGCGAGAGTATGAATTAGCAAGCCAGACACTGAATTGCTTAGAAATATGTGAGGCCTAGCCTAGCAGGGACAGTATTAATTGAATTAATCTCTCTTAAATGGCACAACTGCTGGTTTACCTTTGTACCAGGAATAAGAAACTATTGAGGCCTAACATGAAATCAACTCATAAAGAGTAAATGTGTAGCTGTGGGTTTATAATTTAATTTGTGCTTACTGAAAAAGCTACAGTTGTCCAACGTCTGCAATTTCATTTTCTCCCTGATGAGCCGGTTAAAAGATAATCCCTGCCCTTGTTACTCTTGTGTTCATTTCATGCACATCCCCTCCCTGAAAGCTGTTGTATCAGCCTTATGAATGGATGTGTATTTGTAGTTGGATCTTCCAGCTGCAAGTCATTTTAGGCCTGACGAGTGAATCCTCTTGTTAATAGCTCCTTTAAGCAGTACTTTCGGTGGGGAAAGAAAAGAGAGAAAGAAACTAGCCATTTTGAGCAAGCCAATCAATGTTGGAGACCGTGGCGCATTTAGACAGATGAGTGAGTAATGGAATATTTAAGCAACCTGATATTTGCTATTGATGAATACTTTTAAAACCATAAAACTCATTACATTAATAGTACAACTGTCTGCTCAAAATTCAGCGAGTGCTTATATTTGTGGTTTCATTGTATTTCTCTACTTTGAACGCTTTTCATTTCAGCTTGTCACAGGCCTTTAAAGGCATGATTTATGCTTCCTAATACCCCAAGGAGGTTAAGTATTTTCATATTTATGGCACAGAAGAGTATTCTGTGATTGCTTGCCTGTCCTAAAATCCGTTTGGCTGGAAAAGGACCTAAGAA
Source organism: Trachypithecus francoisi (assembly GCF_009764315.1). Classification (NCBI taxonomy): domain Eukaryota; kingdom Metazoa; phylum Chordata; class Mammalia; order Primates; family Cercopithecidae; genus Trachypithecus; species Trachypithecus francoisi. Next base: position 62,887,559 of record NW_022681466.1, read on the forward strand.
ATTCTGACCTCAGCTCTGTATCCAAACCAGGAGTCAGCGTTTGAAAAATGTGAGTCAATATCTTGCCCAGAGAATGTGTTTCATTCCACTAACCTGGGGCAAGAACAGATGGTGGGAGGCAGCAGACAAACAATGCTGCTTTTTCTTTTGTAAATCCGCCTAGATCCCCATGTCCCAGAGCCGGGCCACACTGATACAGGCCAAACATCTTTCAGCTCTTTCAGATGTTTTCAGGCAGCTCTTCATCATCCATCACATTATGTTGACCGTGGTCATAATTGTTATCCTGATGACTAAAACCTGAGTAGGTCAAAGTGTCTATATTCTGTCCAAAGCATGTTGGCGATCTTACCCGCACCAGTATTTTTGTGTATTGATATTTTTCAAAATCAAAGTCGCTTTACATGCCCAGAGACCTTAGTGTACTTTCTCCATTCTGCATGCCCACTTCCGACTTGCTTTTCATGCAGTCCTTGGTTATCTGTCTTGGCAAGTCAAAAGTGGGGTACATTTTTTTGTTTTTTTTTTTTCTTTTGAGACGGAGTCGCTCTGTCGCCCAGGTTGGAGTGCAGTAGTAGGATCTCGGCTCACCGCAAGCTCCGCCTCCCAGGTTCACGCCATTGTCCTGCCTCAGCCTCCTGAGTAGCTGGGACTACAGGTGCCACCACCAGTCCTGGCTCTTTTTTTTTTTTTTTTTTGTATTTTTAGTAGAGATGGGGTTTTACCATGTTAGCCAGGATGGTCTCAATCTCCTGACCTCGTGATCCACCTGCCTCAGCCTCCCAAAGTGCTGGGATTACAGGCGTGAGCCACCATGCCCAACCAAGGTGGGGTACATTTTAAGAAAAGCATTTCAGGACCGACGTATGTTGTTTCATTCACTTAGCGGGATGGATTATATCCCTTTTGGCTCTTGCTTGCCTGAGAACCAGTGGCTTGATTCCCACAGTCAACACCTAATGGGTTCCTTCCCTACAGAGTCTGTTTTTCTTTCATCCCCCCATATACCACTCTCTCTTTTTAAATTGTTTTTAAAATTTTTATAAATTGACAAAAATTTTATATTATTAGGTACAATATATTGTTTTGAAATATGTATATGCTGTAGAATGAATAAATGGAGATAGTTGACATATATGTTACCTCATATACTTAACCCTTTGAAAATACTGTTCTTGTGGCATGATTTGATGCTCAAAAAACTCTGATTGTTTTCTTATTATCTAAAGGATGAAGTTAAAACTCCTTAGGCTAAGTCGGGCATGGTGGCTGACACCTGTAATCCCAGCACTCTGGGAGGCCAAGGTGGGTGGATCATGAGGTCAGGAGATCGAGACCATCCTGGCTAACATGGTGAAACCCCATCTCTACTAAAAATACAAAAAATTAGCCAGGTGTGGTGGCAGGCGCCTGTAGTCCCAGCTACTCGGGAGGCTGAGGCAGGAGAATGGTGCGAACTCAGGAGGCGGAGCTTGCAGTGAGCCGAGATCGCGCCACCGCACTGCAGCCTGGGTGACAGAGCAAGACTCTGTCTCCAAAAAAAAAAAAAAAAAAAATTCCTTAGGCTATTACTAAAGGCCCGCTTTAATCCAACCCTAGTTTTCTTCTACTCCATGTACGTTTCCTCTATTTCAATTCCACATGTCTTCTATTTACCTATTATGGTTCTAGGTGTTCTTTAAGCAGTGGGTATAAAGCCTTATGTTTTTAATTTATCTGGGGAAACAAGGTATGTTTTCACAATCCAGGTAAGTAATGATGAAAGGCAGCATGCATATCGTTAAGCAGAAACTGACATATATGGGTGAACATCACCTGAATCCTGGTCTCTTCAGGACCCTGTCTTTGGGTCTCTCTCACTCTGCATGCTCTTATTGGGGTCCTCTCCTGTTTCTAATGGCTAATGCATATCCTAATCTACTCCTGTGCGCCAACCTTGTTTAGATGTTGATAACATTTCAATGTATGCTTTTCTACATTGCTAGATCCATATTTCCAACTTTACTCAGCATCTTCACCTGGAATAGTCCTTTAAATGTAACACATCTAAAAGCCAGCTCAATATCTTTTCCCACAAACCTGTTCCATTCCTTATGTGTTCTTTATCTTGGTTATTAGAGTCACCCTCCAACTTATTTTCAAGGTTATGAGGTAGGAGATCAGCAGGACTTGTTTTCTGAGCACCAGTCACAACCCACTGATTGGAGAAAGATGTGGTCAAAACGGGGGTGGTGCAGTGAAGAAGCCAGCTGAAACCAGCAAATGGTGATGAAAGTGACCTCCAGTTGCCCTCACTGCTTATTAACATAAAGGCACTCCCACTAGTGCCGTGGCAGTTTACAAATGCTGTGGAAACATGCATGGGAATGACCTGAAAGTTATATGTATCTAGAAACGCCCCACCCCTTTTCTAAAAGATCTAAATAACCTGCCTCTTAATTTGCATGCACCTAAAAGTAGATATAAATACAGCTAGCCAACAGCCCATACGCTGCTCCTCTGGACACACTACCTGTGGGTTAGCTCTGCTGTACGAGGAACAGTACCTCTGCTGCACACTGCTGCTCACCTCTGGCTCACCCTTAAATTCTTTCCTGGGTAAAGCCAAGAACCTTCCCAGGCTAAGCCCGCCTTCCCTGTATCAGTTAGACATCTGCAGCCCGACACTGAATTCAGTTGATTTCACCTCTGAAACTATCTCTCACATTTTTCTTCCCACCTCTGCTGCCTTAATCTGCTTTAATCCCAGACCCTGTCTTCTGTGCCTTGGAACTATGACTGTACCTAGCTGGGTTTCCTGCCACAGGTCTTTTAGTGCTCCACTCTGTCTTCCCCTCTGCTAATGCAATTCGTCTTAAAAACAAATCTAATTGTGTTATTTTCATGCTAAAATCCTCTAGTGGCTTCTTGTCACATTGAGGATGAAATAGCAACTTTAAGATCCTGACATACTGACTGGGCGCAGTGGCTCAAGCCTGTAATCCCAGCACTTTGGGAGGCCAAGGCGGGCAGATCACGAGGTCAGGAGATCGAGACCATCCTGACTGATACGGTGTAAACCCCGTCTCTACTAAAAATACAAAAAATTAGCCTGGCATGGTAGCACGTGCCTGTAATCCCAGCTACTCGGGGGGCGGAGGCAGGAGAATCGCTTGAACCCGAGAGGCAGAGGTTGCAGTGAGCTGAGATTGAGCCACTGCACTCCAGCTTGGGCGATAGAGTGAGACTCTGTCTCAAAAAAAAAAAAAAAATCCTGACAGATCATCCTTCCCTATCACCCACTCCTGTTTCTGGGTAACCACTGATCTGCCTTGCCCTGCCCCTCCCCTCCCCTCCTCTCCCCTCCCCCCCCTCCCCTCCTCTCCCCTCCCCTCCCCTCCTTTCCTCCTTCCCCTCCCCTCCCCTCCCCTCCCCTCCTTTCTTCCTTCCCCTCCCCCGCCAAAAAAAAAAAAAAGTCCTGACATACTAAAGCCCATTTTACCCCCAGGCAGCATTATCTCTTCTGTAGCCAGGCTGACTACAGCAATCCATCTCACCACTGCTTCCCTGCTTCCCTATTGTTCTCCTTGCTTACGATGCTGAAGAACAGCATCTTTCTTACCTAAAAGACACACATAGCCATAGTTCAAATATCCTCTTCCCCATTAAACTCTTCCTCACTTTCCTAGGAAGAGGTGGCCCCTTTCTCTGGGTCCTCACAATCCTCTGTGGAGCAGCTAAAGTTTTCCCTGTTTTGGATTCCCACCCTCCCTTCCCCCGTTTTAATATCTGTGACCCCCCTGAAGTACTTTGTGTGTCCCTTAAGAGAAGGGGCTAAATTTTTTTCCCGTTCTTTTTTCCCCCCACATACAAAAAGGGCTATATATTTAATGCATACAACATGAGGAGTTTGGAGATAGGTGTCTGCCCATGAAACCCTCCGCACAATCTACGGAGGAGGAACTTCTTATCTCCAGCAGGGCCAACAGGTAGTTTTTGACTGAGTGAAAGAATGAATGAATGCTTTTCATGAGTGATATTGTGGGCCGAAGAGATTGAGAAAGGCTTATAGTGATGAAGGATCTTTGATTTCATCCCAAACCACTAATTGAGCATCTGTGCAGTGCCAGTGCTCACGACAGAGCTATAAAGTGGAAATTACGATTTCCGTTTTGCTGATTTTGAAACTGAAGACTTGGGTTATTCGGTTAAGACCGTCTAGCTCATAAGTGAAGGAGTCGTGATTTGAACCCACACTGGCCTGGGGTCCAGGCGTATGCCTTGTCTTCCACATCAAAACGTAAGTGTCAGAGACTAACTCTTAGGAGTGCATTATGGGGATAGTGATTTTGAGATTATAAAGCACGTGGGAGCTCACAAAGGAAGCCTGTGGTTTTGTAGAGGACTAGAACTATTTTCACAACTGGTTTCTCTGACTCCATCCATATCTGTGTGGCCTTAAGATTGTTTGACTCACGGAGGAAACTTGTTGATCCAGAGTGAACCAGTTCAACTTTCTTCTCAATCTCAAGAGTATTCCATGAAGGAAAATGTTTTAAACTGCACCTGAGCTATAAACAATTTACTCTGAAGGTAACAGTGTTAGTATTCCAGTACGTAAACCTTTCGCTAATAAAAATCAAAGTAGCCTAATTTGGAAAGTACACAGAAGGTTAGAGGGAAAGCTTGTAAATGTTTTCAAAGACTCTGTATTTAATTCTATCACCAGCTAGCAAAATAAATGGTCCAGCTGCTTGCCCTGAAACAGACACGTGTTGGAAATGAAATGTTAATAGTTGAAATACATTGGTCATTTGAAATCAAAAGGAACATGAAGTACACTTTCTAGTTTATGAGAGACAAGGTGAAAGTTCCCAAAACACATTTGTGGTAACTGCATTTAAAATTGCTTCCTCATCTTTTATTTTAGTGGCTAATACTTTAGTGTGGCATGTGTGTGACTAGGAGGGCATTTGTTTTTCTTCCGATTTAGATGCAAGGTTTGGAAATAATGGAGAGTGGAAATCGGGAGATGTTAAATTCCACTTTTCCATGTGTCTAAGTTGTTTGCTCTAGTTTGTAAGCTGCATGCCAGACTTTTCTGAGGAATGGGAGGTTACTTTCAATAATGTGCTAAGATTGACCTCAGATATTTAGCCAGCACATCTGCTTGCAAACCCCTGGCCGTATGTGAGGAGGTTATACTGGAATTAATTAACTCTGTTTGGTATTCTGAAATGTTTGCTTCACATCTTGTTTTACCATAACAAAACTTACAAAATCAATTGGAACTTTTTTATTTTTCCTTAAGAACTTAATTAAAAAAAAAAAAAAAGACCAGGTGAAAAAGAGATTCTGAAAAGCAGTTGTTTTCCTGCTTGAAGCAAACTTTCAAGAACAAGCATTAGGCCGGGCGCGGTGGCTCAAGCCTGTGATCCCAGCACTTTGGGAGGCTGAGACGGGGGGATCACGAGGTCAGGAGATCGAGACCATCCTGGCTAACACGGTGAAACCCCGTCTCTACTAAAAAAAATAAAAAAAAACTAGCCGAGCGATGTGGCGGGCACCTGTAGTCCCAGCTACTCAGGAGGCTGAGCCAGGAGAATGGCGTAAACCCGGGAGGCGGAGCTTGCAGTGAGCTGAGATCCGGCCACTGCATTCCAGCCCGGGCGACAGAGCGAGACTCCGTCTCAAAAAAAAAAAAAAAAAAAGAACAAGCATTAGAATTAGAATTTATTTCTTCAACTTCAACTTCTTCTTTTTAACTTAAAATGATGGTGAAGTTGTTCATCCATTACGTTAATGCCATTTTTGAAATGTTTGATTTTATTAGAAAATAAGGAGACTGAATTGAGAGGGGCATCCGGTCTGCTGAGATAGTCACAGCATTACAAAATGTTTTGTGAACCATAAATGCTGTCCTAGGAACACTCTGACTTCAGAAAGGAAAAGGAAGGGAGGTTTCTGGGAAAGCTCTGCAAACATAGCCTTGACCTGTATCTGGAGACAGTACAGCACTCGTGGTCTTAACACCACAACGTTAATGCCAGAACGTTTGGTACTATGTTGTGGCTGACCTGCTATTCTTAAACAAATCAGCCTCACCTTATTACTTTTCTTAGTAAAACTGGGAAGAGGACTACCTTCTAGAACTCAGCCACAGTACCAGTGTCCTGACTGTTCTCTCTTCCTTGAAACCTGCTACTTGGGGCCGGGCGCCATGGCTCACGCCTGTAATCCCAGCACTTTGGGAGGCCAAGGCGGGTGGAGCACGAGGTCAGGAGATCGAGACCATCCTGGCTAACACGGTGAAACCCCGTCTCTACTAAACATACAAAAAATTTAGCTGGGCGTGGTGGCGGGCCCCTGTAGTCCCAGCTACTCTGGAGGCTGGGGCAGGAGAATGGCATGAACCTGTGAGGTGGAGCTTGCCGTGAGCCGAGATCGTGCTACTGTATTCCAGCCTGGGCCACAGAGCGAGACTCTGTCTCCAAAAAAAAAAAAAAAAAAAAAAAAGCCCTGCTACCCTTGGCCGGCCACGCTGGCTCACACCTGTAATCCCAGCACTTGAGAGGCTGAAGCAGGTGGATCACAAGGTCAAGAGATCGAGACCATCCTGGCCAACATGGTGAAACCCTGGTTCTACTTAAAACAAAAACAAACACTGCTACCCAATGAGATGCTCAGCAACTCATGATTTATTAAAAAACAAGCCAAAAACACTGAGCCCAAGTGTCCATCAACAGATGAATGCGTAAACAAGTTGCAGTATGTACTTAAAATGGTCTATTATTCAGCCATAAAAAGAATGAAGTTTTGATACATGTGATTATATATATGAACCTTGAAGACATTAAGTGAAATAAGCCAGACACAAAAAGACAAATATTGTATGATTTCACTTATATGGAATATCTAGGATAGGCAAATTCATAGAGAAAGAAAGTAGACTAGAGGTTACCAGAGGCTAGGGGCAGAGGGAAGTGAAGAATTACTACATAATGATTAGAGTTGCTGTTTGAGATAATTTTAAAGTTTTGGAAATTGATAAGTGGTGATGGTTGTACCACACTCTTAGTGTAATTAATGCCACAGAATTATACACTTTATAATGATAAAATATCAATTTTTAAATATATATTTTATCTGCATATATAAATATATTATTGCAAATAAAATATATATTTTATATATTTATATAATATATGCTATGTATAATATATATTATGTTATATAATATAAACTTATGTATATAAATAAAAATATATATTGTATTATATATTTATATAAAAATTATATAAATAATATATATTTTATATATTTTATTATATTTTATATATTATATATAATATATAAAATATTTATATATTTTAATTTTATATATAATTAAATATATTAATATATATATTAATTTATATATAATTTTTATATATAATATATAAAATATTTATATATTATATATAATATAAAATAAAGTATATAAATATTTTATTATATATAAATAAAATATATATTATACATAAAACAAAATGTGCCATTTTACCATTTTAGGTATATACATTATATATATATATGTCTTGAAACAACTTAAAAAAATTAATAGTATAACTTTGCAAAAACTATGTAATTATACAATTTAAATGGGTAAATTTGTGGCATGTGAATTAAGTCTCAATAAAGCTGTTTTAAAAACCCCACTGAGTATAGTAAGGGATTGGGATGTTCTGGTTTACTGAATGTTCTGGGTAATTAAGGATTAATATGTTTGCACTGAAACTGACCAAGTCAAAGGTACCCTTTCATGAAATATGGGGCTATGATCTTGAAAAACATGTTTTGTGCCTCACTGGTTGCATATTCTTTGAATTATGTGTCTCTAGAAATATGACACTTTGCTATCAACAGAGCTTCTGAATAGACCTGTGCTGTCTACTGTAGTAGCCACAGGCTACTTGTAGCTATTAAGCACTTATAATGTGGCTAGTCTGAATTAAGACGTACTATAAGTACAAGGTAACACTGAACTTGGAAGATATGGTGCCAGAAAAAAGGATTCAAAATATCTTGCCAATAATTTCTATATTGATTACATAGTGAAATGATAATATCTGGATATGTTGGGTTATATAAAATATGCCATTGTTCCTTTCTACTTTTTCAGAATTACAGACATGGATCACATTACATTTCTATCAGACAGGCCTTGTCTAGAAATCAGACTGATTCACTCAGGGTGAACACACCTCAAGAGTGATTCGAATCATTTCTGGGCTGGGCACAGTGGCTCACGCCTGTAATCCCAGCACTTTGGGAAGCCGAGGAGTGCGGATCATGAGGTCAGGAGATCGAGACCATCCTAACACAGTGAAACCCTGTCTCTACTAAAAATACACAAAACTAGCCGGGCATGGTGGCTGGCTCCTGTAGTCCCAGCTACTCAGGAGGCTGAGGTGGGAGAATGGCATGAACCCGTTAGGTGGAGCTTGCAGTGAGCCTAGATCGTGCCACTGCACTCCAGCCTGGACGACAGAGCAAGACTCCATCTCAAAAAAAGTCATTTCTGGTGACTAAGTAGAATACAAAACAATTGCCTAAATTGGCATGGATGTCAAGAGAATTTACCTCTCACAGGATGGTTGCCCCTTCTCTGATTCAGAGTTTTTAGAAATGGGAGACTTTGGAAAGGGCCTTCTCTAACCAGGTGAGAACTCTGAGGAGTCAGCAGCCACTGGTCGTAGGAGTGCAGTTGTATATGCTACAGCGCTTGGCTCCGTAGCACGAATCAGCTCAGCTGAAAAGCACAGGAATGATGTCAGTATATCCTGGAGGTTAGATTGATCCAGAAGCAGTTTTTCTTTGGCCAGAGGAGCAGGAATTGCTGGAGCAGAGTTACAGCCTTCAACAAGAAAGGAAAGAACCTCACAGGCAGCAGACACGCTTTTTGACTCTATTTTAAGAAAATTAAAAATGAGCGCCTGCACCCAGGGCTTTCTCTCCAGGCGAGGCACCCCCCGGCCTCCTAGGACTCTGGGCTCCTGGCAGGCGTCTTCCCTCTGTGTCCACCTTAACAGAGCTCCTGGCTCAGAGCTCCACTGTGTCTATGAGCCAACAGTTGCCACTCTGTCGTTATTTGTGTGTTTAATATCCCTCGAGGCAGCCGCAGCCACGGCCAAGCTGCTTGCCTAAGCTGTCCAAGTCATCTCCCTAGGTATTAATTATTCTTTTGGTTAGTGCTCTGGTTACAGAGTTACTGAGGGATTGAGTAGTCTACCCCAACAGCATTTTCCACCCCGTTATTTTTCAAGTGCAATTTTGTAGGATGTGAGATTTTTCGGGAACGTATATATCACATTAGAGCAGACATACCAACATGGATTTTTGTCCTGCTCCTTCAGCAGACAGGTCTCAGGATGTCCAGGCGACTGCCTGCCACACTGGGGAGGCGTGTTCCTGGCCTCACACAGCAGACTCGGGTTCAGACTGTTGTGCATAGTGATCAGGTATGGCTGGATCAAGACTGCTACCTCTTTGACATGGTGTGATAGATCTCATGAGCCGCCTGGGAAAACGGGTCTGCCACATATGCAATGTTATTTCTATGGGAACATGTATTGAGGCATTCTTGAGTTCTAAACAACTAAGCCACGAATACCCTTTTGGAATTCATTGTCTTTGCAAATTGCCGAATACCCAGAAGCCTCCACATAGCAACTGTCTTACTTCCACCTGAGGAAATAGGAAATGTGAACTTTGGGAAGCTGAAAGTAGTTATAAAAATCGCAGAAATTCAGAGGTAATTAGTGGTGAAATGAGAATTTCAGATTTTATTTATTTATTTATTTATTTATTTATTTATTTTTAAGACAGAGTCTTGCTCTGTTGCCCAGGCTGGAGTGCAGTGGCGCGATCTCGGCTTACTTCCACCTCTGCCTCCCAGGTTCATGCCATTCTCCTGCCACAGCCTCCCGAGTAGCTGGGAGGCGCCCGCCACCATGCCTGGCTAATTTTTTGTATTTTTTTAGTAGAGACGGGGTTTCACCATGTTAGCCAGGATGGTCTCGATCTCCTGACTTCGTGATCCACCTGCCTCGGCCTCCCAAAGTGCTGGGATTACAGGCGTGAGCCACTGCGCCCAGCCTATCTCTTAACTAGTAAGAGATACACTGGTGATACTAGGTGTATCTCTTTCTAGATATAACTTATATTGAATTATTTTGTTTGCTCAGTGTAAAACCTCTGAAAATCTTCAGAGGATAAAATTTACCACTGCCATTTTTTGTTTTACTTTATTTTTTGAGACGGTCTCGCACTGTCACCCAGACTGGAGTGCAGTGGCACAATCATAAGGTCACTGCAGCCTCTATCTCCCAGGCTCAAGCGATCCTCCCACCTTAGCCTCCTGAGTAGCTAAGACCACAGGTATGTGCCACCATGCCTGGCTAATTTTTTAAATTTTTACTAGAGACAAGGTCTCACTGTGTTGCCCAGGCAGGTCTTTAGTTTTTATTTTTATTTATTTATTGTTTTCGAGGTGGAGTTTTGCTCTGTTAACCAGGCAGTGCAGTGGCACGATCTTGGCTCACTGCAACCTCTGCCTCCTGGGTTCAAGCAATTATCCTGCCTCAGCCTCCCAGGTAGCTGGGACTACAGATGCCCACCACCACGCCCAGCTAATTTTTGTATTTTTAGTAGAGACAGGGTTTCGCCATATTGGTCAGGTGGGTCTCAAACTGCTGACCTCAGATGATCCACCCACCTCGGCTTCCCGAAATGTTGGGTTTACAGGCGTGAGCCATTGTGCCTGGTGTTGGGCAGGTCTTGAGCTCTTAAGCAATCTTCCTGCCTTGGCTTCCCAAAGTGCTAAGATTTTCGGGTGCGAGCCACCACGCTCGATCCCCAGTTCTTTATTAGCATAGAAGAAATCCTTCAAAACGTTGAATTCAGCATCTTGGGGCTACTTAGGCATTGTATCAGATTAAAAGATAGATCATCTAGGTTCTAATTAACAGGGTGCTTTTTAGTGGTTGGCTGATCTACTTAAGAAGAGAGAGATAGTTATTACAGGATGAAGGGTGAGATTTGGAGCCATGTTTCAGCTGTGTGTGTGTGTGTGTATGCGTGTACGCGTACTTGCATACATGCGTGCAAGAGAGAGATTGAGACTGGCTCATCTGTAGACGTCTAAGCCTTTAGATGTGTATACTGAGCTTTTTTCTGGCCTGGGCTGAAGTCCCTAGCTCCAATATGTGCTAGGGATCTGAGCTTGGAGGGACATTAGTGGACTATTTCAGATTGTCATCCATGCTGAGTAGAACTTGTGAAGCTGTACAGTTTGTCACTTAACTAGAAGACAGAACTAAATGCCGTACCGCAATTATTTTGCAACTGTTACTGAAGGTAACATCTTAATGCATGGAGATTTTGATCATGATCGATTGTAATGAACATTTTTTACATGGTTGGCTGTTCACCGTGAAAACCTTTTGAGTGGTAATGTTTAAGGTCCATGTCATGCTCAGTAGCTCAATGGCTGGTAGCGATTATCATTAAGTGCAGTTATTAAGCGGAGTGCCCCCACCTTGCTTCAGGTGCACCTCTTTATTTTAATGACAGTCAGAAGAATCATGTCATTTACTATTCAGACATTAACAGTATACATAATTTATAAATACAAATAAATCATCATGTATTATATGATTAAAATGAATGAACCCGGACAGGAGCCTGTGTGATAAGTTATTGAGGTTTTTGTAAATCTAAAGTATTGAGATTTTTGTGACATTACTGAGATTTTGTTGAATGATGACTGCCTAGAAGACATTCTTTCTCTGTACTGTGTTGGATGATACAATGTAGTGTTTCAGACAAAAAGCCAGCTGATTAGAAAGAACGTATTGACAAGAGGCCAGATTTGCTCATTATTTAATACAGAAGATTTGAAAAAATATACTTTCTCTTAGAAACTGTGGCCTGCATCCCACCCCATAAAAATCCTGGTAATTCATCAGTATCAGCCACAGGTACTGCCTCATTCATGAATCTTTTCCTGTGTTTCCCCGATTGGAGATGATCTCTTCATCCTCTACACTCTGGCACTTTTCATATCTCTTGTGTTATGTGATATTCTTCGCTTTGGATGATTTATAGTTATTAGAAATTCGTTTTTTCTCTACTAAATTTCAAACTTTTTAGGGGAAGGGGACTGTCAGATCCTTGCATCCTCGGAAGATATACAAAGTGCTTTGTACCTAGGCAGCACCGAGAAAAATGATATTCTCGGTTTTGGATTGATTCCTCAGTTCAATCTGTGTGTAACTTTTTGAAGAAAATGCATTACAAGTATCTACCATGCCCCAGTGACCTGTCCAGAATGCTTCTATGAGAAAGCTGATTCTGTAACTAGAGATTGATCAAGAATGGGCCAGGCAGACCTCGAGAGAAGAGGAATAAGGATCTGGAAACCAGAGTGTCACAGTAGAAGAAGACGGGATCAAGGGAGAATGGAGATCCTAACTGGAGGCAGAGGCAGGAAGGCCAGGCGCCTTCCTGTTGACAGAGAGCTTCAGCAGCACGTTTTGAGGACTGAGGGAGAGGGTTGAAGGATAAACCGGTTGAGAAAGTAGGCAGGGCCCCAATCTTGCAGGGACCCAAAACAGAGCAGAAGCTTAGGCCCCAGGGAATGAGGAATGCTGTCTGTTCCCAGCACTGGGCGGATGCAAAAATGCCTTGCTGCCTGGCCACCCTGCTGTTATTCTGTTGTCAAGGCTCAGGACTGACGGTCAACCCAGCTTCATACCTTAGGAGGTCACCCAGCCAGGGATCCCAAGGTGTTGCTAGAGTTGAGGGGTGGGAAAAATACGGTCTTTCACAGCCTGTGGTAGGTGGCAGTTTTATGAGGTCAACACATCTGGAAAATGTTTAGAGGCCATCAGGATGCGTAGATAAACCCTACAAACCAACCTGTCATGGCTGACTTGTGTGCTGAAGCCTAAGTCCTCGCCATACTGAGCTCTGTGGCAGTAGAAGATTTGCAGTGTCTTGTGGCTGACAGATGTGGTATGCTTCTCAGTAATAATCAGCGGAAAACTAGGATCGAAACTCAGCCCATGACTGACACGGATGGCGTGTTAAAAGATGGTCTGGTGCAGCGTCTAGCTTTCTGGCAGAAAAAATTCTAACCTGTGGCACAGTGTTTTTCTTTTATCTTTGGAGGATCACTGACCTGCAAGGGTAAAAAAATAAAATAATTGAAAGCTCGTGAAAAGACATAACTCATGTCGGGTTTTAACATAGCATTTTGCTTTGAATTTTCTTCCTTAAAAACATAACATTTGGCTGGGCGCGGTGGCTCTCGCCTGTAATCCTAGCACTTTGGGAGGCTGAGGTGGGTGGATCACAAGGTCAGGAGTTTGAGACCAGCCTGACCGATATGGTGAAATGCCATCTCTACTAAAAATACAAAAATTAGCCGGGCATGGTGGCGTGTGACTGTAATCCCAGCTACTCAGAAGGCTGAGGCAGGAGGATTGCTTGAACCTGGGAGGTGGAGGTTGCAGTGAGCCGAGATTGTGCCACTGCATTCCAGCCTGGGCGACAGAGAGAGACTCCATCTCAAACAACAACAACAAATAACATTTTCTTCATTATTACTTCTGAAAACAGACCATAGTTTCCTCATTTAGCTAACATTTATTGACAGTGCTAATCAGGAAATGCATATTTAAGGTTAGGAATTACACGGATAGTGCAGAAAGGCACAAAATGAAAAGTGAACGCTTCTTGTGATTCTGGGGAAAGTTTTACCCAGATATGTATGTATGCATTTATTTATGGGTTATTGTTTAAGGGAAAAGGAATATATACAACATGCATTGTATGCTTTTGCTTTTTTAGCCTAATTAATCCCAGAGGTGTTTCTTTATCACCACGTACAGATTTACTTGATTCTTCTGAGGAGCTGCATGGTATTACATAGTATATGTTTGCTGTAAGTTAACCAGTCCTCTAATGACAGACATTTTATTTCCGGTATTTTTCTTCTCTAAACAGTGCTTCAGTGACCATTAATACAAGCTGATTTGGAAAATCGCCACTTCTGAAGGTAGATGGTATAAACTAGGGGTCAGCGAACTTTGTCGCCAAAGGGCCAGATAGTAAGCTTTGCGGGCCAGGCTGTGGGATCTGTGTTGCAGCTATTCATCATTGCAGTTATAGTGCAAAAGCAGCCATGGCTGCAGAAACAGAATGTGGCATATCCATACAATGCAATATTATGCAGCCATAAATAGGAATGAATACTGACACATGGAACAACACGGATGAACCTTGAAAACGTCCTGCCAAGTGAAAGAAGCTGGACACAAAAGGCCATGTGTCGTATTATTCCATTTATATGAAATATCTATACCAGGCGAATCCATGGAGCCATAACTCAGATTGGTGATGCCAGGAGCTAGGGAGCGGGGGTGTTCTCACATTGCTGTAAAGAACTACCTGAGATGGCCTTGGCTGGGCGCGGTGGCTCACGCCTGTAATCCCAGCACTTTGGGAGGCCAAGGTGGGCGGATCACCTGAGGTCAGGAGTTCAAGACCAGCCTGGCCAACACAGCGAAACCCTGTCTCTACTAAAAAAACACAAAAATTAGTCGGGTGTGGTGGTGCATGCCTGTAATCCCAGTTACTCGGGCTGGGGCAGGAGAATTGGTTGAACCCAAGAGGCAGAGGTTGCAGTGAGCCAAGATCACGCCTTTGCACTCCAGCCTGGGTAACAAGAGTGAAATTCTGTCTCACAAAAAAAAAAAAAAAGAACTACCCGAGTGTGGGTAAATTATAAAGAAAAGGGTTTTGATTGGCTCATGTTCCACAGGCTTCACAGGAAGCATGGCTGAGGGAGGCCTCAGGAAACTTACAATCATGGCAGAAGACAAAGGGAAAGCTGGCACGTCCTACATGGCTGGAGTAGGAGGAAGAGAGAACAAAGGGGGAGGTGCTCCGCTTTGAAACAGCCAGATCTTGTGAGAACTCGATCGGAAGAGCATGGGGGAAGTTCACTCCCTGACTCATTTACCTCCCAACAGGCCCCTCCTTCAACATGTGGGGATTACAATTTGACATGAGATTTGGGTGAGGACACAGAGCCAAACCGTGTCAGGCAGCCATGGGGGAGCAGCTGTTCAATGGGTATGGGTTTCCTTTCATAGTGAAGAAAGAAGAGTTTGAAAATAGATGGGGGTGGTGGTGGTTCAGTGTTGCGGATGTACTAAATGCCACTGATTTGTTCAGTTTAAAATGGCCAATTTCATGTTATACGAATTTCACCTCAATAAAAGAACACCTAGTTCATACCCAGGAGCAGGGGACAGGATAAAGCAGCCAGGGAAACCATGTAAAGGCATAAGCATGGCTGTATTCTGATACATTGTATTATAAGCCTTATTTACAGCAAGAGAAGGCATGCCAGCTCTGGCCTGGATGATCTGCAAAGAAAAAATGTTTTTTTTTTTTTTTTTGAGATGGGGTTTTGCTCTTGTTGCCCAGGCTAGAGTGCAATGGCACGATCTCGGCTCACTGCAACCTCCGCCTCCCGGGTTCAAGCGATTCTCCTGCCTCAGCCTTCCGAGTAGTTGGGATTACAGGCATGCACCATCATGCCCGACTAATGTTGTATTTTTAGTAGAGACGGAGTTTCTCCATGTTGGTCAGGCTGGTCTCAAACACCCAACCTCAGGTGATCTGCCTGCCTCATCCTCCCAAAGTGCTGGGATTACAGGTGTGAGCCACCGTGCCCAGCCAAAAAAAAATTTATAATAATGCGAAGGTTAGGTTAGGGACAGGTATAGGATTGAGATGCAAGGACTCAAGTCGGGGAAACGAATTAGGAGGCTATTACAATAGTCCAGTTGTGTTTCTTCATTTTAGGGGAGGTCATAGAGTCCTCTGAGAAACTGGTAGAACACTGGGACTCGTCTCTATTTCCACCCCGTGATGTACTTACACACATGCACGTAAATGTTGCCTATGAAAATGACCGTCCACAACTCTAAGTTGAGAGACTCTGTTCTGGTTGGGTAAAACGAGAGTGCAAACCCTCATCAATAGACTGAAAACTGGAAATAAGCCATTGGAATTTTCAAGTAGGTCACTGATTACCTCAGCAGGAACAGTGTCCCCAGAATAATCGCGCCTCAAGCTCAGTTGTAGTGGGTTGTGAGTGTATGAGGATTGAAGTTGTGGGAGCAGAATTGTAGACTTAACCTCTCAAGAGGGTTGGTGTTGAAAGGAAGAAGGCAGCTTATTAAGCATGAGCATGAGGGCTGGTTTAAGAGAAGGGAGAGGCTGGAGCATGTCTATGGACTGAGAAACAGGCCAGAACCAAGAAGGTGAAGATGCAGGAGAGTGCTGTGGGTGGGCCATGGTGGCAGCAGATAAGTGAGGGTCCTCCCTGGAGGAGGAGAGGGGACATTTAGAATGGAACTGATAGGTACCTATAGGTAAGGTTACCAGTGGAAGGAAGAGAACTAACTTGGCAGAGTCTTGCCCTTTAGGAAATAATTGATGAGAACACCTGCTGAGAAAAAGGGAGGTGGCTGTGGGGTCACAGGCTTCAGAGAACTGCAGAGGTTCAGGGCAGCTGCTGTGGGCAAGGATGTCTGAGTCCCTGGCGGCTGATGTTGAGTATAATTGATGAGTTCCCAGGACTCCTTCAGTCAACGAGTATTTCCTGAGTGTGGTCCCTGTGCCGTGGGGTTACCCATCTAAGAATATTCCTTGAGCTCATGCTTTTCTAATTTTTCACCAAGAATGTTGTAAGAGAGACTGTGAGAAGTGTGACTAATTCATCTAAACAGCCCAACGCTAGTATTACAGAACGGGTTTAAGTGGGTTCCGCAGATTGGTTCTTGATAATTTAATGCCACTGTACAATACCATGGTAGTTTAGTCAAATGGACAATGAGGGTAACCTTTACACCGTTACTGAAAAGTTAGCCTATGTCAAAAGAAAAGATTTCTACACAGACAATTTCCTATTTCCTCTGAAGTTTCCGTGAATCTTATAGGATTTTGCAGTTAGACGGGATATGTATTTCTGCTCACTCTTCTCACCACCTGTTTTAAGTAAAATTCAGGTCCATAAGAGCAAAGTAGAGCTCAATGAGCTCAGAAAGCACAGTCTTCTCAGTGGAGGTTAAGTTTGGGGCCTCATCCTGGGGCCATGACCGTTGATGGACCCAGTGACCAACTCTGCTAACAGAAAGGTTTTCACCCTGCAATGTAAGAAGCTGTTGGAATTCTTAGAGCATTCCTGACACTTAATATCTACCTCCCATTTCTTGTCGTTTTTGCTGTTGAAATTCAGCTTCCACCCTTCTCCTGTGAATAATCCTAGCCGGTCCCATGTATTTTCTGGGATCTGTAGTCCACTCCCCAAAACGCACCTTGTTGAAAAGGTGATTGAATTTAATTGGCCTCTTATAAGGTAAATTGGAAACCGTTAATTCTAAATCAAAGCAATTAATGGTGGCTTATGCCTATACAATCCCAGCTTACTTGGGAGGCTGAGGTGGGAGGATCACTTGAGGCCAGGAGTCTGAGATCACCTTGGGCGACCTCAACATAGTGAGACCCTGTGTCTAAGAAAAAAATTTTTTTTTTTTTTTTTTTTTTTTTTGAGACAGAGTCTCGCTCTGTCGCCCAGGCTGGAGTGCAGTGGCCGGATCTCAGCTCACTGCAAGCTCCGCCTCCTGGGTTTACGCCATTCTCCTGCCTCAGCCTCCCGAGTAGGTGGGACTACAGGCGCCCGCCACCTCGCCTGGCTCGTTTTTTGTATTTTTTAGTAGAGACGGGGTTTCACTGTGTCAGCCAGGATGGTCTCGATCTCCTGACCTCATGATCCGCCTGTCTCGGCCTCCCAAAGTGCTGGGATTACAGGCTTGAGCCACCGCGCCCGGCCAGAAAAAAATTTTTAATAAAATAATGAACTGGGCATGGTGATACATACCTCTACTCTCAGGACTTTGGGAGGCTGAGGCAGGAGGATCACTTGGGGCCAAGAGTTCTGGACCAGCCTGAACAACATAGTGAGAACCCTATTTCTATAAAACAATTTAAAAATGGCACAGGTCTGTAGTCCCAGCTACTAAGGAGGTTGAAGTGGGAGGATTGCTGGAGCCCAGGAGGTTGAGGCTGCAGTGAACGGTGACGGTGCCATTGCACTCCAGCCAGAGGTGACAGAGAGTCCATCTCTTTAAAAAAAAAAAAAAAAAAAAGAAAAAATGTTTGGGGGGGGCAAAAAGTGAAAGCATTAATTCTCAAATGTCCCTCCACCCCCCCCCCCTTTTTTGTGAGACAGAGTCACGCTCTGTTGCCCAGGCATGAGTGCAGTGGTGCCATCTTGGCTCATTGCAAGCTCCGCCTCCTGGGTTCAAGCCATTCTCCTGTCTCAGCCTCCTGAGTAGCTGGGACTACAGGCACCTGCCACCACACCCGGCTAAGTTTTTGTATTTTTAGTAGAGACAGGGTTTCACTGTGTTAGCCAGGATGGTCTTGATCTCCTGACCTCGTGATCTGTCCACCTCAGCCTCCCAAAGTGCTGGGATTACAGGCATGAGCCACTGTGCCTGGCCTATTTTTTTTTTTAGAAAAATGGACAGAACCTGGTAAAAGGGCATTCTCTGAGGAGAAAGTAGTCCCTTGCACTTAATTTCTTGACTAAATCCTCTTAGCTTGTCTCTGCTGGCACATCGTTAGAACCATCTCCTAAAGGGGATGTATCCTGTACTTACTGTTAGTTCTCAACTTTCACTGCACGTTAGAATCATCTTGAGAGTTTTAAAATCCTAATGTCTGGGCTGCACCCTATACCAATGAGATGTTTTTTCCTCCTGACAACAAATATGCGGTGGCTTTTCCAATACCACTTTGATTCCTTGCCATCATTTGGCTGTGCTACAATCCAGTTCAATTCTGGCTCTAATTAGCATCAGACTCCACAGGTTGAAGGGCTCCGTCTCACAAGGCTGCCCTCACTTCAGATACCAGTTGCAAGCACTGGGTCTCCAGTTTACCTGTACTTCTGTCCAACGTGGCTACAAACTGGAGGTTCCCACAACCTTCTGCCGAGTCTGATGATTTGCTGGAACAACTCACGGAACTCAGGAAAATGCTATACTACAAGGAACAGCCTGATGAAGAGGCACTTAGGGCAAGGTCCAGAAGGGTCCCAAGCACAGGAACTCCTGTCCCTGTGGAGTCGGCATGTGACACCCTTCTGGCACTGGGATGCATTTGCCTACTCAGAAGCTCTCTGAGTCCCATCATTTAGGGGTGTTCGTGGAGGTTCCATTACGTAGGCATGATTGGTTACATTGTTGGCCATTTGTGATTGACATCGGTCTCCAGTTTGACTCACCCACCTCCTTAGAGGTTGGGTTTGGGGACTGAAAGATCCAACTCTCTAATCACATGGTTGGTTCCTTCTGGAGACCAGTCCCCATCCTGAAGCTATCTAGGGCCCCACTGAGGGTCACCTCCTTAGCATAAATTCAGATATGTTTATACTCCAGACTTAACGAGGGGTTTGTTATGAATAACAACAGACACTCCTATTAGTAAGGAAATTGCAAGAGTTTTAGGAGCTTTGTGCCATGAGCTGGGGACAAAGACAAATAGATTTTTTATTATACCCCAACTAACTAAATCAGAATTCCTGGGAGTAGGAAACAGGCATCTGGAATTTTAAAGCTCCTCTAGGTGATTCCAGTGTGCATCTAAATTTGAGAAGCATTGTCCTTGGCGATGGTTTTATAGGCTTAGCATTAAATGAAAAAAAAAAAAAAAAAAACACAAAAAACTAAGGCTTTGGCCCTACCTGTGTAATCACCCAACATGTTCTTTTTGCCCACTACACAGACAAAACCAATTCACTGAGACAGCATTACTGCAATAGAGAAAGAGTTTAATGCAGAGCCAACCAAGCAGAAGGACAGAAATTGATGACTCAGATCAGCTTCCCAGAAAGCTTGGGTTTTCAAGGATAGTTTGGTAGGCAGGGGCCTAGGTAATGGGCGCTGCTGATTGGCTAGAGAGGAACACACAGGGATGTGGAAAACAGTCCTTCTGCACTGAGTCAGCCTCTGGGTAGGGGGCCACAGGACCTGCTGAGTCATGAGTCACAGGTCTGGGTCGAGACAGTTGGTTGCCAGAATGCAAAAATCTGAAAAACATCTCAAAAGATCAATCTTGAGTTCTACAATAGTGATGTAATCTATCGGAACAATTGGGATAGTTACAAATCTTGTGACCTCCAAAACAGTGGCTGGTTTTCCTCTAACTATGCCTACATTTTAGTGGAATTCAAGCCCCCTGCATAATCCTAATCTCATGGGATTTCATTAGTTTTTTCCAAAGGTGGTTTCAGTCCCTGAGCAAGGAGGGGGTTTGTTTTAGGGAAATAACTATTATCATCCTGGTTTAAAAATTAAGCTGCAGGCCGGGCGTGGCGGCTGGTGCCTGTAATCCTAGCACTTTGGGAGGCCAAGGTAGGCAGCTTATGAGGTCAGGAGTTCAAGACCAGCCGGGCCAAGATGGTGAAATCCTGTCTCTACTAAAAATACAAAAATTAGCCGGGCTTGGTGGCACACGCCTGTAATCCCAGCTACTCGAGAGGCCAAGGCAGAGAATTGCTTGAACCTGGGAGGTGGAGGTTTCAGTGAACCGAGATCACGCCACTGCACTCCAGCCTGAGTGACAGAGTAAGACTCCGTCTTAAAAAAAAAAAAAAAAAAAAAATTAAACTACAAACTAAATTCCTCCCATAGTTAATTTGGCCTGTGTCCAGGACTTAGCAAGGACAGCCAGCCTGTGAGGCTAGAAGCAGGATGGAGTCAGCCATGCTACCTTTGTCTCGATGTCATCATCTTTGCAAGGCAGTCTCACCCGAGTCCAATCAAGTCGGGATCTCTGAGAATGAAGCCTAGGTAAGGTATGACTTACAAGAGCCCACATGCTTTTAATGTGCAACCAGGGCTGAGAAGTGGGTATAATGTAACAGGAAACCACATCAGCACAGCTCCGGAGACACTTGGAGATAGGGAATGAGCGCTCAAGGGAAATGACTACCTGGAGTGGCCCAAGTGGGGTTCATTATAAAGTTGTAAATAAATCCAGGAGAACTCATTACTGTTACAAGCAAGAGGGGCCAGGACAAAGACTTGAGAAAACTCCAAAAGAAGAAAGGAGGCGGGGTGCGGTGGCTCAAGCCTGTAATCCCAGCACTTTGGGAGGCCGAGGCGGGCGGATCACGAGGTCAGGAGATCGAGACCATCCTGGCGAACACGGTGAAACCCCGTCTCTACTAAAAAATACAAAAACTAGCCGGGCGAGGTGGCGGGCGCCTGTAGTCCCAGCTACTCGGGAGGCTGAGGCAGGAGAATGGCGGGAACCCGGGAGGCGGAGCTTGCAGTGAGCTGAGATCCGGCCACTGCACTCCAGCCCCGGCGACAGAGTGAGACTCCGTCTCAAAAAAAAAAAAAAGAAAGGATGCCAGCATAGAAGCTGGAAATGGGTTAGTGTGTTATCTTGGGATTTGTAGATGAGAGTTTCAAAGGCTGGGCGAACAGCCTGTTTCAAAAGCCGCAAAGAAGCCGGATAAGATGCTCCAGAAGAAAAGCCATTGCTTTTGTAACACTCGTGTCCCAGGGTCATTGATGGGTTCACTGGAGTATGTAGAGTAGAAGCCAGGTTCTAGGACCTTATTTGAGGCTACAGATACCAGGAACTTGTTAACGAAAGGAAGGTGCAAACTAACACAGGAGAACACTAGGGAGGGCGTCAACATCAAGTGAAGCATCTTGAGGTTCCATTTTATAATTAGGTTATGACATAAGGAGAGGAACCCAGGCTGATGTGTTTAAAGGCGCAGAAGGAAAGATGCCTGGAGAAAGGAAAAGAGGTTTGAAGATGCTGGAAAAAGAGGCCGTTGTCCACCAACCTTGTTACAACTGTGTATTGAGGCCTATTGACCTTCAGGCTGTGGGATGGGGTGGAATGCAGAACTCAGGCCGGGCGCGGTGGCTCATGCCTGTAATCCCAGCACTTTGGGAGGCCGAGGCGGGTGGATCACCTGAGGTCAGGAGTTCGAGACCAGCCTGGCCAACATGATGAAACCCCCATCTCTACTAAAAATACAAAAATTAGCTGGGTGTGGTGGCGGGCACCTGTAATCCAAGCTACTCGGGAGGCTGAGGCAGGAGAACTGCTTGAACCTGGGAGGCAGAGTTTGCAGTGTGCCAAGATTGCACCACTGCACTCCAGCCTGGATGACAAGATAGAAACTCTGACTCAAAGAAAAAAAAAAAAATGCAGAACTCGGGCATCAGTTTCCAAACAAAGCAAGTATCAAAAGCTGTGTTTTATGACTGGGTAAGAAAGAAGATAGAAAACAGACACAAACAGATTTGTGCCTGATTGGTTCTTGTGGTTGACCCTAGGTAGAGCGGTCTCACCCTGTGACACCCGGGTATCAGTTCTAGTTCTCAGTGAGCGCCTCAGACAGTTTACTCTGTCAGCTCGCCTTCACTTAAGTCCCCTAGCCCAAAGCATGGTGACGAGATAAATGCCTGTCCTTGAGCTGTTTGTTACCAGTTTGCAATGAGGTAAGTATAACACTGAGAATAAGAATTCAGACTTTTATAACATTTGGTATTGCCATGACATCCAATTATGCTGTTAATGGGCTTGCATTTTGTGGGTTTTTAAAAAATTTAATTTTCCTATTAAATCATTTTTGTTGTATTTTGCAAAAGCTTTTGTCTGTGACAGATTGAAAATGAAAAAAAAAAATGGTCTGCACCACAGAGAGTTTGAGAAGCAGTGTTCCAGCTCCTTCCCTCCAATTTGACTGATGCTGTCTGTGCCTTTCTTAGGGAAATTCTGTAGCTAGCACTTACCTTCACTCAGGAGTCTGTGCTGCATTTTTGCCACCTCTTGGATGCTGGCATTTGCTTTCACAGATGGATGGATGGATGGATGGATGGATGGATGGATGGATGGATGGACAAATGGGTAGGTGGGTGGATGGATGATTGGCTGGATAGATGGGTGGATGGTTGAGTGGATAGGTGGGTTGGGTGGGTGGGTGGGTGGATGGATGGATGGATGGATGGATGGATGGATGGATGGATAGATGGACGGACGGACGGACGGACGGACGGACAGAGGGATGGATGAATGGATGGACTGATGGATGGACAGATGGGTAGGTGGGTGGATGGATGACTGGCTGGATAGATGGGTGGATGGTTGAGTGGTAGGTGGGTTGGGGAGGTGGGTGGATGGACAGATGGGTGGATGGACGGATGGACGGATGGACGGAGGGACGGAGGGATGGGTAGATGGATGGATGGATGGATTGATGGATGGACAGATGGGTAGGTGGGTGGATGGATGATTGGCTGGATAGATGGGTGGATGGTTGAGTGGTAGGTGGGTTGGGTGGGTGGGTGGATAGACGGATGGATGGACGGATGGATGGACAGACGGAGGGGTGGATGAATGGATGGTGGGTGGATGGATGATGGGTGGATGGTTGAGTGGATAGGTGGGTGGGTGGGTGGGTGGATGGATGGATGGATGGATGCATACATACATACGTACATACATACATATATTTATGGCTGTCCCTGCAAGTTTTTTCTGTTGAGGTATACACCAGCACAGCGTTCCATCTGTCTTGGCAGACTGCTTCTCACAGTTACACTTGGCCCCACCTTCACTCAGATGCACTTGTTCTCTGGCTTCTTTGTATTCATCTGTTTGTTCTGTGGATATAGGAGGTGTGGAGGTGTCGGGATAGTTGAAACACTGGAAACCTGGCGGTAGTTTCTCAAGTATTGAAGCTTGTTTCGTTAGATCTGAGGTAGATACGAATAGGGGAGAAAAAACAGTGGAGAGATAAAGGCTGCCATTGAAAACCCTTAGCTCCTATCTGTGGAATTACAATCTGATGCTCAGGAAGCCCTTTTCTGGGTACACAAATGTATATAACCTACAAGTCTTGAGAAACAGGTCTCCTTTACGTTCACAGCTGTGTTCCTAAGAATTCCCAAGAATCACAGCTCCATGTCCCCATGTCCCCCAGCTATCAGCCTAGGTCGTCAACCTGTGGGTCCACATTTTACCTTTGGTCAGTGCTTGCCAGTTGATGTGCAGTAACAGAATAGGGGGGTTGAACTGCCATTCTCTCTGTCTCCAGTGAAAAGACCCACTTAGCCCTGGTCAGTCTGCCTGTGAGAAAAGAATTTCCTACTCATGACAGTTTGGGTGAGTTCCGCTCCCCGATGTTGCTCTTGGCCTGTCTTCCACCAGTGGCCTAGTTCAGCTCCCTGTTACCTCTCAGTACTATTGCACAGCCTCCTCTCTGGTGTTTTTTTCTCTAGTAAGCTTCTTGAGGGTCGGGTTGTGTCTCCATCAGTCATTTTTTTTTTTTTTTTTTTTTTTGAGACGGAGTCTCGCTCTGTCGCCCAGGCTGGAGTGCAGTGGCCAGATCTCAGCTCACTGCAAGCTCCGCCTCCCGGGTTCACGCCATTCTCCTGCCTCAGCCTCCCAAGTAGGTGGGACTACAGGCGCCTGCCACCTCGCCTGGCTAATTTTTTGTATTTTTTTTTAGTAGAGATGGGATTTCACTGCGTTAGCCAGGATGGTCTCGATCTCCTGACCTCGTGATCCGCCCGTCTCGGCCTCCTAAAGTGCTGGGATTACAGGCTTGAGCCACCGCGCCCGGCCTCCATCAGTCATTCTTATACATCTAGGACTTAGCCCAGTATCTGACACACAGTGTCCAGTTACTATTAAGTAGGCACCCTTTGTCCTATTGCAACTTTTCTTCCTAAAGCAAACATCTAATCATGTTCTGAAATCCTCATGAGTTTTTTCTTTGATCATGCCTGTTCTCTACTTCTTTACACCCCTCAATCTATAGTTCAGCAGTTCTCAACCTATTTTTTTTTTTTTTTTTTTTTTTTTTTTTTTTTTTTTTTGTTGAGACGGAGTCTCGCTCTGTCGCCCGGGTGGAGTGCAGTGGCCGGATCTCAGCTCACTGCAAGCTCCGCCTCCCGGGTTACGCCATTCTCTCGCCTCAGCCTCCCGAGTAGCTGGGACTACAGGCGCCCGCCATCTCGCCCGGCTAATTTTTTGTATTTTTTTTAGTAGAGACGGGGTTTCACCGTGTTAGCCAGGATGGTCTCGATCTCCTGACCTCGTGATCCGCCCGTCTCGGCCTCCCAAAGTGCTGGATTACAGGCTTGAGCCACCGCGCCCGGCCTCTCAACCTATTTTTATCTTCTATCAGAACTCCGAAGACAAATTATATTTACATGCAGAAAGCACTCTGTGAACAAATATATGTTTTGACAGAAACTCTCAAATGCTGAAAGGAATGAGGGCTCTGAGATAATGTCGAGAGCACATCAGTTATGGTGATCTATGGCACAGAACAGAGAGCCTGGGTGTGGGGGAATGCACATGAGTAACTTCCCTTTTAGGATAATTTTTAAAATTTACTGCTATGAGGCCGGGTGTGGTGGCTCACACCTGTAATCCCAGCAATTTGGGAGGCCAAGGTGGGTGGATTACCTGAGGTCGGGGGTTTGAGACCAGACTGACCAACATGGAGAAACCCCATCTCTACTAAAAATACAAAATTAGCCAGGCGTGGTGGCGCACGCCTGTAATCCCAGCTACTCGGGAGGCTGAGGCAGGGGAATCACTTGAACTCGGGAGACAGAGTTTGCGGTGAGCCGAGATCGCACCATTGCATTCCAGCCTGGGTGACAGGAGTGAAACTCCGTCTCAAAAATAATAATAATAATAAAATAAAGTAAAATTTGCTGCTGTGATTAGTCACTTTAAGTGTTTATTCTGAACCAATTTTAGATTTATAGAAAAGTTGCAAAAAATAATGCAAAGAGCTTTCTTACCTCCCTCACCCCAGTCTCCCTAATATTAACATCTTACCACCGTGTTCCTTGAACTATGTATTTGTGTATTTTTTAATCCTCTCTCAACTCAAGTTGACTGAATACTCACTTTTTACTATTAGGACTTTGATATTTTCTCGAATAATGACAAAGATATTTAACTTTTTAGACTTTTGGGTTCCATATACTTGTATTATTTTATAGCTTGTCTATACCACTTTTAATACAGCGACTTCCAACATTTTTAGATCATGCATCCCCTTAGTAGAAATTATGAGCAATCGTCTCAAATATTTTTATAATTGTATTTGGAAAATTATATGTACTACTGTTCTATATGTTACCTTGCTTCTAAAAAGGCTGAGAGATTAAGGAGTAAATGCAGCATATTAATGGAAATGTCAGTATTTTCTTTCCACATTCCAATGAATCATCTTGTACAACCAAGTTTGCAGATTATTGGCTTGAATTACTATTTTGGCTTAAAATTCTCCCTCCTTTCCTGACAGAAATGGAACCTAGTGAGGAAATGATCCTGTTATGTATATTGTTTTAACATTGATTATCCCAGACTATGTAACATAGGAATTTTTCTGATGTGCAGTTTGGAAACAGCTGAACTGCTTTTGAGAATTTTACCAACGAAGTTTACTTGAAAACTTTGTGATTAATTAGGCAAAACAGTCTCTCTTAAAGCAAAGCTATGGACTGTGTTTTTCCTGGTGTTGAGAACATTAGTTTTATAGCCAGGGATTTTATTTTAGTGTCTTCATGCTACAACAAAGACTTTTTTCAGATCTAAGCACAGTATGAAAAATAAGACACTTTGCAAGGTGCTTGGGAAAAGTTCTAAGCAGCTCCCAAGTGGGGAAGCCTTTGTTCTGGAGGAAGAAGCCTGACTGCAAGGGTTAATCAGAGAGACATTGAGAACATCATTCACTGCTAGTATAGGTCAGAGAGAAAAGTTCACATCTGGGTGTTACTGACCACCAAGCCCTTTCTTGTGGTTCTTTCAGAAGTGATACATTGTTAAGTATCCCAAGAGTACAAACCTCTAGAGTAGATTTATTGGAGGAAAATGCTCCTTGTCCACATGATAAAGTATATATTTGTTTGCCTTGAAACTCAGGTAGGTAAGAATTATGGACTTTGCAGTGGTTGTTATTTGAGCAAATAATGCTAACAAGTAATACTTGCTAAGTGTTCACATTAGCACCTAACACAGTGCCTGGCATATTGTGAATGTTTGTTGATTGCCCATGGAGTAAATGAGTTGAGATTTTTTGAGACTGCTTGGTTTTGCTGTGTAACCGTTTGTTAAACCGTACACATAAGTTTTGCTTTTCTCTTTGCATGTTACATCTCATGATACTGTTTTTTAAACATTTTAGGGAAAAAAAACGTAATGAAGTTAATACATGGAGTTTGTTTCCTTGAGAGGTTTATGGATAATATGCTTAAATTTCTTTTGTCAAATTGAAACATAAACATTAGCGTGTTTGCTTGTCAACACATGGAAGTTGGTAATTAATTTACATTTGGAAAACCCATTCCAATTTTGAACATTTTAGAGAACAAGGTTTCCAAGTTTATCTTGCTAACAGCCAAGAACAGCTGCGCTATGCGTAGCTTTTCAGATGGCTTCTCTGTGACATCTGTGAAAATAGACAACTCCAGTCACTGAGCGTGCCTGATTGCATGGCACGTTACTTGTAACGTATGGGAGCTAGTCTCCACTGCAATGGAAGAGAAATGCTGATTTGTACAAAAATACTTATTTGACTTAAATGTAAACTCTATTAGATAATGAATGGTAAGGAAGGAAACGTACAGTTTTAGCAAAAAGTGTAAAATTCGCTATTTAATTTTTACTTATACCTGCTTTGAGAATAAACAGATGATTCTTGATCGACAGATATAATTTGAAATACAAATGAACAAATCAATAATAAGCAATGATGACTTGCCTGGTAGTGATGTTATGACCATTACTAGTCAGAAATGAAAGAAAAATTCAGAATCCGTACCCTTCATGCAAGCATGAAACAGAATGGAAGATATTTGGGTGGGATGAAGGTAGAGGGAGTAACGCCTGCACAGCCATCGCTTTGGTCCGTTTTCTTGCCAAAGTGGTTTTTGGATTTCTATCCCTTGCATTCCATTTCTCCCTCCCCCACCCCCAATCCTTCCGTGCTTACGATTCATAGGAAAAGACAAGATCAAGCTTTTAAAAACCAGCTGGCTAATTAGAGGTGACCATGGGGCAATTTCTAAGTTTATAGATGTTCCAACGATTAATTGTGGCAAAGGAGATTTCTTTTGCTCTTGTACAGACTGTTTTAGTTTTCACTAATAAAAGCATTCACAAGGGAGGAACCACTGACCTGGCTTTTTTTCCCCCCAGTGCTTCCAATTAGGGATCTATTATCTCATTCCAGATAATTGGAAAAGGATATTCAAAACACGACTTCGTGTAAATAAGGTTTTTGCCTGCATTATATTACTAGGAGTTCCGAACACATCTGGAGTGAAGGCGGCCCCAGGGACATTAAAGTGTGCTGTTTTGGTTGGCACGGTGACATAATAGTATATGCCAATTTGTAATGGCTTTTGGAAACAGGCAGTTTTAAACTCTCCCTGAACTATTCCCCCGAGAAATTATTCAATTAAGTACAACTAAAATTAATGTTTAGCATTTTTTGTTTAAATAAAATAGGTGGCTATAAAGAGAAATCCGTGATTCATGCTGTGTTCTTATTTAACTCCAAAATCAAGCTCCTAAGAAATAATTGAGTGTCCTGGAATCAGTGCCTTTTCCAGAAGATACATAGTTGCCAGATTGTCCTTAGCACTTTCATGGTATACAAATGATTCTGTTACTTTCTAGACAGCTTCAAATACCAGGTGTTTGCCTAGTTTCTATGCCTGCAGGCACCATGGGGGGAAGGCAGAAACCGGAAAGACTCCTTTCTCTCCTAAGTTGGTGCTTCTACCCAGGTGATATCTTGTTAAAATGAAGATTTTGATTTGTTAGATTTGAGGCGTGGAGCCTGAGATTCTTCATGTCTAACCAGCTCTGGTGGGGGCGGGGGGTGCGGGGGGCAGTGGCTGCTGCTGGCTGAGGACCTCACTTGAAATAGTGAGGTTCTGAGCAGTGGGTGGGGCTGGGGGGAACCTGGACTGAACTCTGATTTCCAGTTTGTTGCTTGGCCCGAGTACATTCCAGTAGATAACGATTCTTTCTTCCGTTCCTAGTGTACGTCTTTCCTTATTTCTCAGAATCCCCAGTTCTCCTGGGCCCTGCATAGCACCCTCACGTAGACTTTTCTGGAAGAGGGTGTTTCTGATTCATTAATCACAGGAGTAATAGTAATGGCTTCTGTTCTTTTGTTACATGTCTTCCCGAAATCCAGATACCTTGTCTACCTCATTTTCTCTGTTCCATCTTTTTGTAGCTGTGTTATAAAGAAAAAAGTTAACCTGACATTCCTTAGTCTATGTTACTAAACACGTAGGCCAGAGCCCTGGTGAGTGAAAGGGTTTATGAGTAAGCGTGGCTTTGCGGTTTTTTTTTTTTTTTTTTTGAGACGGAGTCTCGCTCTGTCGCCCAGGCTGGAGTGCAGTGGCGCCATCTCGGATCACTGCAAGCTCCGCCTCCCGGGTTCCCGCCATTCTCCTGCCTCAGCCTCCGAGTAGCTGGGACTACAGGCGCCCGCCACTGCGCCCGGCTAGTTTTTGTGTTTTTTAGTAGAGACGGGGTTTCACCGTGTTCGCCAGGATGGTCTCGATCTCCTGACCTCGTGATCCGCCCGTCTCGGCCTCCCGCTTTGCGGTTTTTATCCAAGCATCATTACTTCCAAGGTTTGGCTTCTCAGGTCTTAGGTCCAGAACTTTGATGGTCAGTTTACTCAAGCGTAGTCTGATGGAGACATGGCTAAAAATCCACACTAGGTGAAAGCCTTATAAGACTGATTCATAACCCAGGGTGGTTTTTATCCAGATATGAGATATGGTATTCTACAAGAAAGACTATGATGTTTATGACTACCTCACTGGCTATCCCTTTCCTGCGGATAACTGATTTATAGAGAATTACTAGATGGATAAAGATTGAGGCATCCTTATAGTGATCACCGCTTACACCCTTCTGACCTTCCCACCACAAACAAGAGTCCAGAGTGCTGTTTCCTCAGTTCAGTGTGGTGTTCGCCAGACATTTGAGGACTAAACTCCGATTTTTTTTTAAATCTTGCCCAAATTCCTATATAAGCGGTCTGGGGAGTCATACCCCATAAATCATAAATTCTCATCAGGTGGGTTTTATTTTTACATATATCATGACTTACTTTCCAATCTGACTCTGGCATAACACTACAAGACAAGGAAGAAAACCAAAATATTTTACCCCAAAACGTGTCTCTTTGCCGTATTTTGAAATGGCCCTGCAAAGCTGTTCTTTGTGGGGGGAACATTTGCATCTGTAAAGAATCTCTATTAACATAGCTGGACCTTTTTTTTTCCCGCAAACCCTCCCAATCCTAAAGAGATTAACTAAGATCTGAATAGGAAACATTTGTCATCTCTTGTCTCTAAGGGCAGACTACTGTAAGACTTCAAAAGAACTTTGGTCTCCACAATCTTGATCTTAACCTGAACATTCCCTTTCTATCCATCCCAGGTCTTTAGACAAACTTAACCAATTGTCAACCAGAAAATGTTTACATTCACCAGTAGCCTGAAAGCTGCCCGCCCCTGCTTTGAGTTGTCCCGCCTTTCTGGACCAAACCAATGTATTTCTTAAATGTGTTTGATTGATGTTTCATGCATCTCTAAAATATGTAAAACCAAGCTGCACCCCAACCACCTTGGACACATGTTTTCAGGATCTCCTGAGAGCCGCGACATAGCCATGGTCACTCATAATTGACTCAGAATAAATCTCTTCAAATATTTTATAGTGTTTGACTCTTTTCGTCGACACATTTCTGTTGTTTGGTTGTGGTTTTTGTTGTTGTTTTTAATTCAAGCTCTCTTTCTTTCTGTTTATGCTTTGTTTTGTCTATCTCCTTCCTATTCTTTGTAAAATACAGTGCTGGGGCCAGGTGAGGTGGCTCATGCCTTTAATCCCAGCACTCTGGGAGGCCAAGGCAGGGGGATCACTTGAGGTTAGGAATTCGACACCAGCTTCGGCAACATAGCAAGACCCTCTCTCTATTTTAAAAATTACATATATTAAAAATATAGTTCTGATCATGGCATTTGCTTGCTAAAACCTTTCAGTGCTTCGTCATTGCCTAAGCAGGGCTTCTAAGGCCTTTGTGATTTCTGTCATATTGACCTGTTTATTATTCAGTTAACATTGTTCTTTGGACTTAATTGTTTAACATTTAATTTTCACTTTTATCAAAATAATACCTCTATATAGTATGAAAAATCAGAATTAGGCAACTTAGGAGAAGCAGCTCTCCTCGCCTCCAAGTCTTAACCCCCAGAAACAGTGCTTCTGATTCTTTTAGTGGTTTATAGTAAAGTGTCTATAGTCCAATATACACTTGACCCAGGAACTCTGCAGCTCCACTTATACATGGATCTTTTTCAATAAACATATTGGAAAATTTTTTGGAGATTTGTGACGATTTGAAAAAACTCTCAGATGAATTGTATAGTCTAGAAACATTGAAAACAACTAAGAAAAAGTTAGGTATGTAATAAATGCTAAAAATATATGCAGATGCTAGTCTATTTTATCATTTGCTACTATAAAATATACACAGATCTACTTACAAAGTTAAAATTTATCAAAACAAATGTACACAAACACTTACAAATCATGTATGGCACCCTTCACAGTGGACAGAAATGTAAACACATGGAAAGATGCAGTTTTTTTTTTGAGATGGAGTCTCGCTCTGTCGCCTAGGCTGGAGTGCAGTGGCCAGATCTCGGCTCACTGCAAGCTCCGCCTCCCGGGTTCGTGCCATTCTTCTGCCTCAGCCTCCCGAGTAGCTGGGACTACAGGCGTTCGCCACCACGCCCGGCTAAATTTTTTGTATTTTTAGTACAGACGGGATTTCACCTGTTAGCCAGGATGGTCTTGATCTCCTGACCTCGTGATCCACCCGCCTCAGCCTCCCAAAGTGCTGGGATTACAGGCATGAGCCACCGCACCCTGCCATGAAAGATACAGTATTAAGTCATACTGCACAAACTGAATTACTGTAATACATACTGTGATAATGCAGTAATTTCAGTCACCTCCTGTTGCTATTGAGGTGAGCTCAGATGTTGTGAGTATCCTCTTAAAATGCTGCTGTATGATGTTAATCATCTCTGTCTGAGCAGTTATCTCTCCAGTAACTTTTTTTTTACCACAGTAAAAAAAGTGACCTCTTTTTGTGTTTAGTGCAATAATATAAACACTGAACAACACCGTGGGACCCATACAATGTGATACTAGTCTTTCACAATGGAAATGCTCACAAGAAGTAAAGTTATGACATTACAAGGAAAAGTTGAATTGCTTGACATGTACTGTAGACTAAGGTCTGCAGCTACAATTGCCAGCAATTTCAAGATAAATAAATCCAGCATAAGGATAATTATAAGAAAAGGACATACATGAAGCCATCACTGCAGCTATGCCAGCAGGTGCAAAAACATTGCACTTACACCTTTTAATCTCATATTGAAAATGCAGCTATTCTGTGGGTGCAGGATTGCTATAAGAAAGGCATGTCTGTACTCTCTAATATGATTTGAGAAAAAGCAATGTCATTAAATGACAACTTAAAGCAAAAGGAAAGTGAAGGATCTGATCTAAGCAGGAGAATTTAATGCCCGCAAAGGATGGTTTGATAATTTCAGAAAGAGGTTTGAAATATGTCAAGATAGTAGGTGAAGCAACTTCCGCCAACTAAGAGGCAGCAGACAAGTTCCCAGATGTGATTAAGAAAATTATTGAGGAGAAAGGATATCTGCCTGACAGATTTGCACTGCAGGTCAGTGACCTGTTCTGGTGGGGGCAAAAGCCATACATGACATTTATTAGTAAGGAAGAGAATCAAGCATCAGAATTTAAGGCATGAAGGGTTAAGCTAACTCTGTTTTGTGCAAATGCATTGGGTTTATGATCAGGACTGCCCTTATCTCTAAAGCTGCTAACCTCCAAGCCTTAAAGCGAAAAGTTGCTCATCTTTTGGTTGTACAAGAAGAAGGCCTAGACAACAACAGCTCCTTTTCCAGATCGATTTCATTGATGCTTTGCCCCTGAAGTCAGGAGGTACCTTGCCAGTAGGGGACTGCCTTTTAAAGTTCTTTTGATACTGGACAATGCCCATGGCCATTCAGAACCCCAGAAGTTTAACACTGAAGGCACCAATGTGTTCTACTTGCTGCCAGACCCAGGGTCTCTAATTCAGACTCTAGATCAGGGGATCACAAGGACCTTTAAGTCTCGTTCCACGTGGTACTCTACCGAAAGGATCGCCAGTGCTATGGAAGAGAACCCTGATAGAACATCTCGAAAGTCTAGAAGGATGACACCATTGAAGATGCTCTTTTTATGATAGAAAAAGCTATGGAATTGCCAGTGCTATGGAAGAGAACCCTGATAGAACATCTCAAAAATCTAGAAGGATGACACCATTGAAGATGCCATTGTTATGATAGAAAAAGCTATGGAAGCCATCAAGCCCAAAACAATAATTTCGTGCTGGAGAAAACTGTGTCCATATGTTCTACAGGACTTCACAAGATTTACAACAGAGCCCAAAAAAGAAATCATGAGAGAGATTGTGGAAAGGCCAAAAAAAAAAAAAAAAAAAAAAAAATTGGGGTTGAGGGTGGAGATTGAAGGGTTTCAAGGTAGGGAACTTGGAGAAAATGAAGAGCTAATAGACACCACACCAGAGGAATTAACATAAGTTGACCTGATGGAGATGTCTGCTTCCAGACCAGTGCCAGACAATGAGGAAGAAGACATAGAAGCAGCAGTGCCAGAAAACAAACTGACTAAACGATCTGGCAGAAGTGTTTCAGGAATTTAAGACGACTTTTGACAGGCCAGGCACGGTGGCTCACGCCTGTCATCCCAGCACTTTGGGAGGCCGAGGCAGGCGGATCACAGGGTCAGGAGATCGAAACCATCCTGGCCAACATGGTGAAACCCCATCTCTACTAAAAACACAAAAATTAGCTGGGTGTGGTGGTGTGTGCCTGTAATCCTAGCTACTCGGGAGGCTGAGGCAGGAGAATCACTTGAACCTGGGAGTCGGAGGTTGCAGTGAGCTCAGATTGCGCCACTGCACTCCAGCCTGGCGACGGAGCAAGACCCCGTCTCAAAAACAAAACGAAACAAAAAACAAAAACAAAAGACTACTTTTGACTTCTTTAATGACATGGACCCTTCTGTGATAATGTGCACTGAAACTAAAGCAAACAGTGGAAGAAGGATTGGTATCATATAGAAACATTTTTAGAGAAATGAAAAAGCAAAGATGTCAGGCAAATTACAATGTGTTTTCATAAAATTACACCAAGTATGCCTCCCTTTCCTGCCTCCCCTTCTACCTCCTTCACCTCTTCCACCTCTACCACCCGAGACAGCAAGACCAACAACGCCTTTTCTTCCTCCTCCTCAGCCTACTCAGTGTGAAGATAACGAGGATGAAGACTTTTATTATGATCCACTTCCACTTAATAAATTGGAAATATATTGTCTTTTCCTTATGATTTTCTGAATATTTCCTTTTCTCTAGCTTACTTTATTGTAAGAATATAATGTATAATACATATAACATACAAAATATGTGTTAATTCACTGTGTTATCTGTAAGGCTTTCAGTTAACAGTAGACTGTTAGTTAAGTTTTGGGGGATTCAAAAGTGTTGTATGTGGGCCGGGCGCGGTGGCTCATGCCTGTAATCCCAGCACTTTGGGAGGCCGAGATGGGCAGATCATGAGGTCAGGAGTTTGAGACCAGCCTGGCCAACATGGTGAAACCCCGTCTCTACTAAAAATACAAAGAATTAGCCAGGCGTAGTGGTGAGCTCCTGTAAACCCAGGTACTCGGGCAGCTGAGGCAGGAGAATTGCTTGAACCCGGGAGGCAGAGGTTGCAGTAAGCCAAGATCGCATCACTGCCCTCCAGCCTGGGCGACAGAGCACGACTCCATCTTTGGGGGGAAAAAGGTGGTGGTCAACTTTGCAGGGCGTTGGCACCATAACCTCCAAGTTGTTTAAGAGTCAACTGTAGTTGGATGTCTCTATTTCTAAATAATATGCTGCTATTTCTTAAATGTTTTTAGTCTTCGATATCTGTTGACTTCCTCCTAAGGAAGATGTTAATCTAACTTGAAGTAAGCCTACACACACATATTTCCCACTTACCCCATCGCACACACATCGGTGTTTTCAGTCTTCAATCAGGGTTGATTGTTCTATGACTATGTAAATGTCATTCACAACTGAGCCACAGTGTGTACTGCAATTAGATTTTATTTCTTTATGCCCTTTTCTCTAAAGTCATTGATTGCTGCTGTTTAAAACTTTGCTTAGTTGTCTTTATCGACACTTTCACCACCAGTCCCCCGTACCTCTGATAGAATTGTGAAATTCCTCTCTATGTTGATAGGGTGTTTGCAAGTAACCTGTCAGTTTCGTCTTTTAATTGGAAACTCCTCCCTCCCCTGAGTCGTTTATCTCCCTGGTCCAGTCTGGACAGACTTTTCCGGAGTGTCCCTGTACCACCAAATCCCCTTGTCCCTACAATGCCTTTTGTCTCTTACGGATGTCAGTCACCTATATGATGGGTGTGTGATGTTCGTGTCAGGAGGGCTGTGGCGAGGCGGTCACCAGACCGAGGCTGTGAGTTCGTGAGGCTCTGCTCATTGTCTGCTCTGAGCTCACACTTGGGATGGAGCACCCTTGGGTATTCTCCGTATCCATAGTCACTGAGACAGCCTTGCATTAGCAGGAAGAAGCGAAACACGCAGGCACCCCAGATTCCGGAGCAACTCTTTCCTTTTGCATTTTCCCTCTATCGCTCTCTGCTGCTAAAGTTTAGCATCATGCTCACTGCAAAGGAGGAATTCTCAAGAGTTCAGCCAATTAGTGCAGAGTAGGTATTGAAGGGTGAATCTGGAGCTGAGAGGCAATTAATTGTTAACTGACATAGAGAAATAAAATACAATGCAAAGTGTCGGTCTCTTGATACGTTTTATAAAATTGGGACATTTTCAAGTCAGCAAGTATTTAATTAGTGGGACGCCCCTACCTCGTTTTAGTTGCACTGTATTATGTGTAGTGCTTTGTATTTGGATTTCTTCTCTATGCTTGGAAAGAAATGCAAGAAGCAGTGTTGGGATAAAATGAGATATATTAGTAAGTGATTTAAAAATACATAAAAAAGCAAAATACAAGGGCAATTGAAAACGTACATATCATCAGAAAATCAGAGATACGTGGACCAACTGTGGCTCTTAAGAGACCTGCCTGTAAATCCCTGCCTCTGGAAAGTGCTGATACAGAGCTCTTCCCTTCACATCCCCCTTTTAGAAAGGTGAAAACACACCTAAAAAATATCTGAAGTGTGAAGACTGGGTAGAAAATGGTAGATAACTTTTCCACAAAGGAGGAATGCTCTCTTGTAAAGTAGAGAAAACGTCTTCAAGTTATTTATTTATTTTTAAAGCAAGAGTACATGGTTAACTTCAGCTTTCTAACTGACAGATGTCATGGTGCTGAATCTCTCAGCATCTCAGTTTTACCCAACTATCTGGGCTTCGTCAGAGATCTCCTATAAGAAAGAGAAATACGGAGAAACCAAGGTGATGTTCCTAAGGAATGAGAAAAATGCAGACTATGTTTAGTCTAGAGTTAGACGTGAAATTTGAGACAGGAGAGGCATGAGCTTCTGAGTAAAGCATTCGGATTGAAATCCAGAGACCCGTCTTCTCCTGCCCTAGCACTTATTGGTGGGGTAACTTGGACAAGTTACGTAATCTGTGTGGGCCTCTTTTGACATCTATAAAATACTCTAACAGCTCCCTGTATATTTTTCCAGATTGACAGGAGGATCAGATGAGACAATAAATGATTTGTAAAATGGTTAGAGAGCTTCAAAATGGTATTACCATCATCATAACTATTTTTGAAACTATTCATTTATATGAAATTGAATGAAAGCAGAGTATAAGACCTAACTTAGAAATAACATAAACTTTATGAATTTCATAAAAAGCTAGCCTGTTTCATTGAGATACAAGAGGAAGAACCCAGAAATAACATTCTAGACTTTCTCAATCTCTAATTGTTTTTAGATATAAAGATTCTATTCTAACCATAAGAATTTGAAATTAGAATTTGCTCTAAATATTCAATAGCAGGGGCAGATACGGCAACGTAAGGCTGTGATCCTGTTAGCATTTCTGAGTCCAGAAGGAAAGGAAATTTCTCAGGCTGACAGATCCTGTTGGATTTGAAATGCAGGCTATTTTTCAAAGAGAGCAGAGTTCTACTAGTTTAGGTCTGGATATTTCATGAGAGACTCTCTAGAAGCTGGAGTGATAAAATAGATATAATAGATATGTACAGGGTTTTCTATAATTGTGAGGGGGGAAACGTTAGCAAATGACCTTGGTTCACCGTTGGGAGTTGTATTCTCTTTTTTTTTGAGACGGAGTCTTGCTCTGTTGCCCAGGCTGGAGTGCAGTGGCCGGATCTCGGCTCTCTGCAAGCTCCGCCTCCCGGATCCACGCCATTCTCCTGGCTCAGCCTCCCGAGTAGCTGGGACTACAGGCGCCCACCACCACGCCCGGCTAGTTTTTTTGTATCTTTTTTGGTAGAGATGGGGTTTCACCGTGTTAGCCAGGATGGTCTCAATCTCCTGACCTCGTGATCCGCCTGTCTCTGCCTCCCAAAGTGCTGAGATTACAGGCTTGAGCCACCGCACCTGGCCTAAGGGGGTTGTATTCTGATCTAAGAGTTGAGGTTAGATAATCATGATTATAACCAACAAGATACAGCAGAGCAAAAGTAACCACTGTACGTTTTTATAACAATTGAAATAACATAGTTTTACTTTAATAGCATTTAAATAATTCCACTGACTAGGCCGGGCACGATGACTCATGCCTGTAATCCCAGCACTTTGGGAGGCTGAGCCAGGCAGATCACCTGAGGTCGGGAGTTTGAGACCAGCTTGACCAACATGGTGAAACCCCATCTCTACTAAAAATACAAAAATTAGCCAGGCATGGTGGCAGGCACCTGTAGTCCCAGCTACTTGGAAGGCTGAGGCAGGAGAATCGCTTGAACCCGGGAGGTGGAGGTTGCAGTAAGCCGAGATCGCACCATTGCACTCCAGCCTGGGTGACAGCGCGAGACTCCGTCTCAAAAAATAAATAAATAAATAAATATAAATAAATAATTCCACTGACTATGCAAAAGCCCCCAAGTTATTGTAAAATGTATACACAACATACAGACTCACTCAACTGGATGATAAATTTGGCCTCATAAGCTAACATGTTCATTTTAGTAACTATTCATTACGTATTTACTTAATATTTTGGAAGACACAGGGGAAACATGAGTGATCTCATCTTTCAAACAAAGCAAAAAAAAACAAAAAAAACAAAACAGGACAAACAAGGCAGGCTTGGGATGTTTGAGCTGATGTCCTCTTTTTCTTTCTTTGACATTTGTTTCTGAATGTTGCGAGAACGCTGCCAGAATCAGACAGGTTGCACTGCAGACCCAGCTTTGCCACTCCTCAGCTGTGTCACTTTGCGCAAACCACTTAACCTTGTTGAGCTTCACCTTCAGTAACACTTGCCTCACATGCCAGCCTAAGGAAACAGTACCTTGCTCATAGGAGCCACTCGGGAATTGCTATGATCCCTTAGTAGGTTCTCATTCTTCCATGTAAATAGGGATACTGTGAGAATGGAAGAAATGGGCCTGCTGAGATTTTTTCTGGAACCTGAAGTTCATATATGTATATTTAGTGGAAAATCAGTTGGTGATATGCCTGAATCTACTGCTGCACTCTTTCCTGTTCCATTCATCATCTTCTCTGTTCATATGTGAATACTGTTGTGGTTACTCTAGGGTTTTTTTTTTTTTTTGAGCTGGAGTCTTGCTCTGTCACCCAGGCTGGAGTGCAGGGGTGCCATCTCGGCTCACTGCAACCTCCACCTCCCAGGTTCAAGCGATTCTCGTGCCTCAGCCTCCCGAGTAGCTGGGATTACAGGTGCACACCAGCATGAGCAACTAATGTTTGTACTTTTAGTAGAGACAGGATTTCACAATGTAGGCCAGGCTGGTCTCAAACTCGTGACCTTAAGTGATCCACCCGCCTCGGCCTCCCAAAGTACTGGAGGTTCCTTACGTGAGTCACCACACCCAGCCAGATTACTATAGCATTATAGGAAGTCTTGAAATCAGATAGTATGACTTTATTTTTTAGAACAGTTTTAGATTTACAGAGAATTCAAATAGATAGTACAGAGGGTTCCTGTCTACCCCACATCCATTTTCCCGTGTAGTTACTGTCTTACATTAGCGTGATATATTTGTGCCATTAGTGAGCCAATATTGATATATTATTATTAAAGTAAGTTGATTAATATTTTCTTAGTTTTGACCCAATGTCCTTTTTCTGTTCTAGGATACGGCATTATATTTAGTTGCTGCATCTCCTTAGGTTCCTCTAAGCTGTGGCAGTGTCTCCGACTTCCCTTGTTTTTGATGTTGACAGTTTTGTGGGGTACTTACGCTCAGGTATTTTGTAGGATACTACACAGCTAGAATTTGCCCAGTGTTTTTCTTATGATATACTGGGGTTATGAGTTGTGGGGTGGAAGACCACAGACAAAGTACCATTTTCATCATATCGTATCAAGATATGTCACATACTGTCAATGTGATTTGTAACTAGTGTTGACCTCGATCACCTGGCTGCGGTGGTGTTCGTTAGGCTTCTCCACCATGAAGTTACTTCTTCCTCATTTCCACGCTGTTCTTTGAAAGGAGTCACTACATGCAGTCTATACCTAAGAAATAGAGAGTTATACTCCTTCTTCCTTGACAGTGGAGTATTTACATAAGCTAGCTGGAGATTTGTCTCTTCGCCCTCATGTATTATTCAATCATGTTTTTTTGTTTGTTCATTTTTGTTGTTGTTGTTGTTTTTTAATGTTTGGAGACAGAATCTCACTCTGTTGCCCAGGCTGGAGTGCAGTGGCATGGTCTTGGCTCACTGCAACCTCTGCCTCCCGGGTTCAAGCAATTCTCCTGCCTCAACTTCCTGAGTACCTGGTATTACAGGCGCCTGCCACCAAGCCTGGCTAATTTTTTTTTTTTTTTTTTTTGGTACTTGTAGTAGAAATGGGGTTTCAGCATGTTGACCAGGCTGGTCTTGAACTCCTGACCTCATGTGATCCACCCCCCCTTGGCCTCCCAAGGTGCTGGGATTACAGGCGTGAGCCACAGCGCCCGGCCTCAATCGTGTGTTTTTATCAATATGGATTCATGGATATTTATTTTATACTTTGGGTTATAATTCAAAACGATTTTGTTGCTCAGAATCTTCCACCTTTGGTTATCGAGAACTCTTCTAGTTGGCTTCTGTGCTCCTCTGACATTCAATGTGGGTTTATTCTCAAATCCATCACCACGTGGATTATTCTAGCCTCATCCTCTTGCTTGTCTGTAGACTATCACTCCAACAGTGAGAGTTTGGCTCCCACTATCTGCTATTCATGTCCTTAGTTGGTTTTGTTGTTGTTGTTTTTCAACACAGAGTCTTGCTCTGTCCCCCAGGCTGAAGTGCAGTAGCATGATCTCAGCTCACCGCAACCTCTCCCTCCCGGGTTCAAGCAATTCTCCTGCCTCAGCCTCCTGAGTAGCTGAGATTATAGGCACGCGCCACCACAACCAGCTAATTTT
Organism: Trachypithecus francoisi; assembly: GCF_009764315.1. Classification (NCBI taxonomy): domain Eukaryota; kingdom Metazoa; phylum Chordata; class Mammalia; order Primates; family Cercopithecidae; genus Trachypithecus; species Trachypithecus francoisi. The sequence continues at coordinate 62,928,459 of NW_022681466.1, forward strand.
TGTATTTTTAGTAGAGACAGGGTTTCACCATGTTGGTCAGACTGGTCTCAAACTCCTGACCTCATGATCCGCCCGCCTCGACCTCCCAAGGTGCTGGGATTATAGGCATGAGCCACCACGCCCGGCCCATGCCCTTAATTGTTTAGTGCCAGTGTACATGTATAGCAGTCTCAGAATCATTAACCTGTACCCCCATGGGAAACAACTTTACCAACTAGAATTCAGGGCTTATGTGCAAGTCTTTTCACTTTTAGTCTTATAGATGCCACTCATTTCCAAAGCTACTTAGGTCAGCACCTTCTCTTCCCACCTCTTTCAGTGATGTTGTTGCATACATTTGTAATACAGTTTGATGCCCTTATCATAGTCTGCATTTATCTCTGGAATCTCCAGGCTTCTAATGATTGTTTTTTTAATGTACATTCATTAAGGTTCACTCTTTGTGCTGTACAGTTCTGTGGATTTTGATACATGCATAATGCCACCTGTCTACCTTTACATATCATATGGAGTATTTTTTTTTTTTTTTGGAGGCGGAGTTTCACTCTTGTTGCCCAGGCTGAATGGAGTGCAATGGCTAGATCTCAACTCACTGCAACCTCCGCCTCCTGGATTCAAGCGATTCTCCTGCCTCAGCCTCCCAAGTAGCTGGGATTACAGGCATGTGCCACCACGCCCGGCTAATTTTGTATTTTTAATAGAGACGGGGTTTCACCATGTTGGCTGGGCTGGTCTTGAACTCCTGACCTCAGATGATCCACCCGCCTCGGCTTCCCAAAGTGCTGGGGTTACAGGCGTGAGCCACTGCACTTGGCCCGTATAGAGTATTTTTACTGTCTCCCCCAAATTCCTATGCTTCCTCCTATTTATCACTCTCCCCCTTTCTCCCAAACTCCTGGCAACCACTGATTATTTTACTCTCTCTATAGTTTTGCCTTTCCAGAATGTCATATAATTGGAATCATATGATATATTGTACCTTTTTATGCACACAGGTTGCTAAGAAACACATGTTGATTATCTGTAAATTATTTCATTAAGAGCTGAGCACATTATCATCAGGATTCCAGTCTTCTAAAATAATGGAACGTGTTACTTTTTTTTTTTCTTTCCCTTCTTATTGCTGTTACCTTATTAAGCAAAGGTTTTGATGTGGCTTACGTTTTTTTAAAGTAAACTTTTCATTGAGGGGCTAGGAAAACTGATGAGGTCTTTATTTATTGAAGCTATTGTAGGGTTGTTTAATGCCTAAGTAATGTATGTAAGGCTTTTTACACTGTGTCCTCAAATTAGAGCTGTTCTACATGTTTTGTTTTTATGCTGATGATAATATTTTAAAATTAAAAGAATATGCTGGGTCATCTGGAGGACTACTGCATTGTGTCTCGCTGTGCAGTTCCAGCCCACATTTGAACCTCTGTGTATAATTGTGTTGGATCTTAGTCCTTCTTAGCTGTTGAGAAAAGAAGGTATACTTAATATGTAATGAAGTATTTGCTTCCAAGACACGGCCAAAGCCTGTCACTATGCACCGTATAAAGGATGTCTTCGCAGCTGACATAAAGAACAGCAGGCTAAGCCCAAAGGACCTGTACATTAGCCTGTACCATATTCGTGGATTTTGTTTTGTTTTGTTTTGTTTTGTTTGAGACAGTCTCACTGTGCCCAGGCTGGAGTGTAGTGGCGCCATCTTGGCTCACTGCAACCTTGGCTTCCCAGGTTCAAGCAATTCTCATGCCTCAGCCTCCTGAGTGGCTGGGATTACAGGTGCCTGGCTGATTTTTTGGTATTTTTACCATGTTGGCCAGGCTGGTCTCAAACTCCTTACCTCAAGTGAGTGATCTGCCTGCCTCAGCCTCCCAAAGTGCTGGGATTACAGACATGAGCCACTGCTCCCAGCTGCCATATTCATGTTTTAAGCACAGTTTAAGATTCCCAAAACATGCATTGTTTTCAACATTAAATTTATTGTGGTTAAATAGAATTTGGATTTTGTAGTTTTCATTTTTATATGAATATTTGTTTTGCACTATAAAAAGCTGTAAACATAATGAATGTATACTTAACATTTATATTTAATTAAATAAATACAGTAACATCAAGACCGAGGGGTGTGGAAGAATTTGTTTAAACTTTTTTTTTTTTTTTTTTGAGACAGAGTCTTGCTGTCATCTGGGCTGGAGTGCAGTGGTTCAACCTCGGCTCACTGCAACCTCCGCCTCCTGGGTTCAAGCGATTCTCCTACCTCAGCCTCCCAAGTAGCTGGGATTATAGGCACCTGCCACTATGCCCAGCTATTTTTTTTGTATTTTTAGTAGATATGGGGTTTCATCATGTTGGCCACGCCAGGCTGGTCTTGAACTCCTGACCTCATGATTCACCTGCCTCAGCCTCCCAAAGTGCTGGGATTACAGACGGTGGGATTGAGCCACCACACCTGGCCGAATTTTTTTAAAACTTTATAACTGTTTATGCCTCCAGATTGAGAAACAGTGGCTTAGCACATGGCAAATTTTTATTAAATATTGGCAGTTGTTGTTATGGTTTTAAATAATATGAGCTTTTTGACTGGGCGTGGTGGCTCACGCCTGTAATCCCAGCACTTTGGGAGGCTGAGGCAGGCAGATCGCTTGAGTTCAGGAGTTCAAGACCAGTGTGGCCAATATGGTAAAACCCCATCTCTACTAAAATGACAAAAATTAGCCGGGCATGGTGGCAGGCGCCTGTAATCCCAGCTACTTGGGAGGCTAGGGCATGAAAATCACTTCAACTCCAGAGGCAGAGGTTGCAGTGAGCCAAGATCGTGTCACTGCATTCCAGCCTGGGCAATAGAGTGAGACTCAGTCTCAAAAATATAAAATAGCTGGGCGTGGTGGCTCACACCTGTAAACCTAGCACTTTGGGAGGCCGAGGCGGGCGGATCACGAGGTCAGGAGATCGAGACCATCCTGGCTAACACGATGAAACCCTGTCTCTACTGAAAATACAAAAATAACTTAAAAATTAGCCAGGGGTGGTAGTGGGTGCCTGTAGTCCCAGCTACTCAGGAGGCTGAGGCAGGAGAATGGCGTGAACCTGGGAGGTGGAGCTTGCAGTGAGCCGAGATCGTGCCGCTGCACTCCAGCCTGGGTGACAGAGCAAGACTCCGTCTCAAAAAAAAAGAAAAAAGAAAATAAAATTAAATAAATAAATAAAATGAGCTTTTGGTGATACACTAGTCCAGACTTGGTTGTTTTCCTCATTCCCACACTTTGGCATGTATACTTTCCTGTAATTCAGACACTTTGCTCTCTCTCCCCATCCCTCCCACATCCAAAGCAGTGCTTAGCATGGTTGACACTGACTGCCCAGTTGCCCATCCAGTAGACATGGCAGATTCCACACTCCCTTCCTTGCAGTGCTGCCCTCTGTGACAACAAGTGTGGGTTTTTTCTTTGTTTTGTTTTCGTTTTTGCCACTTGCTTTGCTTCTATTGTTTTTGCTCCTCCTGTTCTTTATATACTATGTTCTCTGAGATTCCACCTTTACCCATATCTCCCTTTGTTGTATATTTTTAAATTTTAATTCTTAAATTAACACAAAGCAAAATTGACTGTGTTTGTTGTTCTGTGAATGTTTACACATGTATGGGTTTGTTTAGCCACTACCCAAATGGGACCTGGAACCGTTCCATTGCTCCAGAAACTTCCTTGTGTTTCTTTTGTAAACCGTACTCTCCCCCATTCCTAACTCCTGACAACTGCTGACTGACCTGTCCACTGTCACTAAGCTTTTGTCTTTGGGATAATGTCCTATAAAGTGCATCATACATATGAACTTCTTAGTATTGCATTTTTATTTTTCTATTTTGTTATTTACCGTAGCCTTTTGTATAGATTGTTTTAGTGGTAACTAGGGATGACAATGTACATACTTAAAAATTTACAGTCTACTTAGAATCAATATTTAACCTCTTCACATGGGGTGTATCAACCTTATACACTATAGGCCCTTTTGCCTGCCCTGCTTTATAGTATATAGTTGTCTTATGTATTATACTTATGTGCATTGACGATCAGACAGTATGAGTTTTGTTTTCATCCACCAAACATGTTAAAGAAGGCAGCTGGAGAATATTGATCCAAATGTTTACCATTTCTGTTGTTCTTCCTTCATGTCAGGTTTCCTGCTGGTATCATTTTTCTTCTGTGTGAATAACTTCCTTCAGCTGTTCTCTTAGAGTAGATCTGTTGACAACAGATTTTCTTAGTACTTCTTCCTCCAGAGAATCTTTATTTCACCTCGGTGCTGAAGGATATTTTTGCTGGTTATAGAATTTTGTGTTGATAGCTCTTTTCTTTCAGCACTTTAAAAGTGATGTTGGATTTCTTTCTGGCCTCTGATTTTTGATGAGAAATCCAGTCTTTGAAATCGTTGTTCCCCTATAAAGCAACGTGGTGTTTTTCTTTGGTTGTGTTCAATTATTTTTTTTCTTTTTCTTCAGTGTTCAGCAGTTTGGATATGATGTGTTTTGGCCTGGACTTCCTTGTGTTTGTCTTGTTTGGGGTTTGCGGAGCTTCTCAAATATGTAGGTGTATGTTTTTTTGCCAAATTTAGAAAACTTTCAACCATGATTTTTTCACGTATTTTTTTCTGGCCCACACTCTTTTTCCTCTCTTCTGAGACTCCAGTGGCATGAATGTTTGACCTTTGCCCATGTCCCGTAGGTCCCTGAAGCTCTATTCATTTTTATTAGAACTATCTTCCAGTTCACCGCCTCTTTCCTGTATCATATCCATTCTGCTACTGATCCCATCCTGTGAGTTTTCACATACGGTTATTGTGTTTTTCAGTTTCAAAATTTGCATTTGGTTCTTCTCTATATTTTTTGTTTCTCTGCTGAGACTATATTTCAAGAGTGTTCACCGTTACTTCTTGGAGCATTTTTATTTTTATTTATTTTTTATTTTTGAAACAGAGTCTCACTCTATCACCCAGGCTGAAGTGCCGTGGTGCAGTCACAGCTCACTGCAGCCTCAACCTCCTGGGCTCAAGTGATTCTCCTTTCTTAGCCCCCTGAGAAGCTGAAACTGCAGATGCATGCCACTGTGCCCAGCTCATTTTTTATTTTTTGTAGAGACAGGTTCTCACTATGTTGTCCAGACTGGTCTTAAACTCCTAGGCTCAAACAATCATCATGCTTCAGCTCCCAAAAGTGCCTGGCCCAGTGTTTTGATTATAGCTGCTTTAAAGTCTTTGTCAGATAATTCCAACAACTATGCTGCTTAGCAATGGCATCTTGTTGTCTTTTCCCAGGTTTCTTATGCAACTTGAAATTTTCTGGATGTTCCTATGCTGCAAAATTTTGGGTTGTATCCTGGACATTTTGATTATCATTTTATGAGACTCTGGCTGTTGGTTTAAATCCTACAGAGATGTTGATATTTTTTATTTTAGCAGGGAATTGCCCTGATTAAGTAGAGGCCACAGGTTCCAACTACCTTTGAAGAAGTTTTCAAAGTCTTTGCAGTACTCTTTGGGTCTGTCCCACATGTGCAGTAGCCAGTGGCCAGACTGAGAGTTGGGTAGTTTTCTGTCCTGTAGCTCAGTTCTCAATGTCTGTGTATATTATTTGGGGTCAGTTCCATGCATGCACTTCTCAAAGGAGAATCCAGGACTTCATGAACAACTTTAAGGGGTTGCTTTTCTAAGCTCTTCCGTGTCTATGTTCTTCCTGGTACATTTTGCCTCCTGAGGCTCCCTTTTTTTTTTCTCCAGCCTGAAATCTAGGACTTTAGTTACCCTACTCTGCCATATACTTACCATCTATATAGCAATAGGTTTCTTTTCTTTTTTTTTTTTTCTGTGACCCTATCGAAGTCTGTGGCTTTTTTTTTTTTTTTTCCCTCATCTTTTTATTTTAAAGGTTTTTCTAAAGCTACAGAAAAGTTAACAGTATATTCTTCAGGCATATCTGGTCACCATTCCTTTACGAGATTCACCAGTTGATAACGTTTAACCACATTTGTTTTGCTTTTTTGTTGCTGCGTGAGTGAGTTTGTGTGTGTTTATGTACTTTTTGCCCCCAGAGCGAATTATTATTATTTAATTAAAAAAATTTTTTTTGAGATGAAGTCTTGCCGTGACGTCCAGGCTGGAGTGCAATGGCATGATCTCAGCTCACTGCAACCTCTGCTTCCCAGGTTCAAGCAATTCTCCTGCCTCAGCCTCCCAAGTAACTGGGACTATGGGCATGCACCACCATGCCTGGCTAATTTTTGTGTTTTTAGTAGAGACAGGGTTTCACCATATTGGCTGAGCTGGTCTCAAACTTCTGACCTTAAGTGATCCACCCGCCTCTACCACCCAAAGTGCTGAGATTACAGTCGTGAGCCACTGAGCCCAGCCTGTAAATTATTTAAAGTAAGGTGAGGGTGTCTCCTAAATGCTTCTATATACTTTGACATCTGTCTCCTAATCTATCTCCTAATATTCTCCTGTGTAGGATGTTTTCCTATACAACTGCAATGTCGTTAGCATATCCAAGAAACTTAACTTTGATATGGTAATAATGACTAATATGGAGTTTCTATTTAAATTGCTCCCATTGCCCCAATAAAGTCCTTTGTCACTTCTTTTTGAGGGGGTGCTCCAGCAATCAGAGATTACAGATTGCATGTAACCATTTTGCCTCTTTAATGTCTTAACTTAAAATACATCCCCCCTTTACTTATTTTTTATTTTTGAGATGGAGTCTCGCTCTGTTGCCCAGGCTGGAGTGCAATGGCACGATCTTGATTCACTGCAACCTCCACCTCCTGGGTTCAAGCAATTCTGCCTCAGCCTCCTGAATATCTGAGATCACAGGTATCTGAGAGCCTCCCTAGTATCTGCGATTACAGGTGCCCACCACCATGCCTGGGTAATTTTTTTGCATTTTTTAGTAGAGACAGGGTTTCACTATATTGGTCAGGCTGGTCTCAAACTCCTGACCTCAGGTGATCCGCCTGCCTCGGCCTCCCAAAGTGCTGGGATTACAGGCATGAGCCACTGCGCCCAGCCTTCCCCTGCTGGGTTTTTTTTTTTTTTTTTGCCATTGACATTTTTAAACAATTCATGCCGGTTGTAGGATTTGTCACAATCTATATTTGCCTTAGTGTTTCTTTATAATTATATTGACGTGAAATACTTTTGGCAAAAAGACCACATAAGGAGAGCTGTATACGATACTGCCCGTTGCGTTGCATCCCATGAAGAGACCTAGGTGAGTTGGTCTCATTCTCACTGATGCTGTTTGCTCACTTGGTCAAGGTGCTATTTGCTATATTCCTTCATGGTAAAGGTATTGTTCCCCAAAGTGCTGGGATTACTGGTGTGAACCACTGCGCCCGACCTGTACATACACTTTTTGTACTTTTCTGTATGTGAGTTATATTTCACAACAAAAAGCTTAAAATTTTAGCATTAAGTTTTATAATAATATACTTAGATTTCTGTTTAATAGGTTCATTGCTTATCTTTATATTATTAAAAAGAGACTGAACCAATTTTGATTTTTTTTTTTCCTATTCTTTTCGGAAATGGTTATTGAGTTGTATACACACATACTTTGGGTGACTGTTATAATGTTTGTCTCTGAAATATTTTTCTGAGATAGATACTTGTGTGCCTGTATCTCAGAAAAATATGTATCTCCTAGGATGGGTGCAGTGGCTGACGCCTGTAATTCCAACACTTTGGGAAGCCACTGCGGGTAGATTGCTTGAGCCCAGGAGTTGGAGACTAGTCTGGGCAACATGAAACTCTGTCTCTACTAAAAATATAAAAAATTAGCCAGACATGGTAGTGCATACCTGTACTTTCAACTACTCAGGAAGTTGAAATGGGAGGATCACCTGAGCCTGAGAAGTCGAGGCTGCAGTGAGCTGTGATCACCCTACTGTACTCCATCTTGGGTAATGGGAGTGAGACTCTGTCTCAAAAAGTGTGTGTGTATATATGTGTGTGTGTGTATGTGCTATATATGTATGTATATATGTATATGTAATGTGTGTATGTATATGCATGTGTATATATGTAGATGTCTATGTGTATGTATGTATATCTCCTAATATATTAAAATAGATATATACATGTGCATATAGATACAAAAGTTTTTGTATATTCATATATGTCCATACACCTGCACATAGAACAGTCCTTTTTTTTTTCTTTCTTTTTTTTGAGACAGAGTCTTGCTCTGTCACCCAGGCTGGAGTGCAGTGGTGCAATCTCAGCTCACTGCAACCTCTGCTTCCCAGGTTCAAGCAATTCTCCTACCCCAGTCTCCCGAGTAGCTAGGATTACAGGTGCCTGCCACCACGCCTGGCTAATTTTTGTATTTTTAGTAGAGATAGGTTTTCGCCATGTTGACCAGGCTGGTCTTGAACTCCTGACCTCAGGTGATTCACCCTCCTCTGCCTCCCAAAGTGCTGGGATTACAGGCATGAGCCACCGTGCCTGGCCAGAACAGTGCATTTTTGACCCACAGTTCATGTATCTTTTTCTCTGAATACTTACGTATGTTTTCTGCAAATGGATGTTAGTCCAGCAGGTTCCATCCTCAGGCCGTGCATGCTGGTGCAGCATGGGGCAAATACTCTCAGCCACTGTAGTCCCCCTCCTGAATCGAATGCGTTTTGTGTGTATTATCTACTCTCCTTAGTCCTTCTGCCACTTGTTTTGTGTTCTGGCAGTTTGGAGCTATAATGGCTGACAAAAGTGTGCAAGTAATATTGTGTATCTGTCTTGAAGAAATGTAGGCAGACAATTTTGCTGGATTTAAAAATGCATGTTTTATGGCAGCTCAGGTGATTTTGAGTATACAGAGACTAAAGATAGAGAAGCAGTTTAGGGATTTGGGCAACCCTTTGATGTTGTGAAGGGTATCACAAACCTCACTGCAACACGGGAAGAATAAACAAAAAAAGCGGCTCAATGATAGCTAGGAGAAAACTCTGGCCAGAGGCCTGCCTGCCATGGCTTCAGGGCCCTCAACAGAGATGCCAGTGTGTGTTGCTCCAAGCACTTTACTGGAAAAACCTATGTAAATGGATTTCTCTTTCTTTTTCTTTTCTTTCTCTTTGAGAAGGGTCTTACTTCATTGCCCAAGCTGGAGTGCAGTGGCATGAACATGGCTCACTGCAGTCTCAACCCCCTGGGCTCAGGTGATCCTCCCACTTCAGCCTCCTGAGTAGCTGGGGTGATAGGCATGAGCCACAATGCCTGGCTAATTTTTCAAAAGAAATTTTTTGTGGAGATAGGGTTTCACCCTGTTTGCCAGGTTGGTATAGAACTCCTAACCTTAGCCAGTCATGGCGACTCGTGCCTGTAATCCCAGCACTTTGGGAGGCCAAGGTGGGCAGATCATCTAAGGTCAGGAGTTTGAGAGCAGCCTGGCCAGCATGGCAAAACCCTGTCTCTACTAAAACTACAAAATTAGCCAGACATGGTGGCACGTGCCTGTAGTCTCAACTACTTGGGAGGCTGAGATAGGAGAATCACTTGAACCCAGGAGGTGGAGGTTGCGTAGAGCCGAGATCTCGGCATTGAGCCGAGATCATGTCGCACTCCAGCTTGTGCAACAAGAGCAAAACTCCGTCTCATGGCCAGGTGCAGTGGCTCATGCCTGTACTCCCAGCACTTTGGGAGCCCGAGATGGGCAGATCACCTGAGGTCAGGAGTTCGAGACCAGCCTGGCCAACATGACGAAACCCTGTCTCTACTGAAAATTCAAAAATTGGCTGGGCGTGGTGGCGGGCGCCTGTAATCTCAGCTACTCGGGACGCTGAGGCAGGAGAATCCCTTGAACCTGGGAGGCGGAAGTTGCAGTGAGCTGAGATTGCGCCACCGCACTCCAGCCTGGGTGACAGAGCGAGACTCCATCTCAAAAAAATAAAAATTCAAAAATTCAAAAAAATAGAACTCCTGACTTCAAGTGATCCTATTGCCTTGGGCCCCCAAAGTGCTGGGATCACAGGCGTGAGCCACTGCGCCCAGCCCAGAAGGATTTCATTCAGTGCTCTGTTTCCATAACCTGTTGCCTGCATTCATGAGATGAGTGAGTGGTCTCTGGCTCCTTGTATGATTATGTCTTTCTCTTATCTGTGAGTATCCACCTTAGCATGGCTAGATTTTGAATCCTTTGATCATGGTCTTTGTCCTCACACCTTTCCGCTCACTGTCTTCTAGTGTTTCGTGTTTCGCAGCAACCGTCTGATGCCGGGTTAATTTTCTTCCTTTGTTGGTAAGCTTCCTTTCTTCCTGCCCACCATTTGAATAGTTGCAGAATTTTGGATTCCAGAATTTGGAGATTTCATGAGATATTTCTAGATCTTTCTAGATTTTTTTTTTTTTTTTTTTTTTTTTTGAGATAGAGTCTCGCTCTGTCTCCCAGGCTGGAGTGCAGTGGCGCGATCTGGGCTCACTGCAAGCTCCGCCTCCCGGGTTCACGCCATTCTCCTGCCTCAGCCTCCCGAGTAGCTGGGACTACAGGCGCCCACTACCACACCTGGCTAATTTTTTGTATTTTTTAGTAGAGACGGGGTTTCACCATGTTGGCCAGGAGGAAGGTCTCGATCTCCTGACCTCGTGATACGCCCGCCTCGGCCTCCCAAAGTGCTGGGATAATAGGCGTGAGCCACCGCGCCTGGCCGATCCTTTCCATCAGTGTTGCTCAGTGACTTTGTTTTATTAATATGAACCCTCAAGTGTTTTATCATTTGAAGGAAAATATTGTTTATTTGGTTATTGTTTTTCCTCCTGTTTTTCTTCCTCTTATTTTTTTCTCTCTCATTATTTGTCTTCTCTAACCTTTCTTCTGTGACTTCTGGGAGACTACTCAAGCTTATATGCTAACTCTGTTTCCTGGTTTACAATCTGTTTAATTGCCTTCATTGTGATTTTTTACTTGGACAATTATGTTTGTATCTGTATGTATTGTTTCTGGTAACCTTCCTTGTTCCTTCATGGTGTCTTCTGTTCTTGTTGCATTGACTTAGTGTGTTTTTAAATCTTGTTTTAAAATAAGAAGTCAGACATTTTTCAAGGTTTCTTCTCTTTTTTGGGCAGGGGTGGGGGGAAGGATTTTCACTCTTAGACTGGAGTGAAGTGGCGCAACCTGGGCTCGCTGCAACTTCCATCCCCTGGGTTCAAGCAATTTTCCTAACTCAGCCTCCCAAGTAGCTGGGATTATAGGCTCCTATCACCATGCCTGGCTAATTTTTCTATTTTTAGTAGAGACAGGGTTTTGCTATCTTGGCCAGGCTGGTGTCGAACTCCTGACCTCAGGTGATCCACCCTTCTTGGCCTCCCAAAGTGCTAGGATTACAAGTATGGGCCACCAAAACCAGCCAGTTTATTCTTTTTTTAAAGAAATTTTATTTTCTAAGGCACAAGGTGAAAGGGAAAGAGAACCTTCTTTTGAAAACTACTAAGATGTTCCTTCATTCTGAGCTGTTTCTTTCTTTCTTTCTTTTTTTCTTTCTTTTTTTGTTTGTTTGTCTGTTTTTGAGATGGAATCTTGCTCTGTTGTACAGGCTGGAGTGCAATGGTGCGATCTTGGCTCACTGCAACCTCTGCCTCCCAGGTTCAAGTGATTCTCCTGCCTCAGCCTCCCAAGTAGCTGGAACTACAGGCGCCTGCCACCACGCCCGGCTATTTTTTTTTTTTAGTAGAGACACGGTTTCACTATGTTGACCAGGCTGTTCTCAAACTCCTGACCTCGTGATCCACCTGCCATGGCCTCTCAAAGTTCTAGGATTACAGGTGTGAACCACAGTACCCACCCTGTGTTACACATTTTGTTTTGTTTTGTTTTTGAGACGGAGTTTCGCTCTTGCTGCCCAGACTGTAGTTCAATGGCGTGATCTCAGCTCACTGCAACCTCCGCCTCCTGGGTTCAAGTGATTCTCCTGTCTCAGCCTCCCGAGTAGCTGGGATTATAGGCGCCTGCCACCACGCCCAGGTAATTTTTGTATTTTTAGTAGACACAGGGTTTCATCAGATTGGTCAGGCTGGTCTTCAACTCCTGACCTCAGGTGATCCACCCACCTCAGCCTCCCAAAGTGCTGGGATTACAGGCATGAGCCACTGCGTCCAGCATCCTGTTACATATTTTTAAGCCCAGATAAAGGACCTTGGTTTATGGTCAGGAGGAAGAGGGAAAGGAGCCTGTGCTTTTTGCCTAACCTGGCCCATCTGGCTGTGTATAAGGTGTGAGCAGGTTGGCCAAGGGGAATTTCTCCCAGGCAAAGGAGCTTTCACTGTGTCCCCAAAGCCTGGGTGGTTCCAGAGGCTCCACTTTGATCTGCTGGAGTTTCTTGCAACTCCCTGCCATAGGGTGCCATAGGCAAGGTATTACTCTTTCTTTCTTTTTTTTTTTTTTTTTTGAGACGGAGTCTCGCTGTGTCGCCCGGGCTGTAGTGCAGTGGCGCGATCTCGGCTCACTGCAAGCTCCGCCTCCTGGGTTCCCGCCATTCTCCCGCCTCAGCCTCCGAGTAGCTGGGACTACAGGCGCCCGCCACCGCGCCCGGCTAGTTTTTTGTATTTTTAGTAGAGACGGGGTTTCACCGTGTTAGCCAGGAGGGTCCCGATCTCCTGACCTCGTGATCCGCCCGCCTCGGCCTCCCAAAGTGCTGGGATTACAGGCTTGAGCCACCGCGCCCGGCCGGTATTACTCTTTCTTTACCAAGTCATAGATAGATTGGTTTGTCCTTGTGTCCCTGTTCTCTGGAATGCATCTTTTCCTCGTGTACAGTATTATTAGAGGTCACCACCACCCCCCGTTTTTGGTTTCCATTGATAAATTTGAGTATGATATCAATTATAGGGATCAGAGGGAATTAAACTAATACCCTCAATAAAAACTCTTTCTTCACTATAGATTTTTTTTTAACATTTGTCTTCAAGTATTATTAGGAACATAAGCGGCCGGGCACGATGGCTCAAGCCTGTAATCCCAGCACTTTGGGAGGCCGAGACGGGCGGATCACGAGGTCAGGAGATCGAGACCATCCTGGCTAACACGGTGAAACCCCGTCTCTACTAAAAACTACAAAAACTAGCCGGGCAAGGTGGTGAGCACCTGTAGTCCCAGCTACCCGGGGGGCTGAGGCAGGAGAATGGCGTAAACTCGGGAGGCGGAGCTTGCAGTGAGCTGAGATCCGGCCACAGCACTCCAGCCTGGGTGACAGAGCGAGACTCCGTCTCAAAAAAAAAAAAAAAAAAAAAAAACATAAGCAAAAGGCGTAATAACATAATGACTTTACTGCTGCCATTATGAGTCCATTATAGTATAAAAAGCCACCAAATTCATCTGAAAATATATAGCAAACTCTCTCCCTTTGTATAGAATGTATTGAGGCTGTAATTGAGAGTAGAAAAATGATGAAGTTTTATTGGAGTCAGGTATTCTGACACCATATAATATTTCTTAATCCTTGTGATTCTGTCATTTTTCTGGTATACTTTACATTGTTCCATTTTGTCCATTCTGTGCTGGAATGGCACTCGGTATCTCAAATTAACATGTGATTGAAATATAAGCTCCTGCATGAAACCAAATGCAAGTACTGACCAGGAAGCAAGATATCAGTTTCTCTTTGGAGGCTCTGTTGTCAGGAATCTGAACTTGTCAGCTGGTTGTTTCACAACCTATACTCTGAAACCTGTATTTAATGTGTTCTCAATAGACTGTGGTTAGGGGAATTCCCACCTTGGTAGTGCGTGGTCTGCAGAGTGGGAATTTCCCAAGGCTCTCTGGCCTAGGAAGTCTTCCGAGGTCATCATAACTGACAAGTGGAATGCATCCCGTCAGACCAACAGTGGCACTATAAGTCTATTAAATAATTTGGCAATCTGTTTCAAAGTTTATGAGGCAGTCATAATCACACTTTGTTAAGGAAATGATTAAAAAGAACACAATGATAATGGAGGAAAGAATTTATAGACTCATTATTTAGAAATATAGAAACCTAAGTGGCCGGGTGCGGTGGCTCAACCTGTAATCCCAGCACTTTGGGAGGCCGAGACGGGCGGATCACGAGGTCAGGAAATCGAGACCATCCTGGGTAACACGGTGAAACCCCGTCTCTACTAAAAATACAAAAAAAATTAGCTGAGCATAGTGGCGAACGCCTGTAGTCCCAGCTATTCGGGAGACTGAGGCAGGAGAATGGTGTGAGCCTGGGAGGCAGAGCTTGCAATGGGCCAAGATCGCGCCAGTGCACTCCAGCCTGGGCGACAGAGCGAGATTCCGTCTCAAAAAAAAAAAAAAAATTCTTAGTATCCAACAATGGGCTATTATTTAAGGAATGGTTATTTTATGGAATCAATATTTTGTAACTATTAGAAATGATAACTGAAGACTGTAGCTACATGAAAGAATACAAATGATATCATTTGATGGGGGAGACTTATATATTGCAATTAAATCAAAATGTATGGTTTTTTTTATGGTGTTTTTTTAAGTTATAAAAATTATTTAATTTTAACTCCATTTAACTCCAGCCTGGGCGACAGAGCGAGACTCCCTCTCAAAAGAAAAAAAAAAAAAGAGCCCACTTTTACATATGCTACTATATAAAAACTCAGCTGTGTTCAGTGCTGAGACAAAGACTGAAGCAATATGTCCAAGTCCTCCCATCACATTTTAGGAAGAATGCTATGCCCAGAGCATCAGGATATCACAAGATCTGGAAATCACTTCCTGTGAGGATTTGCTCAAGTTTGGATCTGAGTATCTTTAACCTAGAGGGGAAGACCAAGGAGATACACGAGGAAAATTATGAAGGAAAGAACACTGATGCTGTGTTGGTCTAGAAATACTTAAGGGGCACCTGAAATTTCAGCTACTTGAGAGGCCGAGGCAGGAGACTTGCTTCAACCAGGGAGGCAGAGGTTGCAGTGAGCTGAGATCATGTCACTGCACTCCAGCCTGGGCATCAAGGGTGAAACTCTGTCTCAAAACAAAAAAAGAAGAAGAAGAAGGAGGAGGAGGAGGAGGAGGAGGAGGAGAAGGAGAAGGAGGAGGAGGAGAAGGAGGGAGAAATACCTAAGGTAGAAATTGAGAGCAGGCAGAATTTTAGCTCAGAATAAAGGGCTTTATAATTATCAGAATCACCCTGTAACTGAGCCATGGAACTGATTTTCTCATGAGTTTCCATGTTACCAGTCTCTGGGAGTGTTCAGTAAAAGATTAACCATTCCACTGCCAGGGATGTTACAAGAGGGGAAGGAACTACAAGGTGATTGCACGACTCTTGCAGATCTGAAATTTTGTTATTCTAAGGCATTTGTTTTGTCTTGCCTGCCTGCCTGCCTGGCTCCCTCCCTCCCTGCTTCTCTCCCTCCTTACTTCCCTTCCTCCCTTCTGTGTGTTTTGACAGCTGTACCCATTTGCATGAATTTCTGTGACCTTTAGAACATTTCCATCATCCCAGAAAGTTTCTTCATGTCCCTTTCTAGTCAAGCACACCAGAGGCACTTTCTGATGTCTATTTTGTAGGCTAGGTTTATCCTTATATTTCTTTTTTTTTCTTTTTGAGATGGAGTCTCGCTCTATCACCCAGGCTGGAGTGCAGTGGCACGATCTCAGCTTACTGCAAGCTCCGCCTCCTGGGTTCACGTCATTCTCCTGCCTCAGCCTCCAGAGTAGTTGGGACTACAGGCGCCCACCACTGTGCCCAGCTAATGTTTTTTTTTCTTTCTTTTTGTATTTTTAGTAGCGACGGGGTTGCACTGTGGTCTCGATCTCCTGACCTCGGGATCTGCCGCCTTGGCCTTCCAAAGTGTTGGGATTACAGGCAGTAGCCACCGCACCCAGCCTGTCCTTATATTTCTTATAAATGGAATCATAAAGCGTATAATGATTTTCATTTTCTTATTTTTAGCCAACAAAACTCTTTTTGAGATTTGGACAGTTGTGGCATGCATGAGTGGCTCATGCTTTCTGTTGCTGAATAGTATTCCATTTAACGGATATACCCCAATTCGCTTTCCCAGTCTCCTAATGATGGATATGTGGCTTGTTTCTAGTTTGGGGCCCTCATGAATAAGGTTGCAGTGTATATTTTTGTACAGGTTTTTTTTTTTTTTTTTTGAGAAATAGGCTTTTATTTCTGGTTGGTAAATGGGAGTGAGCTGGGCATGGTGGCTCACGCCTGTAATCCCGGCACTCTGAGAGGTCGAGGCAGGTGGATCACCTGAGGTCAGGAGTTCAAGACCAGCTTGGCCAACATGGTGAAATCCTGTCTCTATTAAAAATACAAAAATTAGACTAGCGCAGTGGCGTGTGCCTGTAATCCCAGCTGCTCGGGAGGGTGAGGCTGGAGAATCGCTTGAACTCTTCCGAGTGGAAGCGGAGGTTGCAGTGAGCGGAGATCGCGCCACTGCACTCCAACTCCAGGGCAATAGAGCAAGACGCCACCTCCAAAAAAAAAAAAAAACAAAAAACAACCTAGGTGTGAAGTTTCTGGGTAAGATGGTTGATATATGGTTAACTTGATGAGAACTGACAAACGCTTGTACAGCACCCTTTGTGCCATATTTCCCCCCAGCCATTAGTATTGTAAGTCTTTATTTTGCACACTGTTGTGAGTGTGAAGCAGTATCTTATTGTGGTTGAAATTTGCATTTCCCTAATGACTAACAATACTTGAGCTGTTTTTCATGTGTCTTATGTGCCATTTGTGTATCTTCTTCTGTAAAACATCTGTTCAGATCTTTGGGTTATTTTTAAAATTAGCTTTTCTTTATTGTTAATATGTAGGAGATCTTTATATATTCCAGATACGAATTCTATGTCGGCTCTATGTTCTACAAATATTTTCTACCATTCTGTGGCTTATTTCTTAATTTTTGTAATAGTATCTTTAGATGAGCAGAAAATTCCTCTTGATAGAGAATGAGGCATGGATCACAAAAATGCCCACTTTTACGAACGCTACTATATATAAACAGCTGTGTTCAGTGCTGATGAGACAAAGACTGAAGTGCTGTGTCCAAGTCCTCCCATCACATTTTCGGAAGAATACTATGCCCAGAGCATCAGGATGTCACAAGATCTGGAAATCACTGCCTTTGAGGATTTGCTAAATCAGATTGACCAACTTGTTTTCTTTTGTGGATAGTCTTTTTATGTCCTGTCCAAGAAATTTTTGCCTACCTACTCCAGGCTATGAAAATTTTCTATTTTTTTCTTTTAGAAGCTTTACAATTCTAGGTTTTACAGTTAAGTCTGTGAACCATCACAACTTTTTTTTTTTTTCGGTATAGAGAGAAGAAAGGGTTGAGGTGTTTTTTATTTCCTCATACATATATCCAGTTTTTCCAGCACCATTTGTTGAAAAGACTTTTCTTTCCGTATTTGATTGACTGTGTTGTTGATACCTTTGTTGAGAATTGAGCGCTCACGTGTGCAGGTGGGCGTGCACACACACACGTCTATCTGGTCTCTCTGTTTTGTTCCATCGATGTGTTTGTCTGTCCTTATTCTAATATCAGACTGTCTTTGATTAGTATATATTTATAATAAATGGTGAATTTTGGTAACATAATACCTCCAACTTTTTCTTTTTTTTTTTTTTTTTTTTTTTTTTTTGAGACGGAGTCTTGCTCTGTCCCCAGGCTGGAGTGCAGTGGTACAATCTCGGCTCACTGCAACCTCTGCCTCCCAGGTTTGCACCATTCTTCTGCCTCAGCCTCCCAAGTAGGTGAGATCACAGGCACCCACCACCACGTTCAGCTAATTTTTTGTATTTTCAGTAGAGACGGGGTTTCGCCGTGTTAGCCAGGATGGTCTCCATCTCCTGACCTCATGAATCGCCCGCCTCAGCCTCCTAAAGTGCTGGGATTACAGGCGTGAGCCACCGTGCCTGGCCTGTTTTTCTTTGTTAGGATTATTTTGGCTATTCTAAATAATTTTCTTTGTGAATTTTAGAATTGGCTTGCGGGTTTCATTTTAAAAGCCCACTAGAATTTTGATTAGGATTGCATTCAATCTATAAAATTCTGTATAATATCTGTCAATTGAAAAAAAATGAACCAATGTCTTTAAAATATTGTGTTCTCTCTTACAAATGACCAACCAATATATGAAAAAAAAAAAAAACAAATGAGGGTGAGGATATGTAGAGAGAAAAGGGAACTCTTATATACTGTCGGTGGGAATGTGAGCTGGTACAGCTGTTATGGAGAACAGCGTGGGGGTTCCTCAGAAAACTACACATAGAACTACCAAGGCCGGGCGCGGTGGCTCAAGCCTGTAATCCCAGCACTTTGGGAGGCCGAGACGGGCAGATCACGAGGTCAGGAGATCGAGACCATCCTGGCTAACACGGTGAAACCCCGTCTCTACTAAAAACTACAAAAAACTAGTCGGGCGAGGTGGCGGCGCCTGTAGTCCCAGCTACCCGGGAGGCTGAGGCAGGAGAATGGCGGGAACCCGGGAGGCGGAGCTTGCAGTGAGCTGAGATCCGGCCACTGCACTCCAGCCTGGGTGACAGAGCGAGACTCCGTCTCAACAAAAAAAAGAACTACCATGTGGGCCAGGCCAGTTCTCCTTTTCTTAGGCCTTCTTTCATTTCTCCCAGCAATGTTTTATAGTTGTTATTATAGAGGTCTTACACATCTTCAGTTAGATTTATTTCTAAGTATGTAATATGGCTTTTGATGCCATTGTAATGGATTTTTTACTTTTATTTTTTCTGCATTGTTTATCACTGGTACATATAAATATATTGCCTTTTACTATTGACTTTGTACGTACACATTTATTAGATTTACTTACTAGTTCTTGTAGTTTTTAAATAGACTTTATTGTTTTCTGGATGTACAATCATGTCATCTGCAAATGCAGCTTTACAGCTCCCTTTCATACCTTTTTGCTTTCTTTTCCCCCCGCCTTATTGAACAATGTGGGAGTTCTAATAAAATGTTCAACAGATGCTGTCAGAGCAGACGTCCTTGCCTTGTTCCTGATCTTAGAGAAAAAATGTTCCGTGTTTCACCTTTAAGTATGATGTTAGCGCTGAGTGTTTTTTAAATAGATGTCCTTCCTCAGGCCGAGGAAGTTCCCTTTCGTTTCTATTTTGCTGAGAATTTGTATCATGGATGGACGCTGAATTTCGTCATATCCTTTTTCTGCATTTATTGAGATGATCATACTTTTATCTGCTTGAGTCTGATCATTGATTTTACATCTTTCTTCTTTACTAATATATGCATTTAGAGCAATAAATTTCTCCCTAAGTACCGCTTTAGTAGCATCCCAAAAACTTTTGTGCTACATTGTTGTCTTGTTCTATTCAAGCTGCTATAATAAAATGCCATCAACTGGATGACTTATAAACAACAGAAATTATCACCGTTATGGAGGCTGGGAAGTGAAGATCAAGGTGCCTACAGATCTGGTGTCTGGTGAGGGTCTGTTTCCTGGTTCTCATAGACAGCTGTCTTCGTTGTAACTTCACATGGTGGAAGAAATGAGGGAGATCTCTAGAAACTCTTTTATAAGATCATAAATCTCTTTTTTCTTTTCTTTTTTTTTTCTTTTTCTTTTTTTCTTTTTTTTTTTTTTTTTGAGACGGAGTCTCGCTCTGTCGCCCGGCTGGAGTGCAGTGGCCGGATCTCAGCTCACTGCAGGCTCCGCCTTCCGGGTTCACGCCATTCTCCTGCCTCAGCCTCCCGAGTAGCTGGGACTATAGGCGCCCGCCACGTCGCCCGGCTAGTTTTTTGTATTTTTTAGTAGAGACGGGGTTTCACAGTGTTAGCCAGGATGGTCTCGATCTCCTGACCTCGTGATCTGCCCGTCTCGGCCTCCCAAAGTGCTGGGATTACAGGCTTGAGCCACCGCGCCCGGCCTAAGGTCATAAATCTCATGCACAGAACGGGATCCATTCATTCATGCAGGCTTTACTCTCCTCACCGTTCACCTCCCAAAGGCCCCACATCCAAATGCCATCACACTGGTGATGAGGCTTCAACGTAATTTTGAAGGCACACAAACATCCAGTCTATAGCAGTTGTCCTTCGTACTCATTTCAGTATATTTCCTGCTTTCTCTTGTGATTTCATCTTTGCCTTATGGGGAAATCGGAGTTGTTTTCCTTAATTTTCAAATAATGACAGAATTTCCCATTTTTGATATGTGTCCTTTCATCATGATGAGAAGTTCCTTTTTATATCTAATAATACTCCTTTTCTAGAAGTCTGTCCGGTCTGATATTAATATAGCTTTGCCAACTTTCTCATACAAACACTGTGCCTTATAGTGAGTTCCATAGCAAACTATATAGTTGTGTCATCTTTTTAAAAGAATCTTTCTGGGGGAGGGGTAGCGTTAGGAGAAATACCTAAAGTAAGTGACGAGTTGTTGATGCGTGCAGCAAACCGACATGGCCCATGTATACCTAGGTAACAAACCTGCACGTTGTGCACATGTACCTAGAACTTGAAGTATAATTAAAAAAAGAAAAAAAAGGCCAGGCGTGGTGGCTCACGCCTATAATCCTGGCACTTTGGGAGGCCGAGGTGGGCGGATCACGAGGTCAGCAGATCAAGACCATCCTGGCTAACACGGTGAAACCCTGTCTCTACTAAAAAAGACAAAAAAATTAACAGGGCCTGGTGGCGGGTGCCTGTAGTCCCACCTACTTGGGAGGCTGAGGCAGGAGAATGGCATGAACCCGGGAGACGGAGCTTGCAGTGAACCGAGATCGTGCCACTGCACTCCACCCTGGGCAACAGAGCAAGACTCCGTCTCACAAAAAAAAAAAAAAAAAAAAAAAAGCTTGCTTGATATCCTTTGTTTTTTAATTGAAAAGTTTAGTCTGTTTACATTAATGCAACTATTGATACAGTTGAATTTCAGCATGCCAGATAAATATTGTATTTCTGTTCTTTTTGTCCCATCTATCCTTTGTTCCTCTTTACCCCTTTCCTGAATCATACATTTTTAGTATTTAATTTTATTTCTTCTGTTAATTTTTATTTTAAAACTATACCTCTTGGTAGGGCATGTGTGTGTGTGTGGTGTGTGTGTGTGTGTGTGTTTTCTTGGTTTCTTTTTTAAGTTATTGCTTTAGAGCTGAGTTGTTCGATACATGTGGCTATTTAAATTTTAATTCATTGAAATATGAGAGAATTAAAATATGCTCTGAGTATTGTATGGAAAATAAAATGAATCAGGACTAAAAACAAAGATAAGTTAGGACATTGTTTGTTTGTTTTTTTCCCCAAGACAGAGTCTTGCTCTCTTGCCCAGGCTGGAGTACGATAGTATGATCTCAGCTCACTGCAACCTCCACCTCCTGGGTTCAAGCAATTCTCCTGCCTCCGCCTGCCAAATATCTGGAATTACAGGCGTGTACCACCATGCCTGGCTAATTTTTGTATTTTTAGTAGAGACGGAGTTTCACCATGTTGGCCAGGCTGGTCTCAAACTCCTGACCTTGTGATCTGCCCACCTCGGCCTCCCACAGTGCTGGGATTACAGGCATGACCCACCAGCCCATTCATTGTCTTTACCTTTTCCTATTTGTTTTATCTTGCTGTAGACAAGGCATTCTCCCAGGTGTGGGAGGTATAAGGACGAATAAAAATTAGTTTATATCATAATCTTCCTGTTAAAGACATGTAAACAAATCGGTGGAATGTAACTATAGGGTCTGTAAGTAAGAGGTTTGTAGGAAGTGCTGCAGGAGACAAGAAGCAGGAGCGCCCAACTCCTTTGTGCCTTTCAGATACGATTCTTTCTGCATGGGTTGCCTTTTTCCTGCTTTTCCACCCATGTAGCTTTCAGAATTCAGCTCACACATCATTCTGGAAACTTTATTTGATTTCCTTGTTTGCTTTACTTAATGCTTTAAGAAAAATGGAGGCCGGGCGCGGTGGCTCAAGCCTGTAATCCCAGCACTTTGGGAGGCCGAGGCGGGCGGATCACGAGGTCAGGAGATCGAGACCATCCTGGCTAACATGGTGAAACCCCGTCTCTACTAAAAAAAAATACAAAAAACTAGCCGGGCGAGGTGGCGGGCGCCTGTAGTCCCAGCTACTCGGGAGGCTGAGGCAGGAGAATGGCGTGAACCCGGGAGGCGGAGCTTGCAGTGAGCTGAGATCCGGCCACTGCACTCCAGCCGGGGCCACAGAGCGAGACTCCGTCTCAAAAAAAAAAAAAAGAAAAAAAATGGTGACTGGTATTGAACAACATGTCTCCAAAGCAGTCACTATAAAAACAGGAAGGAGGGAGAAGGAGGGAGGGGGAAAGAAAATAAAAATATAATAGTCATACATTCCTTGACAGGGATATGTTCTGAGAAATGTGTCGTTAGGTAGTTATATCATTGTGCGAACATCATGGAGGGTACTCACACAACACTAGATGGTAAAGCCTGCTACACACCTAGACTGTATGTATGGTATGACCTATTGCCCGTAGGCTAAAAACCTGTACAGCATGTTATTGCATGTAAGCAGTTGTAACAAGATGGTAAATATGGCCAGGCGCAGTGGCTTATGCCTGTAATCCCAGCCCTTTGGGAAGCCGAGGTGGGTAGATCATTTGAGGTCAGGAGTTCGAGACCAGCCTGGCCAACATGATGAAACCCCATCTCTATTAAAAATACAAAAATACAAAAATTATGAGTCGTGCGCACCTGTAATCCCAGCTACCTGGAAGGCTGATGCAGGAGAATCACTTGAACTTGAGAGGCAGAGGTTGTGGTGAGCCAGTATCACGCCACTCTACTCCCACCTGGGCAACAAGAGTGAGACTCCATCTCAAAAAAAAAAAAAAAAATCTATATCCAAACATAGAAAAGATACACTAAAAATATGGTATTATAACATCATAATACTGTACCACTTATGGTACCAATGTCGTAGATGTGGTCCGTCATTGACTGAAACGTCATTATATGGCACATGACTATATATGCTCACTGTAAGAAATTCAGGCCAGGCACAGTGGCTCGTGGTTGTGATCCTAACACTTTGAGAGGCTGATGCAAGAGGATCTCTTGAAGCCAGGAGTTTGAGACCAGCATGGGTGATGTAGCAGGGCCTCATCTCTACACAACATTTAAACAGTTACCTGGGAGTCGTGGCACATGCTTACAGTCTCAGCTACTCAGGAGGTTGAGATGGGAGGATTGCTAGAACCTTGAAGACTGCAGTGAACTATCATGGTACCCTGTATCCTGTCTAGGTAACAAAGCAAGACCCTGTCTCTTAAAAAAAACAGAAAGAAAGAAATTCGTGCAACACAGGAAAATGCGAGGAAGAAGGCAGCAGTCACACAGCAGCCTACCATCTAGAAATAATCATTATTAGCATTAAATTAATATTATTCACATATATCCCTATAGATTTGTAAATATAAAAAGATGGATACAAATAATTTTACATAGTTAAGATCGTACTATATATGCTATTTTAAATGCTGTGAAGGGCTCAATTTCACTTCAAAAGATTAGGGTTAAAAAAGAAATTTCAGGCCGGACGCGGTGGCTCAAGCCTGTAATCCCAGCACTTTGGGAGGCCGAGACGGGCGGATCACGAGGTCAGGAGATCCAGACCATCCTGGCTAACACGGTGAAACCCCGTCTCTACTAAAAAAAAATACAAAAACTAGCCGGGCGAGGTGGCGGGCGCCTGTAGTCCCAGCTACTCAGGAGGCTGAGGCAGGAGAATGGCGTAAACCCGGGAGGCGGAGCTTGCAGTGAGCTGAGATCCGGCCACTGCACTCCAGTCCGGGCGACAGAGCGAGACTCCGCCTCAAAAAAAAAAAAAAAAAAAAAGAAATTTCACATCAAGGATTCTTTTTCTTTTCTTTTCTTTTCTTTTCTTTTCTTTTTTTTTTTGAGACTGAGTCTCTCTCTGTCGCCCAAACTGGAGTGCAGTGGTGCGATCTCGGCTCACTGCAACCTCCACCTCCCGGGATCAAGCAAGTCTCCTGCCTCAGCCTCCCTAGTAGCTAGGATTACAGGCGTGCACCACCATATGACTGGCTAATTTTGTATTTTTAGTAGAGACAGTTTCACCATGTTGGTCAGGCTGGTCTCGAACTCCCAACCTCAGGTGATCCACCTGCCTCGGCCTCCCAAAGTGCTGGGATTATAGGTGTGAGTCACTACACCCAGCCCACATCAAGGATTCTTTACAAGAGATAGTAATTACTAAAAGATCCCTCAAGCTTAATAAAAAACGTTCAAGTTTTGGTGATTTTAAAAGGCTACACATTTCTGCATGATTAACTTTTCAACTGCTCAATATGCCTCGCTGCGAGAGATGAAGAAATTAGCACTTTCAACTTTTCACCTTCCTTCCCCACTTGCAACCACTGACTAATTTTTCAGCTGGAATTACATTGTTACTGTTGTGACATTTCTGTACCTTTCTGTTATCTAATCCACATTTTGTTTACTCTTAGTTCAGTATTTAAATGGATTCAGTTCTCTCCATCATCTCTTTATTTATCTTTTGATTGGCTTGATGTCTTCATCATGTAGTTTTCTCAAGAAGGGCCCGGGTAGTCCCTGAAGTCTACTATGGTGTCTGTTCCTTTTTTTTTTTTTTTTTTTTGTCGCCCAGGCTGGAATGCAGTGGCGGCTCAGTGCAACCTCTGCCTCCTGGGTTCAAGCAATTCTCCTGCCTCAGCCTCCCAAGTAGCTGGGATTACAGGTGCATAACACCACACCCGGCTAATTTTTTTATTTTTAGTAGAGAAAGGGTTTCACTTTGTTGGCCAGGCTGGTCTCGAACTCCAGACCTCAGGCAATCCTCCCTCCTCGGCCTCCCAAAGTGCTGGGATTATAGGCGTGAGCCACCGCACCCGGCCTGTCTCTTCCTTTGTACCTGAATGACAGCTTGGCTACGCATAAATTCCGTGCGTCATGCTTTCTTTCCTCTGAACGTGGCATTTCTCCTGTCTGTTGGAATTGTGTTAAATCAGTTTTCTTCTTTACTACTCTTTTTTTTTTTCCTTTTACAATCAGAATCGCCGTTTTCAAAGAATCGACCTGAGTTCTGTGCCTTTTCAATTACTGCACTTGAGATCATTATTGCTAGGAAGAACAACCACAGCTGTGATACTGTGATGTGAACCAGGTGATTTCAGGAATAGTAATCATGTATCTTTCCTTTCTAGAGATAATTGACGACCTTGCCAACCTGGTGGAGAACACTGATGAAAAGCTTCGCACAGAAACCAGGCGTGTAAACGTGGTGGACAGAAAGTCAACCTCTTGTGGTAAGAGATAGCTACTTCTTACGGCTCTGTTTCTGTCATAGCTTGTGGATTTACTCTGCTCTGAGTTTCCTGTTTGTCTCATCGCTACGGGGATTTGGTTGCTCTTCTGATACAGGCAGTGCCATTGGATGCAGTACTGAAATTGCTAAACGAAGGTTGAATCTGGTCAGAACGAAATGAATTGTGTGGAGTTCAGAGGGCGTATCATTCACTTTTTTTTTTTTTTTTAATTTAAAAGAGTCCTTTCTGTGTGTTTACAGAGATTAATGGTTTGGGAAATTGTGTAACATTATACTAGTTGGCGGGTTTTAAAGGGTATCTCACTTGCTTTTGTGCTGTCTTAAAATAACCACAAGCTTAATGGAGTTCAAATCCTATGTTTCGTGATGGTGTCTTTGTCAAGTCACTTTACCTCTTGATACTTTGTATGTAAAATGGGGATTCATATGCCAAGATAAAAATCTCTTGGAGGGCTTGCTTAAAATACTGATCCTGAGGCTGTCCCCTAGGGATTCTGACTGACTAGATCTAGGGTGGAGTTCAAGAATGTTCCTTATTTAACAAGCGTACCAAGCAGTTCTGCTGCAGATGCTTGTTCCGCAGAAATTCTGATGCAGACTTTGGTGAAGTTTAAATTGTGTGTTGCCTGTGCACAGCGCCTTGCCCAAAGGTACATGGTGATAAATGATGGGAACAGCAGTAGTAATCACAGTGATTGTTTTTCGGTGCTTTGTCTCACAAAGGTGCACCAAGTTTATAAAGCTGACATATTTATGAAAGATAGAATCACAGGCCGTGTGCGGTGGCTTAGGAGTTTGAGACCAGCCTGGGCAACATAGCAAGACCTTTGTCTCTGTAAAAAAAATTAAAAATTAGGAGTCTGGGCAACATGGCGAGACCCCTGCCTCCACTAAAGATACAAAAAAATAGCCAGACATTGTGGCACACACCTGTAGAAGTCCCAGCTCCTTGGGAGGCTGAAGAGGGAGGGTTGCTTGAAGGTTGCAGTGAGCTGAGATTGTGCCACTGCACTCCAGACTGGGTGACAGCGTGAGACCCTGTCTCAAAATTAATTTTAAAAATTAGCCAGGCATGGTGGTATGTGCCTGAAGTATCCCAGTTTAGGAGATAAATTTTAGCATCATACTAGCGTAGATGAATTTTAGCGAGAAATAACAGATAACCCACTCACTACAAACTGTTAATTCTTTGTCTAGAAATGTAATGGCTTTGTGAGGCAGCGCCAAACCCTGCCCTAAGCATTGCATGCAGATTCCTCTGGAGTCATGCACGTGTGAGCTCAGAAAGCATTGCTGTGTTTCTGGCTCTGTGAGTGTGGACTGGCCTTCCCGCTTGAGTAGGTCCTGGCTAAGCCAGTTTTGTAACACTGCGTCAGGAGTATCCCTTGAGCCCAGGAGGTTGAGGCTGCAGTGAGCCATGATCGTGCTACTGTACTCCCACCTGAGTGACACAGTGAGACCTTGTGTCTAAAAAAACCCTAGAGATCTGAACAGATATTTTGCCAAACTTTCAGCCTTTTTTAGTACGAAAAATGTGAATCCTCTTGATCTATCCACTTTAGAAGCTCTGGGCAAGGGTTCTTGAGATGTGCAGCTTCAGAAGCATCACCTTCCCTGGCTGTGTTTGCTCCGTAAGAAAGAAGGCTCGAACAACGGGGTGAGAGAGGGTCAGGCACCTAGAGACTCTGGAGCTCAGAGGTAGTGGAGCCCCACGGGGCCTACTTCAGACCCTTGATCACCACTGTCCTGCCCGACCACCCTGCCCTGTGCTTCTGCTCCTCCATGTGGCTTTATCAATCTTCTCGCATAACTTCTGGCCACAGGGACTTTGTTATCTATGCTGGATCCTGAAGCTTTAAAGATGCGAGAGATGAATTCACTCCCACCTGTCTCTTATTCTCTGGACCTCAGTTTCCTCATTAGAAGAAAGTGGAGAACTTGGTTGTCAAAATTGAGTTGTATGGACCGTGTAAAGTGTCTAGTGCTGGCCACCTTCCCCAGCTTTCCATACGTATGTGAGAGGTGCACGAGCGTAGTGTCACGAGAGTGGGCTCTAGAGCCTGGCCTCACACCCAGGCTTCACCTCTCACTAGCTGCGTGACCTCAGGAAAGCTCAAACTCCCTTCTGCCACGATTTTCCCATCTTTGAAATGGGGATAATAAAGATATAGACCTCAAAGGATTGTTATGAGAAATTAATGAGTGCGTGTATATAATATATATGTATATATGTATATAGTAGGTTGGTGCAAAAGGAAACATGGTTTTTGCCATTACTGCAGCGACTTTGGCACCAACCTAATATATATATCATTTAGAACGATCTTTAGTACATTGTGTGCTGTGAGCAAGTACTGGTATTAGCTCTTGTTACTATATGTCTAAAGCAGGAAGACATATAATGTTATATATGTTGTTTTTGTTCTCAGCAATTATGTTGCTAGTTTGGAATGAATATATTCATAGACATGTTGGTATGTTTTTGTGTTTGCAACATAGTAACTCACATGTCACTCAAGTCATAATGAATGCAGAATGTTTCTTACACTGTTGCCAATTTCTAATTTGATGTTATTATCTGGTGTGTAGTATTTTTACCTAGAAGTGTCATAATGTCATCTGAACTAGACTCTTAAGTGTTTTTTTTATATAGAGAAAAATTTAAGGAATCCTAGAAGTAATAAAATATGTTTTTATAACTTATGTCTATATTTTAAAATAAGTTAACTATACATTTACCTCATGCCTCATTTGTATATATATTATCTGTCACAGAATTATATGTAATGATTCAGAAGGAAGAAGTTCATCAGTTTAGCAGTGTTAAGTAGATACTGGAAAAGAAATTTCTTTATTCTTTTTTTTGCGACAGAGTCTCACTCTGTCACCCAGGCTAGAGTGCAGTGGCATGATCTCAGCTCACTGCAACCTCTGCCTCCCGGGTTAAAGCGATTCTCCTGCCTCAGCCTCCGCAGTAGCTGGGATTTACAGGCATGTACCACCACACCCGGCTAATTTTGTATTTTTAGTAGAAACGGGGTTTCTCCATGTTAGTTAGGCTGGTCTCGAACTCCCAGTCTCAGGTGATCCACCCTCCTCGGCCTCCCAAAGTGCTGGGATTACAGGTGTGAGCCACTGCGCCCAGCCCACAACTTTTTTTTTTTTTTTTTTTAACATCCCAAACTGAAATTTATCCAAGACAATAACTCCCTATTCCTCCCTCCTTCAGCCCCTGGTATAACTACTTTTCTACTTTGTCTCTGTAAATATGATTATTTTAGGTACCTACTGTAAGTGGGACCATATGTATACTTTTGTATCTGGCTTATTTAGGATAATGTCTTCAAGATTCATCCATCTTGTAGTGTGTATCAGCATTTCAGTCCTTTTGAAGGCTGAATAATATTCCATTTTATGTATATATC
Source organism: Trachypithecus francoisi (assembly GCF_009764315.1). Taxonomy (NCBI): domain Eukaryota; kingdom Metazoa; phylum Chordata; class Mammalia; order Primates; family Cercopithecidae; genus Trachypithecus; species Trachypithecus francoisi. The sequence continues at coordinate 62,957,168 of NW_022681466.1, forward strand.
ACATTTTGTTTATCCATTTGTCAGTGGACACAGGTTCTACTTTTTGGCTATTGTGAATCATGCCACCATAAATGTTGCTGTACAAATAGCCACTCGAGTCTTACCTTTTTTGTGTATATATCCAGAAGTAGAATTGTTGGATAAAATGGTAATTCAGTGTTTAAATGTTTGAGGAACCTTCATACTAGCCTGGCTTGGTTTTGCTTTCAGCCTCTAAACTCTTAAGTACTTTCCAGTGTTTTCTTTTTTTGTTGTTGTTGTTGTTGTTGTTTTTGAGACGGAGTCTTGCTCTTATTGCCCAGGCTGGAGTGTAGTGGCGTGATCTCAGCTCACTGCAACCTCTGTCTCCCGGGTTCAAGTGATTCTCCTGCCTCAGCCTCCCGAGTAGCTGGGATTGCAGGCATGCACCACCACGCCCAGCTAATTTTTGTATTTTTATTAGAGATGGGATTTCTCCATGTTGATCAGGTTGGTCTTGAATTGCCGACCTCAGGTGATCATTCCCCACCCCCACCCCCCGCCTCCCAAAGTGCTGGGATTGCAGTCGTGAGCCACCATGCCCGGCCCACTTTCTAGTATTTTCTTTAAGAAAAAAAAAAAAAAAAAGTTGTGGGCCGGGCGCAGTGGCTCATGCCTGTAATCCCAGCACTTTGGGAGGCTGAGGTGGGTGGATCACAAGATCAAGAGTTCGAGACCAGCCTGGCCAACATGGTGAAACTCCGTCTTTACTAAGAATACAAAAATTAGCCGAGTATGATTGGTGCATGCCTGTAGTCCCAACTACTCAGGAGGCTGAGGCAGGAGAATTGCTTTAACCCAGGAGGCGGAAGTTGCAGTGAGCCGAGATCGCGCTACTGCACTCCAGCCTGGGCGAAAGAGAAGATTCCATCTTGGAAAAATAAATAAATAAATAAAAATAAAAATATTTTTTTTTTAAAACTGATAAATGCAGAGACTTCTGTAGCCTGAGAGGGGCAGGCAGGTAGGAGGGAAATTAAGTCCCTGGGCACCCACTCTAATTAGGAAAATGTAATGGGAGACTCTTCCCACAATAAACTGGGACCCCAAAGAGCTATATCCTCAGAGTAAAAGTGAACTAGAACTAAACTTGGCGCGGGGGGTTGTGGAAAAGGCAGCCTTGGCACTGAGCGGAATAGGAGAAGAAAAAGAAAGGGGAGAAATTACAGTTATTGGAGAAAATAGTTATTGACAGTGTGTGGTCATAGAAAGGCCCACATGTGAATTTGCCCCCTGGACATATATACTCAGGGTGGACCAGGAAACATCATACCATGAATTTGGTTTAAGGCAGACTCACCTATTATAGCTCGAGGTGAATGTGGTTTGAGGCAGACTCACCTGTTATAGCTGGAGGTGAATTTGGTTTGAGGCAGACTCACCTGTTATAGCTGGAGGTGAATTTGGTTTGAGGCAGACTCACCTGTTATAGCTGGAGGTGAATTTGGTTTAAGATAGATTTACCTGTTATAGCTGGAGGTGAATTTGGTTTGAGGCAGACTCACCTGTTATAGCTGGAGGTGAATTTGGTTTGAGGCAGACTCACCTGTTATAGCTGGAGGTGAATTTGGTTTGAGGCAGACTCACCTGTTATAGCTGGAGGTGAATTTGGTTTGAGGCAGACTCACCTGTTATAGCTGGAGGTGAATTTGGTTTGAGGCAGACTCACCTGTTATAGCTGGAGGTGAATTTGGTTTGAGGCAGACTCACCTGTTATAGCTGGAGGTGAATTTGGTTTGAGGCAGACTCACCTGTTATAGCTGGAGGTGAATTTGGTTTGAGGCAGACTCACCTGTTATAGCTGGAGGTGAATTTGGTTTGAGGCCGACTCACCTGTTATAGCTGGAGGTGAATTTGGTTTGAGGCCGACTCACCTGTTATAGCTGGAGGTGAATTTGGTTTGAGGCCGACTCACCTGTTATAGCTGGAGGTGAATTTGGTTTGAGGCCGACTCACCTGTTATAGCTCGAGGTGCCTGGCAAAAACAAATGAAATGCCTCTGGAGGAAAGCATATTCTAAGATCCTGGGAGTCAACTAAAAATAAATTTCTAAGGGCAATGACCAGCACATAGTCAAAGATATTCTAGCATACCCAGAGACAGCACAGCATGAGTGAGGACCAGCAGTAGACCATGGACATGAATCTAAACAGAATTGCAGTAGTAGAATTACCAGACATTGATTTATAAACTCAATTCCACTTTTTAAAATATATTTTTAAAATGACAAGCTTGAAAGTATCTTAAGAAACCCGAAAACTATAAGCAACATAGAAATTTTGAAAAGCAACCAGATAGAACTTCTAGAAATAATAGGTAACTGAAATAAAAAACCCAGTGAACATATTTGGTATCAGCAAAAGAACCAGAGGACAAATCAGGGAAAAAAAGGCATATTCCATTTAATAAATGTTAGCATCTTGAAGAGAATGTCCAAATGCCAGGCCGTTAAATTATGATCTTAATAAGAAAGACGTTTGAGGGGCAGGGGGTTGGTGCAAGAGCTTCGAGATACAGCGAAGAGTTAACCAACCACCTGCTCAAGTGCAAAGCCACATTGGCCGTTTTATATATGAACACATATACATCCTTAATGAAACTGCAAGCAAGGTGTACTTTAACTTTGGGGCGGGGCGGGGGGGGGAATTAAGCAGCCCAGTCGAGTGTAACTCAATTGCCTTTCACAGGACATTCTATCACTGTTTAACTAAGAGGACTAGGGTGCAGTGTGGATAGCAGCCACCACATCATCATTTTACACAAAGGAGTGTGAAAATAGGTTGTGAATCATGAAATGGCCCTTTGTTTCGCCACCCTTGGCATATCTTCCTTGATGGCCCGATATATCAGTCATAGATGCTTGAGCTGTGAGAGAATTTCTAGTTATGAATACAGACTGAACTGCAAGGGGCCACACAGGAGAGAGGCCCGATGATGAATTTGTTTGCTCAGTTCTTAACAAGGGATTCAAGTACCTCTTTGTGAACCTTTCACTCAGGAGCACAGGCTTTAAAATTTTTACCGAGATCTTTGTGGATTTTCCTCCCTTTTCCTCCCCCAACCCCACCCCAGTGATAGCATCGAGTAGAAAACAATACTGTGGTTTTTTTTGGTTTTTGTTTCTAGCTTCTAAATGCAAATTAGACTGATATTTTCCGCTGGTACCTCTATGTATTTTCAGATCTGTTACTTCCATTAAGGACATTTACATAAAAGTAGGATCTTTGTAATTGCAGTTTAAATATTCAGTGTGCCTGGTCCTCATTAGAATTCAAAATAGAGCCTTGTCTGAGTCTGACAGAGGGCGCCAATTGTGAAAGACCAGACTAAGAATTCTGAATGACTCGGGTGGACGGACAGTCTTGCTTCTCAGCATATTGACTATTACGTAATGTTGTCTAAGCACATTTATTGTGATTTTAGTAGCGTTTCAGTGATGTGGTTAGAAATCAACCCAGCTGACGTTGCATTGATGCCGTCTCAATTGACGACCATGGGATCTGCCTTCGGCTCATCAGAATGTGATCTTAGGGAGGCGGGGCAGGACCCTGGTTAAGAGCATGCAGCACAGGTGTGGCATCCGACAGTCCTGGGGCACAATTTGGGATCTGCCACTTACAGCCTGGGTGACTTACAGAGCTGCTTGCCCTCTCTAAGTCTCAGTTTCCTTCACTCTAAAAGGAGGGTAGCAATTACTAGTACACGTGATTGTTTTGTAGACTACGTGAGAACAGTAGGTGACACAGTGACCAGTACTAGTGAGTCCTCTATAAATGCCAGCTATGATAAGATGTGGGGTTTAATTCATTTTTGGTTTTTGAGACGGAGTCTTGCTCTTTCGCCCAGGCTGGGGTGCAATGGCGCGATCTCGGCTCACTGCAACCTCTGCCTCCTGAGTTCAAGTGATTCTCCTGCCTCAGCCTCCCAAATAGCTAGTGTGCACCACCATACCTGGCTAATTTTAGTATTTTCAGTAGAGACGGGGTTTCACCGTGTTGCTTAGGCCGGCCTCAACCCCCCAGCCTCAGGTGATTGCCTGCCTTAGCTTCCAAAGCAGTGGGATTACAGGTGTGAGCCACCACAACTGGCTTGCTTTTTTTTTTTTTTTTTTTTTTCCTTTTTCTTGGGACAGGGTCTGTCTGGTCTGTCACCCAGGCTGGAGTGCAGTGGTGTGATCTCAGCTCACTGCAACCTCCATCTCCCAGGCTTAAGTGAGCCTCCCACCTGAGCCTGCTGAGTACCTGGGACTGCAGGCACTCGCTATCGTGCCTGGCTAATTTTTATTTTATTTTTTATAGACAGGATTTCACCATGTTGTCCAGGCTGGTCTCAAACTCCTGGACTCAAGCGATCTGCCTGCCTCAGCTTCCCAAAGTGCTGGGATTACAGTATGACACTGTGCCTGACCAACATGCTTTTTTTCATATTAGCTCTTTTGAACCTTATAAAACAGGTAAGAAACTGAGTTGTAAGTAGTCTAGTTTATTTAACAGACTTTGGAGCTACTTTTATCTCTCAGAGAATTATTCTTAATGTTTTACCACAAGCATAAGCAATTAATCTGGAACAAAGAAGGATCTATGCCAGTTCCTTTATCATACTGTTTATCAAGAATATTTCTATTTGGCTATTGTTTTAACTTTTTCTTCTTTCCCTTATCATGGTTCATTGAGGTAAACTAGTTAAATCTCTCGGCCCCCTTTTCCTTTACGTTCTGATGTGTCTGTTCCTGTACCCGCTGCGTCATCCTTAATTCAGTATCAATGGAGAAATGCCTTGTCCTTCACCAGTGCCTGTCTGCCTTCAAAACCATCTTGTCCTCAGGTTTTCCCATTCATCTGTTCTCTTCTTCATCCATGCCAGCGCAGTTAGTGGATATCATCTGTGTGCCAGGTACTGGGCTAGGAACTGGAGCTAAAAATGTAGATAGGACTGGGCACGGTGGCTTACGCCTGTAGTCCCAGCTACTTGGGAGGCTGGGATGGGAGGATCCCTCGAACCTAGGAGTTCAAGGCTACAGTGAGCTGTGACCATGCCATTGTACTTCAGCCTGGGTAATGATGAGACCTTGTCTCATAAAAAGGTAAAAGGTAGATAGGACTTAGAGTGTAGGAGAGAGGGGGACAGATCCTGTAAATCACTAATGACTGCAGGTCGTACAGACAGGTCTGAGGCAGCCAAGGGCTCAGAGGTTTCCAAGAGGCTGTGACACAGGAGCAGAGTCCTGAAGAATTACTTAGACAAGCTGCTTCTGAGTCTGGCGGGTGAAAAGCCAAACCAAAATGAGCAGGGAGTATGTATACTATGGTCCCACTTAAGGAAAAGGAGGAGAGAGACGTGCATTTGCAGTGTTGGTTAGAGTCTAAAGAGAGGTGTGGAGGGGCACGCAGTCACCATTGGTGATATGGGAATGGGGGACATGGGCAAGGCAGGGGGCTGGGTGTTGGGATCATCAATGTTTTCTTTTTTTTTTTTTTTTTTTTTTGAGACGGAGTCTCGCTCTGTCACCCGGGCTGGAGTGCAGTGGCACAATCTCAGTTCACCGTAAGCTCTGCCTCCCAGGTTCACACCATTCTTCTGCCTCAGCCTTGCGAGTAGCTGGGACTACAGGCGCCCACCACCAGGCCTGGCTAATGTTTTGTATTTTTAGTAGAGACAGGGTTTTACCATGTTAGCCAGGATGGTCTCAATCTTCTGACCTCGTGATCCGCCCACCTCAGCCTCTCAAAGTGCTGGGATTACAGGCGTGAGCCACCGCATCTGGCCCATCAATGTTTTCTTTCTGTGTTTTCAGAATATTTTACAGCCTGGCCCATCAATGTTTTCTTTCTGTGTCTTCAGAATATTTTACGGTAAGCCTGTATTACTTTTGTAATTTTAAAATTAAGTGGAATTTTTAAGGAAAAATACTTATTTGCCTAATGTTTTGTAACTCCTAGTCATTTTTTCTGCAACTAATTTTTTACAAGATGATAATACTGTATTTTTAAATCCTTCTTTTGGCCGGGCATGGTGGCTCATACCTATAATTCCAGCTCTTTGGGAGGCTGAGGCAGGTGGATCACCTGAGGTCAGGAGTTCAAGACCAGCCTGGACAACATGGCAAAACCCCGTCGCTACTAAAAATACAAAAATTAGCCAGGTGTGATCGCAGACACCTGTAATCCCAGCTGTTAGGAAGGCTGCAGCCGGAGAATCGCTTGAACCTGGGAGGTAGAGGTTGCAGTGAGCCGAGATCGTGCCGCTGCACTCCAGCCTGGGCGAGAGAGCAAGACTCTGCCTCAAAAACAACAACAAACCTTCTGTTTTTTTTTTTTTTTTTTTTTGAGACGGAGTCTCGCTCTGTCGCCCAAGCTGGAGTGCAGTGGCCGGATCTCAGCTCACTGCAAGCTCCGCCTCCCGGGTTCACGCCATTCTCCTGCCTCAGCCTCCCGAGTAGCTGGGACTACAGGCGCCCGCCACCTTGCCCGGCTAGTTTTTTTGTACTTTTTGGTAGAGACGGGGTTTCACCGTGTTAGCCAGGATGGTCTCGATCTCCTGACCTTGTGATCCGCCCGTCTCGGCCTCCCAAAGTGCTGGGATTACAGGCTTGAGCCACCGCGCCCGGCCAAAACCTTCTGTTTTTTAACATTATGCTATATTTTACTTCTAATGGTGAGTACCATTTTATCAAGTAGCAATACCATCATTTACTTATGGTTTGGGGGGCCTTAGTCTATTTACACATTTTGCTATGTAAATCATGCTACATTAAATGCATAGCACTTTTTTTGATATTTAGGATCTTTTTCTCTCAGGTAGAATTTCAGTTAGGATACTCCCAGGAACCAGAATCAGAGACAGGCTCTGGCTGCCCTGACTAGAAGGTTATTTGAGGCCCAGATAAGTGACAGCTGCAGGGCCAGGGGACAGAGCAGCTGTCCTTGGCAAGAAGGTCCTGGTCTGGATGGTGAGGCCAGAGTTGCTGAACGGTGTCTCTGCCTCTCTTAAGGGAGTCTGAGGAAGAGTCTGGTGGCTTTGGCATCCTCGATGGGAAGTGAGAAGCTGCCCCCTACCAAGAGGTCATGTGACAGGAGCACCTTCAAAACAAAGCTTGGATCTGGAGAGGGGGGAAAAAAAAAAAGCAAAAGCAAACAAAAAAATCCCTCATTGTCCATTACAGCTGTGTTTCCCAAGTAGATTTATTCAGCCTGAGGGTGCAAACAGTGTTAAGCCTTTTGATATATATATTTCCAAATTATGTTCCAATAATGTATCAGAAACCATCCCCCACCACAACCTTATGAGTGGCAGATTCTCGTTGAAATCCAGCGCTTCCCATCAGCCCTTATTCTCCTGGAATAACTTCTCATACTTGAGATGGTTCTGTCTGGCAGAAATAGCTCTTCTTCCTTGACTTCTGTGACCCAGCGTTATGTCGAGATTTATCCCGCCACATCGGTTGCTCATTCCTTCCCTTCATTTTTTCTGTTGAACACCATCGAGAATAAAATGAAGACATCCTGGTCCCCGACCTCATGGAGGGCTCGATCAAATGGGAAGGCAGCAAACTCGGGGCGATGTGACAGTGTTGCAGGGGATACTGTGACAGGCGTCTGTTGGGCATTTGGGGCATCTCAGGCTCATTTTTTGCCGTTTTAAAAGATTATATATATATATATATAGTTACAGACTGCAAGTGCAGACTTCTTACATACGTGTATAGCATAGTGGTGAAGCATGGGCCCGAGCTCATTAGAGAAAGGTGAATAGAAATGTAACACAGGCCGGGCGCAGTGTCTCACACCTGTAATCCCAGCACTTTGGGAGGCAGAGGCAGGCGGATCACTTGAGGTCAGGAGTTGAAGACCAGCCTGGCCAACATGGTGAAACCCCGTCTCCACTAAAAATACACAAATTAGCTGGGCGTGGTGGTGCATGCCTGGAGTCCCAGCTACCCGGGAGGCTGAAGCAGGAGAATCACTTGAACCCGGGAGGTGGAGGTTGCAGTGAGCCGACATCACGCTACTGCACTCCAGCCAGGGGGACAAAGCGAGACTTCGTTTCAAAAAACAAACCCACAAACAAAAACGTAACAGACAGAGAGGAGAAAAGAGTATTCCAGGCAGGGGGAAATAGATGTGAAGAAGGCATTGACACCACCAGGTTTCCCTAAGACAGCCTGTCTGGCTGGGATTGAGACTGCTTGCTGAGAGGTGTGGAAATGAAGCTGGAAAGGCTGGGACCAGATCATGGAACCTGTGGTGCTGGTTTTGTTCTCCATGGCCTCTCATTTTTTTCCCTCTTCCCCCCTCTCGCAGAATTTCTCTCTTATTTATTTTTTAATTTTTTTCCGAGACAGAGTCTTGCTCCATTGCACAGGCTGGAGATCAATGGCATGATCTCTGCTCATTGCAACCTCCATCTCCTGGGTTCTAAGCGATTCTCCTGCCTCAGCCTCCTGAGTAGCTGGAATTACAGGCACCCACCACTACGCCAGGCTAATTTTTTGTATTTTTAGTAGAGACAGCGTTTCACCATGTTGGTCAGGCTGGGTCTCGAACTCCTAACCTCATGATCCACTCGCCTCGGCCTCCAAAGTGCTAGGATTATAGGCGTGAGCCACCGCGCCTGGCCTTCCTATCTTTTGAGAACAATACGTAAGGCTCAGTCCTCTGCTGTCTTTCCCTTGATACCTTTTCTTTAAGCCACTTCATCTGCTTTTTTGTTTAACTTCATGGGTAACTCACAGTTCCACATCTCAGACCTAGACTTCACTTGAATCCCAAGTCTGTGTCTTCATTAGCTACCAGCTAGTAAGTTTCTCTTGATGGCCCGAAACAGCCTTTCCGTCTCCACATGTTCTTTATCCCAAAATAAGCTTCCTCTTCCATGCTTCCTATTTTTTCAGGCCCCAAACTTCCTTCATCTCTTTAAATGCCTTCGAGGGCCAGACAGGGAAGCCTTCATGCACAAAGTGGGCAGCTTTGATTATCTCCAGTGGCAAACTAGAGCTGTCAACAGCAGATTTTCACTAAGTGGGAATGCAAGCTGAGAATTCCTTCTGTTTATTGGTTTTAAGAGAAGCCTGAAATCTGGATCTCTAAGCGAAATGTCCCAATATTTTAATGTTGAAAATAAATTAACTTTAAAAAAAACCACGTGGGCCAAATAAAACATGTCACAATGTACTACTTTGGGATCTTTCTCATATCTAGCTAGGCTGCCGCCAGGCTTGTTTGTTCAAACTAGGAACTCTCTTTTTTCTTCTCTTCTATTACTTCTTTTCTTCTATTTCTTCTTTTATTCTATTACTTTCTCTTCTCCTCATCACTTTCTGTTCTCCTCATCCTATTTCTGGTTCTTTGTCACAATTAGGTAGTCATTTAAAATAATAAATCTATTTATTAGTACAGAAAAAGGTATAAGACTGTAACTGTGACCATATTTATATAAACTGCAACCCCCACAGGGTTATAGTATAATAATATATCAAATATCGCCCAGGCATGGCAGCTCATGCCTATAATCCCAGCTCTTTGGGAGGCCGAAGCAGGTGGATCACCTGAGGTCAAGAGTTCGAGACCAGCCTAGCCAACATGGTGAAACCCCGTCTCTACTAAAAATACAAAAAAAATTAGCCGGGTGTGGTGGTGCACACCTGTAATCACAGCTACTCAGGAGTCTGAGGCAGGAGAATTGCTTCAACCCAGGAGGCAGAGGTTGCAGTGAGCTGAGATCGCGCCACTGCCCCTCTAGCCTGGACAACAAGAGCAAACGTCCATCTCAAAAAATATATATAAACAATAATAATAATATAGCAAATATCTACCTAGCTATCATTTTTACAAAGATAAATAAGGCAGGTACCTCTTCTTAAGTTGCTCTTTTTTTTTTTTTTTAAGCATGTCTTCCTCAGTCGGTTTAAACTGTTCCCCTTCCCAGAGATACCTGGAGTATTTTCAATAAATGACTTCTCCATGATGAAGATAATATATACTAAGTAGTGAAATGGTATAGTATAAAACTCTTAGGAGACCTGCTTCTGCTCTCTAAGAGAAGACTGTGGCACTCTGATGAATATATTGGCATTGCTGAATATTCGTTTCAGGAGCTAAAATGTTTGACTCGCTGACCTTTCTTTCTCTTGGCACGCTGAAAGGTTCACTCCAGGCTGTACCCTGCGATTGCTCCTGGGGTTTGGATAATGCACGTGTTAAGTGTTTGTGATCAGAATATCTTTTATATGTGACCACATCGCTGTTGTCTGCTTTGATTTTGCGTTCCTACTGTGGAAAAGCCTGTTTTTCTGCTAACAGCATTTATTTGGGGAGTGGGAATAGGAGCCGTAAGTTCAAATGTTGACGCTTCAGCTTAATCCAGGCAAATTGAAGCCTTTGAGAGAAGTGCAAAATTGGAAAACCTTTATTTATAATAGAAGGTGATTGATAGGGGTTGACAGCCTCAGAGCTATCACCGTGACCACCTCAGAGACCTCCATGCTCTTTGTAATCTGTTAGAAGGCAGTGATTTTTGCTATCATCAAGGGGTCAGAAATGATCACAGAGTAGAATCTTTTTTTGATTATTGTTTTTGCTTGGTGTGGTTTGGAAAGATAAGGTATGATTTCTAAGAGTGGTTTCTGTTCTTATTGAGTAATAATTACACCGTATGGGCCTGGATTGACGATATGACTGATGGACGTGTTTGTGCGTGTTTTCTGGTAGTGTTTGCTTACCAATTGATCCATCTGCCTTCACCCACCTGCTGGGACCAGCAAATGAGGGCTGGGTTTACAAGTACAGTCAGTTGTCCTGGGACAGGCTGAGTTTTGCATCCCCAAAGGATGCTTCCCCGACACTAAGGATGCTTCCCCGACACTATCTGTCTACCTACTTACGGGAGAAAGAGCATCCCAATACCTGCTCAGTACATTTTGTGAACCCAGCCTAACTCGTCAGTTTTCATTATACTCCAGTGCTCACTATTTAGATACAGATTTTTCTTTCATATTTGTAAATTGAAATGAAATGAAGAATTGGATTCTAGTTGGGACCGAATTTACCAAAGCTGGCTAAGCCTGGCTGTGGAGAGAAGAGGAAGAATCACTTTATGACTTTTCATATGTAAAAGTCAATGGTCCCTGGCCTCAGATGGTTAATTTTGCATCATATGTATTTTGCCACTGGATGGTCTTTGAGGTTCCATCCACCTCTGTCATCCTCTTTCCTTACTCCTTTGAGGAGAATTAACCACCACCCTGTATACACACGTGCACACACACTAAATCAGTTATGAGCTAGGGGGATAGGCAAGACCTTTGCTGATCCTCCCCTGTCATACAGGGTAGCCAGCACCAAATTAAATACATGTAGAGTTAAATCATACCTGAATAGGGACTTTTACCTTCACTGTGTTTTGTATTATTTGAATTTTTTTTTTTTCAAACATACATAGTTTTTCTCATTGGAACAAAACAAGAAAGAGAGAATTTTTAATGGAAGATAAGATTTGGTGGGTTTTAGTATGTATTAGGACAGGAAAATAAAGGAATAGAATTACAGAAAATTTCTACTTCTGGGTTCTGTGTTCAAAAGTAATTGGTAGATAGAGAGATTCCTTATGTTTTTCTCCCAAGTTGGCGTTATAGCTCTAGGGCTGTTTTTTGTTTTGTTGTGGTTTTTTTGAGACAGAGCCTTGCTCTGTCGCCCAGGCTGGAGTGCAGTGGCATGATCTCGGCTCACTACAACCTCCACCTCCCGGGTTCATGCCATTCTCCTGCCTCAGCCTCCTGAGTAGCTGGGACTACAGGTGCCCGCCACCACGCCTGGCTAATTTTTTGTATTTTTAGTAGAAATGGGGTTTCACCAAGTTAGCCAGGATGGTCTCGATCTCCTGACCTTGTGATCCGCCCGCCTCGGCCTCCCAAAGTGCTGGGATTACAGGTTTGAGCCACTGCGCCCGGCCAGAGCTATTTTTAGTTACATGTTTATTTGTTTGTTTTTTGAGACAGAGTCTCATGCTGTCATGCAGGCTGGAGTACAGTGGTGCGATCTCACTGCAACCTCTGCCTCCCTCATTCAAGCGATTCTCATGCTTCAGTCTCCGGAGAAGCTGGGATTACAGGCGTGGGCCACCACCCCGGCTGATTTTTGTGTTTTTAGTGGAGATGAGGTTTTGCCATGTTGGCCAGGCTGATCTCGAACTCCTGATCAAGTGATCTGCCCACTTCGGCCTCCCAAGGTGCTGGGATTACAGGCATGAGCCACTGTGTCCAGCCTAGTTACGTGTTTAAAAGTGAGCTGGTAGACACTTTTAATTTTTGAATAAGTTCCCTAAAATTGATGTTTTGGATACAGATTTTATGCCTTTCCTTCCTTTAAAATTGTAACTATAAGATGAATCAAATGGAGGTGTGCATGGTTTGTAGGGTTATTAAAGTCACGGTTAATCACACATGGATTGTCTTCTTTGGATACTGTCTAAATGGAAATGCAAATATCAGATTACCTTCCTGACTTTCTAGTGCTTGCCACTCTGTTTCAGAGGCACCCAGCTCCTGCCAGTTACTGGTGCATGCTCAGAGAATGAGGCACAGTTTTGCTTTAATCTTAGCTGTGACATCTAACACGACGTACCAGAAACAATCACTGTTAAAAGTTGAATAGAACTAAACAAAATTTAAGGTGGAATTGTAATATCTTTAGAAATTGTAATAATTAATACCTGGCTGCACTGATTTGTAACTCTGTGCAAAGCATCTCTGCTGGCCACATTTATTGTTCTGTCCGTGAGTAAATCCCTGTTCCTGCTCCTCTTCACCATGAAGCCCACCTTATGGTGGTATCCATGTGAAGAGGGCAGCCCAACTGCAAAGCGACGCCTGCAGTCCGGAGACTCTGCCCTTGTGTGTCTTATTTAATCTAATGCGGTAGACGCCCACTTGAAGCTGCACATATTTGAATGAAGCAAGAGGGGTTGGGTAATTTAAGGGAATCTGTGATATTTAGAAAATAGATAATACTCTTTTGCCAAGTCCCTTGGAAATGCAGTGGCATAAGCCCTGGTATTAGCTTTTAAATAACTTCACTCCAGATGTTGCATTCATAACTTTTTTTTTTTAATCAGCTCTAGGAATCCATTAATTGACTCCAGCAGAACCTGACCAATGACTCGGTATTTATTTTTTGGCTCACCTTTCCTTTCTATTTCAGAGCCAGGCAATGACAATTTTCAATCATTGAACCGGCATTAAATTCCTTAGAATAATTGATTTGGGGTTCATTTTTTAAATCACTGTTGGCTTTTTCTGCCCATGAGTTTGAACACGAAGGTCAATTTCTCTGGATTAGCAGCAAATTGATCTTTGTATTGAAGTTGGGTATCGACTGTCGGGGACGCGTAGCAGGCACCCGGGTCTCATTGGGCCTCACTTTCTGCAGCTTGAGCTGACTGCTGAGCGCTGGGTGCTCAGCCATGATTCCGCCAGGCATGCATCTCAGTTGTCCTTGAGAGGGTGCATGTCTGCTGAGCCGCCTCCAAATGTTCTTCAACACTTCGATTCGCGCTCGAAACAGCCCGTATTTCTCTTTTGGCCCTTAAAAAGGTCGTTGCTTTCAAAATGACTTTTGGATTTCTACAGTCTTTTTTTTTTTTTTTTGCGATAATGTTTTTCTTGCAGACATGGAATCTTAAGATTTTTCACCATTTTGTTGATATTTTGGCTGGTATAACTTCTTATGTGGAAGGAAAACAGAAAAGGGTTCTTTTTAAAGTGAGTAAATATAGTAGAGATGGTGGCTCAACACTGTAATCCCAGCACTTTGGGAGGCCGGGGCAGGTGGATCACCTGAGGTCAGGAGTTCGAGACCAGCCTGGCCAACATGGTAAAACCTCATCTCTACTAAAAATACAAAAATGAGCTGGGCATGGTGGTGCACAACTGTAATCCCAGTTACTCGAGAGGCTGAGGCAGGAGAATTGCTTGAACCCGGGAGGCAGAGGTTGCAGTGAGCTGAGATGGCACCACTGCTCTCCAGCCTGGGTGATAAGAGTGAGATTCTGTCTCAAAAAAAAAAGAGGGTTAATTTTACATTATATGTATTTTGCCACAATAGAAAGGTTTTAATTTAAAAAATGAAGAAATACTTGGTGCTCCCCATTTCCACTAAATTATGGCAAGGTAAAATAGTGTAATTTCAAAATTCCTTGGCATCTTCAAAATATTGTGCCATCCTGTTCCATATGTCAGGCTCAGGAAACCATATGTCAAAATATGGCCCTTTGACATGCTAAAGTAAAGACACCTCAGGAGCTCTTTGACCTTCTCCCCACTCCTGTCCCTCCATCCTCTGTCCCTCCCAAAGCCAGAATGAGACTCTTCTCTGAAGCTCCCTTATCTACCTAGAAACAGGACCCACCAAAGAGAAATAAAATTGCCTTTGATCCCTTCCCTGAAATTTCATTAACCAGAGAAAATTAAAACTCCTATCACAACCTGGGCGCGGTGGCTCACATCTGTAATCCCAGCACTTTGGGAGGCCAAGGTGGGCAGATCATGAGGTCAGGAGATCAAGACCATCCTGGCTAACATGGTGAAACCCTGTCTCTATTAGTAAATACAAAAAATTTGGCCAGGCGTGGTGGCAGGCGCTTGTAGTCCCAGCTACTCAGGAGGCTGAGGCAGGAGAATGGCATGAACCTGGGAGGCGGAGCTTGCAGTGAGCCAAGATTGCGCCACTGCACTCCAGTCTGGGAGACAGAGTGAGACTCCGTCTCTCAAAAAAATGGAATACTGGGAAAACTCTTAAGTTTGTGGGTGATGGGAGGTCAGAGGAGCCCTTCAAGGGATTTCTCTTGGGGGATTTCAGGCTCTCTATTCAGCCTTTCTTCCCAGGGCTGGTGTGTTTATCTTGAAGGTGATAACTTCCACAGACAGCAAGACCTCTTTTCCTCCATATTAACGCCCAAAGTCAGGCTCAAGTGCCTTAGTTCTACCTGAGGTCAGGAGCTCGAGACCAACCTGGCCAACATGGTGAAACCCCATCTCTACTAAAATTACAAAAATTAGCTGGGCGTGTTGGCAGGCACCTGTAATCCTATTTTTAAGAAGCTATTTGGGAGGCTGAGGCAGAAGAGTCTCTTGAACCCGGGAGATGGAGGAGCCAAGATCGCGCATTGCACTCCAGTCTGGGCAACAAGAGCAAAACTTTGTCTCAAACAAACAAACAAAAGTCTTAGTTCCACCGAGAGGATGCTGGATATAATCCTACCCACGTTTCCCTGTAGCACTGGTGACCCCGAGGGGCTGGGGACTATTACATGTAAGCCAATCAAATACAGCCATAATGTTCCCGTCCTCAAATCACATCTCCCACCCTGGGGTACTGGGTGCTTTCCGGAGTTCCCTGTACTCATCCTCATTTCTCTCTTTGTAATCTTCCCCCCGCCCACTCTCTCCTTTCCTGTTTTCTCTGAGTTCCAGTCTTCCTCCCTTAATTACTGTCCTCTCTATTCATCGTCTTGGTCAAGAATATGCCTTTTAAAGGCCTCATGCCCAAGCTGCCCCCCACCCTTCAGCCGGCATTCCCAGCACCCTGCCATCCTCCAGTTTCTTTTGTGTGGCCTAGCCAGCCACTTTCTGTCCTCAGTGTGTCACCGAACATGAGACCATCTGGAAGTGTGTTATAGAAGATAAAAGAGCACAGGAATAGTCCCAAGAAGTGCATTTTAAAACTATTATTGTATAATAACTTGATGATATACCCTGCCGCATCCTCTTAAAAATACCTTTTGTATCTGTTTTCTTGTCATTTCCATTATGCCTTTTAAAGTGTCCTGAAGACAGTGAATTAACAACTGAGTGGTGTAGCATGGCTGCCCTTTTGCAAAATTAAAGACCTTTTTTTTTTTCCCTTCTTTTTAGAGGCAGGGTCTCGCTCAGTTGCCCAGGCTGGAGTGCGGTGGCATGGTCATACCTCTCTGCTAAGCTATCAGGAGGATCACTTGAGCCCTGGAGTTCGTCCCCTGTAGCTGGAACTACAGGTGTGCGCCACCATGCCCAGCTAATTTTTATTTTTTGCTGTTTTTTTTGGTAGAGATGAGGTCTCACTTTCCTACCTAGGCCTGTCTTGAACTCCTGGTTTCAAGCATTCTACGTTCCTCAGCCTCCCAGAGTGCTGGGATTTACAGGTGTGAGCCACTGCACCTGCAAATTGAAGACTGAAGCAGCCTTCTCCCAAGTCGCTTTCAGATCCTTATTAACAGATGTTTTTGTGTTTGGTCATCTTAGCAGCATGCAAGCCAGTTTTCTTATTTTTGTAGCAGTCAAACTTGACAGAGAGGGCTGTTGTTCACTGAGCTACTTATTCTGGAAACTAATGGAAATCCTCTTGAATTTGGGACTTCACATTAGAGAAACTGTCATCTTCTAGAGATGTATAACTTGAGCAAGAAAACAATTGAAATTAGTTTGTACTTTTGCAATCATAACCATAGATGAGGCATTGCACCCTTCACTCTTTCTGAAAATGAAGACTTCTGGAGTATTTTTTAAAAATTTTTAAATTTTTTAAATTTAAAAATTTTTTAATTCAAATTTTAAATTAATTAATTAATTTATTTATTTATTTATTTGAGACAGAGTCTCACTCTGTTGTCCAGGCTGGAATGCAGTGACATGATCACGGCTTCCTGCAGCCTCAACCTCCTGGGCACAAGAGATCCTCCAGCATCAGCCCTCCCCAAGTAGCTGGCACTACAGGTGTGCACCACCATACTCAGCTACTTTTTGTATTTTTTGTAGAGATGGAGTTTTCTGCAAAACCACAGGCTAGGCTGGTCTCGAACTCCTGAGCTCAGGCCATCCAGCTTGCCTTGGCCTCCCAGAGTGCTGGGATTACAGAAGTGAGCCACCGTGCCTGGCCCGTCTTCTTTTCTTATTTTTAAAATCTCTCAGAGAGGTTCTGTCAGTAGGGAGCCAATCAGGAAAAAGAGTAACAATACTAGGTATTTCACTCAGAGGAGACTGAATGCAAACAACTTGTTAGAATACTGTTAGAAGGGTCGGGCACAGTGGCTCACGCCTATAATCCCAGCACTTGGGGAGGCCAAGGCAGGCAGATCACCTGAGATCAGGAGTTCGAGACCACCAGCCTGGCCAACATGGTGAAACCCCGTCTCTACTAAAAATACAAAAATTAGCCGGGCGTGGTGGCACATGCCTGTGATCCCATCTACTCAGGAGGCTGAGGCAGGAGAATTGCTTGAACCTGGGAGGCGGAGGTTACAGTGAGCTGAGATCATGCCACTGTACTCCAGCCGGGTGACAGAGCAAGACTGTCTCAAAAAAAAAGAAAAAAAAGATACTGTTAAAAGGATGGAGAGAATGAAAAGGGGAAGGTGCAGTAATCCAGAAATTAGTCCTTGTGTGAAGCAGCTGCCACCCTTAAGCCTAGGAGAACAAAGGTGCAAACGTGCTGTGGCACACCACAGTGCTCCTGGGATTGCCGCTCAGCCAGTGCTAGAGATGCCTGGGACCTGGCCCCGGGGCTGCAGCAGAAGCAGACCTGCCTTGCTCGTTCTGGGACTGCCAAAGAGAGGCTGCCACTGCCATGAGGAGCACTGAGGTTAGAATACAGACAGTTGCAGAGATGCTGCCAGAAGCAGATGGGGAAAGAGAGAGGAAGAAGAACAGCTTTACCCCTCTACTTGCTTTCTGAACTCCTGACAGTGCCTTATTTTGGCAGAACATAACAGGAAACCAGCTGGCAGGGGAGCCTGGGAAGGGTAGTTCACAGACTCCAAGCCCCAGCATGACTGAGCAGAGAAGGGCAGGTGTTGAGCTGGCAGACACCAGGTAATACCTGGCGTATAGGCGGCTTACATGGGCACCACTGAGATGTGCTACATGTATTTTACTGACAATCATCTGAGATGTTTTTCCAGCCTTTGATATTTCTTTCAGAATTACTAGGTTCTTCTTGGACCTGTTGAACTGCAAAAGGTTTTTATGTGTTTTCAAGGACCATTTGATTAGAGCCATTCTTAAAGTCATGCCAAACAGTGTGAATTTCTGCAAACTCCAAAATGCAGACATTGTTTTAATAGAAGAAACAGTATTGTCACACTGAGCTACTGGAAGGAATGATGTTATTTCTACTGCTTGACAAATGGACCTACCACCTACATATTAAGTAATTTTAGATGTGAACAAATGTAGAACAACTGAACTTAATGTCTTCTAGTTAAGTTGGCTTATATCCCTTAGCTACTTCCTTCCTTTCTCTCTGTAAAAGAACTGAGAGGTGGTCTGTGAAAACCAATGAATGGGAAGGATCACTGGTCACTCCTGGCAGTTTCAAAGTTGGAGAGATCAGCTGGGCATGGTGGCTCATGCCTGTAATCCCAGCATTTTAGAGGACTGAAGTGAGCGGATTGCTGGAGCCCAGGAGTTCAAGACCAGCCTAGTCAACATAGTGAGACCCTGTCTCTACAAAAGCTTTTTAAAATTAGCTAGGTGGCTGGGTGCAGTGGCTCATGCCTGTAATCCCAGCACTTTGGGAGGCTGAGGCGGGCGGATCACAAGATCAGAAGTTCGAGACCAGCCTGACCAACATGGTGAAACCCTGTCTCTACTAAAACTACAAAAATCAGCTGGGAGTGGTGGAGTGCATATGTAATCCCAGCTACTCGGGAGGCTGAGGCAGGACAATCGTTTGAACCCGAGAGGTGGAGTTTGCAGTGAGCCAAGATTGCGCCATTACACTCCGGCCTGGGTGACAGAACGAGACTCCGTCTCAAAAAAAAAAGAAAAAAGAAAAACAAACTAGCTAGGTGTGGTGGTACATGCCCATAGTCCCAGCTCCTCAGGAGACTGAGGCAAGAGGAGATTGCTTGAGCCCAGGAGGTCAAGGCTGCAGTGAGCTGTGATTGTGCCACTGCTTTCCAGCCTGAGTGACAGGTGAGACTGTGTCTCAAAAAAAAAAAAAAAAAAAAAACAGTTGAAGAATTGTCCACAAAGTAGAACCAAAAGACACAGGAAGATATCAAAATTAGAGGATCCATCCAAGATTGAAAGAGTAGGAATGCTACAATGAGAAAACAACAGTGAAGATTATCAAAAGAAATAATGCCAGAAATTTCCCAAGAACTGAGAGACAGGAGTAACCATATTTATTGAAAGAGTCCATTATCAATATCCAGTTTAAGAAATGAAAAAACAACAAAAAAAGATCCATGTCAAAGCATAACATAATGAAATTTCAGAGCTCCCAGATAAAGAGAAGTTTCTACCAGTCTCCCCAGGGGTGGGGGGTGGGGGACAACAGATTGCTTTCAAAGGATCTGAACTTAGAGTGGCATCCAATATCTCAGCAAAAATAGGGATGGTAGTTCTGCAGGAAGCAATTGACCAATATTAACCCTAGAAAGAAGATCTGGGAGGCCGGAAACAAGGGAGAGAAGTAAAGAAAACTCCCAGGATGACAGCAGTGGAAGGCTGCACAACAGACTCAGAGAACAACTGTTCTAGAATAGAGAGCTAGAGCTAAGGGGGAAAATGGACGATATGTTTTCCTGCGTGAAAAATTACACTGAACGATTGCTGGAGGTTATGAGATTTAGTAGGAGGGATTTCAAGCAATTGAAAAAGTGAGGCAATTAATTCCAGGAAAACAAGAAGTAATACAGAAATGGAAGCATGATTATAGTATGTTAAGAGTAAATATAAGCTGGGCGCAGTGGCTCACGCCTGTAATCCCAGCACCTTGGGAGGCCGAGTTAGGTGGATCACGAGGTCAGGAGTTCAAGAACAGCCTGACCAACATGGTGAAACCCTGACTCTACTAAAAATAAAAAAATTAGCCAGGCATGGTGGCGCAGGCCTGTGATCCCAGCTGTTCAGGAGGCTGAGGCAGGAGAATCGCTTGATCCCAGGAGGCAGAGGTTGCAGTGAGCTGACATCTTGCCACTGCACTCCAGCCTGGGTGACAGAATGAGACTCCATCTCAAAATAAATAAATAAATAAATAAATGAAATGAAAAAGTGAGGCAATTATTAATTCCAGGAAAACAAAAAGTAATACAGAAATGGAAGAAGCTTGATTATAGTATGTTAGGAGTAAATATGTACATAACCATAATAACGTAAATGTTAGATGTTTGGTTTAATCAAAATATATTATTCACCTATAGGGTAGATGGGAGATTGAAGAGATGCAGTACAAGAGAGCTAAATTCTCCTATAATGAAAGAGGGAGGTGACTTTGTAATATTTAAAATTGATGGAATTTAGAGATTACGTTATGGGCATATGGTTTAAAAATGTGGAGATAAGTAACAGAAGAAACAGTCAAAATAAGTGAAAAGTGAATGCCTTTGATGAGAAGGAGAGTCAGAAGGAGCAGGTAGAAATCACTGGTTTTTATTATTTTTTTTTAGAATTACTTGACTTTTTTAACTTATACATTAATCATTTTGATAAAATAATTTTTTAAATGTTGAAGCTCTTTACATTTGAAGGTTCTGTTATATCTTGAATAAATGTACAAATAGGAAACAAAAATCTGTTAATTTAAAATACAGAGAATGTATTCAGTAAGGAAGAATTCAAGTGACTTCAATATACTTTACGCACCTTAGTTGGATATTTTTAAGGACACTGAATTGCAGAAATCTTGAATTCTACTAAGTAGATTTATAGTTTAGGGTGATATTAGTAGAGTAATTCTGGATCTGGTTTGTGTGTTAGTCGGGGAGAGTAAGTGAATAAATATACTGATGTTATTGGGAACTAGGGAGATAAATAGTGAATGAGAAAAGTAATAATGATCTTTATGGTGTTCAGTTTGAATTGGAAGGATCATTGTGGGCATCTAGTTTAAATAAATAAATAAATTGCCTACTGTAACCACTGAAAGCACGTAGAAGCCATGATACTCCCGTAGTAGTGAGCACAGTTTACACCCAGTTCTTGGTTTCTAAATACAGTTCACCCCCAAAAGAAACTAAGACTCTTTGCAGGAACAACTGAGTCTAAATCTGGGACAGGAAGGTATAAGGCAAGTCTAGAACATCTTGTGTCTGAGATCAAGGCAGTGCACAAACAATGGTGGAGTTATGTAAAAGAACACGGGAGCTGACTTCTAGGGACTCACACAGGTCACATTTGGGCAATCACACCTGTAATCCCAGCACTTTGGGAAGCCGAAGTGTGAGGATTGCTTCAGGCCAGGAGTGTGAAGCCAGTCTGGTCAACATAGTCAGACCCCGTCTCTACGAAAGAAAAATATAAAAGCTAGCCTGGTGCAGTGGCGCATGCCAGTAGTCCCAACTACCAGGGTGGCTGAGGCAGGCGGATCACTTGAGCCCAGGAGTTCAAGGCTGCAGTGAACTATGATCACACCACTGCACTGTTGCCTGGGCAACAAAGTAAGACCCTGAAAAAAGGGTCTGAAAAAAAAAATGGAGGTAATTGGAGCAGTAAAAAGAATAACAATGATAATGGATTATAAATATTGAACTTGAAAAATGCATCCAGGAGTCCATGAGTTTGCGTATCGACAGTGATACTTAAGGAAAAAAAAAAAAAAATGAGTAAGGATGGGGAGAAGCTCTTTCTCCCAGCTAAGAGATATTAAAAAAAAAAAGAAAAACAGCTTTTGCAACCATCAGTATATTGTTTCAGGATTAACCATCAATGCCGAAACTATTGGGTAAAAAGATATGGGAAGCAGGATAACTGCAGTCTGAAAGTATCACCACACAGACTATTTATTAATTATTAAGGAGGGAAGATCCTTGAAAAGAGTTATCAAACTTAGCATCACCAGGAGTATGGCAGCCTGGATTATGAGGCCCCAAGTTGTTTGTTTGTGTCTGTGTGTTTTTCTTTAGACAGGGTCTTGCTTTGTCACCCAGGCTGGAGTGAAGTGGCACAATCATGACTCACTGAAGCCTCCATCTTCCAGGCTCAAACGATCCTTCTGCCTCAGCCTCCCAAGTAGCTGGGACTACAGGCACGCACCACCATGCCCAGCTCATTTTTTGTGTTTTTTATAGAGATGGGGTCTTACCATGTGGCCCATGCTGGTCTTGAAATCCTGGGTTCAAGTGATCCTCCGAAGTCGGCCTCCCAAAGTGCTGGGATTACAGGACACGGTACACTGCTCCAAATTTGATGCAGTGTAATTAACACAACACCTACTGTATTTATGCCAAAAATATTAACTTGAATGAAATCAACAGATACAATAAGAGGAGTTCAGATTGATGGGTGTTGTGCAAGACAAGGAAAATAACAGTGTCTGAAGGGAATAAAAAGGATACAAGAATTGTAGATTAAAGGAAACCAAAGAGACATGGCAAGTAAATACAGTTTTTGGTTTTGATTGGATTCCAGATTTTAAAAACACACACAGCTAGAAGGACATTATTGAGTAAATGAGGGACGTTTGAATATGGACTGTGCATTAGATAATGTTGTATCAGTGTTAAAAATCCTTTAGATTAACAATGATATGATTTTGTTGGAGAATATTCTTGTTCTTAAGAGATGCACGTTTAAGTTTTTAGAAATGAATAGGCCGGGCACGGTGGCTCATGCCTGTCATTCCAGCACTTTGGGAGGCCAAGGTGGGTGGATCACCTGAGGTCTAGTGTTCGAGACCAGCCTGACCAACATGGAGAAACCCTGTATCTACTAAAAATACAAAATTAGCCAGGCATGGAGGCTTATGCCTATAATCCCAGCTACTCGGGAGGCTGAGGCAGGAGAATCGCTTGAAACTGGAGGCAGAGGTTGTGGTGAGCCAAGATTGTGCCATTGCACTCCAGCCTGGGCAACAGGAGTAAAAATTGTCTCAAAAAAAAAAAAAAAGAAAAAAGAAATGAAATATTGGTTGGTGTAAAAGTAAGATGTGGTTTTTGCCATTACTTTTAAGTGGCGAAAACCACAATTACTTTTGCACCAACTATCATGTGTTTGCAGCTTACTTTCCATAGTTTCAGCAAAACACACACACACATTAATATACAGAGAAAATAACTACATTATAATGTCATTGGCCAGGCATGGTGGCTCACGCCTGTAATCCCAGCACTTCTGGAGGCTGAGGTGGGCATATCACGAGGTCAGGAGTTCGAGACCATTCTGGCCGACATAGTGAAACCTCATCTCTACTAAAAAATACAAACAATTATCCAGGTATGGTGGTGTGTGCCTGTAATCCCAGCTACTCGGGAAGCTGAGGCAGGAGAATCACTTGAACCTGGGAGGTGGAGATTGCAGTGATGTGATGGAGTGCCATCACACTCCATCCCACTCCAGCTCAGGCAACAGTGTGAGACTCTGTCTCAAGAAAAAAACAAGACAAGGAAATAACTACATTATTATGTCATTATTACATATAACCGCATTAAAAACATTCATTATTCACCATTTAACGTTGGTCTATATAGGTGTTCATTATACTGTCTTTGTTGTTTTTCTGTCGGGGGTTGACATCTTTCAACATAAAGAGTTGGAGAGAAAAAAAGGTGGAAAGTATAGACGGCAAAGCTGCTCATGGGTTAGTGTCTTAGTTCCCATGTTAATATGTTTAATATGTCTAAGGAGTGAAGGAATGCCTGATGAAATTTCTTTCCAGGTCTGCTACTAATGAGCTCTCTTATATCTCGTCTTGAACAATAGGAAGATTTTAAAAGATAAAAACATTTTAGGCTGGGCGTGGTGGCTCACACCTGTAATCCCAGCACTTTGGGAGGCTGAGGCGGGCAGATCACGTGAGGTCAGGCATTCGAGACCAGCCTGGCCAATATGATGAAGCCCTGTCTCTACTAAAAATACAAAAATTAGCCAGGCATGGTGGCGGGCACCTGTAATCCCAGGTACTGGGGATGGTGAGGCAGGAGAATGGCTTGAACCTGGGAGGCGGAGTTTGCAGCGAGCCAAGATCACACCGCTGTACTCCAGCCTGGGCAACAGAGTGAAACTCCATCTCAAACAAACAAACAAACAAACAAAAAAAACGAAAAAAAACCCACTAGTGTGAGCAAGACGTTGCATTAGGCAAGTGTGCTAGAGGCTAACTTCTAGGGTCCATCAGAAGAGCCCAGCTCCTCAGGAAATCAACACCAACTGCTCTCATTACAGTAGTTCCCCCTTGGTCTTGCTTTCCACAGTTTCAGTTACCTGTGGTCAACCACAGTCAGTCCTAAAATATTAAATGGAAAATTCCAGAAGTAAACAATTCATAAGTTTTAAATTGCCTGCTGTTCTGAGAAGTGTGATGAAATCTCACGCCATCCCACTCCATCCCACCCTGGATATGAATCATCCCCTTGTCCAGCGTATCCACGCTGTCTACGCGGCCCGATCATCAGTCATCGCTGTCTGCCCCTCACATCCAGCTATGGCCATCATCAGGGCTCTGTGATTCAGGATCGCTCGAACCAGATGATCTTGCTTCTGACATTTCACCAGGAGGTCAATAGTAGCCTAACGCAATGTCACACTGCCCACATCATTCACCTCACTTCCTCATCCCGTAGGCATTTCATCCTCTCACATTATCACAAGAAGGAGGAGTACAGTACAGTCAGATTTGTTGAGAGAAAGACCACATTCATATAACTTTTATTACAGTATATTGTTATAATTGTTCTGTTATTAGTTGTGGTTGTTAATCTCTTACTGTGCCTAACTTAGAAATTAACTTTATCGGCCTGGCGTGGTGGCTCATGCTTGTAATCCCAGCACTTTGGGAGGCCAAGGCAGGTGGATCTCCTGAGCTCAGGAGTTCGAGACCAGCCTGGCCGGTGTGGTAAAACCCTGTTTCTACTAAAAATAGAGTTAGCCAGGCGTGGTGGCGTGCACTTGTAATTCCAGCTACTCAGGAGGCTGAGGCAGGAGAATCACTTGAACCCAGGAGGCGGAGGTTGCAATGAGCCGAGATCATGCCAATGCACTCTAGCCTGGACAACAAGAGCAAAACTGTCTCAAAAAAAAGAAAAGAAATTTATCGTCTGGGCACAGTGGCTTACCTTACATCTGTAATCTAAGCACTTTAGCAGGCCGAGAGGTAGGCAGATCACCCGAGGTCAGGAGTTTGAGACCAGCCTGGCCAACATGGTGAAACCCTGTCTCTACTAAAAATATAAAAATTAGCTGGGCATGGTAGTGGATGCCTATAATTCCAGCTACTTGCCAGGCTGAAGCAGGAGAATCACTTGAACCTGGGAGGCGGAGGTTGCAGTGAGCTGGTATCGTGCCATTGTACTCCGGTCTGGGCAACAAGAGCTAAACTCCATCTCAAAAAGTTAACTTTATCATAGGTATGTATGTATAGGAAAAAAGATAGCATTTGTAGTCCCTGGTTTCAGGCATCCATTGGAGGTCTTGGAACGCGTCCTCCACGCATAAGGGACGATTAATGTATAAGCTTTTCTCTGAAGACCTTGGCCATCAGGAAGGTAGGAAGCCAAACCAAAGCATTTCTGACCCACATATTAAGCTTGCATAAGCTCCCTCAGCTGGAAAATTTTGTGAACTTGAGTCCTTACAGTTTAGATTTACATCCTGAAAGTTATCACAGTGTGGTGAAATTGTGTGGATGTTTATCTTCTCGCTAGACCTTGAGCTTCCTGTGTGCAGGGACTGTATCTTGCAATTCTGATTCCCAGCAACTAGCAAATGACTGTCTTTGAATTGGATTTATTTGAAAGGCAACTGAAATCATGTGGATGAGGATTTTCTGAGCCTTCAGATTTTTTTAAAGGACTTCCCAGTCTGGAAAGATGAAATTTGAATAGGGATAGATAGTTTATTAGATTACGAATGGTTTGGATAGGCTACACTTGGATTGGTTCCCATATTCTACAATGTTCGTACGTAAAAGAAATACCACCTGTCACACAAGATAGATTCCTTCAGTTTAGTAGCTTGCAGTTACATATTATCCAGCCACCATT
Organism: Trachypithecus francoisi; assembly: GCF_009764315.1. NCBI lineage: Eukaryota > Metazoa > Chordata > Mammalia > Primates > Cercopithecidae > Trachypithecus > Trachypithecus francoisi. The sequence goes on from NW_022681466.1 coordinate 62,983,133, forward strand.
ATTTATTTCACAAAAGCCCTCACACATACCATACAATGGAATATTACTCAACCACAAAAAAGGAATGAAGTAGTAATACATGCGAAAATATAAATGAACCTTGAGACATTATGCCAAGTGAAAGAAGCCAGAAACAAAAAGCTATATATTATATGATTTAATTTATATAAATGTCCAGAGTAGGCAAATCTATAGAGACAGAAAGCAGATTAGTGATTGCCAGGGGTTGGGGAGTTGGGAGAAATGGGGAGAGACTGCTTAATGGGTATGAGGTTTCCTTTTGGGGTGATGAAAAGTTCTAGATTCAGCCTGGTCAACATAGTGAAACTCAGTCTCTACTAAAAATAGAAATATTAGCTGGGCATGGTGGCAGGTGTCTGTAACCCCAGCTACTTGGGAGCTGAGGCAGGAGAATCACTTGAACCCAGGACGCAGAGGTTTGCAGTGAGCAGAGATCGTGCTACTGCACTCCAGCCTGGGCGACAGAGTGAGACCCTGTGTCAAGTAAAAGATAGAAAAAGAAAATTCTGGAATAAGTAGTAGTGATAATTGCACAACATTGGGAGTGTATTTTGCCAATGAATTTATACTTTCAAAATGTTAAAATGGTAATTTTTGTTATGTATTTTACAATTTATTTTTAAAAAGGAAAAAAGCTTCCACATATAACTGCTCCATTAGAAACAAGTACGGCTTTTCATAAAGAGTCATTTCTCTAGGAGCTTTATGGTATTGAGCAGCCCAGGCAATTTGGGAAGGCTGAGGGCTTCCTGGTATAAAAGATTCAAAACAGATTTATGTAGAATGGCAATGGGTTATTAAAGTAAACTAGGAGATGTTGGGGATACCTCTAACTTCTGAAGGTGCTGAAAAGGAGAGGCACTTCTTTTTTTGTTTGTTTGCTTTTTGAGACGGAGTCTTGCTCTGTCGCCCAGGCTGGACTGCAGTGGTGCGATCTTGGCTCACTGCAAGCTCTGCCTCCCGGGTTCATGCCATTGTCCTGCCTCAGCCTCCCGGTTAGCTGGGACTACAGGCGCCCGTCACCAGGCCCGGCTAATTTTTCTGTATTTTTAGTAGAGGTAGGGTTTCACCACGTTAGCCAGGATGGTCTCGATCTCCTGACCTTGTGATCTGCCCGCCTCGGCCTCACAAAATGCTGGGATTACAGGCGTGAGCCACCGCACTCAGCATTTTTTTTTTTTTTTTTTTTTGAGACGGAGTTTCTCTCTTGTTGCCCAGGCTCTGGAGCGCAATGGCACGATCTCGGCTCACTGCAACCTCTGCCTTGTGGGTTCAAGCGATTCTCCTGCCTCAGCCTCCCAAGTAACTGGAATTGCAGGCACCTGCTACCATGCCCTGCTAATTTTGTACTTTTAGTAGAGGGGGTTTCTCCATGTTGGTCAGATTGGTCTCGAACTCCCGACCTCAGGTGATCTGCCCACCTCGGCCTCCCAAAGTGCTGGGATTACAGGCGTGAGCCACCTGTGCCCAGCAAGGAGCGGCATTTCTTTTTTTTTTTTTTTTTTTTTTTTTTTTTGAGACGGAGTCTCGCTCTGTCGCCCAGGCTGGAGTGCAGTGGCCGGATCTCAGCTCACTGCAAGCTCCGCCTCCCGGGTTTACGCCATTCTCTCGCCTCAGCCTCCGAGCAGCTGGGACTACAGGCGCCCGCCATCTCGCCCGGCTAATTTTTTGTATTTTTTAGTAGAGACGGGGTTTCACAGTGTTAGCCAGGATGGTCTCGATCTCTGACCTCGTGATCCGCCCGTCTCGGCCTCCCAAAGTGCTGGGATTACAGGCTTGAGCCACCGCGCCCGGCCCTTTTTTTTTTTTTTTGAGACGGAGTCTTGCTCTGCCGCCCAGGCTGGAGTGCAGTGGCCGGGTCTCAGCTCACTGCAAGCTCCACCTCCTGGGTTTACGCCATTCTCTCGCCTCAGCCTCCCGAGCAGCTGGGACTACAGGCGCCCGCCATGTCGCCGGGCTAGTTTTTTTTTTGTATTTTTTAGTAGAGACGGGGTTTCACAGTGTTAGCCAGGATGGTCTCGATCTCCTGACCTCGTGATCCGCCCGTCTCGGCCTCCCAAGTGCTGGGATTACAGGCTTGAGCCACCGCGCCGGCCCTTTTTTTTTTTTTTTGAGACGGAGTCTTGCTCTGCCGCCCAGGCTGGAGTGCAGTGGCCGGGTCTCAGCTCACTGCAAGCTCCACCTCCTGGGTTACGCCATTCTCCTGCCTCAGCCTCCCAAGCAGCTGGGACTACAGGCGCCCGCCATGTCGCCGGGCTAGTTTTTTTTTTGTATTTTTTAGTAGAGACGGGGTTTCACCATGTTAGCCAGGATGGTCTCGATCTCCTGACCTCGTGATCCGCCCGTCTCGGCCTCCCAAAGTGCTGGGATTACAGGCTTGAGCCACCGCGCCCGGCCATGGAGCGGCATTTCTTTGAGTACATCTCTTCATGTCACTGTCATAAAACTGGCACGACCATAAAACTGGCAAGAACATTTGACCAGATTCAATGTGGCCATCCCTATGGTGTCATTGTGGCCAGTCAGCAAGTTAGAAGCTCTAGGGAGTCTCCTTGCTCCCTGGCCTCCTGGCTTGTGAGTTTGTTTTCTTTTTCCTAAAATACTTTATTTGGATGCATGTGAAATCAACCCTCAGACCTGCATGCATAAGCTACAGGGGGCCCCCCCATCGAGTGTTGGATAAAGTTTTTGAGTTTTGTCAAGACCAGTGACCAGATGTGACCAGGGTTAGTGGTTTGTGGTCATTGCTTGCTAAACTTTTTCTTTCCATGGTACTTCTCAAACGTTCTTAATTTCCCATGACACACCAGAGGGCTGAGGGTTGAGGTTAAGTGGGATGGACAGGCAGAGTGCTGTAAGATGTGTGCTCCCATGGTAATATTTGGTTTAGTCAAGGAGAGAGAAATGGGGAGGGATAGAGAGATGAAAGAGAGGAAATATAAAAGTTGAGAGAGGAGGAAAAGGAGCCAAGAGTGATACTGAAAGGCAAAGTAGAGATATCTCCTGTTGAGAATGCCCTCTGTGTTCCTGTATAGGATCTGCTTTCCTATGCCATGATTACTCTTCCTGGTCTTAATAGTCAGGGGCCAGCCGGGCATGGTGGCTCATGCCTGGAATCCCAGCACTTTGGGAGGCTGAGGCTGGTAGATCACTTGAGGTCAGGAGTCTCAGACCAGCCTGGCCAACAAGATGAAACCCCGTCTCTACTAAAAATACAAAAATGAGCCAGGCGTGGTGGCGTGTGCCTGTAATTCCAGCTACTCAGAAGGCTGAGGCAGGAGAATCACTGGAACCCAGAAGGCAGAGGTAGCGGTGAGCTGAGACCGCACCACTGCACTCCAGTCTGGGCAACAAGAGCGAAATTCCATCTCAAAAAAAAGAAAAAAAAAAAAGGGAATGCATAACCAGGAGGTATAATGCAAATATTCCAAAATCCAAAGTTCAAAACATTTCTGGTCCCAAGCGTTTCAGATAAGGGATACTCAACTGTATTTCAAAGTAGCTAAAAGAACAAATTTTAAATATTCTCACTTAAAAAAAAAAAAAAGTATGTGAGATAAGGGATATGCTAACTAACTTGATATAATCATTCCACAATGCGTGCAGATATTGAAACATTACCTTGTACCCCATAAATATATACATTCTTTGTCAACTAAAAATAAAAATTTTAAAACAGATATCTTTGTCCCTACTTCTGTGAAATTATTTAATTGTGCTCTCATTTACAGAATTTTTTTTTTTGAGACAGAGTCTCGCTCTGTCGCCCAGGCTGGAGTGCAGTGCCCGGATCTCAGCTCACTGCAAGCTCCGCCTCCCGGGTTTACACCATTCTCCTGCCTCAGTCTCCCGAGTAGCTGGGACTACAGGTGCTTGCCACCTCACCCGGCTAGTTTTTTGTATTTTTTTTTTTAATAGTAGGGACAGGGTTTCACTGTGTTAGCCAGGATGGTCTCGATCTCCTGACCTCATGATCCGCACATCTCGGCCTCCCAAAGTGCTGGGATTACAGGCTTGAGCCACCGCGCCCGGACTAGAGAGTTATTTAAGCCAGAAGTCACAAATTCAAATGGCAACCAGGTAAAGAAAATGAGAGATGTGCCCAGGTGCGGTGGTTCACGCCTGTAATCCCAGCACTTTGGGAGACCGAGGCAGGCGGATTACCTGGGATCAGGAGTTCGAGACCAGCCTGGCCACAATGTGGTGAAACCCCATCTCTACTAAAAATACAAAAAGTAGCTGGGCGTGGTGGCGCATGCTTGTAATCCCAGCTCCTCAGAAGGCTGAGGCAGAAGAATCACTTGAACCTGGGAGCAGAGGTTTTAGTGAACCGAGATTGCGCCATGGCACTCCAGCCTGGGTGAGAAGAGCAAAACTCCATCTAAAAAAAAAAAAAGGAAAAGGAAAACGAGACTTGCAAACCAAGTATATGACAGTCAGGAGTGGCAGGTGCCCCTGGGAACTAGAGCCCACAGAGAGCTTGCTCTTCAGCCCCTCGTCTGCTGCCCTGTGGAACTGTGGCACCAGGATGCCAGTTCACCTGCCTCCTGAGAGCGAGAGAGAGAGGATTTTGTGTAAACTTTGCCGATTTTTAAAACACTGACCGGGTTAAAACAAAACTGCAAATCGGACTTGGCTCCCTGGCTGCCAAGTTACGACCAAGGATTTAAGCATCTGGTTTAAGATGCAAAGTCTGCATGTGTTGTGTGTGAGATAGTGGGTAGTCAACGAGTTTGTTATTCACCTTTTAGAGTCGCTTAGTTTGATTTTTAAAAATATCACCGGGAAATCATCCAGGAAACTGGAGCTTTAATGGGAAAGTGATGTTATTACCTGAGTTGGGGGTGTGGGTGGGCAGGCAAGCAGGCCCACATGAGGTGGCACTGTGCACCTAGGCAGGCCAGAGATAGCAGTGTGGGGTCTCAGGGTGCTTGGGCATTGAACAGAGGACTGGGTGATGGGAGGAGAGCAAAGAAAGAAAGAAGTTGGGTGGCTCACACCTGTAATCCCAGCACTTTGGGAGGCCGAGGTGGGCGGATCACCTGAGGTCAGGAGTTAGAGACCAGCCTGACCAACCCCGTCTCTACTAAAAATACAAAAATTAGCTGGGCGTGGTGGTGGATGCCTGTAATCCCAACTACTCAGGAGGCTGAGGCAGGAGAATTGCTTGAATCCAGGAAGCAGAGGTTGCAGTGAGCTGAGATCATACCATTGCATGACAGCCTGTGCAATAAAGTGAGATTCTGTCTCACAAAAAAAAAAAAAAAAAAAAAGGGAGTTTAGTATCCAAGGCACACTGCCCACCTACAGCATTTTACCTGGAGCCTCTGCGGTCTTGACCCCTTCCTCCTTCCCAAATCAAATGAAAAACATCTCCTTAGCCTAAAGGGTGAAATTTTCAAGTACATGCAAGGAAACATCCTGTACTGATGCAGCGAAAGTCCTGGGCTGATGAGCAAGCTAGATGAACTTTACTTTAAGTGGTTGCTGTTACATTTTGTAACTTACTTCATTGCGCCTCTAATCCCTGGTACTTGGGTCTCCTCATGTAACCTATTTACTCTTTTTTACAAAAAGAACATTTTTTAAAAGTTAAAGGAACCTGGGTGAAAATTAACTTGAATTTTTAATTAGGTCAGGCTTTTATTTTTTAACGTCGGTATTAACCTGGAATTAGTATTTCTCACCAAAGAACAAACCAGGACGCTACAGGAGTGGAAGCCTCGCAGCAGAAGGGAGGCCCTATCCGGCAGATGGGGAGGGCCAAGGGAGCAGGAGGAGGGGGTGGGGCTGGCTGAGTTGGTAACAGGAGCAGTCTGTGAGAAGTCTGCTGGCTTATCTGTTCCCAATAGGGAACAGATCTTCACTTTCCCCATCGCAGGTTTGACATCCATCACCACCATGCCTGCCTCCCTGATCTGATGGTGGGATTTATATAGTGAGGCTCTGAAAAAGTGGAAAGGGAGGTGCATGGGAACCAGCTGTGAAATGATAAATCAAGACCTCTTTAAGATCCAGGATTATTTTGGCATCTTTCACACGAGAGGCTTTAAGAAGCAGGAATATGGCTAAAAGCATGGGGTTTATTTTAAGAGAGAAAACAGTTACAATGATCAGTTTGGCTGTTTAAATAGACGTAGCTTCACCATGGCTCCAATGTGGCTGTTTTGCACCTAGCAGTAGAGAGAACAGTTCTAATTAACCCCTTTCATCTGATTTTACTGTCTCTGGGTAAACTGAGCCCCATCTGTCATTCCAAAGGCTCCATAAAAACTTGGAGTTGTTGGGAGTACCCAGGGCAACAGTGTGGTTTGGTTTCTACAGCTACGTATCGAAGAATCGCATCTCCACTGTTTCTTGAACTGGAGCTGAAGCATTTCTGGGTTTTGTGCCCCTCTTGGGGCATGTTTTTCTTAGAAACCTTCTCCAACTCCTGGCTCCAGCTGTCCTTACCACTCAGTGCATCCCGACATTTACACCTTTTTTTTTTTGAGACAGAGTCTCGCTCTGTCGCCTAGGCTGGAGTGCAATGGCGCGATCTTGGCTCACTACAACCTCCGCCTCCCGGGTTCAAGCGATTCTCCTGCCTCAGCCTCCCGAGTAGCTGGGACTACAGATGCCCGCCACCGCACCTGGCTAATTTTTGTATTTTTAGTAGAAATGGGGTTTCACCATATTGGTCAGGCTGGTCTTGAACTCCTGACCTCATGATCTGCCTTACCTCAGCCTCCCAGAGTGCTGGGATTACAGGTAAGAGCCACAATGCCCGGCCATTTGCACCTTTTATCTGCACGTCTGTCTCTTGATCTCCCTGTCATTTCCCGGCACTCAAAAGGTTTAAACCAAATTCATCATTTGCAACTCCTCACCCCACTATCATAAACACACACACCACACACACTTGAAACCCAGACAAGAAGCCAGCCCCCACCAGTATTTGTGTTTGGCACCACTATTCTTCCCAATAGCTCTAGCTGGACAATTCCTTTCCTACGTGGAGCTCTTTCTCCTCCAGTGCCTTCTGCCCCTCAGGCCATAGCACTCCTTGCACACTCAAGACTCTCCCTTTGCATTTTCTCTGTCAGCATTCTCTGGAGGGCTGGACTGCTACAACTGTACCTTCCCAAGTGGGCTTCTTTCCGCTGGTCTCACTTCAGTGCATTCTAGATGCGGCCACCCATTTGATCATCCTGAAACACGACTCCTACCTTGCCAGGCCCATATTAGTGTAAACCTTGGAGAGCTCCAACCTGGCTCTGGAGCAGGGGTCCCCAACCCCTAGGCTAGGACTGGTACTGGTCTGTGGCCTGTTAGGAACTGGGCGGCACAGAAGCAGGTGAGCGATGGTTGAGCGAGCATTAGCACCTGAGCTCCGCCTCCTGTCAGGTCAGTGGCGGCGTTAGATAGACGGGCGCGAACCTTGTTGTGAACTGCACATGTGAGGGATGTAGGTTGTATGCTCCTTATGAGACTCTAATGCCTGATGATCTGAGATGGAACAGTTTCATCCTTAAACCATCTCCCCCTCCCCCCAGGCCGTGGAAAAATTGTCTTCCATGAAACTGCTCCCTGGTGCCAAAAAGGTTGGGGACAGCTGCCCTAGAGTACACAGCCCACAGTCCCTGGCTCTGGATCTAAGGCTCTCCATGGTCTCTCTACAGGGTCTTGTCTGCCACCTTGTTCCTCTACCCCTATGGAAACCTCCCACTACAGCCAAATCAGTTATTTCTCCTCCCTCAAACCTAGCTTGTCCATTTCTGCTTCTCAGCATTTGCTCACACAGTGGGCTCGCCTCAGTTGTTGTTCTACTTCAAATCTTGCTTCAGCTGCACTTAAGAGCCGTGCATTGGCCGGGCGCGGTGACTCACCCTTGTAATCCCAGCACTTTGGGAGGCCGAAGTGGGCAGATTACCTGAGGTAAGGAGTTCAAAACCAGCCTGGCCAACATGGTGAAACCCCGTCTCTACTAAAAATACAAAAATTAGCTGGGCCTGGTGACACACACCTGTAATCCAAGCTACGCAGGAGGCTGAGACAGGAGAATTGTTTGAGCCCGGGAGGTGGAGGTAGCCGTGAGCCGAGATCGCACCATTGCACTCCAGCCTGGGCAACAACAGCGAAACTCCATCTCAAAAAAAAAAAAAAGAAAAATTGCAACATTGATATGACACAGCAATATATTCACTGAACAAATGCAAAGCCTGCCTTTCAAGATAACTTTGGAATTCGTAAGAGTAGATTTTCTGGAAACTCAGGAGTTGAAGGTTCCATCTTGTGAATTTAGAGTTTAAATGATAGAAAGCCATGCTAGTGTTTATCATGTTTTCCTTTGGCAGATAGATTTAAGTACTATAAATTCCCATTAATTAACATAGCCAGATGCCTTTAATACCTTCTTTTCATTTTTTGAAAATGTTCAATGAAACATTTTTAAATGGCATTTTCCCAGATTGATGTTAGAGGATAAGTCTGTTCTGAGGGCTATTAATCGCTCAGAGTCTGCATGTTGGGGAAAATCACAGCCCTTGCCAGCTTCGATAAATGAGAGAAGGTCACGGGAGGGAAAGGAGCAGCTGCCCTCTTTGATAGGCTGAGAAAACAGGAGTTACTGGCCTCGGCAGGTGTTTGGAGAATTCCCACACAGGTGCAGATTCCAAATGAACTATTTATTACACTTGGGCTTCTGTGACATGGTCATCTTTCACCCATTTGTCACATTTTTATTGAATCCCTTTAGCAATGCTGTGCTGGGGGGGTGGATCCCGCGGTGCGTCAGCCTTGGAGTCCTACCTTCAAGTTGCTTAAAGTCCAGCGGGAGAGAGAAAGAAACGCCACAACTGCGCTCATACAAGACAGAATCTCATCGGTGTTTCTTAGTTTCTGAATGACCGATTGAAAGCATTCATGATAGTAGTGAGGGTAAGCAGTATCCATGGTGCTTTCAAAGGTACACAATGTCTCTTTTGGTGCTTCCGTCCATTCTGTGGGCAAGTTTGATGCCAGTCTTGTCTAACATATGTGGTGAGAGAAACCGGGCACATTCCTGGCTCATAGAGAAAAAGCGCTTTCTGAGCGTAGGCCGATAGACGGAGCACACAGCAGGAATGAGGAGTCCTTCTACACTGGAGTTAAGTTCCTAGAAGTTTTCTTGATTGGTTGGTTGCTTTTTGGAAGCGCCTTGATGAGTTATGTAGTCAAGGATGAGTCGAGAAAGGAATTTAAAGAGCAGCCACATGCCGAGGTTGTAGACAGAGGTGCAATGTCTGATTCTAGGATTTCTGGGATGGCTCTGGGTCTCAGGAGGCTGTAGTCTTGTACTGTGATTCTCTGGCTTTCATATTCAGGAGCTTCACCTGGAATTATTTTTTATTTTATTTATTTATTTATTGTTTTGAGATGGAGTCTTGCTCTGTTGCCCAGGCACAATCTCAGTTCACTGCAAGCTCTGCCTCCTGGGTTCATGCCATTCTCCTGCCTCAGCCTCCGGAGTAGCTGGGACTACAGGCGTCCGCCACCACGCCCAGCTAATTTTTGGTATTTTTAGTAGAGACGGGGGTCTCACCGTGTTAGCCAGGATGGTCTTGATCTCCTGACCTCGTGATCCATCCGCCTCAGCCTCCCAAAGTGCTGGGATTACAGGCGTGAGCCACCGCACCCAGCTGGAATGTTTTTTAAAATGCAAACATCTGGGCCCCACACACAGAGATACCGATTCAGGGGGGCTTGGGCCTTGGAAACTGATTTTATCAAGTACCCTCAGATGATCCTGAAATAGGTGGTCCTTGGAAACTGTTGTTTGAAAAGCTATGCTCTAGCAGTAGAAGAGAGTAGACAGAAATCTCACTGTAGAAATGGAGTGGCCATGACAAAGACCGTGTAAGTGGTCCGTCCACAGTGCTGCGGGAGTTTAGGGTTGAGAAACAGATCAGTTCCAGCCACCATGACTGGAAGACACTTGAGTTAGCACAGACAAAGTGGGTGGACTTTTGATAGTTTGAAATGAGTAAGGAATTACTTAGGAGTGGAATGAGCTGAAGCGCCGAGGCAGGGGACAGCAGTGTGTCTTCAGGGGATGTGATCAAGTCCTTCCTCAGCTTAAAAACCCTTCAGGAGAGCTGGGCACTGTGGCTCACGCCTGTAATCCCAGTACTTTGGAAGGCTGAGGTGGTCGGATCACCTGAGGTCAGGAGATTGAGCCCAGCCTGGTTAACATGGTGAAAACTCGTCTCTACTAAAAATACAAAAGTTAGTCGGGTGTGGTGGTGGGTGCCTGTAATCCCAGTTATTCTGGAGGCTGAGGCAGGAGAATTGTTTGAACCCGGGAGGCGGAGGTTGCAGTGAGCCACCATTGCACAGCCTGGGTGACAAGAGTGAGATTCCATCTCAAAAAAAAAAATCTTTCAGAGGTGCCCCAAGGCCCTCAGAATCAAGTCCAGACTCCTCAGCACCGGTTTCCGTAGCCTAGTAGGATCTAGTCCTCAGGCCGAATCTTCCTTCACTTCCCCCTCCCTTGACCACACTGCACCCTTTCTCAATACACACTTTCTTTTTCTCTCCCATGGACTGGGATCCAGCCACCCTGACAGTTGGCATCCCTGGCCTTCCTTGATTTTGGTGGCCTTGTACACATTCCTGCCTCTACCCGGAATACGTGCTCTCTTTTCTATCCCACATTTCCCTTTGCTAACTTTTCAGTCCTTTGGGTTGATTTGGGATGGTATGTCCTCCAGAGCAGCTCAGGTGCAGTATCTGGGGATCTTGTTAACGTGCAGGTTCTAGCTGTGCACGGTGGCTCGCATCTGCAGTCTCAGCACTTTGGGAGGCCAAGGTGGGCAGATCACCTGAGGTCAGGAGTTCGAGACCAGCCCAACCAACATGGTGAAATCCCGTCTCTACTAAAAATACAAAAATTAGTGGGGCGTGGTGGCGTGTGCCTGTAATCCCAGCAGAGGCAGGAGAATCGCTTGAACCCAGGAGGTGGAGGTTTCAGTGAGCCGAGATCGCACCACTGCACTCCAGCCTGGGTAACAGGACAAGACTCTGCCTCAAAAAAAAAAAAAAAATGCAGGTTCCAGTTAGTAGGTCTGGAGGTCCTGCATTCCTCAGTAGCTCCCAGGTGATGTGGACTGGAGGCTGCTGGTTCAAGGGTGACACTTCGAGTGGAAAGGTCTAGGACAGCAGTTCTCTTCTCAGGCTAAATATGAGAATCACCTGGAGAGCTTTAAAAAATCCAGTGTCTGGATTCCCCCTTCCTGTAAATTCTGATTTAATTGCTCTGGGTATAGTAAATTGGGGTTTTAAAGTCTGCCAGGCAGCCGGGCGCAGTGGCTCACACCTGTAATCCCAGCACTAAGGTAGGCCGAGGCAGGCAGATCACCTGAGGTCAGGAGTTCAAGACCAGCCTAGTCAACATGGTGAAACCCCGTCTGTACTAAAAATTAGCCAGGTATGTTGGCGGGCACCTGTAATCCCAGCTACTTGGGAGGCTGAGGCAGGAGAATCACTTGAACCCAGGAGGTGGAGGTTGCAGTGAGCCAAGATCGCACCACTGCACTCCAGCCTGGGTGACAAAAGCAAAACTCCATCTTAAAAAAAAAAAACCTGCCAGGAGGTTCTAGTTCTAATATTCAGATTGAACCAGTGTGCTAGAAATTCTTCCCCAAGCCTGGGTGATGATGGACACCTACGGGGTTCATCATGTAATGTACTGACTTATACTTGCCTGTTTACTGTATCTCTCACTGGACTCTTAGTTACCCAAGAGCCAGAAACTATGTCTTGTTCATTCTTTCATTCATTAATTCAAGAAAGATTTATGGGGCACCTGTTGTGTGCCATATACTGTGCAAGGTGCTGAAGATACAGAATAGACCTGGTTCCTAGATTCATAGAATTTTCAATACAGGAGAACCATCATTTAGCACAGTGCCTGCCATGGTGGGCCCTTATTTATTGAGTAAGTGAAGGAGGAGGAGACAGGGGAAGGAAAAATTGAAAGGAAAAATGACAGGGAGGCAAGGAAGAAGTAGCTGTCACCAAAGCACTTTGAATACTCAGGGTACCCTGTATCTCTGGATCTGGCTTGAAGATAGGAGGCAGGTGTCAACCAACCCTAAATCACAAAGTTAGACAATTAAGCATTTGGAAGGAAGAGCAACCATAGGAGAGAAAAATGTGGCTTAGCATATGCATACCTGTAACTAAGCAGAATAAATGGACTGGAAACTGCAAGGCAGGGAGATTCTGCAAGATCTTGTGAGCAGGATCGGTAAATGCAAAGTAATGGTATGGTACCAGATATTACTTATCTCCAGTATGTAAAATGTCCTTGATAGTCTCTATCTTTTTTTTTTTTTTTTTTTTTTTTTTTGAGACGGAGTCTCGCTCTGTCGCCCGGGCTGGAGTGCAGTGGCCAGATCTCAGCTCACTTCAAGCTCCACCTCCCGGGTTTACGCCGTTCTCCTGCCTCAGCCTCCCGAGTAGCTGGGACTACAGGCGCCCGCCACCTCGCCCGGCTAGATTTTTGTATTTTTTAGTAGAGACGGGGTTTCACCGGGTTAGCCAGGATGGTCTCGATCTCCTGACCTCGTGATCCACCCGTCTCGGCCTCCCAAAATGCTGGGATTACAGGCTTGAGCCACCACGCCCGGCGATAGTCTCTATCTTTAGAGCTCTTTTGTAGTCCCTTTTATAAGGGCTTTCTTAAGTTCACTCACCACTTTAGAAACTTTAATGCTCATTCAGGGAGATGTTGCTGTACTTGAATTATCATACTGTACCTGAAAAGTTGATAGTTAAGAAGCTTAACTATCAATAAATGAAGCACACACATCAATAAATAAAGCAAATAATAAAAAGAGGGAGGAGCTCATAGCTGATGTGAGATACCCAGTAGAAAAATCATGGCAGTCCCACAGAAGGAGAAACAGGAGCCAGGCACAGTGGTGCCTGCCTGTGATCCCAGCTCCTCGGGAGGTTGAGACAGGAGGATCACTTGAGCCCAGGAGTTCAAGACCAGCCTGGGCAACAGAGTGAGACCCAGCCTCTAAAAAATATAATAATTTTTAAAATAATTTTATTATTATTATTTTTTGAGACAGAGTCTCGCTCTGTCACCCAGCCTGGAGTGCCGTGGTGCGACCTCAGCTCACTGCAACCTCTGCCTCCTGGGTTCAAGCTATTCTCCTGCCTCAGCCTCTCAGGTAACGGGGATTACAGGCATGTGCCGCCATGCCTGGCTAATTTTTTTTTTTTTTTTAAGTAGAGGCAGGGTTTCGCCATGTTGGCCAGGCTGATCTTTAACTCCTGACCTCAAGTGATCCGCTCAGCCTCCCAAAGTGTTGGGATTACAGGCGTGAGCCACCGTGCCCAGCCCTAATAATTTAAAAAATAATTTTAAAAAGAGATGGGAGGCCAGGAGCGGTGGCTCACACCTGTAATCCCAGCACTTTGGGAGGCTGAGGTGGGCAGATCATGAGGTCAGGAGTTCGAGACCAGCCTGACCAACATGGTGAAACCCCGTCTCTACCAAGAATACAAAAATTAGCTGGGCATGGTGGCACCTGCTTGTAGTCCCAGCTACTCAGGGGGCTAAAGCAAGAGAATCGCTTGAACCTGGGAGGCAGAGGTTGCAGTGAGCCGAGATTATGCCAGTACACTCCAGCCTGAGCGACAGAGCGAGACTCCGTCTCAAAAAATGAAAAATAAAATAAAATAAGAAATGGGAGAGAAGAGTAAGTGGTCCCTAGGATTTTGAGGCGTATGCTTGGCTCATCCTCTATCCCACTATGGACATTGAAATAAGTTATCAACCTCCTTTGAAATACTAATGAGCTCTTTTTCTTCCACAAGTCAAGCAGTGTTTTGTATTCTGGGAAAAAGCCTTTTCTCTTTAATTTTTGTGCCTCAAAGTTTCTTTTTGAAACGGATATATATTTTCCTGTGGAATTCTCAAGATATTTTTTCATGTGTGTTTGTAGGGATGACATGTTTTAGAAATTTCTTTCCAATCCTCTTAGGTATTGTCTGAGAGTTTTTCTGATGTGTAAAGCTCTCAGTCCTCTTTTATTGCTTCCTGAGCTGTTAGGACTACCTCATTCCATTTTACGTTAAACTTAACATTTTCCAGGGAATGATTGGAATTGCAATAGGCATTCATTCATTCAAATGTTCAGAACTTCATTTCTCCTACACCCGCTTCTGGCTGTGGCCTTGTAGGAATAAGAATGGAGACTAACAAAAAGTGATAATAAAAGGGAAAACCTTGATGCGTAATTATCAAACATACCGTTTCGCCCTAAAGCCTTTTTTTTCTAGCTGTATTTACTACCCATCTAAATACTCAATTAGAAATCGAAAGTAGACCAGGCGCGGTGGCTCACACCTGCAATCCTAGCACTTTGGGAGGCCGAGGTGGGTGGATCACAAGGTCAGGAGTTCGAGACCATCCTGGCCAATATAGTGAAACTCCATCTCTACTAAAAATTCAAAAATTAGCTGGATGTGCTGGTGGGCGCACATAGTAGTCCCAGCAACTCGGGAGGCTGAGGCAGGAGAATTGCTTTAACCCAGGAAGCAGAGGTTGCAGTGAGCCGAGATTGCACCACTATACTCCAGTCTGGGAGACAGAGTAAGACTCCGTCTCAAAAAGAAAGAGAAAAGAACAGAAAAGAAGGAAGGAAGGAAGGAAAAGGGGAAGGGGGAAGGGAGGGAAGGGAAGGGAAAGGGAAAGGAATCTGAGGTAGTGTCTATTTTCCTAATTCCTGGCATGGTAATCTTGCTCCTATCCACCTGTGAAGTTGTTCTTGGCAGATGGATCTCAATCATTCCCTTAGGCTTCTACTCCCTAGCAGAAAGGGTTTTCACCCTGGTTTGCATTCAGCACTTGCTTTTCTACAAGGTGCTGAATCCTCATACCGATAAAGTTCATAAGTCACGTTAGAAGGGGTTTGAAATGCTAATTCGCAGCTGTTGACAAGTATGAATTCCCATCAGCCTGGAATGTTTCGCCTATTCCAAGTAATAGAGCATTCTTGAATATAATCTCTTTTAAAACCCAGAAATGTGATACCTGGAAGCTTCAAGCTAAGAAAGAGAAAACTTCTCTGAGATGCCCAGAGCAATTTTGTCTCAAGAAATCAATAAACAAATAGCCACATAACCCCCTAGAAGTGTTCCTATTGAACTTTATGTATAGCTTTAGGTATGTATGTTCATGTGAGTTTGTGTGTGTGTATGTGTGAGACAGACCACCTTGAATGCCAGGGTTGTATTAGTGTGACTGTAATTTATTTTTCAAAATTCTTGAGGTAAAGATCTAGCTCATATATTATCTTTTTAAAAAAAATTTATTGACGGTTATTTCTGATTTTAGAAATAATCAATTTACTGTAGAAAAAATGGTACCATAAAGAACAATAAACAAAGTAAAAATTCACTTCCTACAAATCATGACTGTTAACAGTTTGGGTGTATCTTTCCAGTCTTTTTTCTATGCATGCTTATAGTGTATCTACATGTGCAATGGTTAGAATGTCTCTACCAAAACCCACATTGACATTTGATTGCCATTATGATGGTCTTAAGAGGTGAAACCTTTAAGAGGTGATTAAATTAATCCACTGCCCTCATCAGTGGATTAATGCTGTTATCACAGAGTGGGTTACTTATGTTAGAAATAAACTTTCAGTGCTGCAAAAGAAATAGCACTCAAACATACATTTAATTTTCTCAGCAAGGCAATTTTACTTCTGTAGAAGGGTGTGACTCCCAGATGGAGCCATGGCGACAGCACACCTGGACAAGAGAGGGGAAGGGGTTTTTATTCCTGACACAGATAGCCCCTACTGCCATGTTGTTCTCCTGTTGGCTAGGGTTGGATCACACAGTCTAAGCTAATTCCGATTGACGGTTTTAAAGAGAGCAGGGGTACGAGTCAGAGTGATGGGGTGAGCAGTTTGGTGGGAAGAACAGTTAGGAACAGGTGACTCGGGTCAGGGCAGGTGACCAGGGGTGACTCAGTTCGGAGCAGGTGACCGGGGAGTAGATGTGAACTACTGATTAGAAATGGTGGAAAAGGTTGTTTATTGAAAGTAGGGGCAAGAAGATGAGGAGAACGAGAAAGTTAAACTTTAAAATGGAGAACAAAGAACTGAACATACTGACATACTGATTCTTTGAAGAGAAATTTAGAACTTACTGTATTTAACACTTATCAAGGGAATTCAGCCCCCTTTTCCTGTCTGTGCTCATTTATGCCTTCCACCCTTCCACCATGGTTTGACCCTCATCAGAGTGCCATGCTCTTGTACTTCCCAGCCTTCAGAACCATGAGCCAAATAAATTCTTCCCTTGATAGATTGCCTAGTCTGTGATATTCTGTTATAGCAGCGACAAAACTAAGCAAACATGCATTGTTTTTTTAATTCCTTTCAACCACTTTGGGATTATATCCTGCATACTTCAAGTCTTCCTTTTCTCACTTCCTGGAATTGAAACCACTTTTGCAAAATTATGACTGAGACAGTGAAAGAGGTCCAATTTAAACGACTCCATCTTGCCTCTAACCTCCAAGCTGTCCTTGTTCATTCCCGGGTGTAGGCTGAACTAACTTTGGGAGGAACTTAGTTTATAGTTTCAAAAGTTTAAAACAAAGATGACAGTAGAAAAAATTCCCTTTTTGCCTGGAGAGTAGAGTGCTAACATTAACTGCAAGATTAGAAACTATGCTTTAGGAGTCATGTAGCTGGAGACTACAAGATTCTGGCCCTCCCTAAACTGCTCCTAAGATCAGGGCTTAAGATGGTTTGCAGACTACCCTTGATGGATCAACCGGCACCACCCAGATCGAGAAACCAGTCCTTCTGATCTTGTGACTGCCTCCCACCCCACCCCACCCCACCCCTGCGCCCAGGAACTGACTCAGTGCAAGGGGACAGGGACGCCCCATGATTTCACCTTCGACCCAACCAATCAGCACCCCCCAGCTCACTGCGCCTCCCCTTCCACCAAATTGTCTTTAAAAATTTTGATCCCCAAATGTTCAGGGAGACTGGCTTGAGTCATAATAAAACTCCAGTCTCCCGCTCAGCTGGTTCTGTGTTAATTACTGTTTCTCTATTGCCATTCCCCTGTCTAGAGAAATCGGCTCCATCTAGGCAGCGGGTAAGGAGAACCCACTGGGCAGTTACAAATTGGGTAAGGTGAACCCATTGAGCAGTTACGCAGTCTGAAAAAATTCTATGTCTTCCATGTTTTCCAACCGACTATATAACTTTTAAAAAAATGTGTGTGCGTTACATCTATTGACATGACCTCCTGCTTGAAGCAAGTGTTTTTAAGCTTTTATTATAAGTTAATTTGAAAGCTGGAGGAACAGAAAACCAAATACCATGTGTTCTCACTTGTAAGTGGGAGCTACACATTGGATACACATGGACATAAAGATGAGAACAGTAGACATTGGGGACTATTAGCGGCGAGAGGGAGGGGAGCAAAGGCTGAAAAACCACCTATTGGATACTGTGCTCACTGCCTTAAACCTCAGTGTCACACAATATACCCATGTAACAAATCTGTACATGTACCTCCTGAATCTAAAATAAAAATTGAAATTTTTTTTTTAATCCCAAAAGATAGCACGGTTAGAAAAAAAATTGAAAGCTGGAAACCACAGGAAACTTGGACACATGTCTTCATTCTCGGTAGGGAAATACTCTGCTTTAAGAAGTATTGCGTCTGGGCCGGGCGCGGTGGCTCAAGCCTGTAATCCCAGCACTTTGGGAGGCCGAGACGGGCGGATCACGAGGTCAGGAGATCGAGACCATCCTGGCTAACACGGTGAAACCCCATCTCTACTAAAAAATACAAAAAACTAGCCGGGCGAGGTGGCGGGCGCCTGTAGTCCCAGCTACACACAGGAGGCTGAGGCAGGAGAATGGCATAAACCCAGGAGGCGGAGGTTGTAGTGAGTGGAGATCCGGCCACTGCACTCCAGCCTGGGAGACAGAGGGAGACTCTGTCTCAAAAAAAAAAAAAAAGTATTGCGTCTCATTCTCATCTTGAAGCCCTTGGGTGTGGCAGCTGAAAGCTTTTAAAGATGGGATGCATTTCCCCAAAGGTAGCCAAAAATATCATTACCTCCCTAGGCAAATACGTCTTGGGTGCTAGGCGCTGTGTTGGGTGAGGTAGGATACAACGGTGGTCCCTGCCCTCAGGGAGCTTATATTACAGTTGAGGGAGGGAAGCGAGATAGTGAACAGTAAGCAGGCACAAATCAATGTGATAATTACCAATTGTGATACAGTCTAGACAGCCAGAAGGCCCTCTGGATGTGGAGACTCTGAAAAAGGATCCAGTTCTGCATTACTGATTTCATGAACATCATTAAGATTGTCACTAGACGATGGTTTGGATAACATAAGAACGTTTAAGCACTTACGACAGATGAATGAAACATAGCACCATTAGCTCCATTCGGATGCATTATAAAATAGTCTCCAGTTCCTTGTAACCTTGGGAGAAGTGAAATGTCATTGCAGATCTAGGTGTCTAGAAGAAGAAAGCCGCTATTTTTGTCCCTTCCTTTTGTGACTCTTGTCTTCCTTACTTGGTGGCTGATGTTGGTTAAGTTAACCAAAGTCAGCACGTTGATCTGATGATTTGTTAACTCCGTCTGCGTTGTTCTTTGGTGTTTTGGATGAGGGGAAAATGATGAGATCTCTGCCTCTTAGTCATTCTCCCTGACTCCAACTCAGCCCTCGTTCCAATTCGCCCATTTCCCATTATGGAACAGAAAAGACTGCTTAAGACCTGGTTTATTTACCTAATAAACTGGCTCTTGTATTGCCTGGGAAATGCTAAAATTTTTCAGCCAAGAAATCCTAGTAACAAGCAAACAGAGGTCCAGCAGTCAGGTCTGAAGAAACAACAAAATGAAGGTCAGCTAATATCGCCATTATTCTCCTTCCTGGTGGCCATGACAGCGCTGGGGTTTATTTGAAGATCCCAGACTCGGAATCATTGCCCGCATTGTTAGCCGCCCAAGTATTTTAGGCTGTGCCAACAGTTTCAGATATTAATGTATTCTAGAGATCAGTGAATGAAGAATTCCTCTGCACTTTTTTCCTTTTTAATTTTTTTTTTTTTTTTTCCTTTCCATACACTTTGTTTGCAGTGCCTTTGTCTGCCAGACGTTGCTGGGCATTTCTAATGAGAAAGCAAAGAATTGCAGAAGGAAAAAGGCAGAGGGCGGGGGAGGGAGAGAGAGAACAGGCGGAGGAAAAACAGGGCGTGTTTAGCACTTTAACAGTAAGGTGACATTTTTACAAGCTAGTCAGGTGCACAGGACTCATTGGGGAAAGCAGCACTGGTGATGCAAATTGAGAGCGGAAAGCGCATTTTTTGGAAACGTCCAATTCATTGATTAGCTTCCCCCAACAAAAACGCACTTTTATTTTTGAACATCATTTTCCCTGCAGGACACCCGGCCTCGGTCCTGCTTTAGTATTCATCCCAGCTTCATTACTGCAGCCACCTCGCAACCCACCCTGGGCAGCTGCTAAAAGGGGGAAAAATTAAAGCAATTCATACTCCTGGTGACTTACTGCTGCAGAATAATTGGTTTCTGTTTGCAAAGAACATTATCACAGCAAAGCCCAGAAAACAGAAAGGTCTGTCTGAGACAGGGTTTCTGGGGCTGGGGGGAGGGGGAGGGGGGAGGGAGGGATGTGAAAAATCACATTTCTGAAAAGGCAATTAGCTAATAATTAATTTTTTAATATCGTTCCATACCAGGATGTGTCTTTATGTGATATATGTACATATGCTGGTTTTCGTAGCGTATCCTTTGATACCTCATGGAAATGGTAATGAGACTAAACCAGCTAAAGAGCTCTTTAGACAGTGCAGTGCTTTGGGGAAGGCCGGAATGAAATGCAGACCCTCTGAGGGCTTCTCCGACACACAAGAAGTCCCTTTGTTTCCTGTTTTATAAACCAGAGGCATGTCTAAAATTGCAGGGAAAGTGAGAGGGGGTTGAAGAGTTGGCGCCGGAGGCCTGGCTTTCTATATTTAAAAAGAGAAAAAATTGCTAGCTAGTTATTCGTGCCTGGATTTGATAGGCAGTCTAGGCTGTTTTTGAAGTTCTGAAGGAAGGTTCTCTGAAGATGTAAGTGGGATCTGTCTTTCACTTAGACTTAATTAAGAAACTTGCTGGCTTTGTCTGTAGGGGGCCCATTACGCGCAAGCTGCAGCCCCCTCTGAATAGGGGCTCAGCCTGGAAAGTGTATACAAGCCATACCGCCTTTGTGTCGTGTTGCCAAACTGGAGGCAGGAGCGAGTGCGAACGAGGCTCTGCCAGGGGCCATCCCTTGTTGTTCGTAAACGTGAACCCACGTCCCAAACAGAAAGCCAAAGCCAGTGCATGGGCATTCCCAAGCGGCCTAGAACTAATACACCTTTTAGAAAAAGATGATCATCAACAAAAAAGTGGTAGGGGGCAGAAGAGAGGGTATCTTGTTCCCCAGAGCCCTGTTCATACATCGCAAGGATGGACTAACACACCAGGGTAACCAGCATCCTCGGATCTTGTTCCCCAGAGCCCTGTTCATACATCGCAGGGATAGACTAACACACCCGGGTAACCAGCATCCTTGGAGGCTTTTTGTGTAGACCGGGGAGCAGTGTGTGTGGGGAGGGGGGCAGTGGTTAGAGCCTGGCTCCAGGCACAACCTCACTCCCAACTTGATTCCATCCAGGCCAGGGCCTAATTTTGCCTTGGTCACTGTTCTTGTAACCTTGAGAATAATTTCCCCCTGGTGGGCTACTGTGGCCTACCCTATTTAGAACAAAGTTGCTGAATGCTGGAGAATAAAGAACAGTTGGAAGGCTGTGAGCAGTGGTTAATCAGCTAATTCGCATTTCAAAAGACACTAATAAGAGGTGATAAATTCAAATAAAGCCCTGGGTATGAGTACTTTACTCACTTGGGAAAGCTTACGGAGGGGCTCTCCCTCCTGTTTCTCTCTCCCTGCCCATCCTCTCCCTTTCCCTTGGAAGCCGCGGGACCTCCCAGGGTATCGCACCTCTGCCCTCCGCTCCCCTCTTGAGCAAGGGGCCTGCACACCTTCACCTTCCTCTTATCTATGACCAGCTGTACCCCCTGCCTCAGGATCAGCTCCCTTCGGGGTCTGCTGCCTCCAGTCACTCTGAGCCCTCTCCCTCCCCTCCACCCTATTGCCTTTATAGGATCCAACCTCTTTCCTCCCAGATAAATGACAGCTGCCTTATTCCCTCATCTCTGCCTCTTCTCCTGCTCTGTCATGTCTGGCAGCCCTTGGCCAACTCTGTCCAGTTGCCATTTTCTTGGCTGTGACGGGCCCCTACTGCTCACTTTGGCATTACTGTGCCTCAGGCAGGCAGCTCCAGCTGCAACGGCCTGAGTGGTCCAATGGGCCTCGAAGTGGCTGTACGTCCTCCCCCATTTGGCACCGAAGTTTTTCTGCCTCTGCTCACATGCCTGCCATTCAGACCCAGATGGGTGGGCTACATTGTGGGCTTTCCAGGGGGCTCTTCATAATTGGGTCTTTCTGCTCTTAACAGGCTCACGGCCCCATCCTGGATCCAGTGTCCCTCACCCAGTGGCTGGAAAATCACCCAGCCAGCCAAGTGGCACTGTGGAAATAGCTGTGATGCCAGAGAGTGAGTGATTTAGTTTCAGCCAGGAGTTCATTTCAAGTGTTGGAACATGAGCTTGTCCTGACTCTTTTCTCTTCCTTCAGCCCTGAGCAAAATGTGGAATGTTGTTGCCATTGGTTGAACGTGCCTGTGAAAGGAGGTGAAAGTAATTTCCTGGAGCATCCTCGATCCAGATGTTTGGCACTTCTGGTTGTTTTTGTTTTTCGTGTTTTGTTTTTGCGAGGGCCATAACATTTGTGTGGGAACTTTTCTAGGTAGTCTCTAGATTTCAGAATCCCAGAGCACCTTAGTCCCATCATGCTCTGGAAATTCGTTAGGGACTCAGCCACCATCTTTTTTCTTTTTCTTTTTCTTTTTCTTTCTTTTTTTTTTTTTTTATGAGACGGAGTCTCTCTCTTGTGGCCCAGGTTCATATGCAGTGGTGCGATCTCGGCTGACTGCAACCTCCACCTCCCAGGTTCAAGCGATTTTTCTGCCTCAGACTCCCGGGTAGCTGGGATTACAGGTGCCCGCCACCCTGCCTGGCTAATTTTTGTACTTTTAGTAGAGATGGGTTTTCGCCATTGTTGGCCAGGCTGGTCTCGAACTCCTGACCTCAGGTGATCCGCCCGCCTCAGCCTCAACCTCCCAAAGTGCTGGGATTACAGGTGTGAGCCACCGCGTCCGGCCTCAGCCACCATCTTAATTACATATCCTGAAGGAATGACATTATTTGGCCGTGAGTGAAGTGGATTTCCCTGAACTTCAGCCTTGACAATTTGATGACAGTTAGGGATATCCTCACAGCCCTAAGAGGGCCATTGACCCTGAACAGTACAACTGCGAACTGGCCAACCTCAGCGTTTGTCACCCGTGATCAAGTCTTTCTGCTCAGCACACACTGTGGTTTTCAGTAGCATCTTTCGTTGAATGCTGTTCAGATCCTGAATTATTCATAAAGGATCCCCACGTTCAGAAGGAGTGTGGACCAGATGACCTTGCTGGGGCTCAGAAAATGATGCCCCGAAGTATAGCACTTTGGCATGCTGAGTACTTTGAACCAAAGGACTTTGGAAGGGCCTCAAAGGCTAAGTCTCTTTCTGACCTTCTCCTGCTGTTTTTCTTCCTTCTCTTTTCCCCCAAGACAAGGCCACAGAAAGTAGAATCTCTCTTCCTCAAGGCAGGCCATGGAAACTAGAACCCAACTTCTCCAACACCAGCCACAAAAACCTAGGTCTGGAACTCTAACCTATCCCCGCTTTTCTGCGTAAGTGCTGGTTATAAATAAATTCTCTGGAGGTGTGGAGGATCAGTTGAGGCCAGGAGTTGAAGACCAGCCTGGACAACATAGTTGAGAGTCATCTGTAAAATAAAGAAATAAGCCTGTCAACATGGAGCCGAGAGAGAGAGAGAGAGAAGAGAGAGAGAGAGAGAGAAGAAGAAAGAAAAGAGAAAGAAAGAAAGGAAGGAAGGAAGGAAGGAAGGAGAGAAAGAAAAGGAAAGAGAGACAGAAGAAGGAGAGGCAGTGGGGAGAGAGAGAGGAGGGAACAGAAATAATTAGAGAAGGAAAGATAAAGAAAAAGAAAAGGAAGGAAGAAGAGAGAAGGAGGAAGGGAGGAAGAAGAGGGAGGGAGAGAGGGACTGAAGGAAGGAAGAGAGAGGGAGAAAGGAAGGAAGGAAAGCGAGGGAGGGAGAGATGGAAGGAAGAAAGGGAGGAAGGAAGGGGAAATTAGCTGGGTGTGGTGGTGCACACCTGTAGTCCTAGTATTTAGGAGGCTGAGGCAGGAGGATCACTTGAGCCCAGGAAGTGGAGGCTGCAGTGAGCCATGAGTGCACCACTGCACTGCAGCTTGGGTGACAGAGTGAGACTCTATCTCAAAAAAAGGAAGAAATTCTCTGTCCTACCTTGTCTAAAAGTAGGCCATAAGACCCCTGTTTCCAGAGAGGTCCTGCCCTATATCCAGGAAGAAGGAATGCCACACAGAGAGACCGAGAAGAATCCAAACTGATGGGCCTTCCTATGCTTCATACTTCCCCGCTCTGTCCGTCAACATTGGATCATACCGCTTTTTGTCCCATCACATTTCTACATAGCTGTCCATTCATATCCAGCCTAAGCACAGAAATCGACAGTTTTCCCTGAGTCTTTGGATCTTCTTCTTCTTCTTCTTTTTTTTTTGAGACGGAGTTTAGCTCTTGTTTCCCAGGCTGGAGTGCAATGGTGTGATCTTGGCTCACTGCAACCTCTGCCTCCTGGGTTCAAGCGATTCTCCTGCCTCAGCCTCCTGAATAGTTGGGATTACAGGCATGCACCATCACACCCCGCTAATTTTGTATTTTTAGTAGAGATGGGGTTTCTCCATGTTGGACAGGCCGGTCTTGAACTCCCAACCTCAGGTGATCTGCCCGCCTCAGCCTCCCAAAGTGCTGGGATTACAGGCGTGAGCCACCGTGCCTGGCCATTGGATCATCATTTTTGAAGGATCCTGTGTCATGTAAAACATTGATTAAATAAATCTGTTATGCCTCTGTCTTCTTAACCCATCCTTGTTATAGGAATGTCGGCCATGACCCTGCTAACAGGTGAGGAAAGATACTGACCTTTCTACCCCTGCAGTCTCCCATATCCCTTCTGTGTTGGAATGCATAAGCACTAGTGTCTTATCACCAGGGACATGTGGCTGACAAGTTCTGCCTCAGGACACAGGACCTATTTTCTGCCTCTCAGCCAAAGGTCTCAGGGTCGTAACTCCACGAGACTCCAACTTTGTATCAGAAAAAGCTCTTAGCTATAAGCAACAGAAACCATCTCTGACCACATAAGTGCAAAAGGAATTTACTGAAAGAACACTGAGTAATTTGAAAAGCAAATCACCAAGAAGGCTAGGTGATCAGGCTGGAAAACAGGGAAGGAGGCTGGGCATAGTGGCTCACAACTGTCATCCTGGCACTTTGGGAGGCTGAGGCAAGCAGATCTCTTGAGCCCAGGAATTTGAAACCAGCCTGGGCAACCTGATGAAACCCTGTCTCTACAAAAATTATCCGGGCATGGTGACAGGCACCTGTAGTCCTAGCTACTCGGCAGGCTGAGGTGGGAGGATCACCTGAGCCCAGGAGGTCAAGGCTGCAGTGAGCCATGATTGTGCCACTGCACTCTAGCCTGGATGACAGAGTGAGACCCTGTCTCAAAAAGAAAAAAAGTAAAAGGAAACAGGGAGGAACCAAAGGTGGCTAAAACCAAGACTGCAACCTCATCACAGACCCATCTAGTGGAGGATCTCATTGACACACTGCTGGATGCCTCCCCACCCCCAACCTTTTTCCACTAGCTAGCATGGCTAGCACTGGACACCAGAGACCATAGCTGGAGGCTGCTATTCATGTCCCTAGATAATTGATGCCGCTGCTGCCATCACCAAAATGAATTTTCCATTCTCCTTCCATACTTTAAGCACTGCACACTCCAGAGTCATTGCACCTGGCTGGCCACACACTAGCTGGTAGGAAGGCTAAGGAATGCCAGCATCTGGCCCATGTGGCCCTGCCTCTTGCCAAGACCCGTATGGTGAAGCCTTCCTCAAATGTAAGAAATGGGTTCAGCTGGAAAGCAAACACATGTTCACTGCAAACTTCCAGTCTACTGGGAAGTATTTGCCAAAGACGGAAACCTTCCTGAGCTCTTCCCACTGAACCAAGTGTCTTTACCCAGGACCAACTATGCAATTTGCGCAGCCCATTGCAAAATGGAAATGCAGGGCCCCCTTGTTCGGAAAGTATCAAGAATGTCAAGATGGCAACAGCAGAGCATTGAATCAAACATGGACCCCCCTTTATCATGGGAACCCTGTGTCATTGCTGAAGTCACACACCCATAAAACGCCCTAGCTTTACCTTAACAGGGCCACAAGTCCATAGTTGGGTCTTGGGGCCCCTTATAAGCCCTTATGAATAGTTTGGTTTATCACCATAGGAATAAACTACGGTTGGTTTATTCCTATTCACAACTTGAGGTGTAACTATGGTGTAACTATAATTACAGATGCTCTTTGACTTGTGAGGGGGTTATGTTCTAATAAACCCATCTTAAGTTGAAAATATCGTAAGTTGAAAATGCATTTAATGCCTCGAATCTAGCAAACATAGCTCGACCTAGCCTATCTTCAAGGTGCTCAGAACACTTAACATTCGCCTACAGTTGGGCAAGATCATCTGGCAACACAGTACATCACAGGGTACGATACTGGTTGTTTACTCCCATGATCACGTGGCTGGCTGGGAGCTATGCTTGCTGCTGCCACCTGGCATCACAAGAGAGTACTGTACCACACGTCACTAGCCCAGGAAAATAGCAAAATTCAAAATTCAGTTTCTACTGAATGCATATTGTCTTTGCATCATCGTGAAGTCAAAAATTTATAAGTCGAACCATGGTCAGGGATCATTTGTATCCCTATATTATAGCCAGAGCAACTGAGGCCAAATAAGAGTGGAGCTGTGATGACGATCCAGCTCTTCTCTTTTTTTTTTTGAGATGGAGTTTCGCTCTTGTCACCCAGGCTGGGGTGCAATGGTGCAGTCACAGCTCACTGCAACCTCCACCTCGCAGGTTCAAGCAATTCTCCTGCCTCAGCCTCCCGAGTGGCTGAGATTACAGGTGTCCGCCACCACGCCCAGCTAATTTTTTGTACTTTTAGTAGAGATGGGGTTTCACCATGTTGCCCAGGCTGGTCTCGAACTCCTGACCTCAGGTGATCCTCCTACCTCAGCCCTGCAAAGTGCAGGGATTACAGGCAGGAGCCGCCACACCTGGCCTCTTCTGACTCTTAGGTTTCCCTTTCTTTACACCACATCACACTGCGCACCAGGAGCTCACAGAGTGCAGAGCCGTCAGCATTCCCTGGAATGTTCACCAGGTTCTCTAGGAATCACCCTCCAGAGTTGTTATTGTGGAGAAAAGACCACTCACTCAATTTCATATGAGACTTTGCTTTTCACTGCCAAGAACTGCACTGCAGGAAGGAAGAGCAGTGTTCGTGGGCTGGCACCTGGATGACCATGATGCTCTAGTTCCTTAATTAGAAACAAAGCACAGACTTTCTCATACATACACGTACAACTGGGGGTGTGTGTATGTGTGTGTATGTGAGAGAGAGAGAGAGAGAGAGAGAGAGGGAGATGCCCTGAGATGTTGAGCAAGTCTTTTACTGAAATTCCCATTGTTTCCGTTTTCTCATCTGTTAAAATCCTTGGCCATAATGTCAGATCCACAAATAGGACCAATGCCTCTCTGCCCCACTGCGTGCCCCGTTCCCCCAGCAAGCACCACCTCATTCTTGGGATCAGGGCTCACCTCCGGCGCCTGCATGCATTCCCATTCTTCTGGTTCCCTTTCTGCCACCTGCTCTGGCCCTCAGTGTCCCCCTTGGGCCTAACTCCTTGAACGCTCAGGAGCTGCCAACTCCTGCTAATCTCCGTTTCTACCAGCAAGACGCTCAGGACAGGCTTCCTCCCTTCACAGTGTTGTCTAGAGCATTCTGGAGTAACACAGTCTCCCTTTCTCTCTTCCCTTCATTTTTCTCCAGCGCTGTGTGTGTATATCTTTTTCTCTTTCTGGTGCCCTGAGAGTCTACTGCGGTGCCTTATACAGAGAGGCATTCGGCGATCCCACCATTCTTATTGATTGCCTTCTGCAAGGTCCGTCTCTATCTCCTTGTCTGTTTTTCTGCCCTCTCCCCCTTCCCTTTGCCTGGACACAACATGCATTAAAGACACGTTTTAAGAATATTTGTGGTGTTTATAAAATACAGGGTTATTTGACGTGTTTTTTATTTAAAAATCATAGCTCTTGAAGAAAATCTAGCTCTTTTAAAAAGCTATAATGAATGTAATTGATTTTTATTGCTATATAGTCTTTAATTGATTTTTCCCCCTAAGGTTTTCTTTTTTTTTTTTTTTCTCTATTTTAAACCCAAGGAAGGAGAAATTTCCAAGGGTTATTAGTTCATTAGCTGTTAGAAAGAATAATTGATCTGTCAACTCAAAGGATTTATAAGGATTTAGCTCACAAAATTCATGAAAGCACTGGCATCTGTTTAAGTTCTGCCTCAAAAGAAAACATTTTCTGAAGGGACTTCCCTTTACTTTTTGCAAGATAAAAATTAGCATCTCTCTAGTAATGAAAAGGTCCCCTATTTTTTAAGATCTTCCCAATCTTAAGGAGCTGCAGGGTTTGTACCTACACCTGAAAAAAATCGGATATAGATTTTGATCACTGAAAGAATGGATCATACATATTATAAAGTTTTTGGTTTCTTCCAGTGTTTTTTTTTTTTTTCTCATAAAAAGAATGGAATACAACTAACATTTCTTCAACCTCAAATGAGGGTTTTGCCTTTTTTTTTTTTTTTTTTTTTTTAAGCAAATGCACCCAAATTGGGTTTGGTTCACAAAGGAAAGACTCACTGCAGGGCTAACAGACCCATCATTAGCCATCCCTGCCCTCTTAATGGCCTGTCCATTCCACTGCTCACAATATGAGACTAAGGCCGTAAACAAGGGATCCAAGAGAACTCTGGGCAAGCAGCATACAATGCAGTGGGATAAATTTCTTTAGCATAAATAGCAGTCTCCAAGGGTGACTGGTGTGAATGGATCCCTGCTGTGAGGGTCTCTGTGCCTGCAGAGGAGATCTGTGGCTTTAAGAGCTCTGGTCCCACCCCCTGGGCTGTGGAAGTGCTCAGCGTCCCCTGCTGGGCTTGGTCCTCAGGCCCCCTGTGGGCCTCCTCCTTCCTTTCAAGCTGTGAGTCCTAAGGAACTCAGTGACAGCTCCTCTTTCATTCCGCTGTGCAAATCCTTGAGCTGTTCCTGGTGCCTTCAAAAGAAAAATATCAGACATTTTACTTATTCTGTCCAGCAGGACCATGGAAGTCTAGCCAGACCCAGGGTCATTCCTGCAGTGAGCCCAGGGGAGATCTTCCTCTTTGTAATGACCTAGAGTAGAAATTCCCTGAGATGACCGGTAACCCACCGTTTATACTTCCTCCATCCTTCACATCATGCCCTGTGGGATGCCATCTGGGTACTGTTCTGCTGAGGACTTGTGTACTGCTGGCCGGGGTCTGGATAGCCCTGGGTCAGAATGTATACCGATAGAAATAAGTGAATCCAATAGTACATGTCAAAGGTTAATTTCTTAGTCATGAGCCAAAAAGTTCAGGTTCCAGAGTACTTGTTTACTCTGTGAAAATCTTTTAACAGACTTAAATAATACATCTACACAGTTAAAAAAAAAAAAAAAAAATCAGCTGACCCCTGCTCCATCTCTTCTTATCCCCTGTCCTGATCTCCAGAGTCAATCACTTTGAACTATTTTTCCTTTTCCTGTTTTTGGCGATGATTTGCATATTAATAAATGGTATATTTATGCTGGGCATGGTGGCTCATGCCTGTAATCCCAGCACTTTGGGAAGCCAACGCGTGCAGATCACAAGGTCAGGAGTTTAAGACCAGCCTGACTGACATGGTGAAACCCCATCTCTACTAAAGATATAAAAAATTAGCCGGGGGTGGTGGCGGGCGCCTGTAATCCCAGCTACTCAGGAGGCTAAGGCAGGAGAATTGCTTGAACCTGGGAGGCAGAGATTGCAGTGAGCTGAGATTGCGCCATTGCACTCCAGCCTGGGCAACAGGGCGAGACTCTATCTCAAAAACTAACTAAATAAATAGTATACTTATATGTGTTATTTTTTCTTTTTCTTTTCTTTTTCTTTTTTTTGTTTTTTTGAGATGGAGTCTCACTCTATCACCCACACGGGAGTGCAGTGCCACTATCTCGGCTCACTTCAACCTCCACCTCTTGGGTTCAAGCAATTCTCCTGCCTCAGCCTCCCAAGTAGCTGAGATTACAGGTACCTACCACCACACCCGGCTAATTTTTGCATTTTTAGTAGAGACAGGGTTTTACCCTGTTGGCCAGGCTGATCTCGAACTCCTGATCTTGGGTGATCTGCCCATCTCGGCCTCCCAAAGTGCTGGGATTACAGACGTGAGCCACTGCGCCTGACCTGTTTTTGATTTTTCAACTTTAGACATTACCTATTAATTTCCTGATACAGATAGGACTTCATTCATACGCTATACATACCTCTCCCCTTTCCCATGTCATTATTTTTATTCCTTTGTGTATTGCTATTGTAACTTTAAGTAATACACTTAAAGCTCTATTTCCTTTTCCTGTATCACTGATTATAGACAGTATGCCTTCTCACCTTTCTTCTCCCTCTTCTCTCATCACTCTGCCCTTCATTTCTATCAGCTGTTGATAATGTTTGCATTCCAATTTAACTATAGTTTTTTTTGGAGGCCCCGCTGGGAACACAATTAAGATTTCTTTTTTCTTTTTTTTTTTTCTTGGAAAAGAGTCTTGCTCTTGCTCTGTCCCAGGCTGGAGTGCAGTGGTGCAATCTTGGCTCACTGCAACTTCCGCCTCCTGGGTTCAAATGAGTCTCTTTCCTCAGCCTCTCAAGTAGCTGGGACTACAGGTGCATGCCACCAGGCCCGGCTAATTTTTGTAACTTTTTTAGTAGAGATGGGGTTTCACCATGTTGGCCAGGTTAGTCTTGAACTCCTGACCTCAGGTGATCCACCCACTTTGGCATCCCAGAGTGCTGGGATCACAGGTGTGAGCCACCATGCCTGACCACAGTGAAGATTTCTATACTGTACCTTTAAGTTAGTTCCAGAAATTAAGAGCCAGTAAATAACTTTCATATTATTATGTCTATATGAATATTATACACTGTAGTCCCAAGAAATGACCTATGGTTAATGATATTTCCCTCTCTTTGATTCCCAAATCATAATCCTTGTGGCAATCAAAGGAGAATGTTAACATTTATTGTCTTTTCTTCCCATCGTTGGTTTCAAACCATGCCATGTTTTAATTTGCTAAAGTTTTTTTTTTTTTTTTTTTTTGCAATGGAGTCTCGCTCTGTCGCCCAGGCTGGAGTGCAATGGCTCTATCTTGGCTCGCTGCAACCTGCACCTCCCGGGTTCAAGAGATTCTCCTGCCTCAGCCTCCCCAGTAGCTGGGATTACAGGTGCATGCCACCACACCCAGCTATTTTTTGTATTTTTAGTAGAGACGGTTGATTAGGCTGGTCTCGAACTCCTGACCCTCGTGATCTGCTCGCATCAGCCTTCCAAACTGCTGGAATTACAGGCGTGAGCCACAGTACCTGGCCAGTAAAGTGTGTGTGTGTGTGTGTGTGTGTGTTTAACACTGCCTTTAGTATTTCCTGGAGTTTCCAATTTGCTTTCATGTTATTTTGAAATTTTTTTCTGAACCGAATCTTCCTTTTTCCCTGGAGACCAAGATCCTCAAACCCTCTGACTTCTTTTTCCAATCTGGGTGGGATATGACTGTAAATCTTGTTTCCTGTGGAACCAAGTGATGCACTGCTGTTGCATTTTCTATATTGTATAGCTTAAATTTTCCAGGTATTGATAATGCAGTTTTCACTTTTCTTTAGTTTTTAATGCACTTGTGGGTAATTTTTTCTTAATATGTCAACATCTCTTAAAATGCTTCACGATACTAATTTCCACATGGGAAAATTCGTCAGGTAATCTCTAGGGGGATGTATTTATTCTTGGACTGTTTGCTAGCTTGTCCTTTACTGTTTATTGATTTTCCTGGAGAGCTCCCTTCTCCATACTGTTTTCTGCTCCGGTCCGAACTGGCTCTGCATCCCTGTTTTGAGAGCTGCGTGTCATTCTGGTATTTCTATTCATTGTTATCCTATGCGATTATTCCGTTTCTCAGATCTCATTTCTTTCCTTTTCTCACAGTTTTCACATTTTGTTGAACTATATTCTCAACCTTCTAAAACAGGGAGCAAGGCTGGGTGCGGTGGCTCATGTCTGTAATCCCAGCACTTTGGGAGGCCAAAGTGGGTGAAGCCAAAGTGGGTGGATCATGAGGTCAGGAGATCGAGACCATCCTGGCTAACACGGTGAAACCCCGTCTCTACTAAAAATGCAAAAAATTAGCCAGGCATGGTGGCAGGCACCTGTAGTCCCAGCTACTCGGGAGGCTGAGGCAGGAGAATGGTGTGAACCCGGGAGGCGGAGCTTGCAGTGAGCTGAGAGATTGTGTCACTGCACTCCAGTCTGGGTGACAGAGCGAGATTCCATCATAAGAAAAAAAAAAAAAGTAAAACAGGGAACAAGAGTGGTGTGCCTTATGGATTCTCACATGTGGAAAAATGCTTCATTCCATCCTCATGCTTGATTGATAGTTTAACTGTGTATAGAATTCTAAATAATAGTTTTTCTTCAGAGCTTTAATGTCTGATCATATCCAATGCTGATGAGAACTCTGACACCCGTCCAATTGGTTTGTGACCTGTATTTATTTAGCTTCTTACTGCCATATTGTTAGTTTCTCACTCTGGAAGCTTTTAGGGCCTTTCTTTTGTTGCTGTTCTGAAATGTCAAAACATGGTTAGGGTGTGAGTCATTTACTTTCCCAAGAGCTCTTTCTTGTTCTAGATTATTCCTTCTCCATTGGATTCTGTTATTGTTTTTAGGGGTACAATTTTTTTTTCAAGTTTCTTCAAGAATATTAACGAGTCTTCAATGTGTTGTATTTTGTTTTCAAGTTCTCTTCTGTTATCAGAATTATTTCTGTGTCCTGGGTGGGGAACATCACACATTGGGGCCTGTCAGTGGGTGAGGGGCTCGGGGAGGGATAACATTAGGAGAAATACCTAATGTAAATGATGAGTTGATGGGTGCAGCAAACCAACATGGCACATGCTGGTAATAAACCTGCACGTTGTGCACATATACCCTAGAACTTAAAGTATAATAATTAAAAAAAAAATTATTTCTGTGTCCTCTAGAGTCAGTTTTTCTATTTGCTTATTCTGTGCCTTCTACAGCACACCACAGACTTTGCTCAAATGCATGATGTATCTTCAGGGCGAGTTCATATGTAAGAATTGGGAAGTAGAAAGGCCCATGGGAAGCTCTATATGAATGTGGATGGAGCTGGCTGATTGATGGGCCTCGCATCCAGGTTGCTGGGGAAACCCCCCTTGCCCCAACCCTGACTTGATCCAGAAAGCAGAGGACTGGGTTCTAGGACAGCAACACTTACCTACACTAGCAGCTGCAGTCTCCCAGAGATAGTTTGCTCGATTTGTGCAGAGAAAACAACCCCGCTTTGCGGGGACAGATAAGACATGGGCTGCTGGCGTTTTTATCACTTGGTAAGCGGGAGGGTCTGTATAAAGATCTTCAGTGAATCCTGTTTTCAGCCGCATTTCTCACTCTTGCTCGCCATCTCTACATTCAAGGGTGTGCTTGGCAGGTTGGTGCTCTCTTCAGTGCGGACTCTTCCTCATGTGTTTTCTTTTCTTTCTTTTTTTTTTTTGAGACGGAGTCTCGCTCTGTCGCCCAGGCTGGAGTGCAGTGGCCGGATCTCAGCTCACTGCAAGCTCCGCCTCCCGGGTTTACGCCATTCTCCTGCCTCAGCCTCCCGAGTAGCTGGGACTACAGGCGCCCGCCACCTCGCCCGGCTAGTGTTTTGTATTTTTTAGTAGAGACGGGGTTTCACGGTGTTAGCCAGGATGGTCTCGATCTCCTGACCTCGTGATCCGCCCGTCTCGGCCTCCCAAAGTGCTGGGATTACAGGCTTGAGCCACCGCGCCCAGCCCCTCATGTGTTTTCTAGGCCACAGCTACTTCCTTGGTTTGAGTAGTCAGCCCTGTCTCATTTACATTCTGTCTTCCAGAAATGTGGAGAGCTCTTTGTTTGACCACTGGTTCTTTTTCAGTTCTCTCGTTCCAGAGCTATGCCTCTCTTAATGCTTCTTGTCCTCTCTTATGTTAAATCATATCTTTTCCAGAGTAAATCCCATCTAACATCCATTATGCCTTTCATCTACTCAAATATATCATACAGAAATCTTATAGGCACCTTAGTGCGTGAGGTAGGAAAAAAGAACCGACTGTCTTCTCCTACTCCACTCTCCTCACCCTCAATGCTTCGCTCCTGACACCAAATGTGAATGATTTTCCTTGCTCATCAGTTCTCTGGCGGACACCAGTGAGATGTCCTGTAATTTAATTCAATGGACACTATCTACCTGGAATTAGAGTTAAATCTCACCGGGCCCCTAAGACTGTCCTCTCCTTCAGATGTCAATCACAGGTTCAAGTGTCCGGAATTTCTCACTGACCAGCTGTAAATTGGGGGTTCCCATAACCCTTTCCTTGGGTTTGATTATTTGCTTAAAATGGGTCACAGAACTCCAAGAAACACTTCACTTACTTTACTCATTTATTGTAAAAGAATACAATGAACAGGCAGATATAAGAGATGCACAGGGTAAGGTATGGCGAGGGACGTAAGCTTCCATGTGCCCTCTGCGTATGCCGTCCTCGCAGTACCGCCACATGGTCAGCAGCCTGGAAGCTCTCCAAACCCTGTACTTTTGGGTTTTTGTGGCGGCTTCGTGATATAAACATGGTAGAGTAAATTATTGACCATTGGTAATCAACTGAACCTTCAGCTGCTCTCCTCTTCCCAGAGGTCATGGGATGGGGCTCAAAGTTCGAACCTTCTAATCATACGGTTGCTTCCTCTCTTCCCCCATCCTGATGCTATCTAGGAGCCCCCAGTCAGCCATCATCTCATTAGCATTCAGAAAGACACTTACCACTTTAGAAATTCCAAAGGTTTTAGGATCTGCTGCCAGGAAATTAAACAAGGCCAAATATATACTTCTCATTATAAATCACAGTATCATACTTAGACAAAGTTCAGGGCCCATCCACATGTCCCAGAGAACATCTGAACTTAGACAAGTCATCAACTGTCCTTTGAGCACGTCCTACAGTAGACATTATAGGGGTGTCAAC
The DNA here is from genome assembly GCF_009764315.1 of Trachypithecus francoisi. Classification (NCBI taxonomy): domain Eukaryota; kingdom Metazoa; phylum Chordata; class Mammalia; order Primates; family Cercopithecidae; genus Trachypithecus; species Trachypithecus francoisi. The sequence continues at coordinate 63,017,755 of NW_022681466.1, forward strand.
TGGTGAATCACAAGGTTCATACATTTGGAAAAGGAGATATTTGTTACTTTTTTTTTGGAGACAGAGTCTCACTCTGTCACTCAGGCTGGAGTGCAGTGGCACGATCTCGGCTCACTGCAACCTCTACCTCCCGGGTTCAAGCAATCCTCTTGCCTCAGTCTCCCAAGTAACTAGGACTACAGGTACACGCCGCCACACCCAGCTAATGGTTTTTGTATTTTAAGGGACACACAGGTTTTCACCATGTTACCCAGGCTGGTCTCAAACTCCTGAGCTCAGGCAATTTGCCCACCTCTGCCTCCCAAAGTGCTAGGAATACAGGCATGAGCCACTACACCCACCAGCTTTATTTCTTCTAAATGGTTGCAGCCTGCAGGCTGGCCATCCTGCAGGCTGGGAATCATAGCCTCGGATAGAAACCAAAAGCGGGCACTTTGAGAGAGGGAAGCATGAGACAGGAATTTATGCTGAACAGGTTGGCTAAATATACATACTCACCATATTATAGGAGTTATGAATATTTATGAAAAGGGGTGCGCATCTGTAGTAAACAAATGCATGTGACATGCATCCCATGTTTTCCCTCTGGGGTGGAGACTTAACATTTAAATGCATTAGAATTGGGCTCTTTACATCAAAGTGTGAGATGGAAGACTCAGAAGCACGCTGTGCGCAGCCTCTGTAAACCAGCCAGAACCTGTCCACGGTCCATGGTCTCTTATCAGAAAGGAATGCTGGTCAGTTGGGTAAATCAGCAGTGGAGCAAATCTCTCAAAAGATTTGTTTGTTTGTTTGTGTTTAACTCTTAGGAAAGAAAGCTTTATGGTGGTTAGTGATGGAGGGGATATAATGAGGTGTCTGACTTCCCATCTTGTCATGGCCAGGAACTCAGTTTTTTTTCTGTTTGTTTGCTTGTTTTTGTTTTGTTTTGTTTTGAGACGGAGTCTTGCTCTGTTGCCCAGGCTGGAGTGCAGTGGCACAATCTCGGCTCACTGCAACGTCCACCTCCCGGGTTCACACCATTCTCCTGCCTCAGTCTTCCAAGTAGCTGGGATTACAGGCGCCCGCCACCACACCTGGCTAATTTTTGTATTTTTAGTAGAGATGGGGTTTCACCATGTTAGCCAGGATGGTCTTGATCTCTTGACCTCATGATCTGCCTGCCTCGGCCTCCCAAAGTGCTGGGATTATAGGTGTGAGCCACCGCACCCGGCCAGGAACTCAGTTTTTAAGGCTTATCTGGGCTCCCCTTGGCCAAGGGGAATCCATTCAGTCACTTGGGGAGCTTAGGATTTTCTTTTTATTCCTCAGGGTATATACAGATATAAAAGATATATTCCCAATCTCATGATCTCATGGGAAGTCTGTAGTGTATATAAGTAGAGCAAGACCCAGAATTAGGGGCATTTTTAGAAGTTTAGCATTTTGGTTGGAATAAACCTCAAACAAATTGGCTACCTGGCAATCCTTTTCCTCACAGACATTGGAAATCACCAAATGATACAACAGAGGGCATGAAAGCATTAATTCATCCTTCATTCATCAGACATTTTTAGAGAGCAAGGAGTTACACTGGTTGCTGGGAAAAAATACAGAAGTCAGTAGATCATATTTACTGCCTTAAGAAGCTTAGTTCAGTAGGAGAGTTAAGATGTATATAAATCACTCTTAAACACAAACCAAAATGAGATCAGTGATGTCAGAGAAATACAGGTAAACTCTTATGGGAATTTACAGTAAATGGAGAGGCCTATAGGTAAACTGTTAAGGGAATTTAAAGGAAAGGGAGAGGCCGGGCGCGGTGGCTCAAGCCTGTAATCCCAGCACTTTGGGAGGCCGAGGCAGGGGGATCACGAGGTCAGAAGATCAAGACCATCCTGGCTAACATGGTGAAACCCCATCTCTACTAAAAATACAAAATATTAGCTGGGTGTGGTGGCGGGCGCCTGTAGTCCCAGCTACTCAGGAGGCTGAGGCACAAGAATGGCTTGAACCAGGAGGTGGAGGTTGCAGTGAGCCGAGATCGCGCCACTGCACTCCAGCCTGGGCAACAGAGGCAAGGTGAGACTCCGTCTCAAAAACAAAAACAAAAAAACTTAGAGATAGAAGTGACCCTTACGGGGTGTTAGCTGTGCACAGGGGATCAGATCTTGTGATGGGCATAACAGCTGGGGGGCATTTGGATCTTTGTGTTCAGCAGATTCCGGTACCTAGTTCCTACTGTTCTCCGTAGCCCTTGGCAGGCAGCTGCAGCAGTGGCATTTCTGCAGGAACCATCCTGTTGGATTATTGGATCTATTGGTGCTGATTGTGAATCCTCAAAACTTGGTTAGGTTTTCTGTTTGTCCTGAAGGTTTTATAAGCTCCTAATTCCCCTTTTTAAAAAAGTCCTCTTTTGCTAAACCAGCTGCAATGGATGTCGACATCTTCAGCGAAAACCCCTCACTGATATAGTATGTTTTGACTTTCTAATCACCCACCCATGTTCCTTGAGGATTTTGACACTCAATTCACAGTGACCTCTTTTTTTTTTTTTTTTTTTTTTTTTTTTTTTGAGACAGAGTTTCACTCTTGTTGCCCAAACTGGAGTGCAATGGCGTGATCTCGGCTCACCGCAACCTCCGCCTCCTGGGTTCAAGCGAGTCTCCTGCCTCAGCCTCCTGAGTGGCTGGGATTACAGGCACGTGCCACCATGCCTTGGCCTCCCAAAGTGCTGGGATTACAGGCGTGAGCCACTGCACCTGGCCCACAGTGACCTCTTTAACCCATTTCCCTGGAGCCAGGCTAGGGGATGCAAGAGTCTACCTTGACGATCTACCCAACACTCTAGGTCATAATTTCTCCATCTCCATGACTGCAGCGTGGAGTTAGTACATCTGGACCTGTTCTACCTCTAACTCTAAAAATTCCTCTCTGTGATGTGACCGCCTGTCATGCCACTTTCTCACTCCACTCAGACCTGCTCTTTAACCCGAATGACCTTCCGTCTCATAATCCCGCCGTACTCTCCTAACAAATCAGTCCAGCTTGTGTGATTTCTGCATAAGCCTCAACCCAGTGAGTATTCAACAGCCTTCTCACCAGCACTGAATCTCCTCACTCTCTTGACCTGTGCATTTACTATCTTTTATGATATCCCTTAAAATGTCTCATGCTTGCCGGACACGGTGGCTCACGCCTGTAATCCCAGCACTTTAGGCCGAGGCAGGTGGATCACCTGAGGTCGGGAGTTCAAGACCAGCCTGACCAACATGGAGAAACCCCATCTCTACTAAAAATACAAAATTAGCCGGGCATGGTGGCGCATGCCTGTAATCCCAGTTACTCGGGAGGCTGAGGCAGGAGACTCACTTGAACACAGGAGGCAGAGGTTGCAGTGAGCCGAGATCACGCCACTGCATTCCAGCCTGGACAACACGAATGAAACTCCATCTCAAAAGAAAAATTAAAAAAAAAGTCTCATGCTTATATAGGTTTTTTATGTGTTGAATAAGAATTTAACAGTAACACTTATAAAGTACTTATCATATACCAGGCACTGTTTCAAGTACTTTAATGTATTAATTTGTTGAATCCTCACAACCATCCAGTGAGATAGGGTCATGTAATATCCACATTTGCAGATGAAGAAAGTGAAGCACAGAAAGGTTCAGTGACTTACCCAAGGCCACACAGCTGGTAAGTGCTTGAACTGGGCTTCAGACTGACCGTGTTCTTAATAACTAGATTCTATTTATATTCCATCAGTCTATTTTAATCACATTTCAAATAGGGATGCCAAGATGTTTGTGCCTCATTTAGTGGATATTAAAAACATTTCTTTCTATTTAAGTATAAATGTGGTTATTAGCTCACTGTTAGTATTACATATTGCAGTTTCTAAAAGCAATTCTTCATTAATATATACACCAAGTTTTTTTTTTTAGTGAAAATTGTTTCTTTCTCGCTTTCCATATTACCTTCTTGCTGTGCATTCTCATTTGAATGTCAATTCTGTTGTGAAATATGTGTCATTCCATTGCAGACAAATGTTTCAGGCAGCCGCGAAGAGCTAGGAGGATATGTTTTCTGTGTCACCCCACTGACTCCTCCTCTTTCTTTTTTCTGAGACGGAGTCTTGCTCTGTCTCCCAGGCTGGAGTGTAGTGGCGTAATCTCAGCTCACTGCAGCCTTCACCTCCTGGGTTCAAGCGATTCTCCTGCCTCAGTCTCCTGAGTAGCTGAGATTACAGTTGCGCACCACCACACCCGTCTAATTTTTGTATTTTTAGTAGAGATGGGGTTTCACCATGTTGGTCAGGCTGGTCTCGAACTCCTGACCTTGTGATCCGCCCACCTCAGTCTCCCAAAGTGCTGGGATTACAGGTGTGAGCCATTGCACCCGGCCAACTCCTCCTCTTTCAAAATCTCAATTCTGTTCCACCCAGGAATGTCTATTTCCATAAATGAAGTATAGCAATTTGAGACATCAGCTAGGATTGTTTTCTCTACTGTCTTCCAAGATAAGTCAAGTGTAGTATTTAGACTTTGGGTTCCAAAATCAGTGTAGATTTGAATCCCAACTCTAACATCGAGACCTTGGGTAAGTTACTTAACCTCTCTAAGCTTCAGGTACTTCATTTATAAAAATTGAAATAGCCATACTATAAATCAAATGTGAAGAGATCGCCATGGACCACACCTCCCCAACCCCACAAGATTTATCTCAGCCCATCCTGTCCCACTCTCCTCCCAAAACAGGTGCACACTCTGCTCACACACAAAAGCAGCTCCAAGAATTTTGATAAATTATAGCCTTTAGTGAAGGTTTTGTATTGAGACAGAGGAGCAGGTTACATTGTACCTCACAAAGCAGATCTTCGCTTAAAAACAAAAATCACTGCCTTTTCATCCACTGCTCTTCCCCCAGTACCCTGCTTCTTTGGTCCTTATTCTCCTGGCCTACCCTGACTCACGCTATCATCTCTCCAGTTCCTCTGCTTTATCAGACAGGTGGGGACAAGACCGAATTCCTCCAGGTAGTGAATACTCTATTTATTAAAGCAGGAAGCAGATGTGTTTTACTCTATCAAAAAGGCTCAGCTTTACTTAGAGAGTTAGCAATTCCTCGTGTATTTCCAAGAGTGATTTTGAGTGAGTGCACAGCTGTATTTTGGAATGCCTGAGGTTGCAATCTGAATCTGCAATTCAGTAGCTGAAAGTAGAAAGTCAACGCTGATACTAACAGTCTCCACCATGAAGTTCTCTTATTAGGATTTTGGTTGTCAGGATGCCTTTGTGTGTGTGTGTGTGTGTGTTTGTATGTTGGTTTTTTTTCCCCCTCTTGCCAAAAAAATGAGGGGTCATTTTCTGTCTCCAGCTCATGGTTACATTCATTTAAGTTACTTTCCTAGACTTTTTCATTCTGAAACATCATTTCAGGCTGTTCGTCAACTCGACTAATAATTACAGCCAACTTAACTGTTGACAGATATTTGCTATAAGGAAATACTTCTTACAGAGTATATGTATTTTGTCATAATAGATTTGAACATGGCTGTTAATCAAATATGAAATGGTTTCTGTTGATATGGAGTTTATGAAGTTAATACAAGGAGGTCAGTAAGACCCGATTTTCCTAGAGTTGTATGTGACTGGTTTTAGTATTTGTACTTTCCTATTTTATGTTTTTTTTTTTTTTTTTTTTTTTTTTTTTTTTTTGAGACGGAGTCTCGCTCTGTCGCCCAGGCTGGAGTGCAGTGGCCGGATCTCAGCTCACTGCAAACTCCGCCTCCCGGGTTTACGCCATTCTCTCGCCTCAGCCTCCCGAGTAGCTGGGACTACAGGCGCCCGCCATCTCGCCCGGCTAGTTTTTTGTATATTTTAGTAGAGACAGGGTTTCACCATGTTAGCCAGGATGGTCTCGATCTCCTGACCTCGTGATCCGCCCGTCTCGGCCTCCCAAAGTGCTGGGATTACAGGCTTGAGCCACCGCGCCCGGCCTGTACTTTCCTATTTTAGCAAAACAGTACAATATTTAACAATCTTACAAGTCTCATGACTGCTTCCCTTTAACTTGCTTCATCTATGATGACTCTCACTCATCAAAACGACAGAACTCACTGTTTAAAAAGTTAAGTGAAAACTCAGCAGAGTGGGAGTATTTATTGCTTCTAAAGGAGGTTCTTCATTGTACATTACCCAGGATCCAGTAATGAATGTGTACTATCAGGGGCCAGGGATTTAGGGGGATGAATTTCCCAGAGTTGAATCATTTCAGAAGGCCTCTGAGTGTGACTTTTTCCCCAATAATCTACTTATCTCTGTAATTTACCCCTCCCACCGCATTGCAAGGAAAATGAGTCTCCCAGGTTGCTTGCATGATAAGTAGCTGGCAATTGTGTGAGCCTTTCAAGAAGAAGCCCTGAGTTAATTGTAGCAGCCTGAGCTAATGGTTTCCCATGTTAGCTGGCAGGTGAAGTGAAGAAGAGGGCTTGAAAACACCCTTTATCACAAGTACCATGCATTTGAAAGCTGAAATCTCAAAAATGTTTGCTTCATGAGAGATATTTTCCCTTACAATATAAATGGGTGAGAAAAACGTTCTTCTAGAGATAGGACTAACAGTTTTGCAAAGAGCTGTGGATATTGGCTCCTTAGAAGAACTGGGAAGGTTGTTATTTTCTTTTTTTTTTTTTCAAAGTATCCCTCTAATTTGCCACCCCTCACCCCCCTTATTAGCCAAGTCAGAATTTAAAGAATAAGCTGCTTATTGGAAGCAAACAACTAGAAAAATCACTTTTGGGAAAAAAAAAACAAAACTAGGCTTCCTGAAAATTTCTGATTGTATTTTTTAAGGTTCTTTTGATGTTTATCCTTGGGGTGTTTAACACCATGTCAATTATGTTGGGGCTTTACAAACGATACCCCAAAATACGGCGCTTTGGCATCCTGTGTACTTTGAACTGAAGGACATTGGAAGGGCTTCAGAAGCAAAGTCTGTTTCTGACCTTCTCCTGCTTTCCTTTCTCCCCAAGGCAGGCCATAGAAACTAGAATTTCGGCCAGGCGTGGTGGCTCACACCTGTAATCCTAGTACTTCGGGAGGCCAAGGTGGGTAGATCACTTGAGGTCAGGAGTTTGAGACCAGCTACCAGCCTGGCCAACATGGCAAAATCTCATCTCTACTAAAAATACAAAAATGAGCCAGGTGTGGTGGCATGCGCCTGTAGTCCCAGCTACTCAGGAGGCCGAGACACGAGAATCACTTGAACCTGGGAGGCGGAGGTTGCAGTGAGCCAAGATTGTGCCACTGCACTCCAGCCTGGATAACAGAGTGAGACCCAGTCTCAAAGAAACAAACAAACAAACAAAAACCTAGAATTCCTTTTCACAAAGGTGAGTCAGAGGAGCTAGAACCTTTCTCCCCCAGAGCCAGCCATAAAACCTAGAAATGTTCCTCTGACTCTACCTGCCTTTCTGGGTAGAAGCTGGCCATAAAGAAATTCCCTGACCTACCTTGTCTGAAAGTAGATCATAAGACCTTTATTCCAAAGGGGTCCTGCCCTATCCCCGGGAGGAAGGAATGTCACACAGAGAGGCCAAGAAGAATCTGAGCAGACAGGCCCTGCGGGGTTTCCCCACTCAGTCTATTACTATTAGATCACACCTTTTTTGTTTGATCACATTTCTACATGGCTGTCCACTCTTCATTGAATCTAAGCATAAAATGGACATTTTCCCCTTGTGTCTTTGCGTCTTCTTTGCTGAAGGCCCCCATGTCATATACAACTTTGATTAAATAAATCTGTTGTGCTTTTCTCTCGCTAACCTCCCTCTTCTTGGCCTCTCTGTAGCTTTCCTTCCTCCCAGGTGTGGGGCAGAAACCCTTTGGAATGAGGGTCTTCAAGGGAGAAGGGAGAGAGTGAACTTTCTAGGTTTTATAGCGTGCTTTTGGGGGAGAAGAGTTCTAGCTTCTAAGACCAGCTTCTGGGAAGAGGAATTCTGGCTTCTGTGACTCAGAGGACAAAAAGGGGCAGGAAACAGGAGGATGAGAGAAGGTCAGAAAGGCCTTGCTTTTCAGATGCCTCCCAGTCTCCTTCAGTTCGAAGTACCCAGCATGCCAAATGCCATCCTCTGGGGTATCGCATTCTGATCCCGGATGCAGATCTAAGAATAAGCAATACTGGGAAACTGTTAATGCCATGCCCCTTCCAGGCCCTAAGAAGTAAGAGGGAGTAAACAGTGTTACTGGAACTCAGTAGGAGAGCACAGCAGACGGGAAACGTGCTTAAAAGGGGATGCAGCCATTGCCAGAACCCACTGCTGATGCAAGCAGAGAACAGGAGAAGCCACCCCAGTCCCCCAGCTTTACCCTTTTGACCTCCGACTTCCAGCCAGTGCCTCCACTGGCTGACCCGAGAGGAAGCCCCGAAGTCAGGGGAGCCCAGGTGTTGCAGTATGCAGTTGGGGTCAGCCCTCCTCCAAGCAGGGCACAGAAAAGGGTGGAGAAACTGGCCAGGGAGGCAGTCAGGATCATCCACCTAGTGATGGAATTCACATTGATGGTTTTTTATTTGTTTTTTCGGGGGGATGGCAAAAAAGAGTTGTAAGTACATAAATTATGCATCACAATGGCATTCATTTATGAGACCTTAGTAAATGAGTCATTTTATTTATTTATTATTTATTTATTTATTTATTTTTTGAGACGGAGTCTTGCTCTCTCGCCCAGACTGGAGTGCAGTGGTGGGATCTCGGCTCACTGCAACCTCCGCCTTCTGGGTTCAAGAGATTCTCCTGCCTCAGCCTCCCAAGTAGCTGGGACTACAGGCATGTGCCAGCATGCCCAGCTACTTGTTTTTTGTTTGTTTTGTTTTGTATTTTTAGTAGAGACGGGTTTTTACCATCTTGGCCAGGCTGGTCTTGAACTCCTGACCTCAGTTGATCCACCCACCTCAGCCTCGCAAAGTGCTGGGATGACAGGCATGAGCCACCGTGCCTGGCCCTTAATTTGCTTTTTATTTTGGGTATACACTGTAACCACCACTACGATGAACAACATCTACGCTCAGGAATCTGATTCCCCTCTCCCTGTCTTCTCCACTCCCTCTCCTTCCCTATGTGGGTAACTGCTTTGATCAGGTTTTCAGGTCTGTTTCTAGTGTTTATTTGTGCAGATACAGTCACGCATCGCTTAACGACAGGGGTGTGCTCTGAGAAATGAGTCATTAAATGATTTTGTTGTGTGAGCATCACAGAGTATACTGACACAAACCCAGATGGCATAGCCTACTACACACTTAGGCTATATGGTATGGCCTGTTGCTCCTTGGCTCCTGAACAGTGTATTAGTATGCTGAATATTGTAGACAGTTGTAACACAGTGATAAATATGTTTGTATCTAAATGTAAATAGTGCAGTAAAAGTACAATATAAAGGATTTTAAAATGGTGCACCTGTGGCCAAGCACAGTGGCTCACAGCTGTCATCCCAGCACTTTGGGAAGCTGAGGTGGGAGGATCACAGGGTCAGGAGTTCAAGACCAGTCTGACCAACATGGTGAAACCCCATCTCTACTAAAAATACAAAAATTCGCTGGGCGTGGTGGTGCGCATCTGTAATCGCAGCTACTCAGGAGGCTGAGGCAGGAGAATCGCTTGAACCCAGGAGGCGGAGGTTGCAGTGAGCTGAGATCATGCCGCTGCACTGCAGTCTGGGTGACAGAATGAGACTCCATCTCAAAAAAGAAAAAGGAAAAAAAAAAATGCACCTGTATTGTAATCTTATGGGCAGCTCCATTGTAATCTTATGAGACCACCATCACATATGTTGTCCACTGTTGACCACAACATCACTATGCATACATGACCGTACAAGCAAATCAAATGCATATAGAGGTGTTCCTCAACTTACAATGCAGTTACATCCCAATAAATCCATCATGGGTTGAATATACCATTAATTGAGAATGCACTTAATACACTTAACCTACGCAGTATCATAGCTTTGCCTAGCCTACCTTAAATGTACTCAGGACACTGACATTAGCCTACAATTGGGCAAAATCATCTAGCACAAGTCTTTTTTATAATATTTAATATCTTATGTAATTTGGTCGGGAGCGGTGGCTCACGCCTGGAATCCCAGCACTTTGAGAGGCCGAGGCAGGTGGATCACGAGGTCAGGAGTTCAAGACCAGCCTGGCCAACATGGTGAAACCCCATGTCTACTAAAAATATAAAAATTAGCCGGGCATGGTGGAGCATGCATATAATCCCAGCTACTCAGGAGGCTGAGGCAGGAGAATCGCTTGAACCCAGGAGGTGGAGGTTGCAGTGAGCCGAGATCACGCCACTGCACTCCAGCCTGGCAACAGAGCAAGACTCTGTCTCAAAAAAAAGAAATTAATAATAATAATATTTAATATCTCATGTAATTTATTGAATACTATACCGAAAGTGAAAAACAGGATCGTTCTGTGAGTCCTCACTGTATACAGCTGAAAGCACCATACTAAAGTCAAAAACTCGTTAAGCCAAACCATTGTAAGTCGGGCTGTCTCTCTCTCTCTATATATATAATTATATATATAATTAATATATAATATATATAATGCACAATTATATTTAATATATAATTATATAAAAATATATTTGTATATTATTTATATATCACATATAATTAATATATATAATTATATATATATATAATTTTCCCCCTGTATATAAAAGGTAGCATATTGTGAACAGTCATCCGTACCTAGCACATACCTTCTTTTATATGTGTAGAGGTATAGCTAAAGGTTGAGTTCCCAGAGTGGAAATTTTGATCAGTTTTACCAGATTGGCCTCCAAAGTGGGTTTAGACTCCCAGAACCATTGTATAAGACTGTCGCCTCACAGTCTTGTGGAAAGACTGTGGCACTCAGCGTTTGGAATTTTGCCAGTCTGAGAGAGGAAAAAATATTATTTCACTGTATTAAGTTGAACCACATGAAATTACCATTTGTGTAGATTAGAAATCATAGAACATTGGTAATTCATATGATTAAACCTAAGAGCTTTATTTTATATTTTTCTTTTTTCCTTTTTTTTTTGAGACAGAGTTTCGCTCTTGTTGCCCAGGCTGGAGTGCAATGGCACAATCTTAGCTCACCACAACAAGAGATTCTTCTGCCTCAGCCTCCCGAGTAGCTGGGACTACAGGTGTGCACCACCATGCCCAGCTAATTTTTGTATTTTTAGTAGAGACGGGATTTCACCATTTTGGCCTGGATGGTCTCCATCTCTTGACCTTGTGATCCACCCACCTTGGCCTCCCAAAGTGCTGGTATTATAGGTGTGAGCCACTGTGCCTGTCCCTTCCTTTTTTTTTTTTTTCATGTATATTAGATCTAATTCACATATAATAAAATTCACCATTTTTCGGTGACCAATTCTATGAGTTCTGAGAAACATAAATAGTTCTACAACCACTACCACAATCAAAATACTGAATCTTTCCACCACCCTGAACGTGAGTTCCGTTGTGCTCCTTTTTGGCCTGTGCCTTCTTCCCATCCCCCAGACCCCCAGACCCTGGGAACCACTGATCTGACTTCTATCGCCATGGTTTTTCCTTTTCATGGAATCATTCTCAGCCCACTTTCTCTCTGTCTTGTCTCCACCGATGCTCTGTGGATCCTCATCTACTTGGTCAAAGCTAGGTCATGGGCGCCTTATGGCTGTACTTCAGAAGCGGAAAAGAGCATGAAGTGTGTGCTGCTCGTGTGCCCGTGCCTGGAAGTGGGCCACACCACTTCTGCGCACTCTGAGAGCTTTTAGAGCAGGGTGGCCATTTAAGCACAGTTATGAATTCAAACCATCCGGGGAGTATACAAATACAAATGCAAAAAAAAATAAGAATAGGTAACTTAAGGATACAATTCAGGACTAGATTAAGCCAATTTAAGGAATGCAGAAAAAACAGGTCAGTGCATTTGAAAGCACATAAACAGTAGGTTGATGAATAAACATAAAAGCTATCTATTTGAAAAGGCAGATTAAATAGGCAAATGTATGCCAAGTATTATGGCAAAAGAGAAAAAACAAAAGCACCATATTAAGGATGAGAAGGGGGATATAAACACAGATGCTAAGTTAAAAATTAGAGAATACTATTTATAAATTTATACCAATTAACAGTTCAGTGATCTTCTAGAAAACTTCAAGTTCCCAAAATAGTTTAAAGAGTAATTAGAGATCTTAAATGGAACAGTAACTGAGAAAGAAAGAGGAGGAGTGTACAAAGAATTATCCTCCCCAAAATAGTCTGGTACTAGGCAGTTTTATGGGCAAATTATTTCAAACTTTCCAGGAAAAAAAAAATTTATATGTTATATAAACTATTTCAGAATAGAGAAAAGAAGGAAGGCATCCTATTTCACTTCATGAATTTAGAATAACTCTAATAGCAAAACCCAACAAAGATAACATTCACATACAAATCTGGATGCTAGTGTCACTTATGAATATAGTTACCCTAAAATGCCGTAAATAAAACAATAGCAAAATAAATCTGATTTTGTATTTAAAAAGTAAAGCACTGTGCCCAAGCCAAATTAATCTCAAGCGTGCAAAGAGAGGTTAATATTGGGAAACATATTAACGTAATTCATCTCAATAAATGGAGTAAAGCCTTATAATCACCTTAGTAGATAGTAAAAAGGCATTTAATAGAACTCAATATCTGTTCTTAGTTGTTGTTGCTATTGTTTTTTAAAAATTACTCTTCAGAAACTAGGAGTTGAACGACACTGTATTATGCTAAATAATAACTATCACAAACTAAACATTACTAATCATCTTGCCTAATGGTGAAAAACTAGAGGATCAGATCAAAAACAAAGTAAGAATGTCCCATCTCATGACTAGTATATATCATTAATTTGGAAGGTACAACCTCTGCAATACGCAAAAGAAATAAACAGAAGAGTAAAAGCCAAAATTAACATCTTACTTGCAAATATTTCCAGTTGTCTACTTGGAAATTTCAAGAGAATCAACTGAAAACTAAGAACGGCAAGTCCTTTGCCAAGCATAAAATGAATATACAAAATTGTTTTCTCGTATAGCACTCATAACCAGGTAGCAAATGTCACGGATAGAGAACAGATTGCATTCATGATGGCTACAAAAACTCGAGAACTAGATGTACAAAGAAAACTACAAAACATTTCTGAGGTTCAAAACCCAACTCAAAACTAGCTGAAGCAAAACAAAAGGGGGAGGGGAGTTTATCATCATTGTGATTTGGGGAGGTTGTGACTCACAGTTTTTTTAAATAATTGGGGAGATTTTCTTTTTCTTTTTCTTTTCTTTTTTTGAGATGGAGTTTCGCTCTTGTTGCCCAGGCTGGAGTGCAATGGCACTATCTCGTCTCACCGCAACCTCCGCCTCCCAGGTTCAAGTGATTCTCCTGCCTCAGCCTCCCGAGTAGCCGGGATTGCAGGCATGCACCACCACGCCCAGCTAATTTTGTGTTTTTAGTAAAGACGGGGTTTCACCATGTTGGTCAGGCTGGTCTCAAACCTCCAACCTCAGATGATCCGCCTGCCTTGGTCTCTCAAAGTGCTGGGATTATAGGCATGAGCCACTGCACCCTGCCTCATTGGGGAATTTTCAACCCCGGAAATTTATAAACACTGGTGAAACGAATGTTTATCTTGGGTAATTCATGTTCATGCCCTGTCTAGGTTCCAAGATCTCGACTGGATAACCACTTAAAGCTCTCTGCATCTCCAAGTGTTAGCAAACTTAGTTGACTGAGGCAAACTCAAACTGAAAGGAAAGGAGTTTACATTACATTTAGAGTGACAAATAGCCTAAAGTGGTAGCTTCTAGACACAGCAGTAACTCTGCTCCACTGACTGGAAGCAGGAAGTGGTATGACCAGTATTAAATAGTATAAGAACAGGCCGAGCTTGGTGGCTCACACCTGTAATCCCAGCACTTTGGGAGGCCGAGGTGGGCAGATCACGAGGTCAGAGATCGAGACCATCCTGGCTAACATGGTGAAACCCCATTTCTACTAAAAATACAAAAAAATTAGCTGGGCATGGTGGCGGGCACTGTAGTCCCAGCTACTCGGGAGGCTGAGGCAAGAGAATGGCATGAACCCGGGAAGCAGAGCTTGCAGTGAGCCGAGATTGCGCCACTGCACTCCAGCCTGGGCGACAGAGTCAGACTCTGTCTCAAAAAAATAAAAGTGTAAGAATGAAGACGGACGCAGGCAATCCCCTCTTTTCCTTCCAGATCATCGGGGTTTTGTAGCTGAAATTCAGTTCCTCAGTTTGTTTGGGAAATGACATACAGACACGGTAAGGTCGGCATTCTATATAGCATATGTTGGGAATTAATCGTGTGACCACATTTGCACCATCTGAAGTTGAAATTCACAAAAGTGTGGAAAACTACGATGAGATATGCATCCAAGAGAAAAGGTCACTGTGCCTGCGTGAGTGTATGTTGGTCACCAGTGCCATCTGAAGTCCAGAAGCAGATGTGAACCCAAGATGGCTTCAGACTACAAACTCCTAGGTCAAAGAGAAATGACCTTCAACCAACAGAGTGAACGAAAGTGAGAGAGGGCTCGCAAAACACCAACAAGAGAAAAACCAGGTGGGAAGGTGAGTGCATCTGGCTAATTGGTCACAGACTGTAAATTCTCCTCAAGGATATTGTTTTAAGTCACATCTGCTGCTGCTGCTGCTTAGAAGAGCCTGGATCTTCTGAGGAGTTTCAGACGAATGCTTACAAGGACGGATGCTACTCAGGCTTTTTTTTTTTTTTTTAATGGAGTTTCGATCTTGCTGCCAAGGCTGGAGTGCAGTGGCGCGATCTCGGCTCACCGCAACCTCCGCCTTCTGGTTTCAAGCAGTTCTCCTGCCTCAGCCTCCCGAGTAGCTGGGATTACAGGGGTCCGCCACCACACCCAGCTAATTTTGTATTTTTAGTAGAGACAGGGTTTCACCATGTTGGCCAGGATTGCCTCGATCTCCTGATCTCAGGTGATCTGCCCGCCTTGGCCCCCCAAAGTGCTGGGATTACAGGCATGAGCCACCGTGTCTGGCCTGGTGTTTTGGTTTTGAAAGTGGAATAACAGAAGTACATTTGCTCAGAGAGAGTTACTTGGAAGAGGGAAAGACAAAGCAGGATGCATGCGGCAGTGGAAGGAAGATGTTGGAAGAGCACTTAGGAAAACCTTAGCCGATTTACTCATCCGCCTTTCCATTGCCAGGAACTCTCCTGTGCCTGTGGGTGCCAGGGCTGGGCTGGCAAAAGTACAGAGGTCAGAAAATTCCACCTCCACCAACTCACGCTCCACATGTGCTCACACCCATGCTTCCTTCAGTCACTGACACTTTTACTGTCCATCTTCTGCTCGAGAGGAAAGGACTCCCATCCGTTCATCCATGCTCCCACGTCAGAGACACAGTGTGCTTTCCCAGCCAGTGACATTTCCATTTGAAATGGGAACGGAGGAGGAGGCTGACTGTGACAAACAGGAATCTACCATCAGTGGAATTTTGGGTATCCTGAAGCTGTTTTGGGAAGACACTTGGGAAAAGAAAGGACTTCTTTTTTTACCCATCAGGTCATCTCTATTTAGGTAACCACTTGGTCCACCCTTGCGAGGTCCATGGAGTAACTCTGTTTATAGGAACACTGCTTAAGATCCAGTGGGGTCCCAAATTGCCCTTCTTTCAGAAGATGCTTCTGTTGCATCCCCAGCTAACAAACACTCATTTATTAAGAGACAGGCACTCGCTATATCACCCAGACTGGTCTTGACCTCCTGGGCTCCAGTGACCCTCCTGCCTCAACCTCCCAGGTAGCTGGGACTACAGGTGTGTGCTACCATGCCTGGCTAATTTTACTGTGATTTTTTTATTTCTTTAGAGATAGGGTCATGCTGTGTTGCCCAGGCTGGTCTTGAACTCTTGGGTTCAAGCAGTCCTCCTGCCTCAGCCTCCCAGGTAATGGGAACCATAGGTGTTAACTACTGTATCCAGCTAACAAACTTTTATTGAGTACTTGCCGTTGCCTAGCCCTGGAATGATGACCTCTACTCAGCTTGTATGAGAAGGCACAAAATGCTGAAATAAAAGAGGTCTTTCTCTCTTTCATGTACCAACCAAGGAAGCGTTTCCACATCCATTCTGTTGCCACCTCTAGTCCTGCTTATGACTCTAAACTTCCTTGGCATTTTAAGTAGATGAAGAATCATTCCATTAAGTGAGAATGGCAGGAAGGGTGACAGTGATGAGATTCTCATACTCAGTTCTAAAGATGAGTTTCTATACTCACTAAACTGCATTAGGAGCAAGATTTTTTTTTTTTTTTGGCAAACCCTCGGCATATACTATCAGACTGCATGCAAAATGATACAAGGTTTGAACATCTGTACATCAAATTAGGATTGCAGTTTAATGAGGTAAACCTAAATGAGAGCTGACGTTTTTGGAGGTTCCCTGTGCCTTGGACACCGTGCCAAATGCTTCAAAAGCATCCTGTCATGAAGCCCTCATACCTGCCCTGTGTGACAGATGCTTTTATTCTCTCCATTTACAAGATAAGGCAACTAGTAAATTCATTGAGCTTGTCTCTTGACAACTTACATAATATTCTATATATGTATTATGCTCGAGTAAGATTTATGTTGAGAAAACATAATGAGATGAGGCCCAGAGAAGTTTAGTAACTTGTCTAAAATCACCCAACTAGTGTTAGCAGAGGCAGGATTCCGCCACCACCTTGGTCTCACTTTGGAGTTCACACAGCCCCTACTCTGTACAGCTGTCCTTTACATTTAACTATAATTAAAATCATGCTGCATGGTAAGCAGTTACTGCAAACAACTACTTTGTATTCACTTACAAAGCTAATCCAGCCAATTCTTCGTTTTGTCATGTGTTTGCTATCTAGAAATGCCCTTGGTTTTGTTTTTTTTTTTTTTTAAGTCTTTCAACGATTTACTTCTGTTTTTCCTTTCAACTATTTACTAGTTTATTGTTGAATGAATGAATGAATGAATAAATCATATCATAACATTTACATTTAGACTAATATACATTTTTCTGTTTGAGATGGAGTTTCACTGTCATTGCCTAGGCTGGAGTGCAGTGGTGTGATGTTGGCTCACTGCAACCTCCACCTCCCAGGTTCAAGCCATTCTCCTGCCTCAGCCTCCCAAGTAGCTGGGATTACAGGCACGCACCACCACGCCTGGCTAATTTTTTGTATTTTTAGTAGAGACGGTGTTTCACCATGTTGGCCAGGCTGGTCTCAAACTCCTGACCTCAGGTGATCCACCTGCCTTGGCCTCCCAAAGTGCTGGGATTACAGACTTGAGCCACTGCACCCAGACTATCTTTTTTTTTTTTTTTTGAGACGGAGTCTCACTCTTGTCAGACTGGAGTGCAGTGGCGCGATCTCGGCTCACTGCAACCTCTGCCTCCTGGTTTCAAGTGATTCTCTTGCCTCAGCCTCCCGAGTAGCTGGGATTACAGGCGCCTGCCACCACACCCAGGTAATGTTTTGTGTTTTTAGTAGAGACGGGGTTTCACCATGTTAGCCAGGCTGGTCTTGAACTCCTGACCTCATGATTTGTCTGCCTCAGCCTCCCAAAGTGCTGGGTTTACTGGCGTGAGCCCCCACACCCGGCCCCAGCCTACATTTTTAAGATAATATTCTAGATTTGTTCATTTCTTCAATTTGT
Organism: Trachypithecus francoisi; assembly: GCF_009764315.1. Classification (NCBI taxonomy): domain Eukaryota; kingdom Metazoa; phylum Chordata; class Mammalia; order Primates; family Cercopithecidae; genus Trachypithecus; species Trachypithecus francoisi. The sequence goes on from NW_022681466.1 coordinate 63,035,493, forward strand.
CCATTAATTATTTAAATGTCTGCTGCATGCTAGGGACCAGGACTATAAAGTTGACTAAGGTGGTCTCTTTTTTCAAGGGGCTCAGAGTCTAATAGGAACAGTTGGGCTTGTTTTTAAAAAAACTAAGTCAATAAAGTGTTATGGGTTCTTTCTTTTTTTTTTTTTTGAGACCGAGTCTTGCTCTGTCGCCCAGGCTGGAGTGCAGTGGCCGGATCTCAGCTCACCGCAAGCTCCGCCTCCCGGGTTTACACCATTCTCCTGCCTCAGCCTCCCCAGTAGCCGGGACTACAGGCGCCTGCCACCTCACCCGGCTAGTTTTTTATATTTTTTGGTAGAGACGGGGTTTCACCGTGTTAGCCAGGATGGTCTCGATCTCCTGACCTCGTGATCCGCCCGTCTCGGCCTCCCAAAGTGCAGGGATTACAGGCTTGAGCCACCGCGCCCGGCCAGTGTTACGGGTTCTAAGATAAGATCCCTTCACATAGAGAGGAGGCATCAAGGAGGAAATGGCTAGGGTGAATGAGAAAGACCTCATAGAAGAGGTGACTCTGAGTTTTCGAAGATGAATTAGTGTTGGCCAAGGGCCAGGGAGGTGGCAGGGCCAGCAAGGCTCAATCCATTAGTCTGCTCAAGCTGCCATAACAAATACCAGGCCGGGCGTGGTGGCTCATGCCTCTAATCCCAGCGCTTTGGGAGGCTGAGGCTGATGGATCATGAGGTCAGGAGATCGAGACCATCCTGGTTAACACGGTGAAACCCCATCTCTGCTAAAAATACAAAAAATTAGCCGAGTGTGGTGACGGGCGCCTGTAGTCCCAGCTACTCGAGAGGCTGAAGCAGGAGAATGGCGTGAACCCGGGAGGCAGAGCTTGCAGTGAGCCGAGATCACGCCACTGCACTCACTCCAGCCTGGGTGACAGAGCGAGACTCCGTCTCAAAAAAAAAAAAAAAAAAAATACCAGACGGGGTTGCTTAACCAACAAAAGTTTATTCTCTCAGAATTCTGGAGATTAGAAATCCAAGATCAGGGTGCCAGCAGGGTTGGTTTCTGGTGAGGCCTCTGTCCTTGGGTTGCAGACGGCTGCCTTCTTGCTCTGTGCTCACGTGGCCTTTCCTCTGTGCATGCTCAGAGTATGCAAGTTCTGGTGTCTCCTCCTCTTATAATGACATCAGTCCTATTGGACTAGTACCCCACTCTTATGACCTCATTTTTCCTTTTATTACATTTTTAAAGGCCGTGTCTCCAAATACAGTTACATTGGGGGTTTGGGCTTCAACATATATGAATGTTGGAGTGATACAGTTCAGTCCATGATATGCTTACCAACACTAGAGTTTCCCTGGCCCTCAGTTCCTCCTGATGTTTCATCAATGAAGTACCCTCCTCTGCACACACGTTCATAAGAGCCCTTTCCCATGCATTCTTCCTGTCCCTGGAAGTCTCTAAGGAGTGATTCTGGATTCCTGTCTGCTCTAAAGAGCGTAAGACTGCCAAAGTTCTTGTTGATGAAACGCCTGGCTTCAGATGTTCCACCCTCACTCAGAGCTGATCATGATGGAGAATCAACAGTTGCCTTCCATGCAGGAATCTTCTCTTTCAGTGATTCTGTTGTATTTCCACTTTTCCTGAGCCACTGAGGCCCACCGTAGGGTTTTGCACATAGTAAGGGCTCAGAAAATGCGAGTTCTCTTCCTCTTTCACTTTATCACCATTAGGCCTTACAGCCAGACTTCGTATCTTTCCTTTCCTTTCCTTTCTTATATTATGCTACCTCTCTCACTAAGAGTTCTTTGCTGACTCTGGGGCCAAATTAGTAAGATGTGGCCGGCCGGGCGCGGTGGCTCACGCCTGTAATCCCAGCACTTTGGGAGGCCGAGATGGGCGGATCACGAGGTCAGGAGATCGAGACCATCCTGACTAACACAGTGAAACCCCATCTCTACTAAAAATACAAAAAATTAGCCGGGCGCGGTGGCGGGTGCCTGTAGTCCCAGTTACTCGGGAGGCTGAGTCAGGAGAATGGTGTAAACCTGGGAGGCGGAGCTTACAGTGAGTGGAGATGGCACCACTGCACTCCAGCCTGGGGCGACAGAGCAAGACTCAAGCAAGACTCTGTCTCAAAAAAAAAAAAAAAGAGATGTGGCCAATAGCACTGCAGTAGACATCAGGAGACCCAAACCCTAGGCCATCTCTGGGCTAGCCATAGAATCTTCATCATTTGCTACATCTATAAGATGGAGAGAATAAGACATGGTAGTACAAATTGTGACCAAATAAAAAGTTAAACATGACATCTGGGGTTACTGCAAAGCTCAAAACGGGTAACATATGTGTCACGGTTCTTTGCAAAGTACAAAGTGTCGTTTTCACTTCAAAATTAATGGCAGTATTCTATTTTTATGCTAACATTTTCTGGGTAGACCATTGGACCTTCTTACACCTCCTATCTCACTGTCATCACATATCCAAGGACCTTAATCAGGTCTCTGAGAATTCTTCAAAGCTACCTCATACCCAAGTTATAATGTTCTCATTAAAAAAAAAAAAAAAGTCTCTAAAATTCCACATCTTCTGTGAAGTCCTCATGAGCTGATTACAGGTAGGGGATGACTTTCCCAGGAAGCCGTGTAAGGCAGTGGCTTTAGAGGCTATTTTGAGGGGTCTACAGTCTGACTTTCTGAATTGGAATCCGGCTCCATTGCTTACCAGTTGTGTGACCTTGAGCATCCCTTTGCTCTGTTTTCTTACCTGGAAACTAGGAGTATTCATGGGATCTACCCAACATTAGGATATTTGTGAGGGTTAAATGAATTATAACATGTGTATTCTTCAGAACGATGCTTGGCACTTTGTTAATGCTCTCAGCATTCATTATTGTTTATCTACCCAGGAGACATGGAGGTCTCTGGCTGCTATCTCTCAATAGTTATTTAGTGATTGTACCCAATTCAATAATATTTGTGAAATGAATTTAAATTTGCTTCACCGACCAGTATCCATGATGAAAGCCATCAGATATTTGTGTTTTGTTCCATTTTCTGTCAAGTTACTTTAATCTGTCTTGAAAATAGTCTTCATAGAGTTGCTTGCTGGTTGGGTATAAGGCCTTGTGTTTGGAGAGAAGATGGCGGGCATGACATCTGAAAAGCTAGTGGCATCTGAGGACTTGGGGCATGGGAAGTGGGGAGCACATTCTTAAAAACAGCCTGAGAGCATTCAGCAAGGGGAAGACTTGTTGGCCCAAGAGGAAATTCTGTCGTTTCCAAACCAGTTTGGTGAAGCAAGATGATTCTGTAAGCCCAGTAAGCCAGGGCCAGGACTGCGAGCTGTACTGCTGAAGGGGTTCAATGCCAGAGTAAAGAAAGGGGATTCTTTTTAATTGGAGGTGAGAGGGGGAAACTCCTTCCTGTAGGCCTCAGAATAAAGCATGCTGGAGATTAGCCATTAGCAGGTAGCTGTAGAAATGAGTGCCTCCTCTTTATTTTGTCTGCTGTCACGTTATCTTTCTGAAATCTGTGTTGTGTTATGAAAGAGACAAGTTTAATAAACAGATTCTATTAAAAGCACCGTAAATCTCTGAACCAGGAACCCACTGGGTTCTGTGTGCCTGTCACTCTCCCTTCCACCACATGGTGGTGACACACCTAAGCGCAGGTCTCCCACGCCAGCGAACACTGAAGCCCCATGGACAGGCCCCCACGATGGAGACCGTGACACCGACTTCCAGGATGCCTTTGCCCTTCCGTTATATCATTCATACGTTTAGTGCTCCTTTCTTTGGCTGAGGTTCTTCTTTGTGTAAAGGAATTGCCCTGTGGGCAGGGACAGTCCATGCACCTCTGGGCCAGTCCTGTACCTCCTGGATTCCCAGTGCCTCTGCCCCAGCTCCAGCAGCTTCTTCCTTAGCTCTAGTCCTGGTCTGGTTAGCTGGCAGCACCCCAGCCAACACTCAGGAACACATCAACATAGGAGAAAATCCCACTTCTCCTTAGTTCAACTAAGGCTAGGCGAGAGGATTTGAAAGAGAACTTTTCCTTGAAAACAACACCAAAATATACACAAAAGCAGAACACAGAGTTTAGCCGGCAGAACCAGACTTAAGATAAAACAGCAAGCAGTAAAGACTGGCTAGTGGAGCTTGTGGACTGTCCAAAGCCCAGTTTCTTCTCCAAAGTCAGTCTCTAGGAATCTTGGAGGGCATTTTAGCAAAGATAGCTCAAATCCTATCCCAAGATAGATTTTATTTATAATTTGTGACCTATGTATCCCAAAGAGGACATGGGTGGTTTACAATGAAAGATGTGTGTATATATAAAATCTCAAAGCTGTTAAAGAATAGAAAATATTGACACGTAGGGGAGAACATAAATAAAATATGTCAAATTCCTAAACTAATACCATATTTGAGCATTAAATTTAGTACTGACAATAGAATCTTGGAAAACCAACACAGAAAGTGAAATATGATGTGTGCCACCATAGAAGTATTTAATAGGAAAGGAAAGAAATGCATTGTTTTTTTTTTTTTTTTTTTTTTTTGGAGACCAGATCTCACTTCCGTCACCCATGCTGGCATGCAGTGGCGTGATCATGGCTCACTGCAACTTCAAATTCCCAGGCTTAGGTGATCCTCCCTCCCTCCTGAGTAGCAGGTACCCACCACCACACCCAGCTGATGTTTTGTGTTTTTAGTAGACACGAGGTTTCACCATGTTGCCCACGTTAGTCTTGAACTCCTCGGCTCAGGTGGTTTTTTTGCTTCGGCCTCCCACAGTGCTGGGAGGTGTGAGCCACTGCGCCCAGCCAAAACATCCTGTTTCAGAAAGGCAAGCTTTTTCCTGATACTGAATATTTAATCTCAGTAATTGAAGCATATAATTCCACAGTGATTTTATAGAAAACACACAAACTCTATTTAGTTGACAGTAGTATTTGTTTGATTCTACTTCTGGATCCTCATTTCTTCCTAGAATTTGTTCCATGTTCACCATGGCTATGCAACATTCCCTTTTTGAAGCTGACCTTAGGTAGTGAGGAAACCCCCAAAGGGTTGTCTTTGTCAGCAGAGGACACTAGACAAGAATGAGCCTCCCAGGGGACAGGGTTACCGCACCCTAATAAGAAGGATGTACGCCCTGGACTGGGTGGCAACTTGAGCCTTTCCCCTTTTCCAAATAGGAGCTTTTGGTGGCATCATCAGGGTGTTCATCTACAGGTATATATCGGATATATTGAAAATAACTAAGTTACTTGGTCATAATATGGAGAACTACGTACGAACTGGGTTGAGAAGATGCCCATTAACCAGAGATCTGTGACTTGTACCAAAGGGGCCCCTCTTTCCCTCTCTATACAGTAGCAAGATGTGATTTGAGATTTTTCTCCCTTTGGGAAGGAAGTGAATGTAGTTTTGGTTGTGCTTGTGAGAATTATATTTTCATAAATGTAATGTTTGCTTGAAATTGTATATACCTGTGTGTGTGTGTTTGTGCGAATATGCACACACGTGCTTGCTGAGCAGCCAAGAGGAGAGGGTAATGACTGCATGTTCTCTTCTCTCTCTAGCACCCAATACCTGCGTGTTCCATAGAATTCAGATGCAGGTGGCACTCACCCCCATCCTGCCCTACACCTGCCCTCAATCCACATGCTAAGGCACAGTGGCATGCATTTGACATAGACTTCCACCTGGCGATGAGTCAAAATAATGGCATAATTTAAAAAGACAAATAGTAGTGCAGGGTGTATTTCAAAAGAGAAAACAGAAAGCAAGAGTTACCGGTTTCACCTTCCTTCCCCTACGCCCCACTCTCCAAAGGAAAATACTTTCAACTCTTTCACACTCTCTTCTGGGTTTTGCTTTCTTATTTCTAAATAATGTACTTGTACTGATGTGACTTGATTTGCTTGCAATTCTAGAAGCTGTCTCTTAACTTCCTACTGTGGGAAATGATTAATTCTTTCATTGCTCGCCCACACACATGCTCAGGCACTCACACTACTTTCTCTGTGCTACCAATAAAGTTAAACTATAATTGTTAGTTATCACTCATTGTTTTCATTTTGACCATATCAATATCATTAAAGAGCTATGTAGTTTATTGTAATTAGATCCCCTTTCTTATGCAATATTCTGGGTTTTTTGGAACTTACTGTCATTTTTCTCTTTTTTTTTTTTTTTTTGTGATGGAGTCTCACTCTATCGCCTAGGCTGGAGTGCAGTGGCGTGATCTCAGCTCACTGCAAGCTCCGCCTCCCGGGTTCAGGCCATTCTCCTGCCAAAGCCTCCCGAGTAGTTGGGACTACAGGCGCCCGCCACCGTGCCTGGCTAATTTTTTGTATTTTCTTGGTAGAGACAGGGTTTCACCGTGTTAGCCAGGATGGATTTTCCCCTTTGTTTATTATAATTCTTGCCCTAAATTACTACCAAACTAAAAAAAAAAAAAAAAAATTCTGGGTATCGTCAGATGCACATCAAATAATCTATCTTTTTTGTTTTCCTTGGGGTCAGCTCTCCTGGAGTCCACGTCCTTCTAAACCAGTCCAAACTGGTAGCTGTCTAGGATAGCACTCCTCTGCTAGGCATTCTTCTCAATATCTTCTTGAGACTTTCCATCAACTCTTTCTTCTTTTGGAGCCCTTCTTTCCTGGAACTCATTTTCTTGCCTGGTTTACCCCCTCAAGCCTCCCCTAGCTTTCCAAGAAAGAGTACCTGGGAAATAAATTTTCTTGAGATAGTACATGTCCAAAACTATCTTGATCATCTCCTTTGTTGTTGATAGATTGACTGCATATAACATTTTAGGCTGGAAACAATTTGTACTCCAAATTTTGGAGGCATTTTGCGTTGACTGCTAGCTTCCGGTATTGCCATAGAGAAGTCCAGTGCCCGTCTGATTCTGGAACCTTGTTGTACATCGTATTTTGCTTTTAGGAGCATCTCTTTAGTCTCAGGATCCTAAATTTCACACAGAAGGCCTTAGAGTAACTTCCCTGCTTACCCCCGTTATTGTGTTGGGCATTTTGTGAACCCTTCAGTTTGAAAATTCATGTCCTTCAGTTCTCAAAATATTTTCTTATAGCTTTCATGATTATCTCCTGTGTTTTTTCTTTCCTTCTGCTGCACCCCTTAATTGGGTATTGGGTTTCCTAGTTTAACCCTTGAATTTCCTTATTTTCTCTCCTTTCATTTTCTGGTTGTTTTGTTCATTTCTTCAAGTGAGTCTTAAAAATTCTCCCATTGAATTTCTTTATAGCTGCTGTCTTCTTTTTTCACTCTAAGGCTTTCTGATTTTTAAATTTATTCTGTTCTAATTTCACAGATATTATATATTTTATCTCTATGAGAATCATGATTATTGTTTCACATTTTCTTCTGTTCTTTGCATTGTGTCTCATCATTGGATTTCTTTTTCTGTTTTGTTTTGTTTTTTTTTCCTGGGGGAAGGTGGGGTTTTTTTTGCTTTTTTTGTTTTTTGGGGTTTTTTTTTTTTTTTTTGCTTCCCACCCCCCGCCCCCCAACCCTGGCCTTCTCAAATGTCTAGTGGTGCTTGGCTACCCATTAATGTTAAAGAATGTAGGCCAGGCATGGTGTCTCAGACCTGTAATCCCAGCACTTTGGGAGGCCGAGCGGGTGGATCACAAGATCAAGAGATCAAAACCATCCTGGCCAACATGGTGAAACCCCGTCTCTACCAAAATTACCAAATTAGCTGGGCGTGGTGGTGCACGCCTGTAATCCCAGCTACTCAGGAGGCCGAGGCAGGACAGTGGCTTGAACCCAGGAGGCAGAGGTTGCAGTGAGCCGAGATTGTGGCACTGCACTCCAGCCTGGCGACTGAGTGAGACTCCATCTCAAAACAAAAAAAAGAATGTAAAAAGACATATGAAAGTTCTACAGGCATGGGTGGGGTCTGTTGAATCGTAGATTTCACAGAAGCATTATCAGACAGGGGAGGACCTAGTCATTTGATTGGGGATCCCAAATAGGACTGTCTGCATTTCTTTTCTCTTTGTTTAGCCCATCGCTGCTGAGAGGAGCCCTGTCGTCTCCCCTAATGAGTGGAAACTTGGCTGTTAAGTGTCTGGGAGCCCAACAGGAGAAGGGGACAGCCAGCTTCTCATGCCCTGTGAAAACCAGGATTTAATCTCCCTATTTCCAACCTCTCATCATATTCCTTTCTTCTTCTGTGCTTGTTGCCTCTATGTTTCCAGCTCAGTCCAGTTTCACCTGTGAACCTCTCTCCTGAGAGGATAGGGGAGACGTAGTTTGCCTGATTGTGTGCGGCGGTGGCGGGGACCTGGGGTGCATCTGGCCCTCATATAGTCTTTAACTGGTCCCCCTGTTTTTAACCTCACCTGCAGAAGAACCTGATGGGGCCAGCCCCACCCCCAAATCTGCTGTGTAGGTTTCATCATCTACTGTAAGGCACTGATGACTCATCCATCTGCTTTCCATCTCCTAACATTTTGTTGCTGTATCTGATTCGATCTCATTTTCTCTCCTGTTCTTTTGGTTTATGTATTGATACCATTCCCTACTGGTAGAGTTTGGGGAGCGGGGAGAGATAACCAAGGGCGTTCATTTTGCCCACATGAAATCAACACATGACAGACATCATTCTTCCAGGCCTCATTACAGTCCCGTGAGATACGTAATGTCATTCCCATATCACAGATAAGAGGCGACAGACCCTGAGAGGTGAGGGCCAGTGCTCAAGGTCACGTAGCTGGTCAGTGGCAGAGCCTCAGCTCGAACCCAGGTTCACCTCTGAAGCCCACTTTTTCTACCACATCACCCTTTTTTCCTGATTCTCTGGGGTTTCGCTGGGATTCCTTTACCACACTGAACAATATTCTTCAGGAATACACACCACACACAGTCCCAAGGGGCCACGTAGTTCAGCTAACAGGGCTTTTTTTTTTTTTTTTTTTTGCTTCCCTTTGTTCCCTGAAGCAATTATTTCTTTATTTCATTTAAAGACTCAGCCTCTGCAGCTGCTGTGGCCAGCTTAGAGTTGTCTGAAGGTTGAAGACAAGAACCAAAGCCGTGAGCTTACAAGCTATCAAACTTGAAAGATGTATTGAGGTGAAATACTGCTGCAGAGCCTCCCCACCAAACTTTTTTAAAGTGCTTTTCCTTTCCAAAATGGAAAAGAACCGTTTGTACTACACATGCATAAAATCGTCAGCTCTGGCAGTGTTCAAGACAACATTTTTTGGTAACTCCCCACCCCAACATAACGGACAGTGTCATCTCAAAGCCAAAATAATTGTGTGTGTTGTGCCCTGATATGTAGAAGTCAAAGATCGGTGTATGTGTGTGGGCCGAAACACGTGCCCAGGTTCCTACTCTCTTTCGGAGAAGAGGGCCCGTGCTAACAGTTAAATAACTTTTGTTTTCATACCGAATATTTAAGTTGCAAATTTGAGCCATGTGGGCAGGGGTTTGAAATCAAGACAGCTGAACTGCTGAGGTGCTTTTGGAGTTCAACCATTTGGATCAAACGTAGACTGACTTCATGGGGAAGCATTCAAGTCGAGTTTTTTCATCCCATCTATGATCTTGCCTTGTTTTTTTTTTTTTGAGCCTTACCAAGTCTGCTCTTTCCCTCGGCGTTTCCAAAGTGCTGCATATAGTTACTGGCAAGTGTGCGATGCGGTAATATGGGGATTCCAGAAGAAGTTCGTTACAGTTTTTCAGAAGTATTGAGTAAATTAGTCACTTTTGAAGGGAAAATGTGAAGGTATTGTTTGTCTTTAAAGTATTTGTTTTTCTAAGCACAAGTGCCTTAGCAACTGTGTGTGAAGACAGGTTTATTTCAGCAGAATTTGTAGTAAACAATGTGTTCATTTATGGCCAGGCGTTGGTACATGTACTAGTTTCATTTGCGATTTTCAGGCATGATATAACCAGCACATAACCATTCCAAAAGACGTTTTGCCTTTTTGTGTTTATTTAACCAGGGTGATCACTGTTTGGGACTACCAGGCTTGGATCAGTAGGTACCCTCGGTCTGCCCCATGCAGGAACTGATGAGCATCTTGTTGTCTGTAATGTTCTGGGCTTAACCCTGGCTTCTGGAGGCCGGCCTTAGAGAAAAGGCCCATCTAGGTCAGACCAGGAAATGCAGTGTTGAAGACACTCAGCAGTCCAGGGCCTCAGGTAGATGGAGATGTCCCAGATGTTTCTCCTTTGTTTTGTTTTGTTTTGTTTTGTTTTATCACTACTTTGGACCTCTACACTGGTTTCTGCTGATTCTGGTTGTTTTATATCCAACACCTGCAGAATAGAGTTTGGTGGCTCAACACCAAAGACAGTGTTTCTGTCCACCAGATGTTGCCTGCGGTGTGTTTGTTAGAAATACAGATTCCTGAGTCCAAGCCCAGGCTTCCTGAAGCTTATTCCCCGAGCCTTGGGGCCTGGGAATCTGTTTTTCTCTCTAAGCCCTATCCACAACCTGTGATTTGTGGGCAAATTGTTATTATCCATAGTGTCCAGATTTCCCTGATGATAAGAATCACATGATGTTCTTACTAAAAATACAAATTCCTGGGCCCTCTCCCGGAACCGCTGAATCAGAATCTCCAGGAGGGTGGGGCCTGGGAAGCTGGGAGAATGGAACCTAGTATTCCAGAAAACTTAAGATCCTAAGGCCAAGGTCCCCTGCTGGAAAACATCAGAGGAAGTAAAGCAAGCCCCACCCATGACTTTGAAAAACTTTGCATCTGTTAATTAAAACATAAGACTAGGGGAGAGACTGAGAAGAGCCTTGCGTGTTTGGCCCCCAAGAAAGTCAAGTCAGAAACTTTTTGAGGTTCATTTTACCCATTTACCTGTGATATTTCTAGGACTTTTGAAGTTTTCTAAGTTGAAGTCTCGATATAAAGTCAATCCTTATTATTCTGCTGATTAAAAGATCTAGAGGAAACTTTAAACTTAGTTTTTCCCTGATTATTTCAAAAAGTATGTTTCATTTGCCTTGACTTTTCAAAAACAAGAGTAGCTTTATATGCTTTTAAAGAAAAACTTCTAAACAACTGTCGTTGCTTGTATCTTCTGCACTTTTCTACTTTATCCGTATGTAAACTGTGAGCTTCTGAGGTCCAGAAAGACATGTATTGTTTATCTGCGTATCTCCAGGGTGCAGACGATTGCCTTAAATGAATGCTACATGAATTGAGAAGAAAATATTTTATGTTCTCTGTAGGTTTATTTTGTTTAGCCAAGATGATCAGAGTTAAACCTAACTTGTTTCGCTTATTTGTTTTGGTGGGCTGTCTTGTAGTGGATTATTGGTTCATTAATTTGAAGATGTACACAAGGCAAAATGCTGATTTTTTAAAAAAGTAAAACTTAGAGACAAACCACACAATTGTACATACCTGAAAAGAGCTGTCCAGATCCCTTGTATCCTGCTGAGGAAATTTCATTGCATAAATGGGTTACTATTAGTTGATGGAAAAATTAAGTTAACTGGAATCCCCAGTTCACTGACTGTGCCAGTTAACTGAGGTATTAGTGTCCTGTTTAAACTCTCAGAGCTATTAAATTAAACGGTCATGACATGAAACCTCAGAAAAGTCTTATTGTTGTCTAGAAAGATTGTGTACAGGTGTTGCTAGCCTACTTTAGTATAAAAAAGGCTTCAGTATTCTCAAAAATCATTTCCTCTGCTGAGGAAATACACCACAGTAAAACAGCCTTTTCCAGTACTGTAATTGCTGGCTTTCTGCTTCAAAAGAAAATCCTCGGATATGATTCAGGTTACAATTTCCATCAGACTTTTCTGAGTAGACTATAATAATTTTGTGTTTGATTAATAAAATAATTCCAGAAATGAATTTCAGAACTCGAATTTAATCCATAGAGACCAAGGTTGTTGGAAACATGCAGTTATTGAAAAACATTGCTTTTAATTTTGAAAGATGCATACAGTTCAACTTTATTAAATGAAAAGAATGTCGTTCTATCCACTGCAAAAGCTCCACATTCCAAGTTCTGCTGGTACTTTTCTTGAGTTTATACTTTAACCCCAGTGACATGAAAACAGTGAGAATTCTATTTCTTTTATTTGTTTGTTTGTTTGAGATAGAGTCTCGCTCTGTCACCCAGGCTGGAGTGCAATGGCATGGTCTTGGCTCACTGCAACCTCTGCCTCCCAGGTTCAAGCGATTCTCCTGCCTCAGCCTCCTGAGTAGCTGGGATTATAGGCACGCACTACCACGCCCGGCTAATTTTTGTATTTTTAATAGAGATGGGGTTTCACCATGTTGGCCAGGCTGGTCTCGAACTCCTAACCTCGTGTTCTGCCCACCTCAGCCTCCTAAAGTGCTGGGATTACAGGTGCGAGCTGCTGCTCCTTGCCTGAGAATTCTCTTTCAAACACAGAAGGTTGAATATTTATAGAAAGGAAAAAACCCTTTAGTTTAAGAAAAGTAATTTCTAATTGTCCACAGCTTTTTGTCAGAATAAAGATATTATTTGGTCCAGGGTCACTCAACATCTATCATTGTGAGTGCTCTGTTTTTCCTGTCAAGAATACCTGTCAGGTATCCTGGGCTCTCTTGTCCCCTAAGGTTCTACAGCAAATATGTAAACTGTCTTGCTTAGAATGACTTTCCACCCACCTATTCTGGTGTCTTTAAGTATCTACTTGTTAGAGGACATACACGTGCAGTTCTTCAATTTTGGTAAAGAAAAAAAAAAAAAAAGATTCATCTCCATAAAGTGACTGTCTCATTTCAGGTATTCAGATTTGCAAGTTTAGCTCTTGCCTGGATATTTTCTCTCAGAAATTGTCTTTAGGCTGGTTATGTGGCCACCGGGTGAGCAGGAGAATCTCAATTCTGCCCTTTGTGGCCATATAGGTTGGCCAGAGGAGTGTCTCACAGGGAAGAAGGCTCATTTTCCGTTGACTGACTTTTTCTTTCCGCTGTGATGAATAGCTAAGTCTGAGTTATAAGATGATGCCAGCAGTTTTAAGTGAAGAAAACAGATACCTGGAAACACTAACGTTTCATTCATAAAAAGGATAGCTTCCAGTTGTACCAATTGCATACTTTTCTGTTGAACCCTTTCTTACCGTGCTTTCAAACAACGTAATATTGGAAGGAATAATGAATGAAGGAATGTACTCTACCAAGGCAAAGAGGAGGGATTATAGTAAGAAAATATCACCAGATGGGGCACGGTGGCTCACGCCTGTAATCCCAGCACTTTGGGAGGCTGAGGCGGGTGGATCGCTTGAGGTCAGGAGTTTGAGACCAGCCTGGCTAACACGGTGAAACTCCGATCTCTACTAAAAATACAAAAACTTAGCCGGGCGTGGTGGCGGGTGCCTGTAGTCCCAGCTGCTGGGGAGGCTGAGGCAGGAGAATGGCGTGAACCTGGAAGGCGGAGCTTGCAGTGAGCCGAGATCGCACCACTGCACTCCAGCCTGGGCGACAGAGTCAGACTCCGTGTCAAAATAAAAAAAAAAGAAAGAAAAGAAAATACCATCAGTACCAAACAAAAATTTATCAAATGTACAAAAACATAAAATGTCCATCTGGGATTCTCCGATAGAGTGGGGAAATGGAGAAGTGGCATCTGATGGGGCCTCCAACAGGAGAGTGGGGGGAAGGCTCCAGGAGGGTCCTGGTGGAGAGGCCTCCACCAGCTATTGATGCTAGACCCATACCTGAGCTCTTTTAATTTTTTTTTTTTTTTGAGACGAATCTCACTCAAAAAGTGGAAGAAAAGTAAATACTGTGCTGTCAAAACTTGCTGGCAGCAATTCCAAGATGTCCAGAACTAGGCTCATGATCTTCTCCAGCCCTGCTTTTCTTCTGTTTTCTATCTCGATGAGCAAGACCACCAACCACTCCGTTTCTCAAGCCAAATACCCAGGAATCATCCCTGCTTCTGCTCAGCCCCCACATCTCGTCCAATGCCAGTTTTCACCGATTCCACCTCCTGAGTATCCATGGAATCCATGCGCTGCTTTTCCTTCCCGCAGCCTCACCTTGACCTCAGCCTCTGTCATCTTCTGGATCACTCCTGTCCTTCCTGCATTGCCTTCCTGTTCCAGTTCTGCCCCCTCTAGTCCATTCTCAACATTGAAGCTGGGAGGAGCTTTGGAAAATGCAGATTTGCATCTGTGAACCCTCCCCCTCCACCATCACTTCTCCACGCTGAAACTCTCAGAGCCTCTCTGTTGCCCAAATTCCTTGTGACCACACTTCGGGCCCTGCGCGATCCACTCTCCTCCTTATCTGCAGCCCACACACACAGACACACAACTCTGCATCCAACATCTTTGTAATTGTAACTGAGTTGTGCCTTACTGTGCCTCCACATCAACTTCCTTAGAACAGATTCTGCCTTCTTAACCTGTCTAAGCTTTAGTTTCCTTGTCTGCAGAGTGAGAATAGTCCTAGTTGCCTCACAGTAATTTGGCAGGTTCCTGAAAGGTTCTGTTGCTATTTGAGTTAAATGTTTATATTAACATGGAGAGCTGACAGGCACACAGCTCCAAGTCTTCCCATCCAGAAATATGGTATGGATCTGTCTTTGTTCATACTTTCCTTTATGTTCCTCAGGAAACTTGTGGAATTTTCAAAAAGTCGTTCTGTCCATTTTTGTTTATTCCTTTGTTCTCTGTTCATTAGTTTTTTTAAATTTTGTTTCTTTTTTGAGATGGAGTTTCACTCTTATTGCCTCAGCTGGAGTGCAGTGGCGCCATTTGGGCTCACTGCAACCTCCACCTCCCAGGTTCAAGCGATTCTCCTGCCTCAGCCTCCCAAGTAGCTGTGATTACAGGTGCCCGCCACCACGCCTGGCTAATTTTGTAGTTTTAGTAGCAACGGGGTTTCAACATGTTAGTTAGGCTGGTCTCAAACTCCTGACTTTAGGTGATCCACCCACCTCGGCCTCCCAAAGAGCTGGGATTACAGGCGTGAGCCACTAGGCCCAGCCATTCATTAGTTATTAATACATTTTTTTCATTATATTTTCTTTTTTTTTTTTTGAGACAGGATCTTACTCACTGTGTCACCTATGCTGGAGTACAGTGGCATGATCTCAGCTCACTGCAGCCTTGACCGGCCAGGCTCAAGCAATTCTCCCATCCCTGCCTCTGCAGTAGCTGGGACGAGAGGCGTGCGCCACCACACCTGGCTAATTTTTGTATTTTTTTGTAGAGATGAGGTTTCGCCCTATTGCCCAGGCTGGTCTCAAATACCTGGGCTCAAGCGATCCACCACGTCTACCTCCCAAAATGCTGGGATTACAGACATGAGCCATCACACCCCGTTATATTTTCTGATTGATTTTAGCTGCCTTATGAGAAAGGAGTTGGAATTTATTGATGTATTTTAAACTATCCTTTTTACTTTAGTTCAAAAAGGTTTTCTGTGGATTATTTTGTTATGTCCAGGTTAGGTATTCTTGTTATCTGCAAATAATAATTTTGTCTCCTGCAGTTCTTGAAGAGGAAAACCAAAGAACAGATGGGGTCAGGCTTGTCACAGTGAAGAATAGGGTTGTTGTTGGCAGCATGAGGGAGACCTGTTGCTACTGGGGATGTTCTGTAGTAGGGAAGACAGTGAGAAGTCCATCATAGTCTAGTCTAGAGCTGGGCACCTGGCTGTGAAAGCAGAGAAGATGGTTTGGAAGCTGTGTTATTGGCATCTTAGGTCTTTTTCTACTTCCGTACACCTTAACTTTATTGTTATGACTATATGTTCAAGTTAGTCAACTCCGACGATAAACTTAAGAGTTAGTCAAAGCTGGGTTCAAATCCCAGGCCCAACACTGAAAAGCTCTGAAACCTTAGGAAAATTGCTTACTGCTTCCGAGCGTCAGGTTCATTAATAATAATAATAATGACGGTCAGGCGCAGTGGCTCACGCCTGTAATCCCAACACTTTGGGAGGCTGAGGTGGGTGGATCACCTGAGGTCAGGAGTGCGAGACCAGCCTGGCCAACATGGTGAAACCCTGTCTCTACTAAAAATACAAAATTATCCAGGCATGGTGGCGGGTGCCTGTAATCTCAGCTACTTGGGAGGCTGAGACAGGAAAACTGCTTGAACCCAGGAGGCAGAGGTTGCAGTGAGCCGAGATCGCGTCATTGAACTCCAGCCTGGGCAACAACAGTGAAACCCCATCTCAAAAAAAACGACACACACACACACACAATAATGACAACAATAGTAACACCAGTTTACAGTGTGATGTGGGGATTAGAGAGGGGGTCTGGAAGATCAAGAGCACAGTGCTTGATGTGCAGCAGATCCTCTGTATATGCTTGCTATAGTCACACTGCTGCTGTCCTCATCAGATAGTGACAGAGCCAGCGCCCTCCCTTCCAGTGCCCCTTTAGCAGCTCTGGGCCCTCGTCACAGAAGCCCCCACACTCACGCTCCCTCCTGCACCCACCCTGCCCGATCTCCCTCCCGCACCCACCCTGCCCCATCTCCCTCCCCTGCTCTCCGCCTCCCCATAATCTTTCCTCTGTCTGCTCTTCTTTGGGCTCTCAACCTGTCACCATCACTGCCACCGCCAGGATCTCTCTTCTGAGCTCCATTATACTGTATATCCGAGAACTTTTTGATATGTCAGCTTAAATCCCTCTGCAGCACATCCAGAACGCCCCCTACCCCTAGTTTTCTGTCTCAATAAATAGCACACCACTGACCCAGTTATTCAAGGTAGAAATTTGGTTTCCTCCTCTCCTCTCACCATAGCCCCCCTTGCTTATCCACAAAGAAGCCGTGGTGTTCTAAACTATGTTCCTATTTTTTTTTCTCTGAGATGGAATTTCACTCTTGTTGCCCAGGCTGGAGTGAAATCATGTGATCTCGGCTCACCACAACCTCTGCCTCCCAGGTTCAAGCAATTCTCTTGTCTCAGCCTCCCGAGTAGCTGAGATTAAAGGGCATGCGCCACCATACCCAGCTAATTTTGTATTTTTAGTGGAGATGGGGTTCTCTCTAGTTGGTCAGGCTGGTTTCAAACTCCCGACCTCAGGTGATCCACCTGCCTCGGCCTCCCAAAGTGCTGGGATTACAGGCGTGAGCCACCGCGCCCAGCCCTAAAGTATTTTTCAATCCCTCTATCTCCACTGCCACCACCCCATTTCGTGTCACCCTCTTACCCGAATGCTGGGATAGCTCTCTCCAAGAGGTCTTGTTGGCTTTACTTGTACTTGGACACCATACCCTCAGGTCCAGTCTCCACACAGTGACATAAATGACTGTCTAACCTAAAGGAGATATTGCCACTCCCTGCTTAAACCCTTCACTGGCTTCCCTTGTACTTAGGATAAAGTCCAACTCCTTACCGTGGTTTCCAGGGCCCTGCAGGACTTAGCCCTGACACTCTCACCAAATCTGTCTTGATTTCTCTCCTTACCGGCCAGTTCTAGCCACAGTGGGTTTCTTTCCATTCCATGAATGTCTAGCTGCTCTGTGCTTACCACTCTGCCTGGCTCTGGCTGGCACGGTCTTCACCCAGCTTTATTTACTTTTAGATCTTAACAGATCACCTCATCAGAAGGCCATATCGGACCAGCTCTTATCATAACACCATGTTTGTTTCCTTCTTAATGCTTCTCTGTGATTTATAATCATTTTAATGTGGGGTTGTTTGAATGTCTGACTCCCCCATTAGCCTGTCAGTTCCCCAGGGACAGGTATCATGTCCATCTTGACCCTTGTTGTATTCCCAGAACCTAACATGGTTCCTGGTACAGGGTTGGGTAGAAGCAAACGGAGGCTGACTGGCTTCTGTGTATTCAGCCTAGATGCCTTCATGAGCCATTGAGAACCTGCCCTCACTCACTGAGACCCTGCCCTCACTAACCCTCACCCACTGTCATTTCCAGCTATCCCTTTTCTTATACCTCCACCCACACCCTGTGTTCCAGAGGACTTCAGGTCTTCTCATATGAGAAACAGCGGTAGGGACATTCTCCAGCGTGACAAGGAAGTTAACCAGAAAATAGTGTATTCCTTACTCATTTTTAAGTCATGAAGATGTTCATCCCCGTTAAACCTACTGACACTGTAGACTCTAGATTTGAAATAGCTGTGGATGTTAAAAGGTGATCTGGCTAGGCACAGTGGTACGCACCTATAGTCCCAGCTACTAGGGAGGCTGAGGCAGGAGGATCGTTTGAGCCCAAGAGGTCAAGGTTGTAGGGTGTTATGATCACACTTGTGAATAGCCACTGTACCGCAGCCTGGGCAACATAGCAAGATCCTGTCTCTTTAAAAAAAGAAAAAGTGGCCGGGCGCAGTGGCTCACACCTGTAATCCCAGCACTTTGGGAGGCCAAGGCGGGCAGATCACGAGGTCAGGAGTTTGAGACCAGCCTGCCCAACATAGTGAAACCCCATCTCTACTAAAAGTACAAAAAAATTAGCCGGGAGTGGTGGCGAGCACCTGTAGTCCCAGCTACTCCGGAGGCTGAGGCAAGAGAATGGCTTCAACCTGGGAGGTAGAGATTGCAGTGAGCTGAGATCGCGCCAGTGCACTCCAGCCTGAGTGACACAGCGAGACTCCATCTCAAAAAACAGGAAGGAAGGAAGGAGGGAGGGAGGGAGGGAGGGACGGAAGGAAGGAGGGAGGGAGGGAGGGAGGGAAGGAAGAAAGGAGGGAGGGAGGGAGGGAAGGAAGGAAAGAGGGAGGGAGGGAAGGAAGGGAGGGGGGAAGGAAGGAGGAAGGAGGAAGGAGGGAGGAAGGAGGGAGGAGGGAGGAAGGAAGGAAGAAGGGAGGGAAGGAAGGAGGGAGGGAGGAAGGAAGGAGGGAAGGAAGGAGGGAAGGAAGGAAGAAGGAGGGAGGAAGGAAGGAGGGAGGGAAGGAAGGAGGGAAGGAAGGAAGGAGGAAGGGAGGGAGAAGGGAAGGAGGGAGGGAGGAAGGAAGGAGGGGAGGGAGGAGGGAGGGAGGAAGGAAGGAAGGAAGGAAGGAAGGACTGACTAAAACTAATTTTGTTGATATCTTAGATATCTCAATAGTGGCCTGAAAGTTCTAATTTCGAAAGTGATGGAGAGCCTTTCAATCATCTTGCTGATAACCCAAAATTTAACAATTAGAAATGTATTCCTTTAGTCAAAATCTGTCCCTCGTTTAAAGCACATACATCGTTAGCATAGGATATATATTAATTAAACTTCTGTTCTTTGGGACATCTTTTGGTTGGGGAAAAAATGAAACAGAATTACTCACATTTCCACAAAAAAGGGTGGAGTTACTCTAAAAGAAACATGTTCCCTTTGTTAGAAACCACGGCAGACTTGGTAAGCCTGCATCACTCCTTATTTCCTAGTCCAGCTTCAGAGAAAGTAATCTGTATCCAGCTCAGTTGCATGTACTGGACCAAAATCACTCAGGGGATGCTGGCCAACCTGTGGATCGGCTGAACTTGCCCTGCATGCCCAGGGCCCTGTGGCTTGATGGATAGGATCATGGGGTAGATAGAAACCATAGCTGCCTTGACTCACACCTCAGCCAGAGCTCTGATCTAGAAAGATGCCATTTGAAGGGGCTGTAGGCACACCATGAAGCATGACTGGCAAAGCCTTAATAATAAGAAAAGTGAGTGTTTATTGAGCATTTACTATGTCACTGACATTATTGCAGCACATTATATATACTACTTTATACTATTCCCATCTTGTTGTTGTTGTTGTTGTTGTTTGAGATGGAGTCTCACTTTGTCACCCCGGCTGCAGTGCGGTGGCACGATCTCGGCTCGCCTTCTCCACCTCCTGGGTTTAAGCAGTTCTCCTGCCTCAGCCTCCCAAATAGCTGGGATTACAGGCGTGAGCCACCCCGCCCGACCTGTTATACCCATCTTATAGGTGAGGTCCAGATCGGTTAAACGGCTGGCTCATGATCACACAGATGGGAAGTGGAGTAGCCAGACAGTCAGCTCTCCAGCAGACTTACACCTCTAAGCAAAGAGAAGTTGCTAGTGTATGTAAATAGGTAAGGGTGGGAACAGCGGAACTCTATTGACCAGGGAGAAGGCACTAAAGGAGAGACAGAGAATAGCAATGTCTCTCTGCGTCAGTGAAGCCAGCCCTTTACTTAGAGGTGATGGGGGGAAAAATGGAAGGCAGAAGAGCTCCACCTAGGAGGTAATAGACAAAGGAAAGAAGTTCTCATGGATGCTTGGAGTGAAAGTGGAAATATACCAAGGAAGGGACCCCAGAGGTCTGGGTGAACCACTCAGCCCTGGTAGGCTGAAGCTCAAGAGGATGGTTGAGTCATCAGAAGTGAAAGAAGTGGAAGTTGTAAAGAGATCCTTGACTTGAACAGTCAAGTAATGATGATTTTGTTGGTTTCTGTGACTTAGGGACATTATAAAGAAATTGTTGGGCCAGGCGCGGTGACTCACGCTTGTAGTCCCTGCACTTTGGGAGGCCGAGGCGGGCGCATTACTTCAAGTCAGGAGTCCAAGACTAGCTTGGCCAACATGGTGAAACACCATCTCTACTAAAAATACAAAAATTAGCCAGGCATGATGGAGCGCACCTGTAGTCCCAGCTATTTGGGAGGCTGAAGCAGGAGAATCGCTTGAACCTGGGAGGCAGAGCTTGCAGTGAGCCGAGATCGTGCCACTGCACTCCAGCCTGGTGACAGAGCGAGACTCCGTCTCAAAAAAAAAAAAAAAAAAAGAAAGAAAGAAATTGTTGTATTCTTGAAGACTTTGTTTAAACAAATGTCTATATCACTCATGCATTTGGGTCTTTTAGGACTTTTCTTTTTACTGGAGAAAGTTATGAACAAAGCCGGGCTGATGATCAAATCCCTTCCAGAACAGTGGTTGAGATCTGACCTCCACCCAAGCCAGCAAGCAGGTAACAGATCTGGGCAGGAAGGCATTATCTGTACCTTAAGAAGACCAAGTGAGGTTAACATGCAGAGGAGGGATGGCAAAACCAGAGTAGGTGGCACATTTGACACTTTTCATAAGAAAATGACTTTCTTGTCTTTTTGGTAGAAAATTCTCATGAGTAAGTACCGGTTATGGTCATTTCCCCAGAGCTGACATGACACTGTAATGATTAAAATATGAATTGTGATTCAGTTACTCTAATCTTATATTCAGTACCATTCAATGAGACTGGAAAAGAAGCACCCCTTTATATCCAGGAAACTGTCAGAAGGGACCACTGAGAGCAGACTGCAGAGCGTGTTAGACTAGACAGCAACAGAGCCACTGCGTTGAGGCCTGCCACGTAAACATACGCCCACTCCCAAACCGCTTGGATTTCTAATGTGAGATGGGAATGGGTGGGAAATCGCCGAGGCAGAAAGGCCTCAAGCCAATTCTGCAATTAGCCAATAGCCCGTCCTGGCCTCCACGTTCATTTAGATAAATTTTGAAATCAGCAGCAAACTGTGGAGCCAGATTCTTTCTTTGCGAGGAGAAAGTCAGACAGTGTAAACCTGCGTAGCGCCATGAGGTAAGCATGTGGGACAAGCTCTGCTTCCCACCCCCTGCAAGGACACCCCTGACTGTGTGTGGCCTGGCGTGGTCCTCACTGGCAGTGGGGAGAGGGGTCCCTGCTGGGGGTGGCGACTGGATCCAGGACCTAGCAGCCCTACCTCGAGGCCCTGCTTCCAGGCTCACCCCCATCTTAGTTAAACCTGCAGAGGGGATGTTAATTAGCGAAGACCGGCGCTCAGGGAGTTGGGGGAGCTCTTAGCCCTCTCCCTTCCAAGAAAGATGACCTTTTGGACCCAAAAAGGGGAATTGGGCTCCAGTTGCTCTCATTCAAGGCAGTCGGAGTGCTTCCCACGTATCTCATTTATCCTCATGACACCCCAGAGAGGTAAGTTTGTTTGAGATTTACACAAAGTTATGATTATGCCTCTCGATTCCAGTTCCTGCCTCTATGTCATTCTAAACCTCAAGTCTCATCCCCATCTCACTTTTCCTAACATAACTAAACCCTTCGGGGAATGGAACGTCTCAGGCTTTCGCCTCGCCAAAGGGTGGTTTTCCCCCTTCCTTCTTTGTTGTTGTTAAGGTTGATTTATTGCTTCACATTCTAGCCAGGCTCGATGGATGTTCAGAATATTATAAATAATGTGGATTGAAAAGATTGTGCTGAAATGTTTATTGCGTTCTTAGAAAGAGAACAAGGAATGGTGCGGAGAGTGCAGCAGTGGGGAAGGAGGGGCGTGAGGAAGGTGGGAAGGGGAATCCTGCTCCTAGGATATTTTAGTGTGTCAATAAAAGACAGTTCTCAGAAGGGAAAGAACTTATATTGCAATCATGCTATCAAGAATGCAGAAGTGTTCCAGCGGGCGTAAAGAATATACTTCAAGAATGTAAGGACCATAAGGAACTAATCATTAGACTATTCTCTGTCTCATTTCCTCACCCACGGTGCTCAAAGAAGGCCAGCAATAGAGAGGCTGTCTGTGCTTTAAAACTAGCTCACCAGCACACTAGCTTCGGGGTACCCTCCAGGAGGGCAGACAGCTGTGGCTAGCTGTGTGTGAGTGAGAAGGCATCTCCCTGTGACTTCTTTTGCACCTTACAATCTGGAATCTTTGTTCTTCAGGTGCTCTAGAAATATAAATGTTATCCAAGGTTGGGATCCCTGATGCGGGGAGATCCACACTGGCTCATGGGCACCCAGAGATCACATTTCAAGCTGAAATCCTACCAGCTACTCCCTGCCGGGTAGTTCTCTGGTCCTTGTTCCTTCTCAGGGCCTTTCCTCGGGCTTCTGTGAGGAAGAAGGCAGTGTCCTTAGCGGCCAAGGCCATCTGTGTCAGCCTGATGCGACATAGAAAAGCCCGGCAATCTGGCAGAGATCATTCTTTGAATCCCTCTCTATTCTAAGCAAGAGCGGTCATTTGGCCACCCCAGCTGCTGCTGTTGGTCCCACACACCCCCTCAGAACAGAACTATCTTTGTCAAGAGGAAATGAGGCTGAGGGATATTGGCGTGGGGGTGGATTAGGACAGCAAGAGAGCTTTGTGTCAAACACATCCCAGGCTGCTCCCCTTCTCAGGGTGCGTCATCAGCGGCGACAGTCACTGGGTACCTGCTTTGCCCCCAGGACAGTGACTTTCCCACCAGCTAGGGAGCCCTGGCCCATTATCCATATTTATAGTAGCCAGAGAAAGCCACAGCTTCTTCCATCATGGTAATAGGTGATATTTTATTGTATGGTGTGAAGAATTGCTTCAGCACCAGCGGAGTCACGTGGAGAGCTTGTTAAAACAGGTTTCTGGGTAGGACCCTTGAAGTTGAATGTCTTTCTTTCTTTCTTTTCTTTTTTTTTTTTTTTTTTTTTTTTTTTTGAGACAGAGTCTTGCTCTGTCGCCAGGCTGGAATGCAGTGGCACAATCTCGGCTCACTGCAACCTCTGCCTCCCGGGTTCAAGTGATTCTCTTGCCTCAGCCTCCCGAGTAGCTGGGACTACAAGTGTGTGCCACCACACCCAGCTAATTTTTGTATTTTTAGTAGATTCAGGATTTCACCGTGTTGGCCAGGATGGTCTCGATCTCTTGACTTCATGATCCACCCGCCTCAACCTCCCAAAGTGCTAGGGTTACAGGCATGAGCCACCGCACCCAGCCGCATTTCTTTCTTTTTTGAGTCAAGGTCTCAATCTGTCACCCAGGCTGGAGTGCAATGGTGCCTCTTGGCTCACTGCAACCTCCGCTTCCCGGGTTCAAGCAAGTCTCATCCTTCCCGAGTAATTGGGATTACAGGCACATGCCATCACACCCAGCTAATTTTTGTATTTTTAGTAGAGATGAAGTTTCACCATGTTGGCCAGGCTGGTCTCGAACTGATGACCTCAAGTGATCCGCCTGCCTCGGCCTCCCAAAGTTTTGGGATTACAGGTGTGAGCCACCGTGCCCAGCCTGAAGTTGCATTTTTAACAAGCTCTTTGGTGATCTGTGCTCCTGGTCCCAGCTCACACCGTGAGTTGCCATGCTGTAAACATAAACCTTTCTGCCATTAGGTGATTTTTGGTAACTTTTTGAGAATGTCTCCCAATAGAGGGTAATAAAAAAAAATACAAGGAATGAATGAAACATGAACTGAGGCAGTTTGATTCAATATAAAATGGGCCCAGTTGGTTGAAATTCTGAGTGTGCATCACCTCTGATAGGAACCCATGAGCATCTGGTAAAATCCCAGCATGTCACTCCAATGCAACTCTGTTCATTTAATTGCAAAGTAAGTACAGAACATATTCTCCTAGAATTTTAAATTCAGATCACTAATGGAGAATATATTGGTTTTGAATTTAGCAATATCAACCATACTTACTTTACTTGAATCCTTTATAGTTCTTTAAAACCACTACTCCTTGATTACCTATTCTGTTGATAGTTTATATGCTTTCATTCGTTCATTTCTTCAATCATTCATTCATTTCTTTAACACATATTTACTGAGCACTTAACTACGTGCCAAGTACTGTTCTAGCTGCTGGAATGTTCCCATGTTAACTACCATCAAATAAGAAAGTCCTTTGAAATTCCTACTGCTGACTACTCATATTCCAGGTATTATACTATTTGAGTCTAAGCTATGAGCTGCTATCCAATCAACAAAAACATAAATATATGTTGCATATGTATTATGTGACCTCTGTGCTAGGCACAAGAGGAGACACAGACATTGGAAACACATGGCCTGTTATTTAACCCCAAAGAATTTATGGGCCATCAGGGAAGGTAAATCATGAATCCAATTAATTGTTAGTTTAACCAAATAGCATGTTAATTTCTGTACTGCGTGTGTTTAGTGTACAGAAGCAGCATAGAAAAGCAGTCCTAGGATTGCCCTGGGCATGGGGGAAGAGGTGTCCCTGAGGGAAGGGTGTTTTCAAGCTGAGGCCTAAAGCCAGTGCCGGTGTGCTGGGTGCGGAGAAGCTGGCAGAGGGCCCCAAAGCAGTGTCAACGATCCCTGCCAGGCACAGAGGTGTGAGAGAGTGTGGCATGCTCGGAGAGGGAGGCCAAGGTGGGGAAACTGGATCGTTTCGTTAGGAATGTGTCGTAATTCAACTTTTTAATGTTGCTTTGAAATGACTTCTGAAATCTCTGACAGACCATGTTTAATATAAGCCAGCCAATATTGCAAAGCCAAATCTGACCTTTTGGGTTGCCGATCCTATTTTTTTCCAGAAGAGTGGATAAGCAGAAGGTGATGACATCATTTTAATATTATCCTCAAACACCTTTTATTATTTGCACTAGCAGCAGACATTGGAAGGGCAGATATTTTGTGTTCTTTGCATGGCATGTGATACACACGTCCCCGGGATGAGCTCGAATATGCTAATATGTAACCTCTGACACTCAGCTGTGGCCATCAATCTGCCTGTTTCCAGGACGGTGTCTTGGGGGTCTGTTGAAACCCTTACTCTGGAGCATCTTATGGGAAAGGGAGAGGAAAAGGACGTGTACCCCAATTGCCTTATCCTCAGAAGTGACGCTCCAGATGCAATCATTTCCCAGTCTTTCCGCTCTGCCACAGTGACTCCTTGGGCCTCAAATACTTCTACTGACCCTTCTTGCCGATAGAATCCATGCACAACAGCTTTTACGCCAACCACATTCTAGGGTTGATGGCTTGGGATCTTGTCCACTTGTTTTCGGTAGGCTCAGTGGTGGCATTGTTGAATCGGCCCACATCGCCTGCAGGTCTGCATCTCAGAGCTGAGTAGGGGCTGGAGGGCACCAGTTCTGGCTCTGAGTTTTCACTTAGGAACACCAGCTGTTTGCTGCCACACTGACAGCCAACTCCGAAATGGCAGCCTCCCTATGTGAAGGACCAGTTTTAGGGCTCCTCAGATAATCTGCTGTTCACAGGAGGATATCTTCAGGGTGGCGAATTGTTTGAGGATAGTACTGAACGGGGGGGACATCACTGCAGCCTCATCCCCCAAGATGATGGACAGGATCTTGCACTGTGGAGTGTGAATACGTCTGTTTTCCTACCATATGCTCGGAGTCAGAGCTCTGCAGCCTGACTGCCCCTGTTGCTCTTGTGTATTTCCTAGATCAAACTCTAAGCCCCGATGCCACTTTTGGTAAGAGGCCCCTTTTCCACAATCCAGTGTAGAGCAAGTTTGAAGTCTCTTTTTTGTTTTTTGTTTGTTTGTTGTTGTTGTTGTTGTTCTTACTCCACCAATCTTCGTGGTGCCCACGGGGCTCACAACTCTGAGGCTCTTGTGCTGCTCCTAGTGAAAAGTTAGCAGTTGACCAGTGTGCCAGGTCGGTTGCACCCTAGTTCTGCCATTAAGCATCTCACTGCAGCAATATCCTTAAGTTAGGGTCCCAAGGCCTAGAGAGGAGAGCATACGGGAGGGTCTGGGTAGAAGACGCATATCCCATCTGTGAAAACAAATCTCAATGGCCTTTTATTGAAATGCTCTTAATTTAAGCTCCTTTTTTTCTTTTTAGGCGGAGTTTTGCTCTTGTTCCCCAGGCTGGAGTGCAATGGCACGATAGCTCAGCTCACTGCAACCTCTGCCTCCCGAGTTCAAGTGATTCTCCTGCCTCAGCCTCCCTAGCAGCTGAGATTACAGGCGCCCGCCGCCACACCCAGCTAATTCTTTTGTATTTTTAGTAGAGATGGGATTTCACCATGTTGGCCAGGCTGGTCTTGAACTCCTGACCTCAGATGATCCACCTGCCTCTGGCTCCCAAGGTGCTGGGGTTACAGGCATGAGACACGGCGCCCGGTGAATTTAAGCATTTTTATACATATAGGTATACAGGCTGTTGGAGAATTTTGTGAGTGCATAAATCTCAAAGTCTGTTTTCATGATAGAGTCTGTTGAGTGAGGTAGAGGAGGTTTTCAAGAAGAGCCTGGCAGCCATGTTTGGTTGCACTGAGAGTCGTCACATCCGACGGCGGGAGGCTGCTGCGTTCAGCTCAGAGGTCCTGCTGGTGCTGTGGTGTCACACAACAAGGGGGATATGGGCAGCGTTGAGCACTGAAGGCCATCACACATGGGGAAGGGTCATAGCGCCCTCTATCCAAAGACTGGAGATCGGAATGCCACACTGGTAGTAAGAACAGTTTCCAGCAGGCGAGACTAGCAGCTAATCTCGGTTAAGAAGATACCATGAGCCGGGTAGTACGCTCAGCACTCAGCGTTTTATCTCTTTTTGTCTCCATGATGGCTCTGAGAGCAGAGGGTTATTAGTCTCCTGCTTTTTGGCATAGAGGACTGGGTCCCTTACTCAAATGACAGCGCCATGGTCTGAACACGTGCAGTCTGCCCCCGCAGCCCATGGTGTTTCAGCTCTTACACCGTACAGCTTCCGAAAACGGAAACCCTGTACTCACACACGCGTTCACCCTTTCACGCCCTCTGTCATTTTGCCGCATACGTGGGAAGTGACACACAGTGTTGGAAGCTAGAGGGCCAGGGAGCTTCAGACTGCGGAATGTTGACCACTTGAAAGTAGAGATGACCTTTGGAACACAGGAGAGCCCGTTTTTTCTGCCTCGACAAAGGGGACAGGCTTCAGAGGCACACTGAATAACTATGACAGATGTTGTGGTTACTTGGGAAAAGACTCGGCTGAAAGCAAAAGGCCCACGTCTGGCCGCTCTCTCGCCAGCCCCTTATTTTTCTTTTCTCCCACGGCCCTTAAACAGTCATCTTTCTTCTGCCCTCCCCACCGTGGCCCTTGGTTTTATATAGTTCACGTCACCTTGGAGGCCAAAGGAATGTGGAGATGAGTTGGGGGCCGAAGTAGCCTCCAGGATGACCAGTGGCTCTCCACCCAGAGCACCAGAAGTGGCACTAGTGATCTCACCTTACTGGAAATGCATTTACCCGAATTCTTATACACTCTTGGTGACATCGCGTGTCTACTATTTCATCCTACTTCCACCACCGTGACCTGGCTTCCTCTCGATTTCAGCCACCAGCTGGTGGCCAGCACTTTGCAGCTCTCAGCCAGCGCGGCACTGAAGTGAAACAGCCACTAATACAGGCAAGTGTCATCAGTCTCAGAAGCATGCTTTTCATCTGGGCGTAGAACAGTCCAGAAGGGCCATCTGAGGAAGAGCTGCTGTCCAGGAGGTGGCTTACCGCTTCTCACTTCAGAAAGGACCCCATGTCCTCACAGACCAAGCAGGCTCCAGTTCGCTGGCTGGGGCACCCCTGTTCTGGAAAGTGCTGGCACCCACTGCCAACTTCTTCCTCTCCAGCTCTCCTTTTTCTCCACTCCATAATAACACCCCTCTCTGTTTCCAGTTGTCATTACATCACCCTTCATTCCAACGAACTTTCGTAATGTGTTATTTCTAAGCCTACATCTTATTAACGTTTAAGGATGGCAGTTTCCTGATGGCGTGTAGGAAGGCACCCTAGTCTTACCCGCAGTGTTTCCAAATCCCACTCTAGGATGTCTGGTTTCTGGACCGTATCAGCACTCCCTCCCCGGTACCCCTAGGACTCGATGGAAAGGGGGTGTGCGCCTTTCAGCCACTCCGTGTGATGCACAATAGGGCAAGAGGAGCTGGATTTTCTTTTACCACCTTCTAGTCCACTACATTGGTTACTGGTTGGGGTTTTTGTCTGTCTTCACACAGGGAAGCCCCCCTCCAACGCCCCCAACAAACACACACTAGGATGTCAATTCGGTGAGGCCAGAGCTTCTTGTCTGGTTCATTGTTGTAGCCCCAGTGCCTAGAACAGTGCCTGGTAGGTGCTCAGGCAACATGTGTTCGATCAAAAGCCACAACAGAGATGCGGGACACAGAGGGTACCAGTGTTATTTCTGCTTTCCCAACCGCGTCAGGAGTGAGGACCTTCTGTTTGATTTGTTGAGTAAACGTGTATTGAGCTGGTCAGTGTGTAATGTGTATATAATGTATACAACATGGATAGCAAGTGCCTAGCGCCAGTCATGGTGCTGGGCATGGCTCTTGTTAGAAGCACTGTGGTGCCAGGGGCAACATGCATTTGCCTGGGACCTGCCTGAGCCGGGCCCCCAGTCAGCCCGTACACAGTGTGCCCAGGGAAGGAGGGATCCCCAGTGGGAAGGCTCTAAGCGACTAGCGTGTTCCATACAGTGTTCTTGTTAGCTTTGTTTCAAGAGGGTGAGCTCTCCTGCCCCCATCCGGGCCCCAGATACCTCTTGCCCTAGAACTGGAGCTCATCTCATATTGACTTTGACTCTTTAGGACATCTATAGTATTAATCAAAGATTGCTTGTAAAATAATAGGATATGTGACCCTGAAAGAGAAGAGTCTGGAATTTGGGAAGGTGGCAGCCTTTTTTTTTTTTTTTTTCTTTTCAGACAGGGTCTTGTTCTCTCACCCAGGCTGGAGTACACTGGCACAGTTGTGGCTCACTGTAGCCTCCACCTCCTGAGCTCAAGTGATCCTCCCACCTCAGCCTCCTGAGTACCTGCGACCACAGGTGTGTGCCACCACACCTGGCTAATTTTATTCTTATTTTTTTGTAGAGACGAGGTCTCCCTATGGAGCCCAGGCTGATCTCAAACTCCTGGGCCCAAGGGATCCTCCCGCCTCAGCCTCCCAAAGTGCTGGGATTACAGGTGTGAGTCACTGCGCCCGGCCTTTCTTTTCTCATCTTCTTTATTTTCCAAAGTTACTATGATATAAGCATATTGTTTTAAATGCTTTTCCTACTTTAAAATTTAAAACCATGTGAAGCATTACTAGTTCACTAAAGATGCCCAGAAAAAGATTTGCCTTCTTGTTCTTATATTACTGCTGAGAACTGTTGTTTGCAATTTGGCAGAACTTCCCCATTCTGGTTATCTATTGCTGTGTGTAAAAAATCAGGCTGGGTGCAGTGGCTCATGCTTGTAATCACAGCACTTTGGGAGGTCGAGGAGGGAGGACTGCTTGAGCCCAGGAGTTTGAGACCAGCCCTGGGAACACAGGGAGACCCCATCTCTACACAAAACCTAAAAATTAGCCAAGTATGGTGGCATGCACGTGTGGTGCCAGCTTCTCAGGAGGCTGAGGTGGGAGGATCACTTGAGCTCAGAAGGTGGAGGCTACAGTGAGCCGTGACCATGCCACTGCACTCCAGTCTGGGCGACAGAGTAAGACCCTGTCTCAAAAAAGGTAAAAGATGACCCCAAAATTTGGCAATGCAAAACAATTGTTTTGCTACGCTTCTCAATTCTGTGGGTTAGGAATTTGAAAAGGGCTCTGCTGGCTAGCTCTGGCTCAAGTTTTTCATGCAGCTGTAATATAGTCAGTAGAGTGGTGAAGCTGGAACCCAGTGGGGCTGGCTGGGCATCTCTTGACTGTCTCTTCTCATGATCTCAGGGTCCTTCCATGTGGTCTCTCCATTTGGACTAATTGGGCTTCCTTGCAGCATGGCAGCCTTATGGCAGTTGAACTACTCACATGGTGACTGTCCCAAACGAGCAAGGTGGAAAGGTGTGTCATCTTTATGACCCAGAGTCAAAAGTGACAGAGTGTCCCTTCTGCCATACTCTATTGGAGAGGTAGTCACAAAGGGCTTATCAGGTTCGGGGGGAGGGGACCCAGATCCTACCTCTTGATGAGAGCAATGTCAAAGTCACATCGTATGAAGAGTATCTGGATTGGGAGAGAGAAATGCCGTCAGAAAATACAATCAGCGAGACTATGAAAATAAAAAATGTACGTACTCTTTGCTCCAGGATTCCATATGTAGGAATCTATCCTACAGAAATTTGTGTACACATGCACAAAGGTTTATGTTCAAAGATGTTTACTGCAGCATTCCTTTTCATGGCAAAAATTTTGAAATAGCCTCAAAGTCTAGTAACAGGGTATCTTTTGAACAAATTAAGGTATAAAATAGTCTGCAGCCACTAAAAAGATTGAAGGTAGGTCTGTGTGAAAGGCATTTAAGACAAATTAAGTGAAAAAAGCTAGTCATTAGATACTACTTATATTAGAATTCCACATGAGATGGGAGTTTCATTCGTGTTGCCCTGAAGTGCAATGGCGCGATCTCAGCTCACCGCAACCTCCACCTCCCAGGTTCAAGTGATTCTCCTGCCTCAGCCTCCCGAGTAGCTGGGATTACAGGCATGTGCCACCATGCCCAGCTACTTTTTTTGTATTTTTAATAGAGGATGAGGTTTCTCCATTTTGGTCAGGCTGCTCTTGAACTTCCGCCCTCAGGTGATCCGCCTGCCTCAGCCTCTCAAAGTGCTGGGATTACAGGCGTGAGCCACCGCACCCGGCCCTATTTGCTTGTTTTTTAGAGACAGGATCTCACTCTGTCGCCCAGGCTGGAGTGCAGTCAACAGGTATTTCTGTTGGGACTTTAGCCCCCTCAGAGTAAGGAGATGCAACCGACACTGGGTGTCCTCAAAGGCAACATCTTGGGACTGTCCTTTCAAGACTAAAGTAGTAAAGCAAAAGCATGCTAGTGTGACTTTTATGTTTTTCCAATTAACTAGACACAAATGGTGATTTTTGCTGATCTCTCTGCTAAAAGAGCTTGTTTGCAAAAAAGCAGAAATGACAGCCGGGCACGGTGGCTCAAGCCTGTAATCCCAGCACTTTGGGAGGCCGAGACGGGCGGATCACAAGGTCAGGAGATCGAGACCATCCTGGCAGACTAGGTGAAACCCCCGTCTCTACTAAAAAATACAAAAAAACTAGCCGGGCAAGGTGGCGGGCGCCTGTAGTCCCAGCTACTCGGGAGGCTGAGGCAGGAGAATGGCGTAAACCCTGGAGGCGGAGCTTGCAGTGAGCTGAGATCCGGCCACTGCACTCCAGCCTGGGCGACAGAGCGAGATTCCGTCTCCAAAAAAAAAAAAAAAAAAAAATGACTTTGGCTCGTTTAAAAAACATGTCATTTGGGGCCGAGCGTGGTGGCTCATGCCTGTAATCCTAGCACTTTGGGAGGCCAAGGAAGGTGGATCACAAGGTCAGGAGATCACGACCATCCTGGCCAACATGGTGAAACCCCATGTCTATTAAAAATACGAAAATTAGCCGGGCATGGTTGCACACACCTGTAGTCCCAGCTACTTAGGAGGCTGAGGCAGGAGAATTGCTTGAACCCAGGAGGCAGAGGCTGCAGTGAGCAGAGATCTCGCCACTGAACTCTAGCCTGGTGACAAAGCAAGACTCCATCTCAAAAACAAAAAAAACATGTAATTTATCTGAGTAATGTTGAGTTATTTGCAGGAACCCGAGGGATGATTAAGCCAACCATGTATAAGGACAAGTGTGAACAAAGGCAGGGCCTGGGACCTCCTGAGCTAAGTTTGTGGCCCACCCCTGGAGTGTTACCATTACTGTGGTGACAGCCTCAACTGTGCTTAGTTCAAAATCCAAAATCCCTGGAGAAGGACAACCTGGTTGGCCTCACTTGAGGTCCGTCACATCAGCTATGCCTATGGAGGCAGGGTTAAGTTGAACACACACGGCTACTGGACCACCCCAGGAATATGTTGTTTTGGGGTACGGAACCTAGGGGCTCAGTTTGGATCTACCCCATAGTCTTTTGCGTCTTGGTCAAATGATTTCCTTTTAACCAATCAGATAAGCATTTGGTATATGGTCAAAGCCTTATCGTAGCAGCGATGCCTCTCTGCCTTTGTAGAACTTTGGTACCAATGCCCTGGTGTCTGCCGCCCTGCCAGGTGTCTCTAAGGTGCCCCTAATTGGTGCCAGGTAAAGTATCCAAATAGGACAAACGGAGGGGTTTGTAATGCTGAATCCACAGCCTGACTGGAACCTTGCAGGAATCTTCTGACAGTCAAGAGGGAATTGTCAAAACAAGATATCCATAACAGAGTTCCTGACTGTCTTTTCAAAGACACTTGAATTTCTGCCAGACTCCAGACAGATTCCTATTCCCAGGGGTAACACACAGCACAATGAAGGGATATTTCTTAGCAAATATTGACGTGCCAGAGAATTGGCATTAAATTACTGGCTCGACAACTCCTAATCTGCTCTCAGTGGCTGATATGAAGGATTGTCTATTTACAATTGAATTCTGCCCTTGTGGCAATCGCTGAGCTGAGCTGATTTCAGGGATGGGAAATGAATAACACCTTAAGAACACAGATGGGGCCTAGAAACTATTCAACACTTTCTCTGCAGGAAGCGGCAATAGTGGCAGAGTTTTTACACGCTCCCTCTAAGGAACGGCTGTCATATGCAGAGTTTCCTGTTTGTGTTGGGCGTGGGTAGAGATAGGGTTGATTTTCTGCCTTTCTCATGAGACCCGCAGATCCATGAAGAACCAGGGGTGCGTCTTTGCACCCATTGGACCCGACACACAGCAGGCGCTCAACTTGTTCAGTTCAGTTCTAGTGTGGGTGAGTCTAAGTCTTGGGTAAATCTTACCGGGGCAGTGCTGCTATTCAGCGCTGGGACAGCATCACCAACCACTCTGACCTGACTCACCCTGGCCGGGCCGTGAGCTCTCACATGCGGTCTCCATTGACCAAGCAGCGGCCTCACCAGAGTCCTGTGGCCATGACTGTTGCTGCGCGGCCACCTGACGCCCGGCCAGGTGCTCATGCCTGGATCCCAGACCCCAGATCCCAGGAACCTGCCTTTCACTCGGCTGCCGTCTAGCTCTCTGCCTGGTCACCTGCAGTCTTAATTCCTTTTAATTTCCTGTTTCTAGGCCAGTACCTTTTTTCTCTCATCCCAACCCCCACCCTTTCCAGGTCACCTTCTCCTGATTCTCTTGCTCCCTCTGGTCCCCAGATGTAGATGTCTCTCTTCACACCATTCTCTTTTCTGACAGTTGCTGCCTTCTTTCCAGTCGATTCTTTCCACGTTTCTGTGTTCCCGCAGAGCAGTGCCTCATCAGCCTGGTGCTGGGCACCAGTTCAGGCTGGGAGTGAATTCTCTTCAGGTGGGGGCCTGGCCTTCTGGGGAGAGGGCTGAGTTTCCAGGGTGAGGAGGGTGCCGGGTGCCTCTCTCTTCCCAGTGTCGCCTCAGCACAAACCCGCCCAGGCACATGAGAGACACTGGCCTGGCCGCTCTAAAGGCCACCCCAAAAGACCACAGTTCTTTTTTTTTTTTGAGATGGAGTCTCACTCTGTCGCCCAGGCTGGAGTGCAGTGGCGCGATCTTGGCTCACTGCAAGCTCTGCCTCCCGGGTTCACGCCATTCTTCTGCCTCAGCCTCCTGAGTAGCTGGGACTACAGGCACCTGCCACCTCGCCTGGCTAGTTTTTTTTTGTTTGTTTTTTTTTTGTAGAGACAGGGTTTTACAACGTGGTCTCAATCTCCTGACCTCATGATCTGCCCGCCTCGGCCTCCCAAAGTGCTGGGATTACAGGCGTGAGCCACCATGCCTGGCCCTTTTTTTTTTTTTTTTTGAGACAAAGTCTGTTGCCCAGGCTGGAGTACAGTGGTGTGATCTCAGCTCACTGCAACCTCTGCCTCCCAGGTTGAAGCGATTTTCCTGCCTCAGCCTCCCGAGTAGCTAGGATTACAGGTGTGCGCCACCACACCTGGCTAATTTTTGTATTTTCAGTAGAGACAGGGTTTCACCATGTTGGCCATGCTAGTCTCGAACTCCTGGCCTCAGGTGATCCACCTGCCTCGGCCTCCCAAAATGCTGGGATCACAGGCATGAGCCACCATGCCTGTGACCTTCAGGAAGTTCTGACCTTCAGGAAGCTGGTACTTTTCGGAAGAATTTAGCCAGCCTACATTAAGCCAGCACCGGCCATGTGCCAGGCCCTGGGCTGTTACAGACATCATGCCATCCTCTTGCAGCTTTGGGAAATGTATGTGTTATCCTATGTGGCCCCCGAGGAAGCCCAAAAGCAGAGGTGTTGGGTAACTTGCTCGCAGAGGCTAGAAAGGGCGGGCTGGACTCTGCAGGCCCTTCCTCAGCCCACTGTCCTGTGTTCCTCGACCGCGATCTTGTCTAAAGGCACAGACTGTTACATTCAGTCAGCATGATACAAAACTTGAGATCCAGCTAAGATTCTGTTTGGGGGCTGATTGTTTTGCCCTGTAACATGTTTCTTTGAGGAGTCACAGGCACGTGTCACAGTACCTGGCTTGCCATCTTCACCCTGCAGGACGTCCGGGGCCCACCCAGGTTGCCTCCTCCCATCCTAACCTCCCAGCTCCCCTAGTCAGGCCGAGCTCCCTGGTGCTCCCTCCCAGAGAACATGGCCATTCACCCAGCGCCACTCCTGCCGCCGGCCTCTGCCTTCCTGGGCTCACTGGAGGGAGGGTGGGCTGGTCAAGCCTTAGGGGTCTTGGCTTTTCTTTTCACCCTGCTTAACTTCAGAGTCCCCTATTTTCTCACTTCTAAATTGGGGGATATTGTTGCCCTGCTAGCCTCATTGTCTGATGGTGGAAACAATATGGGACTTGAGTCCTGTCAACTTTCTGAGCGCACGTACCTAATGGCATAACAGTACGTTGATTCTTTACTTTTCTTTTTTTGTTTGTTTTTGTTTTTGTTTTGTTTTTCTTTCTTTCTTTTTTTTTTTTTTAAGACAGAGTCTTGCTCTGTCGCCCAGGCTGGAGTGCGGTGGCATGATCTCAGTTCACTGCAAACTCTGCCTCCCGGGTTCAAGCGATTCTCCTGCCTCAGCCTCCCGAGTGACTGGGACTACAGGCGCCTGCCACCATGGCCAGCTGATTTTTGTATTTTTAGTAAAGACAGGGTTTCACCATGTTGGCCAGGCTGGTCCCGAACTCCCGACCTCAGGTGATCTGCCCGCCTTGGCCTCACAAAGTGCTGGGATTACAGGTGTGAGCCACCATGCCGGGCCTTCTTGACTTTTCTTTTAAGAGGCAGGATCTCACTCTGTCACCCAGGCTGAGGTGCGGTGGTGCAGTCACAGCTCACTGCAGCCTTGAACTCCTGGACTCCAGCAGTCCTCCTACCGCAGCCTCGCGAGTAGCTGGGATTATAGCCACGCATCACCACAGGCAGCTAATTTAAAAATATTTTTTGTAGAGGGTGGGATCTCGCATTGTTGTCCAGGCTTTTTTCTTGACTTCTGTTCCTGTGACACTACTACTATGAATATTATTATTTTTCTTTTTTTTTTTTAATTTAAATTAGAGACAGGGTTCCACCATGTTGCCCAGGCTAGTCTTGAACTCCTGGGCTCATGCGATCTACCTGCTGCGACCTCCCAAAGTGCTGGGATTACAGGCATTAGCCACCATGCCCAGCCACTGTGACTATAATTTTCATTGTCATTGTTGTTGTTATTTATGCAGCATGGCCAAACGCCCAGGCTCCCCTGCCCCTGGGTTCCTCGCCACCTTTTCTCCCGCATAGCTGAATGTGTTAGAAAGCCGGGTGCACCTTGTGGTTTGCTTTAACCTTCTCCTCCTCTGCCTGTGACCCTCTGTCCTGTGACCCCCTGCTCTGACCTCCACTTCCTCACTGGCTTTTAAAAAATCTGGGCCTTTCACAGTTCCTCTCACCTGGTGTCCACTTGGCTGTGCTCTGCCAGCCTGCCGACCGCCGCCAGCGTTCCGCCCAGCACAGCTGCCCTTCCTGTAGCTAATAACTGACACAGAGGCTGCCAGACATTCCACCCTGAACTTCCAACCTTTCCCGGACGCCCGCATCACCGCCGGGCGTCAGCGAGAATTGCTCCCTCTGTTTCTACACTAAATGCCACCCAGGTGTTTCTCCGTTTTTGCTACTCTTCCTTCTCTTTTGGAGAGAGTGACGTTGGATTTCTGTTGTTAAGCTGAGAGACTGGCTCTGGTGCAGGACATTTATGGAGTACCTGCCACCACTAAGCACCCGTTTCAGGCAGGGTGTAATTATTATGAGGAGTAATAATTATTGTTGGGAGAGTTCCCATTTATTGAGTGCCAGTTATGTTCTAGAAGTTTCATGTACTGTATCTTCCCCAATCCTCACAACAAGCCTGTGAAGTCAGGATTTTTCAGTCTTATTTCAGAGACGGTAGAACTGAGCTCCAGAGAGTTGGACTTTCCCAGTGTGTCATAATATACCAGTTGCAGCTTAGAAGTCAGGTCTTCCTGACTGTAAAATCAATGCCCCTTCCACTGCACCAGACTGCATTGATCTGTTTTTGGAGATTCTATGGCCTAAGGAAGGAATTATTAATAAAAAAAAGAACCTGCTCGGACATGCTGGCTCACGCCTGTAATCCCAGCACTTTGGGAGGCTGAGACTGGCCGATCACCTGAGGTCAGGAGTCTGAGACCAGCCTGGCCAACGTAGTGAAACCCCGTCTCTACTAAAAGTACAAAAATTAGCCGGACACGGTGGCATGCATCTGTAATCTCAGCTACTTGGGAGGCTGAGGCAAGAGAATCACTTGAACCCAGGAGGCAGACGTTGCACTGAGCTGAGATGGAGCCACTGCACTCCAGCCTGGGCAACAGAGGGAGACTCTTGTCTCACAAAATAAAAATATAATAAAATAAAAAATAAATTTAAAAGATCCTAAAAGGTGGAAGGGAGTCATTTAAGAGCAATGGCCTTGCTGCAGATACCCTTGGATTCCAGGGCAGGCTGGCTGTGTACGGGCTGAGCAGTCTTCATGGTCAGCATATTCATGAAATGTGGAGGGCAAGCCTTCAAGGCTTTGGCCCTGCCCTGGGGCGGGTGGCAAATGGGCCGAGGCTACACTCAGAGGAGAGCGGGCAGAGACTCCGTTGATGAGTCAGATGCAACCCCCTGGAGCTGCAGAGGAAGGCTGGCCTGCAAAACAGAGAAAGGAAAACCTGCAGAGTTGAGTTGGATGCCAGGCTAAGAACAAAACAAACTCAGAAAACCGGAGATGACTTTTGCCCAGTGTTTAGAAAGCATTCTTTGGGGGAAATTAAAGTGTAGAACCGTGGGGCAAGATAGATTCAAGAGGGGCATGATCAGAGGTAGGTAGGTAGGTCCTCCTCTCCACACCCCCAGTGCCTGGTTTCCCCTAGCACAGCTGAGCAGTGGCTGCAGGAAGGCTGCCACTGTCACACCCTGGGTCCCCCAGCAGAGCCCACACAGCCCTGGAGTGGGCAGGTCTGGGCAGAGACCTCAAGCATAGCTGCCATTCTCCAGCCGCTCAATCTGGAAATCAGAATGTAAATACGCTCACCTTCTCTGCACGGCGTCTACTCTTTTCTCCGTGTATTTGCCCAGTCGTGGGATTAAAGGGAACATTTACATGAACTTTTGAAGATAAATATTCCAGTTTTGTCTCTTCTCCTGCTTATTCCCCGCCTCAGCCCAGGAGTCTGCTGTGAAAAGTCCGTTTGATCAGTGAGAATCAACTGATTAATACATAAGCAAATGTCACCTATTGACAGGCACAACTGCCAAAGAAAAACAAACTGTAGGAGTTATCCCTAAGAAGTGTACTCTGTTCATCTTTAGAGGTTAGGAGCTACATGGGGGTTGCCAGTTGGCCTAACTCTTGTGGTGTGAAAAGCAAGGCAAACAAAAAGAATATACTTTTTTTTGTTTTTTGTTTTTGTTTTTGTTTTTTAAACAAACTCTTGCTCTGTCACCCAGACTGGAGTGTAGTGGCGCGATCTCAGCTCACTGCAACCTCCGCCTCCCGGGTTCAAGCAATTCTCCAGCCTCAGCCTACCAAGTAGCTGGGATTACAGGCACCTGCCATCACGCCCGGCTAATTTTTACATTTTTTAGTAGAGACGGGGTTTTGCCATGTTGGCCAGGCTGGTCTCAAATCTCCTGACCTCAGGTGATCCACCCGCCACGGCCTCCCAAAGTGCTGGGGTTACAGGCGTGAGCCACCATGCCTGGCCAGGGTATGCATTTTGGTTCAAGACAACCAAGAGTAGTGGGCAGGTAAGGTGGCTTTCCTGGTAACAAAACCAGATATAAAGATTCCTGGATAAAGCGCCCTTCTTTATCCTCCTCCTTTCCCATCAGCCTACCTGCCACGTTCCCCTGTAACTACAGGGCAAAAGTGGCCAACGCGGAGATCTGCTCACTCTCTCGAAAAGTCAGCCTCCAGATTTCTTTCCCCTCCTTCCCCTCCTCCTCTGTGTCAGTAAGCACAGAGAGCTGTTACCTACACCCAACTTGTGGCAGGGGCGTTGGCCGTCCAAGCTCCGTATTTTGCTGGTTTCCAGCGTTTCACTGGAAAAAAGTATGGACCATTACTCCAGATGAACAATCTTCAGAAAACACCATTCCTGAGAGACTCTGTTTAATATCCTCTCCCAGTTTGAAAAGGAGTTTGTTTTCTTACATCTTTTTTTAATTGCCATGAGCTGGACTTGTAAATATTGTAAGTGGTTGAGTAATACTCATCTGGTAAACTGACCAAAGGAAATGGACATTTTTTTCCACTCTTGTAACCCTGGCATCCCATGCCTGTCCCTGAAAGGGACTCTTGAGTTATTGGAAGGGAAAATATGCCTTGCCAGGTGCCAGCGGGCCCAGGGCAGGAGCTGAGTGAAGCGCAGAGAAATGATCTCAGAGTCAGGAGTCACACCAGGTGTTCTATGCTAGGGTTGGGGGCAGAGAGCATTCATTGTTTAAGAAGTTGGCAGCCTCCCAGAAGTTCAACTGTCTTTCCTTGTTCTGAAATGTCAAACATTTCCTTAGCTGGGGGAATGGATGAGTAGACCCCCCTGAGGTTTAAGAACTATTCTGAGGCAGAAGAAGTTAAGTTCTGCCTTTCACACGTGACCAAGTACGATGCGAGATCCCATGTCCCTCCAGCAGGAGGGTCGGCTGCGCCCCCAAAACTGGAGCCACCTTCCTACATCAGAAGAGTCGCAGGCTCTTCCCTGCCTCTGCCTCTAGGAACCGTCAGACCCTTTGTGGTTATGTAGGGGGGAGTGTGTGTGTCTTTTTTTAATGGTGCCTTTTAGTGATACTTAGTGAAATATTTGTAGATGACCTATGTCTGCGATTTGCTTCAAAATAATATGTAGGAGACAGGGAGCAGGTGAGGGTTTGCATAAAGCCAGACTGGCCATGCATGGATCCTTGTGAAAGCTGACAGATGGGCTCATCACCGTTCCACGTGCCCTTCGGTCTGCTTTTGTATATGTTTAAAATTCTCCATCATAAAAGGTTAAGGAAGGGAAGGAGGGAGGGAGAAAGAAAGAGAAGAGGGTGAAAAGAGAAGAAACTCTTTATCCCAGTGTTTCAACCTCAGCGAGTCTGGGCCTCTCTCTCTGAGGGGACCCCACGCTGTCTCAAGTCAGGAGACCTCCGCTCAAGCTCCACTGGTGTAGGGAAGGGTTAGCGTGTGGGCAGAGGGGTCCTACCCACCTGGATTCCAATTCTAGTTCTTCCTCTTATCAGCCAGAGGGCCTCAGGTAGGAGAGTTCACCTTCCAGAAGCTCAGCTTCCTCAGATATAAAACAGAGATGAGGGTTACTTACTGTGGAGAATTAAGCCAAGCAGTATACCCATAGCACTTAGCGCCAAACCTGGCACGCGTGACTATTTCATGAACGGTGTGGCTCAGCTTTCCCTGGCTTCAAAAAGATCCCTGCTTACTCATTCTGAAACATCCTTCAGAGGAGAGAAACTCCATTCAGCAAGGTGCCAGAGCTGGGATCACATTCCAAGAAAGCCAAACTTCTTAAAGAAATAAGGGATTGCCATGATAAGGTAGATAAGCACCTTCTCTTTGACCCAAAGAATCCAAAAGACAGCAGTTGGCTTTTGCTTATCGCTGCCACCTGCCATCTTAAAATGACCTCCTCAGTTGACCCTCAGTATACACCAGTTTACTTAAGCCTGTTTAAAGTCTCCCCCTGTTTGCTCTGAAAGGGTTTGAAATTTAAAAGCCTTATTTGTCATGGCTCTTAAAATCCTCCTTTTCATCTTTGAACAAGAGCCCAGTTTATCACATCTTATCAGCTTACTGTCCAAGATGTCCATCACTCAAGTTCATATTCATTCATTCATTCATTCATTCATTCATTTTGAAATGGAGTCTTGCTCTGTTGCCCAGGCTGGAGTGCAGTGGCACAATCTCGGTTCACCACAACCTCCGCGTCCCAGGTTCAAGTGATTCTCCTGCCTCAGCCTCCCAAGTAGCTAGGACTACAGGTGTGCACCACCATGCTTGGTTAATTTTTGTATTTTTTAGTAGAGACTAAAGATCTGGTCTCAAACTCCTGACCTTATGATCCACCCACCTTGGCCTCCCAAAGTGCTGGGATTACAGGCATGAACCACTGCGCCTGGCCCATTTTCATTTTTTTTTTTTTTTTTTTTTTTTTTGAGACGGAGTCTCACGCTGTCACCCAGGCTGGAGTGCTGTGGCCGGATCTCAGCTCACTGCAAACTCCGCCTCCCGGTTCACGCCATTCTCCTGCCTCAGCCTCCCGAGTAGCTGGGACTACAGGCGCCGCCACCTCGCCCGGCTAGTTTTTTGTATTTTTTAGTAGAGACGGGGTTTCACCGTGTTAGTCAGGATGGTCTCGATCTCCTGACCTCGTGATCCGCCCGTCTCGGCCTCCCAAAGTGCTAGGATTACAGGCTTGAGCCACCGCGCCCGGCCCCATTTTCATTTTTTATAGATATTCTGTGCCCTGTCATGCCTTTACTGGGGCATAATTTGTCTAATTTACAGTATCTGTGGTAGAAAAATCAGCAGCTTAGGCACCACTGTATTAATACTAATTCCAGTAGACCCACCCACCGTGTGCTAAAACTACTCTGAAAGGTCTCTGCAGCTCTTCTGCAGAAGAACATTCTTCTGTCTTCTTCTCTCTGCAGTATTGTGGGTTGGGATTGACCACTTTTTGAATGTTCTTGCACATTCACCTTCTTGCCACGTTTTCTCAGCTTCTCCCTCCTCCCTCTCTGCTGACCACTCCTTCTGTGCCTCTCTTGTCTCTTCTTATCCCTTCCAAAATTTCAACACATTAACTCATTTGTCTTATACACACACACACACACACACACACACACGCAGGTGTGTTTGCCTCTTTCCTGTGCCAGGGCTCTGTTCTAAGGTACAGAGGATATGGCAGTGAACGAGAACCCACAATCCCTGGTGTAGACGTTCATGTGCCCAAGAGAGATAGTCAGTAACTGAGTACCTAAATAATGATTCAAAGCCGGGCGCGGTGACTCACGCCTATAATCCCAGTACTTTGGGAGGCTGAGGAAGGCGAATCACTTGAGGTCAGGAGTTCGAGACCAGCCTGGCCAACATGGTGAAACCTGTCTCTGCTAAAAATACAAAAATTAGCTGGGCATGGTGGTGGGCACCTGTAATCCCCGCTACTTGGGAAGCTGAAGCAGGAGAATTGCTTGAACTTGGGAGGCGGAGGCTGCAGTGAGCCAAGATCGCACCACTGCATTCCAGCCTGGACGACAAAGTGAGACTCCATCTCAAAGGAAAAAACAAGATTTAATAAGGGTTACCATGGAGACTTAGGGGGGCAAAAAGGGCACAGGTAACTGGAGGACAACAAAGAGTTCCTTGGGAAAGTGCCACTGAGTTTGGGGGATTAACTAGACCAAGAGTGGGGAGCTCCTGAATGGAAAGGATAGCGCGTGTTGAAGCCGGGAGGCAGGGCCTTCTGCGTCGGCCTGCCAGGGGCTCCGAAGACAGCCAGGATAGCTCAAGCACAGCGCGCAGCGTGCGGCTGCAGGGTTGCTTGGTTAGGTTGTACAGAACCCCCTTGGACACTGTGAAGTTTGGATCTCAATTTCAGCCACTGGAGGATTTAAGCAAGGAGGTGGCCTGATCCGCTTTACATTTTGAAAAGCTTGCTGTAGCTCCGTCATGGAGCCGGGACCGAGGAAAGCAGTCCCTGACTGCGGGGAGCCAAATCAGGGATGGCAGTGACTGTGGCTGCCTCGAGGTCTCTTCCCTTGGACTTCACGCTTGGGCTGTGCGAACTAAAACCAGATGTGTGTTTTCCTCTTCCCGATCAGTTGTTGTTCTTGATTTCTTTGTTCTTGTCACTTGTTCCGCTGTTCTCATAATCACCCTGATTTGACAGTTCCCGGTCATCAGAGCCTCAGTGTGGAGCCTGCCTTGCTGCACAGAGCTTCTGGGCCCAAGTGTCCACCCAGCTGTGATCCCACTGGAGCCTCAGGAGCAGTACCTCTTCCTAAAACACCTCTCATCCTCTCCCTCCTCTCCTCAGCTGCCAGCCCCTCCCTCTCATCCTAGGGTGAGCCCAGGCCCTGGAGTGTCAGGGATTGCCCCCTCCACCCATCCCCGCCTGTGCCTGCCTCCTCATTCCCATTATCTTCTGCTGTTGTGCAGCGTAAACCTTCACCCAGCCAGGACCAAGTCATCAGCCAAACACCACACAGGCACCAGAATAATCGAGAACTAGTGACGGTCCTGCCCAGGGGAGCTTTTGGTCAACCTGAAGATGTTTCTGGACCAGAAACGATTTGTTCTTCTGCTTCTGGAAAGAAGATGGATTAAGATATTCTCACATACACATAGACACACACACACACACCCCTACCCCTACCTTCTCGCTGCAAGCATCTTGAAATGTTAGGTAAAATAGTGTAACGCCACCCACAAATGTTAATGCAGAACTGAATTTACAAGGAGGAAAGGCAATCCCTAGATGAAAGAAACGAAGAGCGCATCGAAAGCCAGCGCCTATGTGGACGAACGGATGCTGCAGATGGGCCATTATCAGTCACCGTGATGGAGAGCAGGAGCTAGCAAGCCTCTGGAAGAGGCCAGGTCGTAAACGGTTTAGGCTGTGCAGACCACAGACGGTGTCACATCTTCTTTTACTTTTTTGGCAGCCCTCTACAAATATAAAAACCATCGTTAGCTCATGGGTTGCACAAAAAGCACAGCTAGATTTGGCCCATGAACCAAAGCTGGCAGA
Source organism: Trachypithecus francoisi (assembly GCF_009764315.1). NCBI lineage: Eukaryota > Metazoa > Chordata > Mammalia > Primates > Cercopithecidae > Trachypithecus > Trachypithecus francoisi. The sequence continues at coordinate 63,079,264 of NW_022681466.1, forward strand.
GTCTTGAGGTAGACTAGGCTGAGGTTTTCGCCTACAGAAGACGGGGAGAAACCCTGGGGCACCAAGAGAAGCGTCTCTCAAAAGATTGGATCATCAGAGAAAGAGCCCATGTTAGACAAATTCAACCACAGTCACAGGTAGATGACAAAGTAGCTTGCTATACTTTTTTTTTTTTTTTCAAGACAGAGTTTCACTGTTGTTACACAGCCTGGAGTGCAGTGGTGGGATCTCAGCTTGCTGCAACCTCCGCCTCCCAGGTTCAACAATTCCCCTGCCTCAGCCTCCCGAGTAGCTGGGATTACAGGCGACTACCACCACACCTGGCTAATATTATATATATATATATGTATGTATGTATGTATGTATTTTTTGTTTGTTTGTTCTTGTTTTTGTTTTTTGAGACAGAGTCTCACTCTGTCGCCCAAGCTGGAGTGCAGTGGCACTGTCTCGGCTCACTGCAAGCTCTGCCTCCCAGGTTCACGCCATTCTTCTGCCTCAGCCTCCCGAGTAGCTAGAACTACAGGTGCCCGCCACCATGCTTGGTTAATTTTTTGTATTTTTAGTAGAGATGGGGTTTTACCATGTTAGCCAGGATGATCTCGATCTCCTGACCTCGTGATCCGCCCGCCTTGGCCTCCCAAAGTGCTGGGATTACAGGCATGAGCCACCACACCTGGCCTATTTTTTAAATATATTTTTAGTAGAGATGGGGTTTCACCATGTTGGCCAGGCTGGTCTCGAACTCCTGACCTCAGATGATCCGTCCGCCTCAGCCTCCCACAGTGCTGGGGGATTAGAGGCGTGAGCCACCGTACCCGGCCACTTGCCATACCTTTTTAAGTCTTCTCAATATTCAAAACCATGATAAAATGCCTACATGGGTTGAGCTTAAGATTGATACGACCTGATCCACACTGAACCCTGAGGATCTGTGGAGGGGATTCAGGAAGTCTGTGAGCTTGGACAGAAAAGCAAATTGCACTCTTATTTTCACAAATGGCTAATTGAAACAGCATTTTCTTTGCTCACGAACGTATGCCACAGACTACAGTAGTGTTGAGCAGTCCTGTTGGCCACGCAACCACGTGACCCTGCACACGTGGCTCTCTCTGTTACTTTCTGAAGCATTTTCATGGACCTCTCCACCTCTGCTACCCACCTGCCTCGTGGGGCCTTGGCAGGTCAAGGACTCTTCAGTCAGCAAACTTTTCTTGAGTGCTTACTTTGTAGTAGGCGCGCCCCATCTCTGTTATGCTACACCTTGTCGCCGCTGGTACCTGGCGCGTGGTAAGCACTCATTGTTAAATACTAGGCAAGGGAACATGGGAGACGGTGAGCTCGTTGCACTAAGTGAGGGCTGTGTTCATTGGGGCCCACTTCATCAGCATCAGGTGAAGGAACAGGCAATGGTCAGTCCAGGCGCACGACCCAGAGGAAGCAGGGCAGGGCTGGCAGGCAGAGCGGGACCCAGCGTGGGCTGGTGGGGAGGACCCATGTTCTCCAGCCAAAAATGTCAGGAAATGAAACTAGCAAATACTAGCAGAAAAAGTGTATATTAAAGCAAGCACCACTATCTGAATATTTGTAGAAATGGGTGACTTAAGGATCTTAAGACTCAAGAAGACAAAATGAAGCCATGTGGAGAATGGAGAAATGGGTTCTAGAAGGCTCTCCTAAGCCCTTGGCTTTATCAGTGCGTCATCAATGCATAATCTGATTGGGTAGCGAGGGTGGCTGGTGTGAGCAGCTTCTGCCCTCCCCTGTGGTCCACGGTGTACACAGATGCTAGAGTTAGGGGCATAGCAAGCACCCCGTCCTGGCCTGAGCGCTGCCTGGGGAGGCCTGGCCACACCCAGGCCCCTGCCTTCTGCACTCACCATCCTGCAAAACCAGAGCTGTGCAAGAGCAGTGCCCCAGGCCGCCGACCACCCCTCTCCGCCTCATACAAGCCGAAGGTTCAGAGGGAACTACATCCCTCATACAAGCCGAAGGTTCAGAGGCAACTACATGACTCTCTGCAGACACTCAGAATGTGTGAAGCTTTTCTGGCAGGAATCATTAAAAGTAGTATTTTCTGCTCCTCTTTTTCAGGGATGATCATGGTGATTTTACTGCTGCTCGTGGCTATCGTGGTGGTTGCGGTCTGGCCAACTAATTGATGGCAGTAAAGAGACCACCAGCTGTGACACCTGCCAGTGACAGATACAAGCCCAGCACCCTTTTGGTATGCAAAACCTGCTCTCAATAAATTCCCCCAAAGCTCCGACCTCTTGTGCATTGCTTCAGTAAAGACTTAAAGCTCTGGCTGGGCGTGGTGGCTCACACCTGTAATCCCAGCATTTTGGGAGGCCGAGGCGGGTGGATCACCTGAGGTCAGTAGTTCGAGACCAGCCTGACCAGCATGGAGAAACCCCGTCTCTACTAAAAATACAAAAAAAAAGTAGCTGGGCGTGGTGGCGGGCACCTGTAATCCCAGCTACTCGGGAGGGTGAGGCAGGAGAATTGCTTGAACCCAAGAGGTGGACCATTGCACTCCAGCCTGGGCACCAGGGCAATACTCCATCTCAAAATAAGAAAAAAAAAAAAGCAAAGGCTCAAAGCTCTGAAGAACTGCCTAGAGCACCGGGCCCAGCGTGGCCCTTTGGGTTTTGACTTTGGTCATTTTGGTGCTGGCCAGAGGTCCCTCGGGGTCCCCTGCCTCATGGCGGCCAGTGGTTTCTGGCCACCTCGCAGTACTCTGGGCATCCTGGGGCCACTGGATTAATAGACAGTTTGAAACCTTGACTTCTGGCCTGCTTGTGAAAGTCACGTGTCTGTGCAGGAAATGGGTGTACATTCAAGGCCACGTGTGTCCAGGTAGTGGGGAAGGAGTGAGGTGAGGGTTGTGCGGAGGAGCCACACAGGCCTGTGTCTGAGCGTGTAACCACAACCCTGCCGCACTTCCCCACCCGAGTCACCCCGCCAGGCTCAGCACTCCTCCTGGGGTGCCAGCCCCCACTTCACAGAAATATTCCTTTGGGAACTGCCATTAGCCCCAGAAGCACATTCTTTTTCATTTCCTTGGTGACAATCAACTCTCATCTTCCAGGGCTGACACATCTTTATAGGCAGCCAGAATCAAGTCTGTGGAATAAGGCAGGTGGGACAGGAGGTGGTCGGGCTGGAAAGCACTGTGGAGGGTTCAGAGGGATGAGATTGCAAAGTCAGGAGAACGTGCTGTTACCTGGCGCCTCACCTGGCTCCGACAGCCCCGTGTGTGAGTTCGCGCAGCGCATGTGTATGTCTGTGTGTGTCTCAGAAAGGGCAGACAGATGGGGCAGGCCTGCGGAAGACGCCAGGCCCATGGACGGCTGAGTTCGTGTTAGCAGGGGTCAGGGGGCCAAGCACCTTGTGCTCTCTTATCCGCGTGGAAAGCAGGCTGGGCCAGCTGGCCTTACTCTGCCCTCCCTGATGAAAGGGGAAAGAATTAGGGTTGATGATGGGTGATTTCCAAAGCACAAGATTTCACTGAGAAGGTAGGGGATTCACAGCAGGCGAGTTTCTGGTGGATTTGCTCAAGAGGGCATGACCTGAAACCCCCTATGGACAGAGACACCAGAGAGAGAGCCACGGGTAGCCTGGTGTAATGTCTTTTCCTAGGGACTGGGGGCTCCAGGGGTCCCGGGAAGACCTGGGGTCTGGGAGCCCAGACACCTGCCCAGCTCTGACCCAGGCAGACAGGAAAGCCACCGTGGTCTCTCTGGCAAAGGACAAGGGAGCTCTGGAAGCTCTCATGCCAGCAGGGACATGTGCAGCCCAGAAGCACACCCATTGCCTCTGCTCACAGCTCACTGGCCAGAACTCGTCACCTGGCCTGCTTCACCATGAGGGGACCAGGAAATGTCTGGAAGGCCAAGAGCTTGAAATATGCAGTGAACCACCCTAATGACAACCACACCACTTACCAGCTCAGAGACCACGGGCAAGTGACCTTCCTCTGCCTCTGCTTCCTTGTCTAGGGCATGGAGATGAGGTGTCCTTCCTATTCACAGGGTTGCTGTGAGGACAGAGTGAGTTGGCACACACAAGCACAGAGCGCCCTGCTTGGCTCCACTGAAAGAAAGTTCCTTCTGGCTGAGGCGGGCAGATCACCTGAGGTCGGGAGTTCGAGACCAGCCTGACCAACACGGAGAAACCCCATCTCTACTAAAAATACAAAATTAGTGGTGACGCATGCCTGTGAATCCCAGCTACTCAGGAGACTGAGGCAGGAGAATCGCTTGTACCGGGGAGGCGGAGGTTGCGGTGAGCTGAGATCGCGCCATTGCACTCCAGCCTGGGCAACAAGAGCGAAACTCCATCTCAAAGAAAAAAAAGAAGTTTCTTCCCTAACCCAAGCCTAAGCCCAGTGGGCCAGAGGCCTCCAAGTCTACATCCTGGGGATCCTACTACATGCTTCCACCTAGTGCAATAGGACAGACTGTTGTGAAGATGTGAGCGTGCACCAGGGCCCAGGAAAATGCTCTCCTGTCTCTGTGGAGCCTGATCCCTGCTTCCAGGAGCTGCCAACACATGCAGACCCAGGCTAGCCTTGGGATGTCGAGGCCCTCGAAGCAGAGTTAGAATGAAATGGGCTGCGTCGATACAGGAGGTGCGAAGGGCTGAGAGGATGGAGAGCAGAGGCAGCAGTGAGGATGAGCCATACTGCCGGGGACCTGGATTGTCACAGGAAGAAGGAAGGGAAGTGGGCCTGTTGTAGGTGCATGTGTTCCTGAAGGAGAGCAGCCACGCTGGACAGGGGACCAAGGGCTTCTGGCTGGTAAGTCGCCCTGGGATGCACCTCCTTGTCGGGGTGGGGTGGTTGCTAACGGATCATCCAACAGCAGATCAAGAATCTGTAGTGCCTCATCTTCCAGTCTTGCGCGAAACCCCAAATCTCTATAAACAGCGTCTCCTTGGAGGGAGCCCCCAACTTTGGGGTTCAGGGGAGGTGGCATTGACAGTCTGTTTGACTTTCTCACCTCCTCTTGACTTGCTCAGCACGGAGCCCCGGCAACTTGTGGGGGCGTCTTTGAACCAGAGCCACGGAGTCCTGGCTCAGTCAGACTGAAAGGCCTTTTCAAGCAAAACACTGAGCCGATGTCTGCACACAGCGGCTTCTATTCTTTTGGCTCTAGGCCCGACCCCAGCACTGCGAGCTGTGTGACCCTGGACAAGTTACTTCACTTCTCTGGACCCACAGGCAGGGCAGGGCAGATAAAAAGCTACCCAGGACATTAGAATGCATGGACCTGCTGTCCAGGCTTTGGGCAGTGCAGGCCACACAGGGTGGGAACGGGCCAGGCAGGAAAACCCCCACTCCCCTTTGCCTTCCTCAAGGGGTGGGTGACATGAGACTCCCACCCCAACCAGGCCAGAAGTGACAAGCATACCCAAGTGGCTGGGATGCGTCCCTTTTGGGGATTTGCTGCCTCAAGAGCCACCCTAGAGAGCGTGGCTAATGTAAAGATAGCATTTTCAAGCATGGTTTGAAAGGCTTGGCTTTTCCCCCCTCAAAGCTGCCAGGACCACAGTCCTGGGTGACCCATAGTGACTGCTTTGGAGTTGGCTGGGCAAGCCTAAAGCCCTCCCTCCAAGCATAAAGAAGAAAGGCAAGGCAGAGCCTTAGTAGCCACCAACCTCGGGTGCCTTTTCAATGAAAAGAAATGTGATTAAAATAACAGTGTAAGTACTGTTTAACTTAACCGATTATTAATTATAAGCATTTTAACTCTTGATACCATATAAAGAAATCCAGATACCTGGGTACAGCTGGTCCTTCTGTTCCATTTAAACTTCATTTTTATTAGTAACTGTAACTAAACCTTAGTTATCATTAGCCCCAAGATGATAGCTCCTTTCAAAACCCGCAGGGCCCCCCCGCCTGGACACAGCCTCCACCAGTCATTTGTGACTTTGATAGGGAAAATTCTTTCTCTGCTGCCTGCAGCCTTCGGCCTGGCTGGGATTGGGCTTTTTCCATGAGCTGGATCCCTGAAACTCTCCTTCTACATGGCTGATGCAGGTTCCCGATGGCCCCTCTTCAAAAACTGCTGGCAGTTCGAGACCAGCCTGGCCAACATGGTGAAACCCCGTCTCTACTAAAAATATAAAAAAATTAGCTGGGTGTGGCGGCAGGCACCTGTAATCCCAGCTACTCAAGAGGCTGAGGCAGGAGAATCACTTGAACCCAGGAGGCAGAGGTCACACTGAGCCAAGATCGTGCCACTACACTCCAGCCTAGGTGACAGAGGGAGACTCTGTCTCAAGAAAAAAAAAACACAAACAAAACCTGCGAGGCTCCCTCCTAACTAGTCAGAGAGAACTGCTGGCTGGCTGAACAGCCGCATTGTTCCTCCTAGTCAGGAAAGAGTGCCGTAGACTCCTTAGAATTGTATGCCCTGCTTCTTGAGGTTCACAGTGACACGGACATCTTAAGCAGAGACTAGTTAAGGATCATCTCTTAGCTAGTTGGATTTTCTAACCCAGCGCTGTTGAAATTAAGTGGGTTTTTGCCCCTTATTTTAAAAAGGGGGCCAAGACCCATCTTTCCTCTGGTTGCTTCCTACAATTTCACAGACTTCCTCCCAACTACATGTCAATAACAAAAGACATTGACCTCTTTCCAGAAAGGACCTGCCGTCCCGCTGAGGCTCCAGTCAGATAAAGCAGGCGTGTAATCCGTCCCTATCCTCTCTTTCTTACTGGCTCCGTTATTCTTTTCATTCCCCATTTTTCTTGGCCTGTTTCTTATGTGTCTTTATTTAGTTTTAAGAAGAGTGGAGAAAGATGTCTGTTCAACAAAATCTGAAACCTAGGGGTGTGTCTGCCACGAGTGGGCATCCCATGCCAGGGCGCGGTCTCTGAGAGGTGGAGCGGAATGGGCAGGGGAGAGCCTTATGAATGAGCGAGCCTGCCCAGTGGCAGCTCGGATGGCTGGGCAGGCCCCAGAAGCTCTGACACCCGCAGGGCTCTGACGTACCTGCCCACCCACCATCAGGCGTTTTTTAATGGATGGCACTGGCTTCTGGGTCCCTGATGGCGATCACCCAGCTTCCTTGTGACTCCGCATTCCCGTCTCTAAAATGGGCTTTTCCCACTACCTTGGGCCACTCCTTAGCATCAACCCAGCTTATTTCCTGCATTGAGTTTGGCAGATGCCCTCTCTCCCCAACTAGAGCATAATGTCCTGGGAGGCAGAGGGGCTCGTGATAGTACATGTTCTAATGTGTGTTTCCTTCTGGCCTTGGGCCTGGGGCTGCAGCCACCCTCACAGGGCCTGACTCTGGTGGCGTCCCAAAGGAAACGTGGGCTCTCAGACACACACCTTTTTAAAAATTTTTTTTTTTAATGGACAGAAAAAAGCCACATCATGAAAGTCCTTGAGAACTGGACCCTTGACCTAAAAGGACGAAAGCTGAGAATGAAACTGCCTCAAGTGCATCACGGGCCTCTTAGCCCCGTCTCTCGGTGGCTCTTAAATGCTACCAGTGGCCCCGCTGGCCCCGGGGAGCACCTGAGACCCCAGAAAAGGCTTGTGTTTCTCCTTAGGCTGTGTGGCCAGCTGGGACCTCGATCTCATCCCTGCCCACCCACTGTCAGGCATTGTCATTTCAGCAGGGACTTACACCTGAGACTGGGACACCCAGCAACCACTCACGTATCTACCTGCCCTGGCTTTGACCCCAGGCTCTGACAGCCTAGCTCCCTTCCGCAGAGCCAGACCCCCGAGGCGGCAGGGCTGGCCCTATTTATTCCTGAGCAGAAGCGAATGGCATCTCTAGTCAGCTCTCTCACAGCAGGGAAGGGGCTCTCCATACCTTCGAAGGAAGGGCCTGTTGAGCCTGTGTTGCTGAGGGGCTAGACTGGGCCCATTGCTGAGGCTTGCCTTCAAAACCGCTGGGTGCAGAAATTATAGCTTCCTGGTGACGATCGGCCCCCACTTTTCATGGCAACACAATATGTTCCTAATGACTGAATTGTTTATTCAATAAAGAAATCACAACCATTTGGAGGTTTAAATATAGCCTCTCAGAAACCAAGTGAGCTCAGCTCTTGGTGGCTGCGTGGTGCTGGCACTGGCCCAGTCTCTGCACCGCACGAAGCCTTTAGCAATCGCTTGAAAAAAAATATTTTGCAAGATCTCTTTCACTAACCCTGCTGTAGTTTCTTGAGTCTCTACTTGGCTTTCATAGAAGCCGCCAGTTATGTAAAAGTCAGAAACTACCTGCAGGTTCTGAATCAAATGGAAAGGGTCAAAGGTGGCTCTCGGCCCGGGGGTTGCAGGTAGGGCCAAGTGGGAAGGGACCCCTTTCCCCTCTCTGTCCTGGAACTCCAGGGAATGGCGAGGATGGCTCCTTGGAGTGGTTTCCTGCAGCCCGCAATACAGACTGTCCCATTCCAGAGCCTTTTAGCTCAAAACAGCATTCACGGCCAGCAAGCCCCCTAGGACATTCCAAGCAAAACTGTTCTTTTCCTGCCTTTTAGGGGGTTAGGGCTCTGTCTCTGAGGCTTTGGGTAAAACCCGGGCGCTGACTTGCACGGGAGTTCTTCGGCCTGAAGCCATAGTCCTCAAACTCCCCGAAAACTCCATCCTTCCCCTGCCTCCCCACACACCCACCACCCACAGCCCACCAATCAAGACTGCGAGACGGCACAGTGTACAAGAGTTTATTTAATGATATCTGAATTTAGTTCTATCATGTGAGGCCCACGTTACAAGTTCCATCTGGGTCCATTACAACTCTAACCACCCGCCCCCCCGCCCAAAAAAAAGGAAACTTAAAAAAAAAATCCACAACTTTTTCCATGTCATTAAATATATTCATATATAATAACCATAATATATTAGTATGCATTGGAAAGGGACATTGACGCAAACAATACGTCGTGGTCACAACTAAACATTTACAATTCTGAGTGAACAGAAATTCAAAACACAGGAGGGGCCGAGGGAGGAGGGGAAGTGCATTTGGGGGGAGGAGGGAATGGGAAGAAACGTCCAATGACAGGAGTGGGACTGGTTTGGCTTTTGGCAGGGGCGAGACCCCACAAGTCCACATTTTGATCCCCCCGGGTGTACCGTGGCTGTGGCCCACAGGAATGACTTGTCCACGGACCATGGCCCAGTGGCCCCATCAATGGGTCTAGTCTGTCACACTCTGGGCTTCAAGGGGGCGTCCTTTAAGTGTTGAGAGCCTAAGCGTCTTTCACTTTCCTGAAGGTAGGAAACATTCCCCAGTCCCTTAGGGTCTCTTCTTGAGTTCCGTCTCATTCCAACCTGGGGCAACTCCAAGAAAGTCCGTACCCCTCTCCAGCATGCCGCGACTGAGGCCGAGTTCCAGGGCCTTGGAGCAGCTCCCAGCTTCCCTGGGCTGTGACCCCAGGTGTCCATCCCTCCCACGTAGAGGCCCCTGGGGATGCTGCCTCCTGCCCTGCTTTCCAAGGACAGATGCAGTGGGCAGAGACCACAGCCAGCAGGTGAATCCCGGGGGCAGCCCTATGTCCTCCCCCGCAAATCTTCGGCACTATTGCGCATCCATAGAGCAGGCACGCAGCTGTCAGGGACACCAGACCACCCAGCTGCTAAGAAAAAGGACAATTGGGGAAGCCGTTTCAAAAACAAAGACTAATCTGGTATGTTTTTCTTCAGACACCTACATAGCACAATTCTGGTTAATATACTCTTCAAATCTAGTTCCGTTTTACATCCCTTCCTAACTGTACAAACCGGAACACCTCAATTCCCATTTCCCTCTGCTCCTAGGAGTGGGGCTCAGGAGTGGAGGAAGGGTGCTTTCCCAAGGATAGCGCTCACCGCAGAGGCCGGGGGTTGCACTCGGGAGTGGTGGGCTGGGTTCTGGCTGGGTGTGTGGATAGGAAAGGCAGCTCATGATGACCGTACAATCCCAACCGTGACCTGGCCCCTAGCCTGGTGAATCTGGTCACCCTGACGCATTCCCCAAGAGCCAGGCCACTGGGTGGACAGCCTGTGCCCTTCGGGGTGCCGAGCTGAAGGGATGGGCGGGACACTGGCTGAATTTTCCACAAGATGCCTTGTTGCTTGGCGCGTCGCTGGCTCCGTTGCCGAGGGGGCCTCAGAAACCACAAGTGCAGGCCCCTCACAGGACACCGGTGAGACCCAGGGTGGGATATCGTGGGCCTGCCACAGCCCTTCTGGGCAGAGTGAAGAACCCACACTGGCATAGACAAACAGGACAACCGCCCCAGCAGCGTAGTGCCTTGTGATGTCAATGGTACGCAGTAGACCACACTGGGCATCCGAGGGGCCCTGTCTTGCAGCCTTAGGCTGAATTCAGGAAAGCCAAATGCCCCTTGCCAGGGCAGGTCTGTCTGCGCCCTGCCCCTGAGGCATCTCTGCCAGTCTCTCCTGGAGTCTCTCCAACCACCCCGAGGCAGCCAAAACACCTTTCTACCACCTCTTCAGAGCAGCCAAGGCCTGCCTTCCTGGAACCTGGAGCTGCCGTCTGGCAAGTCCGTCCCTGTGTCCCCCACTTTTCTGCCCCTCTGAAGATGTGATAGTCCCCATGCCCTACCCCACCCTGGGCTCCTGTTCTCCAGCCCAGATGCCAGTGTCCTCAAGAGGCAGTAACCAGGGCCAGGGGCTCAGTGGTCACTCCCCCAAAAGCACCCTCCCGGTATGCACAGGGATTGGGCGGGTGGGCTGCAGAGCTGGAGTGCAGTGAGGGCCAGCGTGGCCCCTGGTCAGAAAGTCGGGCTCTGGAGTCTGAGCCCCAGTCCTGCCACCAATTTGCAGCATGACCTTGGGCACGTGTACTCCAGTCTCCTTGCTGGCGACAACGGGTCCCTGTCCCACAGGGTTGTCATGAGTACAAGCTGGGAGCATGTGGGTCAAGTGCCTGGCACACAGCAGGTGCCCAATACATGGCAGCCGTGATGCGGGCAGAAGCGGGGAAGGCAGAGGAAAGCCAGACCACCGGGGGCCGAGCTTCATACTTGGTATGACCCTTTTGAGCCGGGAAAGTGAAACCAATTTCCTGACTGTGAGGGGAGCCAGGCCTCTAATTCAGTGCGCCGGGTGTGAGGATGTGGGCCAGAGGCCCGGGCAGTGCACAGAGCCCAGAAAGGCGGGGAGCCAGGAGGCCCGAGGGCACAGGAATGGACCCTGTGTGAGGAGGTCAGAACAAAAGGGGCTGCCTGCTTGAGGACAGTGTCTCTAAGAGATTTTGGAAGGAGGGCTGGGGCACAGTGGAGGGCACGGGCAGACTCCACAAAGAGGCTGTCTGGAAAGGTATGGTCGTCAAGGTGTGGCCCAGGCCAGACCAAGACAGCTGTAGGGGGCAGGCCCGGCAGCCTCTGTGCCTTTCCTTGGAGAAGCCAGCATGGCCTCCTTGGCCCCCAGGAACCTGGTCACTCCTGCATCCCCGCCCACCCATGGCTCAGGCACTCTGGTACTTCGCTGAGCCAGCAAACCCCATCCCAGCTCAAGTAAGCCCCCTGCCCCAAGCCAGGCCCAAATGCCTTCGCAGCCTGCAGACTCCAAGCCCATTCAGGCCCATTCCAGCTGTTGACATTGCTGAGGGGCCTTGCGGGAGCTGATGTCATTACATAAATAGTGTCACTGCCGTAAACCCAGCCAGTACCCCTTCCCCCTCCCCTGGAAAATGTCATAAAAGGGGCTGGTTCCAAGTTTCCAAAAGGAAACTCTCTGGGAGGTTTTGCGTTTGCGATGCCTCCTCCAACAGGCAGCTCCAGCATGAGGCGGTGACCACCCGGCTTGGGCTTCTCAGGGGTGTCCCTGGGCCCACTGCCCTCTGGATGGGCCAGAATCCTGGGCGAGCCCCACGCTGGGCAGGGGCAGAGACAGGCAGCAGGGGCTTCCTCTCCTCCCTCCACAGGTGAACCGCCCACCACACCCCACCCCAAGACCCCACCCAGGAGGACCCACTCAGCAGGTGGCAGTGGAGACAGAGGCCGCCTGGGGCATTCTGGCCGGACAGGAGCTGTCCGTTCCCCAAATGCTGCCAGACCCGGCTGTGACAGCCAGGTGGCCCGCAGGGACTAGAAGGAAGGGGCCGGGGAGAAAGTGGGGATCCCGTCTGCGCGTGTGGGGTGGTGGTATGGTTGGTGCTCGGCACCCCGCCCAGACTGCGGGCCTGAGAATTCACAGTTCTCCTCCCGTCCCCGGTCTCCGCGCCATCCACGCCCCGTGCCTGCGGCCCCAGCTGTGCGGTTCTGCGCCCGCCCCCAGCCCCTCCACGGCGGCCGCGCCCAGCCCCAGGGAAGCGCGTCTCTGCTCTGGAAGGAGCCCCGTGAGGTAGCTACGTCTCGTCCTCATTTCTCCAGGGCCCGGCCGGCGACGCACCCCGCCCCGCGCGCACACGGCTCTCGCCCGGGGCGCGCAGGGTGGGGACCGGGGGAGGGGCCGCCGAGGGTCCCGCCCCCCGCGCCGTGCGGCCCCGCCCCCCTCCCCCCACCTGGGAAAGCCCTCACGGGCCAAGTCCGCGGCGGCCGGGCCCAGGCGCCCGCTCTCGCTCGGCCCCGCCCTGGCGCCCGCCCGCCTGCTGCCTCCGCGCTAGGCCTTCTTGCACTTGCCCTTCTTCTCACGCTGCTGGAACTTGCGCAGCCGCCGCGCCCACGTGTCCCGCCACTGGATCACCAGGCTGCTTTTGTCGGCCACGATGCCGCTCTGGTCCGGAGAGTCCTCGGCGTTGCCCAGCAGCAGGTACTTCTTGAGGGGCTTGATTTTGGGACATTTGCAGGCGATGTCCCGCGAGCGGATCCACAGGCTCTGGTCACCGCGGCGGATGCGGCTCGTGCCCTGCTTGTACACGGAGATGATGTTCACCGTGAACTTCCACCAGTCCCCCGCTTTGTCCGCCTTTAGGATGTGAATCTGGACGGCTGCAAGGAAGCACAGGCAGGCGGGTGGGCCCCCAGCTGCTGTGGCCAGGTCCACCTCTGCCTGGGCCTGGGGAGAAGGGAAAGGAGACCCAGCCCCAGGAAGTGACTGCAGAGAGTGTCCCATGGAGGAGCGCGTGAGTGGTGGCAAGCTGATCGTAGACCCCCCACCTGCTAACACCAGGGCCAAGGCCGCTGTTCCAAGAAGCTTCGCCTCCCACGCTTTGAGGGTGCCACCCAGCACTGCCGTCGGGACAAGCCATCTCCTGGCCTTGCCGAGACCCACTTTGTCCGGGAAGCCTACAGGTGCTGCCCACGCCCCCAGCACTCTGGACAAGCTGTCTGCCCAGGGCAAGTGCTCGGGTGAGCGCAATGCTGGCGGGGGAGAGGGAGGTTCCTCAGGGGTGCGCTTCTCCAAAGATCCAAGTCACTTGACACCACCCCTCATAGCACTCCACACACACACAGCCCGGTCCTCCAACCAGTCTCAGAAAACCCTAATGGGTCCTCAACGCTCAGGGGCAGAAGATGAGAACCCACCCTTTGGGGTGGCTGTAGTGCCTTTTCCAGAGCTCCGGGCTCCTTGGACTGCCGCTTCCCATGTCTAAGCCATCCCTACCAGGGGGCCTCCCTTCCTCTGTGCTGCCCAAGGTCCCCAGACCGTTCCTCTTACTCCAAATTATCTGCCAGTATTTTCCCTAGTAGAGGACTTCCCCAAATGGAGCATGCATCGGAATCCCCTGGCGGGCCTGTGAAAATACACTGCTGGGCCCTGCCCCAGAGCTTCAGATTCAATAGATCTGGGTGAGGCCCTGGAATATGCGTTTCTCATAAGTGGTGAGATGCTGTTGACTCAGAGGACAAAGGTTCGCAGATGTCATTTCTGCAAGATAGTAAGGGAGACTTCAAACATAAGAGATGTTACATAAATAAAGGAGAACCTTTGCTCTTACTGCAGAACTTTTCAGAGCCTTTAACGTAAGAATCCTGTATACATATGTTGGTTTCTCAAACAACCCTGACTGCAGAACCCTTTGGTTGGTGCATCTCAGGTCACCAGAGCCTCATGGAGCCTTCTTGGGGACCTGCTGGAGGTGGACACATGATCATTGCCCCCAGGCCAGGGGGTACCTGGAGAGGCCTACTGCTGTACTCAACCCCTGTTCGAGAGAAACAGCCATCCACCCACTCCCCTGCCCTGCACTGTCAGAGCAGGGTCCCTTCCCCTCACTAAGCCCACCCCTCACACCCTGGAGCCTTCACTAGGCGAAGCACTTTATTCCCCAGGCTGGGCCGTGAAGCAGACTTGAGCCCTCCTGAGAAAGGAGCAGCAACTTGAAGAAACCAAGACACAGGCAAGCTCTGTGGCTTCAGCAGTCACAAGCACATGTCCCCCAGGGAACGCCCAGCGGTCACTTCCCCACTTACCACTCCAGACAATGGACCCACCCCAGCTCAGCCTGCCTTCCCATGCTGGCTGGCTTCTGTCTACATCTCTGGGGGCCACTCTACTCCTTCACTCCCAGGGCAACCCCCTGTACCCAGACATGGACCAGGGGATGGGGAGGGGCAGGGACAGCCAGGCGCAGGGGAGCACTGAATGCCAACCGACTCATCCTTCCAGGGCGAGGGAAGCGTGTTTTCCCATATTTTCATTTCAGCTGTCCCTGGGCATCCTGAACTTTGCACTCCAGTCCGAGGGCTCCAAAGAATGGCTGCCATGGCAACCGTTTCCATGTTTTTGTCACCAAGGGACTGAACAGTCAGTGTGAACTCTGGGGTGGGGGGAGCCCTCCAGCCCAGAGAAGTGGCTGGGCTGAGTGTATTTGACTGTGCAGACAGAGGTCACCGTGGCAACTGAGAGCCCCTTAGCTAAGCAATGGGGGAGCCACCCCAGGCATCCCTGAGCGCCCCACTTTCCTCTCCCCAGGACTGAGCTGAATACGAATGAGCTCAGGATACGGCTGTTTCTGCCGTGCTGGACACCTCAGACCCTTTACACAGCCATGGTGTCCCCAGCCAGCATGGGCTGGAGTGGCCCAACAAGGACGCTGTGGGAGGCACCCTGGGCTGGGGCTCTGGGAGAGCACAGCTTTGATCCCAGGCTCAGAGCATCTGTTGGTGCTGTGTGCTGAATGGTGTCCCAACAAATTCCTCTGTTGAAAGCTTAACCTCCTGGGCTTCACAGGATGACTTTACCTGGCGATAGGGTCTTTAAAGTATAATTAAGTACCCATTACAATTTTAAAACATTTAAGTATAATTAAGATGAGGTCATTAGGGTGGGCCCTATGACCCGTGTCCTTATAAGAGGAGATGAAGACAGAGATGCACAGCGGGAAGACCCTGTAAGGACGCGAGAAGGTGGCCATCTACAAGCCAGGAGAGAACTCAGAGGAAAACAACCCTGCCGACACCTTGATCTTGGACTTCCAGCCTCCAGAGCTGTGAGAAATACGTTTCTGTGGTTTAAGCCACTCGGTCCATAGTACTTTGTTCTGGCAGCCCTAGAAGCTAATACAATTAATCTTGACGATTCTGGGGATGTTGGGCCTCTGCTCAGGGCCAGGCAGAAGGGCAGAGCTGGCAGAGTCTCACGTTTGCTGAGAAGAGCCCAGAGAAAGAGCTGGCTGGAGAAGGCCTAGCCTTAGAGTTCCTGCAGAGGCCTCCCAGGGACCTTCTCACTCCCTGGGGTCACAGCAGAAGGGCCGGTGAGGCCTGCCCAACCCTCTGTGATCTCTGAGCCTCACCCCATCAGTGAATGCCCTGGAAACCAGGTGTGGCATCCAAAGCAGCCCCCTATGCACCTCCAGGCACAGCCACACAGGCCTGAAGGGGACCTGCTTAACGGCCTAACACCAAGGGCAAAGCCCTGAAAGGTACCCTCTCGCCTGGACACCTTGCTGTCGAGAGTCCAGAGGAATAGAGCAATGGACACTGGTCGTCGGGAGAAAGCAACCAGCCCTTGTCCTTCCACCCCCAGCAGATCTCAGCAACATCAGGGGTGGGAGCTGTCCTAGCCACAGGGGGCAAGGGCAGGTAGTGGTAGGACTCATGATTACGCTGGAAAAAGGCCACATTTCCGCTGCCCTTGGCAACCCCTCTACACATTACGCAGCCCACCAAGTATGAGCTACACATGCAGTGCATAGGCCAAGCCCCTGCCGTGCACATACAGCTGAAAATATTCAAAATGTGCATTTCAACAGTGACCTCAGACAGACCTGCACTGCAGGTCTGGGAGCACGAGCATCAGCAGCCACACAGCACTCCAGCAGGCTGCTATCACCTCCAACCAACCTCTGGCTTTAAGTGAGGAATGAGGGGGACCTCTGGGCTACATGGAACCTGGGGCCCCTCCCAACCCAGATGTACCTGTGATGTCACCCAACCAGGGGGCTTGGCACAGTGGGTTATGGGCAGTTCTGCCCATCCTAGAACACGGCCTCAAGGATGGACCTCTTAGACCCTATCATGGTTTTAATGTTAGTATCCCCCGCCAGATTCATCTGTTGGAACTTGATATCCAGTGTGAGAATATTAAGAAGTAGGGTCTTTGGGACATGATTAAATCATGAGGATTTCACCCTGTGGATGGGATTAGTACCCTTATAGAAGAAGCTGACTGGGCACGGTGGCTCACGCCTGTAATCCTAGCACTTTGGAAGGCCGAGGCGGACAGATTGCTTGAGCTCAGGAGTTCCCCAGGCAACACAGTGAAACCCCATCTCTACTAAAATATAAAAAATTAGCCAGGCGCAGCAGCAGGCACCTGTAGTCCCAGCTACTCGGGCGGGTGAGGCAGGAGAATTGCTTGAACCCAGGAGGTGGAAGTTGCAGTGAGCCAAGATCACACCACTGTACTCCAGCCTGGGTGACAGGGTGAGACTCCGTCTCCAAAAAAAAAAAAAAAAAAAAAAAAAAGGGCATAGTTCCCATGCCCTTTCCACTGTGAGGACACAGCAAGGAGGCAGCATTTCTGAAGCAGAGAGCAAGCCCTCACCAGACGTGGAATCTGTTGGCACCTTGGTCTTGGACTTCCCAGCCTCCAGAACTATGAGCAATAAGTTTATCAGTCACCCAGTCAAGGGGTTTTGTGACAGCAGCCCAGAACTAAGACACACCCATACAATGAAACTCACCCCAAGCTAAATTAGCCTCGGCCCTTAGCATGCCTGAACTCCCACTGTCCTTGCACTGATGTCCCAAAAATTGTCTTCAACAACGCTGGAACTGGGGGCTCTGCTGAGGATCCCCCACCATGTATTCAGAAAGGAGAGAGACGAGATTGCTCTCAGAAAGGCAGATGGTGAGGTCAGACCAGGGAGATGAGAAGTGTGCCAACAGTCCTTAAATTAGGGACTGCTGGCTGGGCACAGTGACTCACACCTGTAATCCCAGCACTTTGGGAGGCCGAGGTGAGGGGATCACCTGAGGTCAGGAGTTAGAGACCAGCCTGGCCAACATGGTAAAACCCCGTCTCTACTAAAAATACAAAAAATTAGCCAGGCGTGGTCGTGGGCACCTGTAATCCCAGCTACTGGGGAGGCTGAGGCAGGAGAATTGCTTGAACCCGGGAGGCGGGGTTTGCAGTGAGTGATCACACCACTGCACTCCAGCCTGGGCAACAGGAGTGAAACTCCATCTCAAAACAACCAAAAAAAAAAAAAAAAAAATTAGGGACTGCTGGTGTACAGGAAGACGTTGGCACCTTAAGCCAGAATGGCCATTCTCTGAAGTGGAGACAAGGAGGTCAATGAGGCAGATGTTAGCAGAGCTCCTCAACCCTCCTTCCTGGGGAAGGGAGCCTGCCCTCCGCCTGCTGGTGCTTCTGGTTTTATCATAAGTGCTCAACAGCTGCATCCCAGGGTCCACAGCTCAACTTCATCCTCCCTTCCTCTAAGCCCTTGCTGCCCGCAGAGCTCACTGCTACAAGTGAGTTGGTGTGCTCTTCCCAGCGGTCTCTGCTCAGGGCAGGGATCTGCCGTCAGTGCAGACAAAACCAGGGCTGGGACGTGGTAACTGGAACCCTGGATGCTGAATGGGTTGGGCTGACTGGAAGCGTAACTGAGCCCTGGTGCTCCACCATGGGGAGGAGGCGGGTGCCTAGAGCAGATGCCCAAGGGAAAGCAAGGAGAGAGAGTGAAGTTCCAGGGTGGCCAGGAGTGGCCTCTGCTGTCCCAGCCTAGGCACCTGGCTGAGCTTTGTCTCCTGCCTTTGCAGCCCATGGGCCACCCCACTTCTGTGCAGTAAACCCTCCTTTCCTGCAGCCAGCCACAGAGCTTGGGGAACAAGGCTGCAGGTGGGTGGGGCAGCAGCGGCCCTCCCTCTCAGCATTTCTGGGGTTCACAGGAAGGTCTTTCATGCCAAGAACTCTCTCAGTCACCAGGGCAGTGTGAGCCAAGAGGACTGGCTTCCCTTGCCCTAACCCACACCTTCCTCCGCCCCACAGCAGACGCCCACTTGGGTCTCTGAAGGGCTGGCCGTGGCTCCGAGGAGGTGAGAAAGCGGCTGAGGGCCAGGTCCGTGGGGGGCAGGGTCCCCAAGGGCAGCCAGCAGCAGTGTGGAGTTGGTTCCGGCCGAGGGGGCAGGCTGAGTGCCTTGAGCACTTCTCTTGGTCAAGGAGGGCAGAAGTAGAATCAGAGAGCCAGACCCTGGGGAGACCAGCCCTGTCCCCTGGGAGGTAGGCACAGTCATGCCTGGCCTGTCCAGCCCTGGGTGGCTTTTCAGCTGCTGCTTCCCGCGTTCCTGGCTGCAGTGCAAGGTACCCGAGTGAGCATCTGGGTCTTCCTTCCTGGGGTACCTCAACTTCCTCAGAGTCCCAGTGTTGACCCATGACCAGGCCATCAAAGGCAACCTGAAGAATGGGGAACTCCAGGTCACAGCCTCCGCTTAGATTCCTCCAGAGGGCAACCTGTTGCCCCACGGGAGCCCTGTCCTCTGTCCAGACCCCAGTCCATCCAAAACCTCCCTCCCCAGCTCCAGTCCGGGCCCAGGAGCCACCATAGCCTGTGAGCTCTAGGCCTTCTGAGGACCCTGCATTGTCAGCACCCCAGAAAGTTAGTGGCAGGAGTAGATGGGAACTGACAGATGCCCCTCCTTGCAGATTTGGGGGACTTCCTGCTGGGATCAAAGCTCCCCGCCCAGGCCAGGTTGGAGAAAAGCTGTCCGGCCGGTGCAGCAGCTACAGATGCTCATTCATCTGCCTGTTGGGAACTGACACATGGCAGGAAAGGCCCAGCCCGGAATAAACAACTTGTAGGCTGGGCCCTGGGGGAGTGGCCGCGGCACAGACTCGGGGGGCTGCTGGCCCTTCTCCTTTCCTTGGCAAGGCGTGAGTGTGTGGGACACCTCCGCGGGGAGGCTTCCTGCCTCCTGGAGGTCTCATAGATTTATGGGCTGCTCGAGGTGGGCCCCCAGTGGCTCCCAGCAGCTTCCTCCTCTGAAGGAGGCTGGGGTGGTCAGCCTCACCCCTCCCCCACCCAGCCATACCTTCCTGTTGGGCCAGTCCAGCTAGGGGAGGCTTGTCACCCATCTGCCTCGGAGACAGAGGCCAGGACAAATGGGGGGGGAGAATAGGAACCCCACAGAAACCATGAAAGCCGCACAGCCCCATAAATCTCCCGCTGTGGAAAGCGTGTCACGAGCTGCAGCTGCTTTCCTGAAACGCAGCTCTGAGCACATGCTTCCCAGGCCCTGCGAAGGGAGGAAGGGCCGCCAGAGCCAAGGTTTGGTCTCAGTGATGCTCATCTGCCCTCTCCCGACTCCGTACCAGGGAATGTGGGAGAGGGGCCGCCACACCTGGGATGGGGGGGTCACTGTGAGGGGCCGCCACACCTGGGATAGGGGGTCACTGCGAGGGGCCGCCACACCTGAGACGGGGGAGGTCACTGTGACCCCTGCCTAGTCTACATCAAACGAGACAGGGCTGGAGGCTCACTGTGGCCAGGCCTGGCAACTGCCACCGGCTGCCCTCAGGCGTCCTCAGGGATCTCCTGCCATGTGCCTGCCGCCGGGGCCCTGCCGCAGGACTTGGACAAGATGAGGATACCCAACTTAGAGCTGGCTGAAGGTTTCCCTTCAACCCAAGACAGAACAGGATGGCCCTCTCTCACAGAACTGAAAGCAGTGTGGATGCTGTCTCAGTTTCCCATGCTAGGTCCTGGTGCTTGGGCTCTGTTTCCGGAAAGGGAGAGGGGTTAACTGCCTGAAACCATTTGTCTACCTGGGGGTCCCCGGAGGACAGGACATTAGGAGGTCTTAGAGCCAGACCCCTGGGGAGGGGACCAGCCCTGTCCCCCTGGGAAGTGGGCACAGTCAGGCCTGGCCTGTCCAGCTCTGCACCCCGAGGCTCATCAGTGAAAAGAGATCAGGGGACTGGCACCCTTCTTTGCAAGAGGCTTAAGTAGGGGAGTGGATCTGGGCCCTGCCCTGCCCTAGTTGGGGCGCCCTCGGCATGGGGGCTGCTGCCTCCAGCACAGCAGCCCGGGGGAGAGCCTGCTGCCCAGGGAGGAAGCCGCAGCCGCCTCCTTCTCCTGTTAGGAGGAACTGAAACAGCCTGAAACAGCCTGGCTGTCTCCGAATTCCATGCTTGTCCCCCCGACCCTTGATGGGGCTGGGCCCACCAGAGGCAGGGACATGGCTGTCAGAGTCATCCTGGAGGGTGGATAGTGCTCCCCTCCGCCGGGGCCCTCCCACCTCTGGCTCAGCCCCAGTGCTCCCAGGCTGGCTGGATCAGCCAACCAGCTCCTTGCACAACAAAGGCATGGGCGAGGGCAGGGCTGGTGGGACATGCCATCGAGAACCACCCAGTAGGAGGATGGAGCAGTGAGCATCCCCCCCCAACACCGGCACCCTCAGCAGCAATGGGGCCCCAGCCTCCAGAGGAGGGAGCGTGGGAAATCCAGCCTCCCTTGGTGTGGGCTCAGTCCAGTCCACCTTCAGCTCCCTCCGGGACTCCCAGAAGGCTTAGTGTGGAGGGTGCTTCAGCCTGAGGCCCACCAGACCTGCAGATGTAGATTAATACCACCCCACAGAGCGGGAGCGGCCTGGCTGAGAACCTCTCAAACACTGCCCATTTCCCCACCAAGGTGCTACCTCTAGCAAGCCCTTTGCCCGACAGCCAAGAGCATCCCCTCTCCACAAGCTAGGCTGGCATTTCCAGGCCACTCGGGTGTGGAGCCCTGTCCCGTGTGGGATGAGCATCTTGGCTCGGAACTCCTCTCAGCTCCTAAAAGTCAAGTCATCTTCAAACTCTGCTTCCCTGAGACCTGAAGGAAGTAGCTGAGACCTAGGGGCCACAGCAGGGCGGGGGCAGAGCTGAGTGCTGCTGGATGAATTGACTCAGGGGCCGGGGCTTGCAGAGATGTCTCCCAAAGCTCCTGTAGGCTTCTTGGGAGGCTGGGGACCCCCCCGGGGAACCCCACGGTATCTCAGAGGCCTGAGCCCAGCACACACAGAGCTGAGCCGGCAGGTTTGTGAAGACTCTGGGACAGGCCTTGGGGAGGAAACCCAGGAACAAGGACAGAGGTACTGAGGTCCTCAGTACCAAAGGCACTCATCCCAGGAGAGAGCCACCCGGAACACCTCACAAAATGCCCACCTGCGCTCTGCGTCAGCAGAGTGCTCTGTGGTCAGAGACACGGCATGGCTGAGCCAGGAGAAGACTAGCATTTCCTGCCTGGTGTCCCCAGCCGCACACTCCGGGCACCTTGGACAGATCCCCACCCCTACTCTGAGCTTTGGTGTCCCTATCTGTAAAAGGGCAGGAGATAGCGTTCATCAGATGCCTCTATGGCCCCTTAGAGCCCTCCCTCCCCACCCCTCCTTCCTAAAAACAGGATGCTCAGAGGAGAGGAAAACGGCATCGGGAGAGACAAGAGGAAGCTCCAGGGAGAGGGCAGACGAGGGCCAGGAAGCTGCCCAGATCCCAGGGAGGGCCCTTCTGGGGCCCACCTCTCCCCTCAAGGCTCCCCCTCTGTGGGATGGCAAGTCACTGTGCTGGGAAGGGCCGCATCCCCTCCAGAGCCGCCTGGGCCAGGAGGCCCCAGCATCGCAGCACTCTGCCCCCACCAGGCTCTCACCAGAGCGAGCTTCCTGTGGGCTCTGGGGCTTTTCCGTCGAGCTGTCACGGGGACCGACTGGCCCTCCCTGGCCAACCTGGTGGTCACCCGCATTCCACGACCTCAGGCTGACTCACACGGGCCCAGCTCCACATCTGGCCTCCATATGGGGCTGGCACTCAGGGAGGGGGGGGTCACATCTGGTGGGGGAAATCAGAGGATTCCCCAGGGGCCAATGACCCCAGGGAAGGGTCAGCAAGCCTCCGAAACACCATGCCACGTGCTGCTGGCTGGTCTGCGTCCTGTCCCTGGACAGGGGGGCAATGCTCGGGGGAGGTGGCCTCTCGCAGCCATCACATCAGCTGCCTCTGGGCCCACAGCAGGGGCCCTGACCTTGGGGGACAGCCCCCAGGGTGCTCCCCTAACATCTGTGCCCACATCCAAGACATAGTAACTTCATCCCTACGAAGGGGCCGATAACCTGTCCAGCTTTCTGCACTTGAAGGAACTGAGCCTGATCAGGAATAGCCATTGACTTCAAGGTCAAGAAAAGGAGAGAGGGTGCTACTGAAGGGGAGAGTCCATTTGCTGTGAAGCAAGCTGAGGCTAGCTGGAGACAAGCGGTGGGAATGGTGAGACCACCCCCCCTCTCCACTCCGGCTCATTTGTTTTTTTTTTTTGTTTTTGAGACGGAGTCTCGCTGTCACCCAGGCTGGAGTGCTGTGGCCGGATCTCAGCTCACTGCAAGCTCCGCCTCCCAGGTTCACGCCATTCTCCTGCCTCAGCCTCCCGAGTAGCTGGGACTACAGGTGCCGCCACCTCGCCCGGCTAGTTTTTTGTAGTTTTTTTTAGTAGAGACGGGGTTTCACCATGTTAGCCAGGATGGTCTCGGCCTCCCAAAGTGCTGGGATTACAGGGTTGAGCCACCACGCCCGGCCATCCACTCCGGCTCATTTGATTCCCAGCCTGAGCGACTGGACAAGGGCTGAGCCAGGACCGGGATCCATCCACCAGCACCTCCACCAGCCCCAGTCACCACCACCCGCCACACTCTGACTCACATCAGCTCCACAGTGAGCCACAGTCATTCCCCCCACTGCCTCTTCTCCATGCCCGCCTCCATTCCAGCTAGGTCTCCCCACTCACCATCAGGGGTCTTCCTGGAAGCTTCCTCCAACATGCAGCCATGCCCATCACCAATTCCACCTCTGCCATCACCACCCACCACCAACATCCCTGCCACTATGCCCAGTGCCCGTGCTGCACCATCTCGGACATCCCCACCACCACGGTGCCCGCTCCCGCCTGTTTGCCCACGAAGATGTCTCTGTGGCCTCTCCTCCAAGGCTCCTCCAGAGTCAGGGGCCCCGTTGGGGTCCCAGTTCTTGAGTGTTCTAAAGGACTGCCGCACCTACTCCTGTCAAAGCCTTGCCTCCCGGGTGTGGGAGAGAAGCAAGGTCTCAGCCGTGGACTACCTAATCCTCCGCATGGTATTTTATCTTGTTGAGTCTCAGCGTTCCATCGACAGGAATGAAAATCCCTCCCTCGCAAGGTGTCTGTCTGTGGAGATGAAATAAGGATGAGCACCAAGGCTGTGATGTGCCCGGTCTGGGGCCCAGCAGCGGGAGGAAACGGTTGTTGGATGGGCAAGCCCTCTACTTGGTTTCCACTGGCTTGGGAGGTGCCAGGGCACACAGAGGGTACGGTGATGCAAATCAGAATTCTGCCCAGGTCCCCAGGCCCACTGCTTCCACGGACCCCCAAGAGAGCACACATGCACACGTGTGCACACAGTCACAAACACAATCACACACGCATAGTCACAGTCACACACACACAGCTGAACAGACTCGGCTTCTCCCCACAGATGCCAACAGAACATCCTCCTTGAGTTGTATCCTCAGAAATCATCCTTGTGGGATGTCAGGCGGAATACTCGAGACGAATCGTCCTGTGAGAAGCATTTTGATTTTTCCATCTGGTGGTGCCAAAATGTCTTTCAACAAAAGGGGTGACTAATAAACATTTCTGGGAACAAATAACTTTTCCAAGAACTGGCAGAAGTGAGATGATCTCACCTTTCAGAATGGGAGCTCTCTGTCTTCCCCCTTTCTGAGTCCCAGGGAGTAGGAAGAGGCCAGCGGCAGCACCCAGGCCACCTGAGGCAGGGGATGGGGGCATGGGTGGGAGCCCCTGCGTGTCCACGTGAGCCGGAGTGGGGGTCAGAGCGGCTTCGGTGCACGGATGCAACTCTCCAGCCTCCCTGGGCCCCACACTGCACTGAACATTCGGCTCATACTCTTCTCCTGTTTCCCCGTGCTATGCCTGGCTTCTTACTTGGAGACATTCCTTCCCTCCACCTGGGAGCCCTGCTTTGCCCAGTGAGCACTGGTTACTCAGGTTCCCTCCTCCAGGAAGCCTTCCCACCCTCGCCCTCTCTAGAGAATGGGCCACACTCTGTGTGTGCCCACCTCAGGCTGCAACCCGGCCACACCCCTCCTTCCGTGGCTCTTGTCTGTGTCGGTCTCCCCTCCTAGACTGTAAGCTCTCCGAGGGTCAAGACTGAGCCTCACGCAGACCTACAAGCTCAGCACCCAGGGCAGGATGGGGCCCACAGCAGGCGCTCAATGAACGGGCGTGGAGGGGCGGCTGGGGGTGGAAACGGGTGTGCGAGGGGCCAGGACTTCTCGGGATGTGCATTGCTATGACGGTGTATGTGTAACAGTGTGTGCATGTGTGTGACAGGGTACGCCTGTGTGATGCTGTTTGTGTGGTGATATGTGTGTAGTGATGGGGTGTGTGTGATGGGGTGTGCATGTGTGTGATAATGTGTGATGTGTAGTGGTGTAGTATGAATGTGATATCTGTAATGTGTATGTGATTGTAGGCATGTGTGATGGAATGTGCGTGGGATAATGTGATGTGTGTAGTGGTGTAGTGTGTGAAGGTGTGTGATATGTGTAATGTGTATGTGATTGTGTGATAGTGTGTGGTATGTGTGATAGTGTGTGGTAGTTGTGCCTGTGTGATAGTGTGATGGTGTGTATATCTGATGTATATGGTGTGTGATGTATGTGTGCATGTGTGGTATGTGTGCCTGTGTGATAAAGTCTGTGTGTGATGAATCTATTCGATGTGTGTGGGGTGTGTGCACGCGTGTGGTATGTGTGCCTGTATGATAGTGTGTGTGTGTCTATGTGTGATGGTGTATCTGATGTATAGGGTGTGTGTGAGGTATGTGTGCATGTGTGGTATGTGTGCCTGTGTGATAAAATATGTGATGGTGTATCTATTTGATGTGTGTGGTGTATGTGTGCATGTGTGTGGTACGTGTGCCTGTATAATTTGTGATAGTGTGCATATCTCATGTGTGGTGTGTGCACGTGTGCCTGTGTGATAGTGTCTGTGTGATGGTGTATCTGATGTGTATGGGGTGTGTGATGGTGTGTTTGATGTGTGCGAGTCTGTGTTTGATGTGTGATGGTGTATCTATGCATGCATGTGTGGTGTGTGTGCCTGATAGTGTATGTGCATGTGTGTGGTGTATGATGGTATGTGTGTGTCTGGTGTGTGTATGCCTGTGTGATCAAGTACGTGTGGTGTGTGTGGTGTATGTGTATGATGTGTCCGTGTATGTGTCTGATGTGTGTGATGTGTGTGATTGTGTGTGCCCGTATGTGTAGTATCTGTGTGATAGTGTGTGGTGTATTTGATGTGTGGGGTGTGTGCACGCATGTGTGCCTGTGTGCATGCATGTGTGTGGTGTGTGTGCATGTATGTGTGTGTGATAGTGTGGTTTATGTGTTTGATGTGTGTGGTGTGTGCCTGTGTGATAAAGTACGTGTGGTGTGTGATGGTGTGTATGTGTATGATGTGTGTGTGACTGTGATAGTATCTGTGATGTGTGGTGTGTGTGCCTGTGTGATGGTGTGTGGTGTGTGTGCATGCGTGTGTGGTATGTGTGCCTGTGAGTGGTGTGGACGGGAGCACACTGGTTGTGTGAGATGTGGAAGGCAGTGCAGACAGGAGGAGGTGAATGATGATGAACAGTGGAGCTTCCCGCCAGGAGCACGGGGAAGGGATGGGAGGAAGAGGGTGGAAGGGAGATGGGAAGGGAAGAGGAGGAGGCAGAGGGGCTCTACCAAGGAAGCCTCTTGGCTTGGTGGGGTGTGAGGCGGGGCCTCGTGGGGCAGGGCTGGGATGCTCCAGTCCCCTGGTGGTGGTTTCCGGGACTGTGGTTTCAGGTGTGTGCTGTGTGACCACAGGGCAGGTGCCTCCAGCAGGGCCGTGCTCCGCCTGTATCTGAGCTGCCCCACAGGATGCCAGTTGTGTGGTGGGCATGCACGCACCCACCCACTCCACTCACTCACCACCACTCACACCCACGCCGCTCCCTCACCACCTCCTCGCAGAGGAAGGGTCCCTCCAAGGCTGGGCTTTCCTGAGAAGCTGGCAGGAATCACGAATACGCTTGAAAATGGTAAAACCTGTCTTCTGGGAACACCTGCTCCGCACTCAGCCTCCCTGGCAGCTCTCCTTCAAGCATTCGCAAGAGCCGGACCCCTAGAGGGCAACAGAGGACTGAGTGCCCCAGGAGAGGGCGGCCAGGTGACCTGAGACAGCCTCACCCACGGCCCCTGCCCCTTAGACACGGTGCCTGCTGTGGGCAGGGGACACGGCCAGGGTCTCACTTAGAAGGATATCATGTGCCCTGGACTACACCTCCATGTGACAGATGAGGAAACCGAGGCCCCGGCGGCGAAGCTCCCTGTCCAGTCACATAGCAAATTAGGAACCTGCGTCTCCAGAGCTCCCTTCGGTCCTGGGGTCCCTCCAATGTGAGTGGCATGGCAGGACCTTGGCACTGAGGCCCACCTCAAATCCCTTTGCCTTGCTTTGTGCCTCCAAGCCCACCGGAACTGGGCTCTGGCTCACTGTAAGTGTGTGCCCAAGAGAACACGGGGCAGGGCCGGTGCCCCGAGCCCGCAGGCCCCTTCTCATCGGCTCCCACCGCCCCACCCTTCTACCCTCTGGCCGCTGCCCAGGTCCGCGGAGCCCCAGACCCGCACTCTTCAGCCACACAAGGGCAAGGCCCAGCCCGCGAGGCCTGGAGGAGGAAGGGGGTCCAGGGCTGCTGGCAGCCGGGCCTGCTCTTCACCCAGCAGGGGCAGCAAACCCGAGGTTCTAATTAGCGGCTTCTGGAACATCCAAGTGCTCTGGGTGAAGGAAACGTGTTTCCTAATTGGCCCCCTGCCGGGTGTCAGTCAGAGAGCGGGGATTACGCAGCCTCCGAGGGAGCCCCTGCCCTGGCCCGCCCGGCCTGGCCTCCCCTGCTCTCTCATCCCCAGGCCAGCTCCCTCCTGCCCTCCCCCTCCTGGTCACCTTCTCCCTGGGCTGGCCCAAGTCTGTGTGGGAGGGACACCCCCTTACACACCTTCTCAGGGGGGCCAGGGGCTCCCATGACTCATGGGAGATTCTCCATAG
The DNA here is from genome assembly GCF_009764315.1 of Trachypithecus francoisi. NCBI lineage: Eukaryota > Metazoa > Chordata > Mammalia > Primates > Cercopithecidae > Trachypithecus > Trachypithecus francoisi. Next base: position 63,106,710 of record NW_022681466.1, read on the forward strand.
AGGCCAGCAGAGCCCACTGGAGGCCTCGCCCCAGCCTCAGAGAAACCTGTGGGCCTGGCGTCCTCAGGGCCCCCGCAAGCCCCTGTGGGGCCACGCACTTTCTGACCAAGCACACTCCCCAAGGCCCTGTCCCCCAACTTTGCAGGGCTCCTCTGAGCCCTCCGCAGAAGCCCGTGCAATCACTTTCCAGACACTGTTCTTGGCCTGCCTCCTGCCTGAACACACAGGCTGAGCTGGGAGTGGGGAGGACTCCCCAATTTTTTTTTTTTTTTTTTTGAGACAGTCTCACTCTGTTGCTCAGGCTGGTGTGCAACGGCACAATCTCAGCTCACCGCACCCTCCGCCTCCCGGGTTCAAACAATTCTCCTGCTTCAGCCTCCCTGGGATTACAGGCGCACATCACCACACCCAGCTAACTTTTTGTATTTTTAGTAGAGACAGGGTTTCACTATGTTTGCCAGACTGGTCTCGAACTCCTGACCTCATGATCCGCACGCCTCAGCCTCCTGAAGTGTCCCCAACTTTTAAGTGACCACAAGAGTCCCAGGAACAGTCCTGGAACCAGAAACACCCCGCCACTCCCAGGGCTGAGGAATGCCAGGGACAGTGTCAGTCCTGCTGTGGAGTCACAGGCTTGGAGCGTGGTGAGGAGGACATGAAAGCTAGTGGTGCCCGAGCCCCAGCCCCTATCATCTCCCTGGGGGGATCCCACTGTGCTCCCCCCCCCCGCCACCTGCTCTTCCTCCAGCCTTGTCTTGCAGCAGAAATGTAGACAGCCGGGTGAGGCGCGTGGGCCGTGGGTGTCAGGGCAGGAGTCGGGTAACCACCATGAGGTCTAGAAAGGTGAGCACATGGGACTGGCCCACAGCTCTCTGCAGGAATTGTGATGGGAAGGAAAAGCTCAAGGAAAGCCCCTTTGGAAGGAGCGGGAGGCCGGGCCACTGCCTGGCTGGGTGACTGGACAAGTCACCTCACCCAGCCAAGCCCGTGTCACTGCCTATGACCTGAACCTGAAGTCCACCGTCCCTGCCACCTGCTTCGCTGATAACCATGAGGGAGTCGGGTGTCGGGCAAAGGGAAGGCTGAGTCAGGGAACAGAAGGTCCGATGGCACCCTGAGGCTGTGCCCCACCCTTCCCCGACAAAGAGAGATGCCCCCCATTGCCCAGGGCTGCTACAACAGGGCAGGACGCAGGGAAGGCCTAAGGGGCTCCTTCGAGTCTATGAAAGGAGGGTGTCAGGTTCAGCAGACAGAGAGAGGCTGCCTGAAGAGAAGGGGTGAGGGGCCAGGAGAGCTCTGAGGGGCCAAAGTGCCCCCTGGAACATTGTTGGGGAGGCAGAATTCACTGGAAGGAACAAAGTCAGAGGACAAGAAAACCAGGTTGAGTCAAATAGAATCCGGTGGAACACAGGATCGGCTTTGGGCAGTTTTACAAGCCCCATTTTCATGATTTCACTTATAATCATGAAAAACAGAACAGAGGCTGTGAGTCCGTGCCTTCCTCCCTGCTCCTAGCTGCCTCTCCACAGTGTAGCTGCTGAAAGGGTTATTCAAGACTAAAACCAAACCAAACAGGCGATCAAAACAATCCATCCCCCAAGCAAGCCCACCTAATCCTCTCCCTTCCCCTCCTACCTCCTTGCTGAGATTACCCCTAGGCCTTGTGCAGGGAAGGATGGGGAGAGGAGAAGCAGAGGGCTTTCCCTCTGCAACCCGTAACTCCTCTGGGTCCGCTGCTTTGCTAGGAGGACAGTGCTGTGGTGCCCAGGTCCAAAGCCTAGGAAGGCTGCAAAAGCCTTGGGCCTCCAGCTCAAGTCCTCATCTCACAGGAGGGCTGCCAAGGGGAACGGGGAGAGGCGTGCCCCATGGCCCACCTCACAGTCCCCAGGGGACACTGAAGACCCAGGGCTGGGAGGATGTAGTCCTGCAGCTCCGGGGCCATATGTTTTTTTTTTTTTTTTTTTTTTTTTTGAGATGGAGTCTCACTCTGTCGCCCAGGAGGCCAGGCTGGAATGCAGTGGTGTGATCTCAAGCTCACTGCAACCTCTGCTTCCCAGGTTCAAGGGATTCTCCTGCCTCAGCCTCCTGAGTAGCTGAGATTACAGGTGCGCACCACCACACCCAACTAATTTTTGTATTTTTAGTAGAGACGAGGTTTCACCATGTTGCCCAGGCTGGTCTCAAATACTCACCCTCAAGTGATCTGCCCACCTCGGCCTCCCAAAATGCTGGGATTACAGGCGTGAGTCACCACACCCAGCCCTGAGCTCCTTTCAAAACAAGCCGGGGCCCCTACTTTCCGGGCATGGAGACAGCACTTCCTTTAACTTAATGTAACTGCAAGTTTGATTTCTAAATCCAGGTTTGTTTTCCCGTGGGAGTCAGACGTTTCCGCACTGCCCTGGGATGTATACAGCTTAATGTGGCTTTTAGGAATTGACTGTGGACCCCTGGAGGGCCTTGAACGTCGATGCCCATGGCCTGGCAGCTTCTGAATTGCATAATACGTACCAGCTGCTCTTCTTCACCCTGTGGGAGGCCAGAAGGCCTGTGGAAGTGGGGCTGGATTACTGGGGTCTTACCCTGGCTTCAGTGTGTGTGTTGGGAGTGTGCGTATGAACTCTCACATACACACACACACAATAAATGAGAACATTTTAGAAGTTCTCCAGATTCCTTTGGATACCTTTGGGCCTCGTCATTTATTTCACTATGCTAAAAGGTCCTGACCACTGTCCTTATTAAAGAAGAAAGCCTTGTTTTCAAGCAGCCGGCCCAGTTAGGATCTCCATGAGGCCTGAGTCCCAGGGCAGGGCCGCCGGACCCTCACGGTGTCAGGGAAGGGACGGAGCTCAGATTCTGGACGGTGAGGCCTCCTCCACAGGTGGCCTTCGCTTCTCACCCCACTTCTTCCACCGCCATTTCCTCCTTCCTCCCCTTTCCCCACCAGCTTCCTTTGGATGCAGAGGTCACTGTTTGCTGGGAGCCTGTTAGGCACCTGTGCTGTGTCCTCCCAGTATACACTCAGCAAATGGCATCATCTCCATCTTACGGATGAGGAAAATGAGGCTCAGGTAAGCAATGGGACTCATCCCAGATCCCCTGAGAAGCATATGATTAGGACAGTCTTGGGAAGCTAAGCAGAACAAAGAGGTCGTTCTGCCTTCCCAGAGGCGGCCAGGAGGTGCTGGGGCTGGCAGGGCCACTGAGGGGACGGGGGCTGAACCTCCTGGGGCCAGCTACAGATGGGACAGGAAAGGTGGGCTATGTCCAGCTGGAGTGAAGAGGAAGACGGAGGGAGGTGGGCAGATATAGACTGTTGTGGGCCCAGAAGAGGGTGACCAGCCCCAGGCTCAATCCCTGGCCCACCAGGTCAAGGAGAGGCCCCATGCCAGAAAGAACCACGCCTGGATTCAGGAGCCCTGAGCCTGGGGCTCCTTCCTGGCCTATGGTGCGGGGGGGCCTCAGCCACCCACATGGATGCCCTGGCTGTACGCAGGGGCCTTGCCAGTGGTCAGCTGGACAATACTTTCGGGGTTTCTGTTTGCATCCCCCATTCTGAAGAGCCCCCGCCACCAGCCCCAGCTCTTTACACACACCTGCCTGCTGGCCATTGCGGGGCCCTCCTCCTGCAGGCTCCCAGACCGTCTCCACCCTCCACAACCACCGTGAGGGCAAGTGGACAGGACACACCCTTCCTGGGAAGGGAGCCTGAGGTCACAGGTGACAAGCAATCTCTGCAGGTGGCCCCCAGGACTGTCTGCCCCGTAGGTCCGGGCACTGGAACTTCCGGTGCATAGAAATGAGGGGTGAACCATTTACAGCGCAGACTTCCGGCCCCGCTACAGCCTGGTGGAACATTTGAAATGCACTGGGGAGCTCCCAGCCCCTGTCTCATGCCCAGAGAGCTTCCCTTTGAGCAGCGTGGACTCGGTTCAAATCCCCGCAGTACCATCCAGACATAGAAGACCAGAGAGGTACAGCCACTGATCTGTGGCCACACAGCCCATCCAGGGCAGAGTCAAGGCCAGAGGCCAGCCTGGGTGTCCCAGGCTCAGGGGGGTGAAGGGGAGAAACCAGGCCGCTGGGCTCCTCATGCCCCCTATCTCTGAGGGCCAAGGAGGAAAAGATGAGAAATTCCCAGGCATGGGATCCGTCCGGCTAGTTCCCATCGGTCACAGGGTCTCCACGACCAACACCCACCGGGAGCCAGCTGCACCCCAGCCCCAGCGCCTTGCTGGTCACGTGGCCCTCCCATCCTCCCCACACAAGGGGACTCTCACTCACCATAGTCCTTCTTGCAGTACTTTTTCATGTTAATCTTCAGCTTCCCCTTGGAGGCCTTGCAGTAGGAATCGCAGTCTGCAGTGGGGTGGGGGGAGCACAGACAAAAACTAATTAGGCTGGCAATGAATAGGCTGGCGGGCAGAGTAGGAGGCCGCCTCCCTCAATAGCCAGAGGCCTGTGGTACCCATGGGCCAGGCCAGGCGGGCAGGCGGCCATTCAGGACAGGACTGGGCTTCTAAAGAGGCCTGAGGGACAAAGGGCCCCCATCTGACCCACCCACCCCCTCCCTGGCCTGACGAATCCTTTAGCCACCGCCTGCAGCCGCCCTGGCCTCCGTGAGAGTCTCGGGGGACTCCTGCCACCCAGGGCTTCTGAGCACCACACAGAATCTCCCTATTCTTAAGACGCAACTGGAGCCTGATTAAAGCCGATAGAGGCCTCATTGTCACCCCGCGCCCCGGGTCTGTGTCAGGCGCTGGCTTTCATGGCGCAGAGCCTCTGGCTGGGGTCAGGTCTCAACAAAAGAGGTCACGGGGGAAATTAGCAGCCCATGAAGCATTAGAAAACCCCTTTGGTGTCCACTCTACTGGAGTGTGCAAATAAAATGCCTGACGAAGACGAGTTCAGTTCTAATGGGCCCTACTGCTGAGAGGCAGGGCTGCTGGGCCTGCGTCCACTGGGTATCACTGGGCAATTCCAGGGCCCAGCCGAGAGCCAAGCAGGATGTGCGGGGCACCAGGGCCTGCCAGCCCTTGGGACTGTGTCAACCCCCAAAGGCAACTTCCTCACTTCAGCCCAACCATGGCCTTTCCCTGCCAGCCATCGCTGTTCCTTGAACAAGGAGACATAATTCCTTCGCTAAGTGTGGTGTGTGTGTGTGTGTGTGACAGCTTCACGTGACGGCACAGCCCATCGCAGAGGCCCAGCAAATCTCCCCCGGTCTGCCCTGCCCCCAGCACTCAGCAGGCAGGATCTCATTCAATTCTCATAACCCTTCTTTGATGTTGTAGGTACCATTCCCATTCTGCAGACAAGAAAACTGAGGCTCAAAGAGGGTAAGCCGCCTGCCCAGTGCACGCCGGGTAGCTACCGTCAAGGCTGGCCTGAGATGCCAAGATCCCTGCACTCTTGGTTAGGCGATACTCTGACAGATTCCCCCTCAGTGTGAGCAGAGGTGAGCTCAGAGCCAGGGATGAGGAATGCCCTGTCTTTTAGCAATTCCCAGACTGCCAAGGGGAAGACCAGCCAGGCTGGCCTTCGGGAAGGAGTGGGGAGCTGCAGGGGGCCCAGGCTGTTCTAGAAGCAGTGGTGGCATGGGTTGGTAGAAGTTGGCTGGGTGTGTGTCACGGTGAGGGGTTAGGAAAAGAGGACCAGGTGTGGAAAGAGTCAACATACATGTGCACACACATGGGTGGCTGCTCCAGGGGTAGGTGACAGCCTCTATCCCGCAGAGGGGAAACCAAGGTCAAGGTAGGCGAGGAGTGATTTGTGTGGGAGCACAAGGGGAAGCGCAAGCAGGAAAGCAGATGTGTCCTGGTGCCGCCTGCACCCCAACCCAGGGCACAGATCTGCAGGGAGTGTTCAGGGAGCCTCTCCAGGGCTGGCCTCTGGTGGCTGCTGCCTCCATCAAGGTCCTGGGATGCATTGACTGATGCCTCAATGAAGATCAACGCAGCTCCATCCCACTACCTTGGGGGCCATGGGTGTGGTAGCCTCCCACTGCTTCCTGTGCCAGCCTCTTGGGGCCCCCAGTTAGGAACCAGTCTGGGGAAATGGGAGAAAAACAGCCCTGCTTCCTGCTGCCTACGATCTGAGCCCTCGGAGCCCCTTCATGACACCCCGGCTCCAGCTCCACGACGCGGGTGGCCACAGTACCCATCCCTTCTGCCATCTGGATGGCTGCTTGGTTGCTGGAGTAGGGATTTCTTGAGGTACAGGGACTGGGCTGTCCAGAGAGAGTGGCCCTCACTCTACTGTGGCCAAGCCTGAGAGGTTGGATGAAAGTGAGGGCAGCCCAAACACGCAAGTCAACGGCGCCATCAGCACCGCGGCCGCACTTCCCTGTGGGGAACAGCTGCTCTGGGCCGCATCTTTGCCAGCTCAGGGACAGATGACGCTCACAATAAAGCCACTGCTGGGGCTGAACCCAGGTTGTGCGTAAGTCCTGGCGATTCTGCGTGAGCTGGCTGAAATCCTTTCCTGCTTTCTCCACTTAGGGAAGCGCATTGGAATGCAAGCGGTGCGGAGTGACGTCTCGCAGGGGCGGCCTTGAATCCATTCTCCTTGCCTTCTTGATATTCTTCTTCTTATTATTTTTACAAAAGCCATCATCCCACACCAGCGCTTTCATTTCCAGTCAGGAGGAAATCCATTTCACCTGCCTCCTCGCCATGGGCCAAGGCGCACCCCTTCAACTCAGCCTTGTAGATAGCACAGGCTGGGGCAGAGAGGGAGCCTTTGAGCACGTCAGCTCTTCCGAGCCTCAGGGATGCTTTGAGGGACTGCAGTGCCTGGCTTAGAACTGAGAGCTCAGAAAGGTTCCAGAGCAGGCTGCCAAAGGTAAGCTCCACCCCAGGGGGGCAGCAGGGAGGCAGATGAGTCCTGGGACAGCCTGCTCCTGTCCCTTCAGCATCACTGTCCCAGCTTAGAAACCTCTACAGCTCTTCTCTCCAGAGCTAAGTGTCTACCTGGGACAGAGACTGCCCTAGAATGTGTGGCATCCATCACTGCCTAATTAGATCGCACTCCCAGGCCCTGCTTGACAAATCACAGTCATCACCCATGAATATCCAGTGTGTACCTCACTAATGGCAGCTACTCCCACGATACTAATGAGGCGCTGGGCACTGTTCTCACGGTTGATGAACTCGTCTTGGCCCTTCAATCAGGCCCCATTTTATAGATGAGAATCTAAGGCACAGAGATATTGGTGACTCACCAGGTCAAGGTCGTGTGCCCAGTGAGGCAGCCTGGCGGCCGAGTCCCTGCTCTTAACCTCCTGCTCCCAGTCCTGGCTCTGCAGTGGCATCACAATCCCTGGGTCCCGCTCCCAGGACTTTCTGATTTCTTTGGTTTAGGGAGTGGCCTGAGTGTCTGAATTTTTAATGTTCCCCAGATGGTTCTAAAGCACAGCCAGGGTTAGAACCACAGTCTGAACCAATTGCGAGAGATGGGGACAGTCTCTGCATCCATGATTAGCACTGAGCACCCAGCGTGGCAGAGGAAAGATCCAGATAAGGTGGCTGCTGAGTCAAACTGGAGAGTGCTCAGAGAGAACCTCAGGCTGCTTGCCCTTACAGAAAATGACATCAGCCTCTGAGCCCTTTGGAGTTGCCTTTGCTTTTTTTTTTTTTTTTTTTTTTTTCTGGTGTCTTTCCTTTCTGTCAGCTGGAAATTCTTGTCAGATCAGTGTGCTTGTTGCAAAATGTCCCCTATGCCCTTCGGATTGGCTAGGAAAACAAAGACCAAGCTTGCTAGAACTGTATGTAAAATACAGGTAACTAGGCTTGGAAGAAGAGGCTGACACATTCTCCCTTGGGTCAAGTGAATAACCTTCAGAACATGGACACTGTGACAGCTATTTGGCTGCTTGTGGACTCTTTGTTTAGGTTGTATTCCAGATAGCTGAGGTCACTGGACAATGGCCCCCGAACAAGGAAAATGTTACTGTACGTTCTCTCTTTATGGTACACACAAAGCTACAGAGAATGCTTCAAGACAGACCAACCACAGCTTTAAAATGCAGCTTTGACTCCTTCTTCAAACTGGCATCTACTTGGCAGCCTCTCGTGTAGCTCCTCCTTGTTTTGTTCCAAAATAGCCATCAAGACAATGAGAAAACCTGAACATTCACACTAGTGCCAAAAATGAAACTGATGATGACCCAACGCTGGGATCTGGGAGCAATCTCTAGTAATTAAAGGCAGATGGTGGTGGAATAAGCAAAACCTGTTCAGGTTTTACCTCAGGACACGGCTCTTTGTCTGATGAGCAGAAAGGTCCTGAAAAAAGGGAGGAGGACGGAGTGACAAGGACCAGAGAACAAATAGGAAGTGAGTGGGGGCAGTGGGGACAATCCCTCCTCCAGGGACGGGAAGTTTCAGAACTGGTGGGGACCAGAAGGACGGTAGTACAGCAAAGATCTCACCTTGTATTTCTTTTCTTTTTTTTGAGATGGAGTCACGCCCTGTCTGTCATCCAGGCTGGAGTGCAATGGCATGATCTCGGCTCACTGCAACCTTCGCCTCCTGGATTCAAGCGATTCTCCTGCCCCAGCCTCCCAAGTAGCTAGTACTACAGGCACACGCCAGCTCGTCCACCTAATTTTTTGTATCTTTAGTAGAGACAGGGTTTCACCAAGTTGGCCAGGCTGGTCTCAAACTCCTGACCTCATGATCTGCCCGCCTTGGCCTCCCAAAGTGCTGGGATTACAGGCGTGAACCACTGCGCCCGGCTTCACCTTGTATTTCTCTCTAAATCATTGCAGAGAATCAGAAAATCAGGCAATGCAGAGAAAGGAAGAGCACTGCCTCCACAGATCAGAAGGAAATCCAGGGAAAGGCTGGTAGGAACAAGGAGCTGAAGACGGAGCTCTGCGCCTTCCTGGCCATCCTCCTTAAATCTGAGATGGGAATCCAGCCATTGCACTAGTATGTGGATCTGCAATTTTTTTCTTCTTCAAAGGACCAAACAGTGAATACATAGAGGACCATACAGTTGCTGTTGCAACTATTCATCTTTGTCACTTTATGTATGACTTAAAAACAGCCATACACGATAGGTGTACATGCGAAATGGGCACAGCAGACTAAAAAGAGTAAAATGACACAGCCTCCATGAACTAGGATAAGAAAGGCAGTAAGGGAGATGAAGCTGAGCTGAAACAAAAAGGATGATGTGTAAAAGAAAGAGTTGGAAAAAGATGAAATCCCTGTAGCACAATTAAAATCCCCTTCAGAAGGGCTGGGTGTGGTCTCACACCTGTAATCCCAGCACTTGGGAGGCCGAGGCAGGAAGATCACTTGAGGCTAGGAGTTCAAGACCAGCCTGGGCAACGCTGCAAAATCCCATCTCTTAAAAACATGAAATAAGACAGACAAACAAAAAGACCATAGCCAGGCGTGATGGCCACTCGGGAGGTGGAGGTGGGAGTATTGCTTGAGCCCAGGAGTTTGAGGTTATAGTGAGCCGTGACTGTACCATTGCACTTTAGCCTGAGTGACAGAGCAAAACTCTGTCTCTAAAAATAAATAAGTAATCCACTCTGAAAGCAGCAAAGATTCATGATACTGTAGAAAACTGATCCAGAAACATGGAGAATACATTGGAGAAACTCTTACAAAATTTAGAGGAAAAAGACAATGAACATTTTTAGAAGGAAAGGGCTCACTGAAGTTTTCCAAAAATCAACAAAAGGGACCAACATCCAGACACAGCTTTGCAAAACATATGAAATACCAGGATAAGAAAAGAATATATACAGATTAAAAAACAACAACAACGAGCCAGTGAGATGATCATGGAGCAATGTCTATAAGGTCTTAAGGGGAAAAATTTGTGACTAAGAATTTTATACCTAGCTAGACTGTCTTATATGTATGTAGGCCACAATAAAGAAAAGACATTCTCAAATGTGCAAGGGCTCAGAAAATGTTCCAATTATGCATCCTTTCTGAAATAAATACTTGAGAATGTTTTCCAACCAACTATGAAATGAATCAAAAGTAAGAGTTTACAGGGGAGAGTGATGGCATAAACACAAGGTGATGTGATTGACATCTCTGTGCTTACTGGTGATGAAAACTGAAACCAGTAAACATAGAGATGCCAAATTTGATTCTAAAACATAACGCAAATATCAAAATTTTTAACTGTTTGAAAGGGAACATCAGTGTCTCTCCTCCTCCATCCCCGTGTGTGTGTGTATCTATCTAGTTATGTATATATAAAATATTTAAATTTAGTTTGAAACTTCAGATCACATTAAAAACTACGAAGTAGAATGAGGTGGGGAATAAAACCCTTTGTCTTAAGTATAGAGAATGTAAAAGATGCTATTTCATGCTCGATTCTGACAAGTAAGAGCTATTAGATCAACTAATGCTTCTGAAAAACCCAAAGATAATCACAGAACTCTGGCGAAAACAGAATATAAGTTATAGCTAATATGCCAAAAGATAAAACAGAAAAAATGAAAAATATAAAAAGCAATTATGATAAATTAAGATCACAGAAGAGCAACCACTAAAGACAAAACAATGAAGGTAAATGGATCCAACTGCTCTACTGAAAAACTGAATTTAAAACAGAGTACTATTTAAGGGGAATATAACCAAATAAAATGATTTTTTTTTTTTTTGAGATGGAGTCTCGCTGTATTGCCCAGGCTGGAGTACAGTGGCATGATCTCAGCTCACTGTGGCCTCCGCCTCCCAGGTTCAAGCGATTCTCCTGCCTCAGCCTCCTGAGTAGCTGGGACTACAGGTGCCCGCCACCACACCCGGCTAATTTTTTGTATTTTTAGGACAGAGTTTCAACCATGTTAGCCAGAATGGTCTTGATCTCCTGACATTGTGATTCACCTGCTTCGGTCTCCCCAAGTACTGGGATTACAGGTGTGAGCCACCACGCCCGGCCTAAAGTTTTTTTGTTTGTTTGTTATGAGACGGAGTCTCACACTGTCACCCAGGTCGGAGTGCAGTGGCACGATCTCAGCTCACTGCAAACTCCACCTCCCAGGTTCATACCATTCTCCTGCCTCAGCCTCCTGAGTAGCTGGGACTACAGGCGCCCACCATCATGCCCGGCTAATTTTTTGTATTTTTAGTAGAGACGGGGTTTCACCGTGTTAGCCAGGATGGTCTCGATCTCCTGACCTCATGATCTGCCTGCCCTGGCCTCCCAAAGTGCTGGGATTACAGGCATGAGCCACCACACCCGGCCTAAAGTGTTTTTTTTTTTTTTTTTTTTTTTTTTTTTAAGAGCTCACAACTTAAGCAGTAGCAAAGGTTTATCAGCAAATGAAAACAAAAAAATGAACCAAGAGTGGAAATGTTAGTATCAGCAAAGTAGAATTCAGGGCAGGCATGTTTATAGTGGAAAAAAGAACATCACCTAGTAATTAAGCAAGGATTTTTTGACGTAGAATAACATCTCATTGAAATATATTAAGCAAAAATCAATAGTAATACAAAATGAAACAGACAGAAATCCTTAGTGAAAGAATGCTAAATTAATCCCAAGAAGCCAAAACTATACAAGCCACATTTCCTGACCACAATGGTATTATTTGTTATAAAGAAGAAATAATGAAAATAAATGAAATGCATTCATTTCTAGGAGTTAGAAAATGAGCAAAACAAAACCCAAAGAAGGCAAAAGGAACAAATTAATAACAACAGAAGTAGAAATTAATATAGTAGAATACAGGAAAAATATATATAAATACATCCAAGAACTGATTCTTTGAAAAGTCCAAATACAAGCTTAAAAAAAAAAAGATGAAACATTGTCATGTTTAACTGCAAATAAAATAAAAAGAAAACAGAACTTTATAGAAGTAACAAGAAATAAATTACAAGGCTAGTATATACAACTTTAGCCTAGAAATCTTGGAAATCTGAATGAAATGCAAAATGTTAGGAAAACATAAAGGACCAAGTTAAACTGAGTAAGAGACATGGAATCTGAATGGATAAATAGTCATAAGAAATGTCTGGATAGAGATGGTCTCAGAGGTAGGTTCATGGAAACATTGAAAGGACACATCAATTTCACGCTATTTGATCTGTTCAGAAACAGAAAAAGATGGAAAGCGATTAAGACGAAACAGATGACAGTGCTAAAAACTGACCATTTTGCAACTTAAGAAAAACAGTTTTATGATTCAGCCTTAATATAAAAGCTGGTATAACCATAGATACACACACCTATATAGGCCAATTGATTAGCCTCATTTACCAGGAGACCCAATGTTTTATGCCCCCCAGTTTCCCATCCTACCCCCACCCAGCCACTGGGACCCCATCCACCCTGCCAGGACACACTTAGGAGTAACAAGTAAATAGTAGGCAGGATGCCCTGCTGCCCTGCTGTCTCAGGGGAGCCTCTGGAGCTAGGATTGAGGGCATAGGTAAATACTGGCAGCTCTGCAGGGGGTCCTGCACCAGGGCTGCTCTTCTCACTCTACTCCCCAAAAAGAGACAGAAGCTGCCAGGGCTGGACACAGGCACTGCCTGGCCCCCTACTCGGACGTGCTCTGTCCCAGGGAGAGCCACTGAGACCTGGAGGTCGCCATCTGCCTGGCTCGCAGCAGGCCCATCCTGGCTAGCTGGCATCCTGGCTCCTCCTGGGAGCAGCCTACTCTCCCTTTTATTCCTCCCACCTGCTCCCCTGACCCACCCCCAGCCAAGAGCCAAGAGGTGGCCTGCAGGCCCAATCCCAGCGGCCGAGACCGTCCTGCCTCTTCCTCCACCTTGGGAAGCTGGCCCCTCTGGTCTGCCTCCTGTGCCCCAGGTGCCAAAATCCTGCTGGGCCAGCCTGCTTGCCGGATCGAGGCTCATCTCTGAGCATATGGCAGGCAGAGCCCGGCGGCCATGGCTGAAGCCAGGGGCACCGCATCTGGCACCTCCCCTTGGAGCAGGGCGGGGAGCTGGCAAAGGTCTCGCTCTCAGCAGCCCTGGCCCACTCGCTCGCAACACCTCTGCCGCTCTGCTTCTGGGCTGTCAGGCTTGGGAAGGTGGGGCAGGGGGTGTAATGAGCGAGGGACACCCAGCCAACATGGTCTGTCCTCCCAGGGTAGAGAAACCTGGAAGGGTTGGGTAAGTTGCAGACGCCAAGGGCTGGGCATAGGGGAGGAGCCCCTGGTTCTCCCTGGCCCAGGGTGAAAGAGTTTAAGGGGAGAAGAGCTGGGGCTAACAAGGGCGCCCAGCTGGCTCTGTCCATTTTGGCTGGGCCATTCTGCCCACCAGCAGGTGACAAAAGGTGAATGAGGCCAGTCTGCCCAGAAAGTATATTTGGTGCTGCCTGAACTGGAACCAAAAAGCTGCATGGAACCCCCGCGGCCAGAGAGTCCAGGTTTCCACGTATTCGGTTTTCAAGGTGCTGCAGGTGTCCGTGGGTTTCATAAGGGGCCATCAAGGGTGAGGCATGATGAGAATGGAGGACACTCTCCAGCAAGCTGGCTCTTACCTCTTGGTCCTAGGCTGCAGGTGACTTCGTGACTCGCCCCACCCTGCCCCAGGTAAGACCACCTTCTTACCACCCTCACCAACAGCACCTCATCCAGGGGTAAAGCCACCTGTCAGGGACAGCTGGGGTCCACAGGCAGCTCTCTAGCCCCCACCCATCACTCTAAGCCTGTACTAGTCTCACTGACCCAATTCATCACCCTCAAGCCCTACTGGCTTCAAAAGCAAAACGCCCATTTGACTTTGGGCCTCCGGGACGGAAAGGTTAAGGATGCCCCAAATGAAGCATCTTCCAGCAATGGGCTGGCCAAGAAGCTTAGCAGCCTATGAAAGCAAATGTCTAGAAGAAAGCCCAAAATGTTTGCAACACAGAAAGCCAAGGATTGGTGTCTTTCACATACAAAGAACTCTTCTGAATCAATAAGAAAAAGACGGCAACCCAAAATTCAAAGGAAAGGAACAGGCCATTCACAAAGGAGGAAATAAAAAGGGAACGAGGACATGTGCCCACGTTCAATCTCAAATTATCCAAGAAACAAAACATAAACCAACAAGAATACAGCACTTCCGCCTAGCACACTGTCAAAGGCAAGCATACACACACACACGACGTGACTGGGGCGCAGATTAAAATACGAACTTTCCCGAGCGTGGCTGGCATGGAGTGTCAAAACCCTGAGAACACACACACGCACACTCCAACGCAGCAACCCCACTTCTAGGAATTTATCATACATTCATTCAAACGTTTGACTAAGCACTTCCCACATGAATGGTTCTGGGAGGCACTGGGTGTTCCCCGAGGCTAATGGAGCAGTGGGTGGCACCACAGCAGGAGGGGAAAGGCCAAGAGCACGAGTGTCATCACTCCCATTCCTGACGGTGACACTCAGGAACTGACAGTGAGCCGCGCACACTGGGAGAGGATACGCAGGGGCAGGGGGCACAGGTGGAGACCTCAGTGTCACCTACTGAGACTGGTTCCAGGAGGTGACGCTCAGATGACAAGGGATCAGCCCTGGGAAGTGCAAGGAGGGGCATCCCAGCACTCGGCTGGTGCAAAGGCCCCGGGGCAGGAAAGTATGAGGAACCAAAAGGAGGGGAGACTGGAGCTGGCAAAAGCTGAGGGTTGCCCAGCCAGAGATGAGGCTTACAGTCTGCAGGGAGTCCCTAGGGCCTTTTCAACAATGGCAGGGGTTTGGATTTTGTTCTAGAAGAATAGCATGTGCACAGAAATGTTGGGTGGTGGGCCTGGGGTTGGTTTTTATCCTCTCGCTTTATTGTCTTATCTATATTTTAAAATTTACTGCAATGAGGATACAATTCTTGTGTGAGAAAGAAACACTGAAAATAGTCTAAGGTGAGGCTCTTTCATTTTATTTACTTATTTTTTTTTTTGAGACGGAATCTTACTCTGTAGCCCAGGCTGGAGTGCAGTGGCGTGACCTTGGCTCACTGCAACCTCCACCTCCCAGGTTCAAGTGATTCTCCCGCCTCAACCTCCCGAGTAGCTGGGATTACAGGCACCCGCCATCATGCACAGCCAATTTTTGTATTTTTGTAGAGATGGGGTTTCACCATGTTGGCCAAGTTGGTCTGGAACTCCTCACCTCAGGTGATCCGCTTGCCTCGGCCTCCCAAAGTGCTGGGATTACAGATGTGAGCCACCAGCCAAGGGGAGGCTCTTCTTAGTGAGGATGAGGACCATTTACTTACAAGGGGTGGGAATCCTATAGTAAATGACATTTGTATTCAACAAAGTGACATTTCTATTCCCAATCTATAGGGCTTCTGCTGCGGAGAAGTGCTACCCCTCCCCAGGAGACAGCAGAAGTGTGTGTGAGTGTGTGTGTGTGTGTGTGTGTGTGTGTGTGTGTGGTTTCATCCTCTCCCTGAACGCCAATTGTGTGCATGGTAAGGTGGCTGGGAGTGAGGACAGTGCCCTAAGCAGGGTGGCTGGGACAGCTCCCTGAGGGGTAGCCCATGAATAAGACCTAAACAGTGCAAAGGAGGCAGGGCAAGGAGGTCTGAGGGAAGAGGGTTCCAGGCAGGAAGAGCCACCTGTGCAAAGGCCCTGAGGCAGGACCAAGCCCGGCATGGTCCAGGGACTGGAAGATAGTTGGAGTTCCTTGCACGCACGGAAGGAGAGGGGCAGCTGCTGAGAGATAAGTCCAAGCTTGAGGGGCCATGTGAGCTGGATAGGGCTGACTTCTTTTTTAAATGTCATGCAAAGCCACCTGAGGGGCCTGGCCTGGCCCAGGTCACCTAGGGCTGCCAGGTTTCATCACAGAGGGCAGAGGCTGGCGTTTGCTTTCTCCCTCTCAGGGGCAGGTGCTCCGACTGCCCAGGCCCCACCTCATGCCCAAGGTTGCCAGAACGTGCTCTCCACTCCGTACTGTGGTTACAAAGAGCCAGGGTCAGGGCTCTCAGGAACCTAGACTGTCATTCTGCTGCCTGAGCCACATTCTGTCTCAGGGACTGCAAATACATATTCAGGTGAGGAGGCATGGATGTGGGTTCTTTATACTGGTGAACTGAAGCACTGGGTCCCCTTCCTGCACCAGGCTGGGGTCCTCGGGGCTCTGCTGGTCAGAGGGGGCCCTGAGGCCCTGGCCCCCATCAGGTGCTGCTCAGGTTAGCCCTGCCCTTTCTTTCTGCTGCCTCCCTAGTTGTGGCCACCTTCTTAGAGGGTTCCCTTTGGTGCACCAACGGGGCAGAAGCAGGCTTCTGGAGGGTGCACACGGCTGTGCAATGCACACCCAGGACCAAGGCCTTTCTTCCTGTATACTCTGTCCTAGAGTCACCCACTGGGACAGCCTCAAACACCAGGCCTGGATCTGACAGGTCTGCTCTGGCCCCTGCAATGTGGATTTTCCGTTCTTCCTCAGGAGCAAACCCTAATGCCTCCAATCTAGAATACTCTGCTTCCAAGACTCCCTTGCAGCTCACCATGGCCATGAATCCACTTCTGGCCCCAGGACGTAAGTGAAAATCTACTGAGCAAGGCTGCAGGGAAAGGGTTTGTATCATCCAATCTGTGATCTGGGGCCATTCACCGTTCCAAGTCGCAGCTTCTTCATCAGTAAAATGCGGTCGTGATGACGGTCATAACTGCTACCCATGCACAGGACTGAGGAGGCAATGACGATGGTGCCGTGAGATGGGTAAGAGGAGGTCAGAGATCTCAGCTGTGTCCTGAAGGATGCGAAGGTGCCGCCAACGGCATGTGATGGGCTCCAGGTGGCCTCCGACTCTGCAGCTGAGAGTGGAGGGTGAATGATGGCGGGCCAGTGGGAAAAGCAGGGCCAGATTCCGGGGCCTCGTGAGGCCAGGAGGAGAGCTGAGATCTGAGACGCCGTGTCCTGGGCCCAGTCCTTAGCAGACACAGGAAAATGGGTTGGTGTGGTGGGATCCGAGTGATGCAGCCCTGTCTCCGGACAGGAGCAAGGTCCATTTACTGGCTGTGCCACAGGCCGAGCGCCAGGTAGGGCTGGGGATCCAGAGGCCATCAGGCCCACGGGGGCGTCTGCTCCTCCCCTGGAGTGCAAGGTGGTAGAATCCTATTGTTTGCAGAATGATATCTGGAAAGAAGAGGACCTAAGCCCTTGGATATTAGGAGAAGCCGGAGGCCATGAACGCCTTTCCCCTTGGCAAATGTGCTTGGAATTCGTCCCTGTGCCATTTCCCTGTGCAGCCTTCGTCTCAGCCTCGGGCACAGGTGGGAAACCTCCGGGTTCTTAGCGCCCATCTCCTGGTCTGGGATTTTCTGTCTGCCTCCTCCCCTGGCAAATCAGACCTTGGTGTCCCAGCACCTAGCACAGTGCGAGTCACCACTGTCTGTGCAGCGAACCCCTGGCACATACACTCTAATGTATGTGGACATATAAGCTAGACAATAAGCCGACTGTGGTTGCCGCTGTGAGATGCCAAGGCTGCCTGGACCAACACACCCACAAACGCAGGCTCCGCAAACAAAAGACATCAGTCAGCACCCTTTGCGATTATTCTGATGATACCCCTGAGACAGCCTGGGTAAAGGGCTTAGGCTTTATTTATTTATTTATTGAGACAGAGTCTCGCTCTGTTACCTAGGCTGGAGTGCAATGGCACAATCTCGGCTCACCGCAACCTCCGCCTTCCGGGTTCGAGCAATTCTTCTGCCTCAGCCTCCCAAGTAGCTGGGACTACAGGCCCGCACCAGAACGCCTGGCTCATTCTTGTATTTTTGGTAGAGATGGGGTTTCACCATATTGGCCAGGCTGGTCTCGAATTCCTGACCTCCTGATCCGCCTGCCTCGGCCTTCCAAAGTGCTGGGATTACAGGCGTGAGCCACCGTGCCCAGCTGGTTTAGGCATCTTTTAAACCTGCCAAACTCTTTGACAACAGAGAGGGCACGAGTTGGGCTGGAGAGGGTTTGAGTGGCACCAGAAATCAGAAGGCCATGACACCTTTGAGAGATGCTAATATTTGAAACACGGGACCCTAGAGCTCTGAATCGGAAGGCTTTTCTGCAGGTCTCAGCCTGCTGTCTATGGGGTGTGGGGTATTAGTTGGACAAGAACATCTCTTCCTGGACCCCAGGATACAATCCATGGCTCTGGTGGCAATGGTCTCAGACTACTGATGCGCTTCAGGGCTGCAGGATCCTGGGAAGCGGGAAGGATCCAGCAGGACAGTGGAGGTGGCAGACAGGCAACCAAGGAACTCAAAATGCTGGTTCTGTGACTTACAAAGCTGTGTGCCCTTGGGCACGTTGCTGCACTTCTCTGAACCTCCGATTCCTCATTTATTAAGTGGGGGTGAGAGTAACAATCTAAATTTTAAAGTTCCAGCGAGATGAAGTCCAACATGAAAGGCACTCAAAGAGGTTGGCTCTCATGATCTTTAGGAGCCACAGCAGAAAACCAATTTCATTATATTACTGGCACAACCAATTATTTTAAACCCAAAGATATTTCTCACTCAAGTGTGTCCTTGATTCACTGAATAATGGCTGACCTCTGGCTGTTCGGATAAAGCAACTCCATCTGCAGCGGATGTGGTTCCTCCGCACCACTTGTCACCGTGTGCAGTGATACATTTTTCAGTTCGGTTTGTTTATTGTCTCTCTTCCTCCCTGAAGTCTTCACTGCTGTATCCCCAGAGCCCGGGACACATAACAAGCCCTCAATAAATATTTGTTGAGCAAGTTCAGTAAAAACGGGCGCAGCTGCCACCACTGTGCGGCAGGCAAAGTGACCCTCAGCCGAGGCAAAGTGACCCTCAGCAGAGCAATTCCGGCACTCCCCTACTCCAAAGGTGGAAGTCACCAGGCTCCGCAAGGGAACCCGCACAAAGGAGCGAGTCTCTGTAAACAGCAGAAAAGTAAAGGCTCCAGGCAGGATTCGCAAGGGCGGAAAAAGGCAATTTTGGAAAATGCTGCAAAACATAAAAAGCAAAGCTTGGAGAGTGTGGCTCTGTGCCTGGGGAGGAGAGCAGGAGCCGATAAATCTTCCCTCTCCAGGGAGGTTTGAAGGGCTTTGGTGTTTTGTTTGGACTTTAATAATACAGATCCTAAATCCACTGCCTTATGATGAAAATATATTTGCAGATTTAAAAATACGGGACCTTAGATTCTGAGGGCGGCTCTCACAGGAGGAGCCAGGAAGGTTCTGAGGCTGGGTGACCCCCTGAGGATGAAATCCCCTCCCAGTCTGCCTGGTCCCAGGCTTCCAGCCCATCCTGTGTCATTCCTGCCTAGTGCACCGGGACCCCCAAAGGGGAAGCATGGGGAGGCATGCTGGGGTGGGCTTCTGGGAGGGGAACAAGCCTGTCAGGCTTTTTCAACCTGAGCCGCCCCAGCCCCCTCCCCCCAGGGCAGGGCGGTCTGCAGCCTGGCTCAAGGGTGGGGTGGCAGGGCTGGGAGAGGTCGGGGCTGTACTGACCATGTGAGATGGGAACTCAACCCCTCTTGGAACAAGAGGGTGCAAATGAGTCCCCAGCAGGCTCTTTCTTTTTGCTGAACAAGATGGATTGGAAAACAAATTGGCTCAAATAAAGCATGTAATTAGATTAAAGCCTCTTGCCCAGAGCCTTTGGGACTGCAAAAAGCCCTCCTGACTGGAGGCAGGAGACCTCAGCTGGCTGAACCAGCTCCTGGACATCCAGAATTTTCTCTTGACCCTCAGCTGCTCAGCCCCGGTCCTCCCCCGCCAGTGTCAACTCTGCTGAGGAAATTGATTCTACCGCGAAGTCACCCCAGACCCTGCTCTGCCACCAGTCCCAGACCTGGGGTTCACCCTGTTCCCAGCCTGCAGATGCTGCCTCAGCCTCAGAGGGTGGCTGTGCCTCATCCACATGCCCCAGTTGGAGCTCAGCCCTGTCTGCAGCAGGAGCAACCGGAATGGTGATGAGTCTGCACTGGCAAAGCCCTCACTAAAGTGCTTTCCACCCAGTGTCCCGGGTAAGCTGCACAGCCACATAGGAAGAGGCAGTTCAGGTGGTATTAGGATGGCCGTGGCCATTACGCACAGGAGAAAACAGAGGCACAAGTGTTCAGCATCCAAAGTCACTGGCTGGAGGGGGCCCATTCCCTAACACCAGCTGCCTTCCACTCCAGCACAGGACAGGGGGGTCTCTTTCCACACACAGAGCCACGGGCAACCTGATGACTAGTGAGTACTGACCCTTAACCTCCCCCCATCGCAATGCAGAAGATGCCCCTTCTCTCTCTTTTTTTTGAGACAGGGTCTCGCTCTGTCACCCCAGTTAGAGTGCAGAGGTGCCATCATAGCTCACTGCAGTCTCGTAACCCTGGCCTCCAGTGATTCTCCTTAGCCTCCCACGTAGCTAGGACTACAGGTGCACACAACCACACACAACTCATTTTTTATATTTTTGTAGAGATGAGGTCTCACTATGTCACCCAGGTTGGTCTCGAAGTCTTAGGCTCAAGTGATCCTCCTGCTCTGGCCTCCCAAAGTGCTAGGATTACAGGCATGAGCCACTGCACCCGGCTGCCCCTTTACAAGGGACCATCCTTTCGGCTTCCCAGCCCTCAGGCAGAACCTCTGTGTAGCTTCCCCTACCCCCATCTATCCTTGCCACCATACCCTTCCCCAAATAGTGCCCTCACGTCCACGATGCTTCCTGCCCCTCCTCCCACCAGCCAAGCCTTTAGGAGATAAAGTGGTGTTCACAGCCTTCCAGGGGAAGTGGGCCACATTCAAGAAGTTGCCGCACTGAGAGAGCCAATTTCTCTTCCTGCACCTGTTTCTGAAGTTCTCCATCCAAACGGCAGATGAGTTCTGGCTCTTAATGGTAATGAAAGCCCAGGCAGGGAAGAGGAGAAAGAAAAAGAAGAAGAAATGAAACCTGGAGTTCCTATTTTGAAAGGTCTGATAATGAGCAACATATCTCCAGGAAAAAAAAAAAAGGGTCAACAGAGGAAGCACTGATTGACAGCAAGTGAACAGGCAGCACAAAGACCACCAGTTTCCCTACCCAACTTCATGGCAGGCATCACTAATCAACCACAGCACCCTAAGGGGGCCCAGAACTCAGGTATTCCTTATTGATGTCCTTCAACTTCTAAGCTCTGCCACTTCTAAGTGGCTATTTGGGAGGGTAGCTGTGTCTCTGCCTGGTATGTGAAGGGTAAGGAGTTGCTTGGTGGGGAAGCTGACGCATCCTTGCTATTCCTGATTCACTGTCATTTGCCGCCAACTGATAGACTGGACACAGGCCACAGAACCCACCCCCTTGGAACTGAAAGGGTTGCTTGGCTCACGCCTGTAATCCCAGCACTTTGGGAGGCTGAGGCGGGCAGATCACTTGAGGCCAGGAGTTCAAGACCAGCCTGGCCAATGTGGCGAAACCCTGTCTCTACTAAAAATAAAAAAATTAGCCAGGCGTGGTGGTGGGCTCCTGTAGTCCCAGCTACTCAGAAGGCTGAGGCAGGAGAATCACTGGAACCTGGGAGGTGGAGGTTGCAGTGAGCTGAGATGACACCACTGCACTCCAGCCTGGGCAACGGAGTGAGACTCTGTCGAAAGAGAGACAGAGAGAGAGACAGAGAGAGAGAGAGACAGAGAGAGAGACAGAGAGAGAGAGGACAGAGAGAGAGAGAGAGACGAGAGAGAGAGACAGAGACGAGAGACAGAGAGAGCAGAGACAGAGAGAGACAGAGAGAGAGAGAGACAGGACAGAGAGAGAGACAGAGAGAGAGAGACAGAGAGACAGAGACAGAGAGAGGACAGAGAGAGACAGAGGAGAGACAGAGAGACAGAGAGAGACAGAGAGAGAGACAGAGAGAGAGAGAGGACAGAGACAGAGAGAGAGACAGAGAGAGAGAGACGAGAGAGAGAGAGGACAGAGAGAGAGAGAGAGACCAGAGAGAGAGAGAGAGAGAGAGAGAGAGAGAGAGAGACAGAGAAAGACAGAGATGGACAGAGAGAGACAGAGAGAAACGCATAGAAATGGCGAGAGAGAGAGACAGAGAGAAACAGAGAGAGACAGAGAGACAGAGAGAGAGACAGGAGAGAGAGAGAGAGACAGAGAGAAGAGAGAGAGACAGAGGGAGAGACAGAGAGAGAGAGACAGAGAGAGGACAGAGAGACAGAGGAGAGAGAGAGACACAGAGAGAGAGAGAGAGAGACAGAGAGAGAGAGAGACAGAGAGAGAGAGTTACTAAGGGTGGTCTATCCTTGCCATTTCCATTCTCTCAGTCTCCCTGAATCTCCCTCATCACTGATCCTAGGACTGGACAGGACTGCCATCAGCTGAGCCTCACCTGACTTCCGTTACCCCACAGATGGCCTTACTTCCACTTTCTGGCACAGCCCAGCACAAGCCTTCCATCTGTTTCACCCTCAGAACAGCCTCCAAAACTGTTGAAGAAGGAGCCCCTCCCCTTCCAAGGCTTCATGGTTCCTTAAAACTTAGAGGGCATGGTTTTTAGAAATCCCATTATGCTGGTTCCTCTTCCTAGCCTCTCTGGTCCTCAGTTCTTTTTCTTTTCTTCCTTTTTTCTTTTTCTTTTTTTTTTTTTTTGAGACAGAGTCTCACTCTGTTGCCCAGGCTGGAGTGCAGTGGCACCATCTCGGCTCACTGCAACCTCCGCCTCCCGGGTTCAAGTGATTCTCCTGCCTCATCCTCCCGAGTAGCTGGGATTATAGGTGTCCACCACCACGTCCGGCCAATTTTTGTGTGTGTGTGTATTTTTAGTAGAGATGGGATTTCACCATGTTGGCCAGGCTGGTCTCAAACTCCTGACCTGCAGTGATCTGCCCATCTTAGCCTCCCAAAGTGCTGGGATTACAGGCATAAGCCATCACACCCAGCCAGTCCTCAGTTCTTGATATGAGAATTGAAGAGACCAATGCCGTTTCCTCCCTACTTTACAGACATCTGTGTTGAGTCTGAAAGTGCTTCAGATTCTTTGGAAGGTATGACAGAAACCTCGAAGTGTTGTAAACTGGAGCCACTTATCTGTTCATCTTCATTCTCTGGAATACAGGTGAGAACTAGGCAGTAAGAGGTTCAAACGGTCAAACTACTATCACAAAGGTATTGACACTTTGGCAGGAGGAGGGAACGACTGGCAAACAGGGCAAAAAAGAGGTGGAAAACTATGAAACCATGAAACGCAGATGTAGAGTAACACAACATCATTTTGAACAGAGGCGAACAGTCCCAACACAGTTGAATAAGACTTGAAACTATGACTGTGAAGACAGCACGATTCCTTCTGCCACGGCTGAATCATCCTGTGAAGTAAAATTATGTTTGTTGTGCATTGCTTAATAAGGCAAAAAAGTTGGTGATACATTTGGAAAAGATTTCCACTCCAAATGTTTTTTACAGTTTTGTGGCATTTCAATGAATAATGTGTCTCAGGTTTCTGGGAACCCTATTTATGGGGAACCACTCAACCCACAACAATGTCACACCATGGTAGATACTGAAGTCCCCCCACTCGCAAGACCAAACTCAGCTACCTCCTCACATGGAGAATAAAGGTATTGTGTTTGCTTTAGGAATGTAATGAATTCTCAATACACTCCAGGTACCCACAGACTCAAATGACCCTGTGTGGAAGGTGCTAGCAGAGACACAGCTACCCTCACAAAGAGCCACTGTAGGGTGTGGAGCCTAGAGGTTGAAGGATGTTAAGAGGCCAGTGGATAGCCTGGACTTCATCCCTGCTCTGCCCAACTCAGCGGGACATGTCTCAGGCTTTAACAAGATGCTAAGTTCATCTTTTACACCAATCTTTTTTTTTTTTTTTTTTTTTTTTTTTGGAGACAGAGTCTTACTCTGTAACCCAGGCTGGGGTGCATTGGCATGATTTCTGCTCACTGCAACCTCTGCCTCCCTGGTTCAAGTGATTCTCCCGCCTCAGCCTCCCAAGTAGCTGGGACTACAGGTGTGTACCACCACGCCTAATTTTTTTTTTTCTTTTTTTTTGTATTTTTAGTAGAGACTGGGTTTCACCATATTGACCAGGCTGCTCTTGAACTCCTGACCTTGTGATCTACCCACCTTGGCCACCCAAAGTGCTGGGATTACAGGTGTGAGCCACCGCGCCCGGCCCAATCTTTTATTTCTTAACCTTCTCCAAGAACTCCCCAGAGATGGGATTTCTAACAGCTTGCTGCTCCATACTTGCTTCCCAGTTTTAGAGCGCATCCTTCGAGTCTGTTTCCCTCACTCCCTGTCATCCACAGACCAATGGGAACCGGCATGAGAGAATCGCAGCCCAGGAGTTCAGGCATGGCTGTGGATCCCACAGATCCCCAAGTACTGCATCTGACCTGCTGCTAGGAAGTTTACCTACCGGCCTCCCAGAGAGAATTCCAAAACAATTCTGGAGGACAAAGGACTAACCAGCTTTCTCCTACAAGGGAGGCCACATGTGTGAGAGGCACCATTGAGCTCTATTCCCAGAAGCCAACATGTACCAGCTCCCATTAGAGCTGGGGAACAGTGGCCTGAGTCCCCTTGGAACAAGTTAACAGGGTTAATTCAGAGCCCTCTGGTCTCATGTTCTTCTTCACTTAGAAGTCAGGCCTTATGGTAGCCCTGAGGTCCAAATCACCCGCTCTACGCTCTTCCTCATGGGAACATGCTCACCAAAACCTTGAGCCACACAATAAGTTCAGAACTCTTGGGGCAGAGATGAGCTCTGTAAACCCAGGAGGAGAACACCGAGATTTCTGCCTGCTAAAATGAACTACGTCCCTGGATGAGGAGTGTCTGACCGAGGGAGTTCCCATCTCTACGAGGGAAAGACAGAGAGATCAAATCTGCATCTGAGCCAGAGAAACACCTGCCAGCAGCCTCCCACACCTTCTTCAAGATGCAAATTCTGCCTCATAAGATGAACTTCCTAGAGGTTTTTGCTAGAGGAACTCAAATTTCCAGCTATGCCACCGGTCCTAAGTATCATCCTCTATTATCTGCCATCTGTGCCGTTACAAAAACAGCAGCCCATCCAGAGGGGCGACAAGACACCTTATTGGACTTAAGGCTTCGTTCACTTGGGCCGCAAAAGACTTCGCAGTCTCTTAGTGACACCTGCCACCGGCTCAGGCCCACGGAAGGTTATGTTGGTATCTGCTGACGTGTGGATTTAGTTAACAATTCACAATCTGAATTAGAATGTTCTATTTCTGTGTCTTTCTCACACAGTAAACCAGTCCCTTGAGGATAAAACTCCACGTTCTACTCAGCTCTGTAACCCCAGCACCTAGCACAGGCTGTTGGTAAATGTGTGAGTGATGAATTAATGAAGAGAAAATGAATAAATGGACACATGCATAAATCCTCTGATCAAAATTCCCAGGGAATTCTAGGAGTTGGCAGGGAGCAGGGAAAATACTAAAAGCCACTATCAAGCCTGGCTGAACAAGAAATCCCCCATTTTCAGCCTGTAGCCCAGATGAGGTCAAGGGAAGGATTTATAGAGCACAGGATCAGTATTTCATAAACCCTTCCAAATTGCAGAAAAGACTGCACCTGCCTCCATCCGTCTGCGGCCACTAATCCGCTGTAACAGCTCTGTGCCCTCCATTCTATCTCCCACTCGGCGGGCAGAGTTATCCTGTGTATTCGCCTTTAATAAGCTGAAGCCATTCGGGCGCTGCATTCACTGGTATCTGCTCCCGCCAGGCCAGCCCCATGGGGTCTCCTTGTCAGCTCTCCCAGTGAACAGGAGATTTTGTGTTCAGCAGGGAAAACAAAGCTGTCCCAATAGGGAACCAGTTGGCTCTCTATAGGCTTCTCCAGCGAGAGCCAACAGTGGACACAGACTGGAACTGCTGTCAACACTAAAGGGTGGTTCAGCTGAGCTGAGCGGGGCTCCCTGGGAAGGTCATGAAAGAAGAATGCTTGTAGTCCTGTAGCATTCACCCGGCCGGTTAGCTTGGCTGGTTAAGCCAGTGCCAATGAGGTCATGCCTTGGAACCCGATGTTGCCTTTGCTTAGCTTGCCTACACCCCAAACCTAGGCAGCTGTCGGGCAAAATACACACCCCGGGGCTAAGACTGGGCTAAACGACTTCCTACAAACACACACAAAGCTCCTCAGAGCTCACCACCACTTCCTGATGCCAAAATGGCAACACCATGATGACAGGTGGCCGCAGATGTCCCTGAAGTCAGCAGAGTGATCAAAAAAGATCTACAGTGAAGACTGTATGTGGTTACCAAACACTACTCCATTCCCTGACCCCCAACCAGGCATACAGACTACATTACCCAGCAATCCCCTTGTAGTTGGGGTGGCCATGTGACTTGAGTCTTGGCCAATGGGACACATGTATAAGTGATCCTCAACATTTTCAAGCCCAGCCCATAGGTTTCCCAAGAGTTCCCAATGTTCTCTTTCCCTGACTGTGGCTGGATGCAGAGAAACCCACAATGACAGGCCCTAGAAGATGGCAGAGCCATGTGATAAAAGGGGCCTGAGCCCCTGACACTCACTGCTTGAAAGGGAGCCACCATCCACGGCTGTGATGGACTGTAGTATAAGTAAGAAATAGCAGGGCTGGGTGCAGTGGCTCATGCCTGTAATCCCGAGGTGGGAGGCCAAGGTGGGTGGATCATTTGAGGTCAGGAGTTCAAGACCAGCCTGGCCAACATGTTGAGACCCAGTCTCTACTAAAAATACAAAAATTAGCTGGGCGTGGTGGTGCATGCCTGTAATCCCAGCTACTTGGGAGGCTAAGGCAGGAGAATTGCTTGAACCCAGGAGATGGAAGTTGCAGTCAGCCGAGATTGTGCCACTGCACTCCAGCTTGGGCGACAAGAGCGAAACACCATCTCAAAAAGAAAGAAAGAAAGAAAAAAAGAAACAGATGGACTATACTATCTGAGCTGTTTGTTACAGCACATAACCTTCCCTGACGAATACAGGGTTGTGAGAAGTAGAGAAAGAGTCTGAATTAGGACAATAGTGGGTGCAGCCATGGTGGTATTGCCTGTTGTCCTGTCCCAAGGGACCCAGGTCACTGTTCCCCACCTTCTAACAGGAGCTGGTACTTGTGAGTACCAGGAACGGAGCTCAATGGTGCCTCCCACACATATGGCCTCCCTTGTAGGTGAAAGCTAGTTAGTCCTTTGTCGGTCGGAACTGTTTTGGAAGTTTCTCTGGGAGGTCTACATGTGACCTTCCCAGCAAAAGGTCAGATACAGTACTCAGGGATCTGTAGGATCCACGGCCAAGCCTGAACTCCTGCGCTGTGATTCTCTCGCTCCAGTTCCCCTTGCTCTCTGGTCTTCTAGAGAAGAGATGCGAGAGATATCAGTGAGACTGTCATTACTGAGACCAGCTGGACACAGGAGGGAGGACACGGGACCTCAGAGAATAACCACCAGGTTTTTCTACAGTGTAGGGCTCTTGGAGAGTGGACAAAACAGAAATCCACAGATGGTCCCGAGGTTCCAGTAAAACTTCCTTTCCCACCAAATCACTTACCAAGTATAGCAAAGGTGGCTGGTGCCCCGCCCAGAGCCCCTTAACTGGGCCTATGCACCCAGCTGCACGCAGCTCACACTTGCACCCTTCTCTGAATGTTTGCCCTTGACGGATGGACACTGCTTTCCTGGAGAGATCTGGGAGGTTACATGTGCCCTTCCTTAGGGCACAGCCCATAGCCAATGGCTGTCTGACTTGGGCAGGAATCACTACCCAGCCCTTTTGCCTGTAAGTATGACAACTTCTTGGATATGATTCCAGAGCTCCCGTGGGATCAGGCTGAGGCTAGACTTCCACTGCAGCCTTGTTTTCCCAGTTTCTTCCCCTGCACTCTCCTGCTTTCCTCATGCCTTTACTGGTTTCTCCTGAAAGCACCCCCTCCATAAATCACCCACACAAGAATCCCTGTCTTGAGCCCCCTGAGGTTCTGGGGAGAATTCAAGCCAAAGACAGCAGGGCCCCGATAACCTGGGTGGATGGCTGGCATCCCACCCACAGCCATCAACTAGCCTCAAAGAAGAAGAGGGAAGGGATAAGTCCAGGACAATTCCAAAAGGTTACCACCTTCTTAGAGGCTTCTCTGTCTGGTGAAGATGGAAGCTACTCTGAAGATATCTTGGACCATGGGAAGATTTTAGATGCTGAAGTGCAATTTCCTAATCCTTGGGCTAAAGGAGGTGGCCTCCTAGGACAGAAGGAAGGCTGGTCCAGGAGACTAGTGGAGGGAAGAGGGATGCTGGTAGATACCTACGGCAGCTTCAGCTTGAAGAAAATCTTGAAGCAGTCTTCTCTAAAACCTATTTCCCCTTCCATGAATTTCTTTTCTCTTTCTTTTTTTTTTTTTTGACAGAGTCTTGCTCTGTCATCCAGGCTGGAGTGCAGTGGCGTGATCTCAGCTCACTGCAACCTCCACCTCCTGGGTTCAAGTGTTTCTCATGCCTCAGCCTCCCAAGTAGCTGGGACTACAGGTGCCCTCCGCCACGCCCAGCTAATTTTTTTTATTATTAGTAGAGACAGGGTTTCGCCATGTTGGCCAGGCTGGTCTCGAACTCTTGACCTCACGTGATCTGCCCACCTCGGCCTTCCAAAGTGCTGGGATTCCAGGTGTGAGCCACTGCGCCTGGCCCATGCCATGAATTTCTAATCCCTCTTCTGGAGAAGGAAGTTTTTCTAAGCCTCTGTGTCACTCCATAGCTTCCTGCTTAAAAGGATGGTCTGTTTGAAGGACCATGGTAAAGTGGCAACACTGGTTCTGCCATTGACTCACTGCATGACCTAAAACAAGCCACTGTCCTCCTCTGGGCCTCAGTCTCCCCGTCTGTGAGATATGCAGGCCCATCAAATGACGTATCTCTAGGCTCCTTCTGATATTAAGATCCTGAATTTCGGCCGGGCGCGGTGGCTCAAGCCTGTAATCCCAGCACTTTGGGAGGCCGAGACGGGCGGATCACGAGGTCAGGAGATCGAGACCATCCTGGCTAACACAGTGAAACCCCGTCTCTACTAAAAATACAAAAACTAGCCGGGCGAGGTGGCGGGCGCCTGTAGTCCCAGCTACTCGGGAGGCTGAGGCAGGAGAATGGCGTACCCGGGAGGCGGAGCTTGCAGTGAGCTGAGATCCGGCCACTGCACTCCAGTCCGGGCGACAGAGCGAGACTCCGCTTCAAAAAAAAAAAAAAAAAAAAAGATCCTGAATTTCACTCTCAGGATGCCTTTTGACAATGCTATGCTGAGGAATGTCTAACAACTGGCTCTCTGGGGAACTTAAAAAAATGTGCTTTGATTTTACCATTTGTCAGCTTCCGAAGTGTCAATATTCCCACCGTGGCCAATTTCAAACTCCCAGCAGGACACCCAGAACGCAGAATTGGGAAGAGATGCACAGTCGGCCCTCGTGAGCCAGTGTGAGCAGGTGCGAGCCAGCTCCACACACCACCAAGCTTCACATGCCTCTCTGTGCAAAATAATTTCAGACCCCTGCTTCATTCCTGATCTCTGCAAACAGAAGGATTTCTCCTTTCCTTAATCCCACAATACATTGTACTACTCTCGAGCAGAGACCACAAAACTGTGCAAATGACACCTGTCACAATCTACCTTAGGAAGGCACTGACCTCTCTGGAGAAAGGAATGGGGAAGGGCAACGCCCCGCTGGCTGCCTCCCTCCTAGACACCAATCCACTGCCCTTACTGAAGCCTGAAGCCCTGCCCTGGATGGCAAAGACAAGGCCCATGAGCCATGCCCCAGGGCAGAGGCAGGAGACTTGTATCCTGTGGCCACACAAACAGCTTTAGGAGCAGAGGGAGAGAGCTGCCAGAGGAAAGTCCTGCTCAGCAGGAGGTGGGGCTGGGGACGGTCGGAGCATAATCACACCAGCCACAGGAGGCAGCCGGTAGCCTCCCGGTCACACCACTACTGTGCTGGTCCTTCCAACTCTGAAAGTCTATCTCCACAAGAGCAAGGCTGCCTGGCAACTGGCTAAACAATGTCCCCACCAATCCATTCTCCTCTTTTCTTTCCTCCCGTAGGGTTGAGCACCCTCCTTGGTCCAAATTCCCCATAATTTCAACATAGCCCTGAGAGAACCTCCGAGCACGCCCACAACTGCCCAGGTGCTGTGTCTGAGAACACGAGGCTGGCTCCGCACCCCAGGCCCTGCCCAGCTGCTGACAGAACAGGGGAGGACAGCGGATAGGGTCTGGTGGCCACAGTGGCCTCCAAACCAGGCCTTCCCAGGCCCCAGTGATTTTGAGCTGGGGAAGGGGCCAAATCTATCCTTTAGCCCAACTCTTTCATTTCGCGGAGAAGGCTGGGTCCAGAACTACCAAATGGCTTGCCGAATGCTTTAACTAGAGTGGGGTGAAGTACTCAAAACCCATGATCTCCAGTAAAGGATTGCAGTGATGGTTGTTATTATTTCTTTAAGTCTGGAGTGGTTTTAGATCTGGCAGGGTATTTAAGTAATTAGACGGACCACTGTGGGTCCTGTCCAACCCCCTGGGGGCTGGAGGGGGGCTTTACTCACCCCAGTTCAGTGGCTGCGGAGGTTAGGGGCAGGAGAGACTGTACGCTGAGGGCCTCAGGCCAGGTGTGACCCAATTGCTACAAGTCCCCTCCCACCACAGCCCAGGACCTCTACAGGACTCTGCAAGGGATTTCAGGCTGAGCTCTGAACCTGGGCCACCTGGGTCTCTGCATCCATCCCTGCCTCAGCCTAGCTCCACAGCCTGCACTGCCCCACCCCTGCCAGCCTCTGCCAGCAAGGTCACTGTGACAGCTGTGTGACACGGAGGTAGGTCCCAAGGACTCCCATCCTCTCTCTCCCCCTGACACCTGTCACTTGTCCCGTTCCCATCAGCCATGCTCCTTGATCCTCCAGTGGGACGCACTCCCAAGAAGGGCTGAATATTCCGCCCCCACTTGCTCCTCTGGCCTCCCGGCTCATCCCTTTATCTTCCTCGAGACTGGTGGCAGCTCCACCTGCAAAGGCCCAGAGACAGGGGAACAATGGGGGGTCCTGAAACCCACCATGCAAATGGCTTCTTTGTGTTCCTTGGGGTGATGGAGGCCCAGGGCGGAAGGGTGGGGGGCGGTAGAGCTCGCCTGGCCCTGCTCACCCCCAGCCTGACCTCTGCCCTGGCCCTTTGTGCAGGTCCCAAAAGGGAAAAGAGAGGAGAGGGACGGGGGTGGGGGAAGAGGCCAGGGAAAGTGAGGGAATGAGGAAGGTGGGGGGTGTAGGAGAGAGATTGAGGGAGACGGACAGCAGAGAGTGAGAAAGAAGAGAGGGGAAACTGACTTGCACAGGCCGCTCAGAAGCAGGTTCTCCTGGCCAAGGGGAAGTAAATGTTAAGCTGCACCCTAGGAAACTGCCATTTTTGTGGATCTCAAATGGTCATATACAGCGGTAATTCCGCAGAGTCTGACCTAATACACATGGGCTGTCTGATCTCAAGGTGGGGGGCAGTGAGCAGGTCCCCCGCACCAGAAGAGTCCCATGGCCCCTTGGCTTGGGCTCTGCCTTTCTTTCCTGGACCAGAGTTCTGGGAACCTGGGCTGATGTCAGAAAATCTGGGTTTGACCTAGTGGTTCTTAGCCAGAGGCTCTTCTGTCCCCCAAGGGACACTTAAGTATCACAACTGGCCAGAGGGCAGGTGCTGGCATCCAGTAGGAAGAGGCCAGATGCTGCTTTATATCCTACAGTACACAGGGCAGCTGCCACCTCAAAGAGATCTCTGGCCCCCAGGTCAACAGTGCGAGACCGAGAATCCCACGGTTTAAACACCTTAAATAACTGTTGAATGTCTTTCCGTTTCCACACCTTCTGACCCCACTGCTCACATCCCACGAAGCCACAGGACTGGACGTGGCAGTGCCTCTTCTTTAAGGGTAGGTGACGTTAACAGTGACAGCATGTACCACACGGAGAATACTTTCCATCTTACATGCCACTTTGCATCCTCAAAAGCAGCCCAGGAATGGCACCCAGATGCATTTCTAAATAGAGTACTTCATATATCACAACACTGCATAATGTTTTTTTTTTTTGGAGACAGAGTCTCACTCTATTGCCCAGGCTGGAGTGCAATGGCACAATCTCGGCTCACTGCAACCTCCGCCTCCCGGGTTCAAGCGATTCTCCTACCTCAGTCTCCCAAGTAGCTGGGATTACAGGTGCCTGCCACCATGCCCAGCTAATTTTTGTATTTTTAGTAGAGACGGGGTTTCACTATGTTGGCCTGGCTGGTCTCGAACTCCTGACCTCTGGTGATCCACCCACCTCAGCCTCCCAAAGTGCTAAGATTACAGGCATGAGCCACCGCACCCAAACTGCATATTTTTTTTTTTTTTCAGTCGGAGTTTCACTCTCTTGCCCAGGTTGGAGTGCAATGGCGCCATCTTGGCTCACTGCAACCTCCACCTCCCAGCTTCAAGTGATTCTCCTGCCTCAGCCTCCCGAAGAGCTGGGGTTACAGGCATGCACCACCACGCCCAGCTAATTTTGTATTTTTACTAGCGATGGGGTTTCTCCATGCTGATAAGGTTGGTCTCAAACTCCTGACCTCAGGTGATCCGCCTGCCTCAGTCTCCCAAAGTGCTGGGATTACAGGCGTGAGCCACCACGCTCAGCCGCATAATGTTTTAATAATTAAACCAGTGAGCAAAACAGCCGTCAGGAAACATTTGGGGGAGAACCAAGAAATGTTGAATATGGACTATGTATCAAATGATATTAAGAAACACATTGTTAATTTTGTTAGGTAAAATAATGACATTGAGATGTTCTCAGTTTTTAGAGTGTATTCTAAAATATTGAGAGCTGAAATGTCATAATGTCTAAACTTCTTTAAAAGTATTTTAGCAGAGGCCGGGCACGATGGCTCACCTGGTACTGTGTGTGTGTGTGTGTATATGTATGTATATATGTGTGTATATATATACACATATATGTATGTATGTATGTTGTTGTTGTTGTTTGAGATGGAGTCTCGCTCTATCACCCAGGCTGGTGCAGTGGCGCGATCTCGGCTCACTGCAAGCTCTGCCTCCCGGGTTCACGCCATTCTCCCGCCTCAGCCCCCAGAGTAGCTGGGACTACAGGCACCCACCACCACGCCCGGCTCATTTTTTGTATTTTTAGTAGAGACGGGGTTTCACCATGTTAGCCAGGATGGTCTCGATCTCCTGACCTCATGATCCGCCCACCTCGGCCTCCCAAAGTGCTGCGATTACAGGTGTGAGCCACTGCATCCGGCCAATATTTTATCTTCCAATTTAGACATTCTTCCCACATCATTATATGGCTATCCCATTGCCGAGTTACTCAAGCTCTACTCAAAGACACGTAGGTTGTGCTTCTCTTTTGTTATTATAAGCAATGCTGCAATATTCATCTCTGTAGCTAAATTTTGGCATACATCGCTATTTCCTTTGGCTAAATTCCTAGAATTGAACTGAGGGGGTCACGGATACCTTTGGATACACAATGCCAAATTACCCATCATACAAGTGCCACCAGGTTACCCTCCCACCACCACAGTAGGTGAGTACCTGCTTCCCCAACCCTTTTCAACACAGAGAATAATTACTTTTTATTTTCCAAACAGTGTCACTCTAATCTCTTTTTTTTTTTTTTTGAGACACGGTCTCACTCTGTCACTCGCGCTGCAGTGCAGTGGCGTGATAGCTGGGACTACAGGCGTGTGCCAGCACCCCTGGCTTTTTTATTTTTTAGTAGAGATAAGGTCTCATTATGTTGCCCAGACTGGTCTTGAACTTCTGGGCTCAAGTGATCCTCCCCCCTTGGCCTCCCAAAGTGCTGGGATCACAGGCATGAGCCACCATGCTCCATCCCTAATAAGCTTTTAAAAGAGTACTCTTGTTAGTGCTATTTTTTTATTACTAGTTAGTTTAATGCTTCCTATGTTTATCACCATTTGTACAAATTCTCTAAATTTCTAGTTCGCTTTTTTAACCCGATTACGTATTAGGATCTCTTATTGAATTGTGAAAGTTCTTTATTACCAAGGATATTAATCTTTGGTCAACCATGCCACAAATATTTATCTAACCTTCTAGTTTGCCTTTTATTTTGCTTATAGAGATATCTGAGATACGGAAGTTTTCCACTCATTATTTTTTGAGACGGATTTTCACTCTTGTTGCCCAGGCTGGAGTGCAATGGCACGATCTCGGCTCACCGCAACCTCCGCCTCCCAGGTTCAAGCGATTCTCCTGCCTCAGCCTCCCGAGTAACTGGGATTACAGGCATGCACCACCACGCCCGGCTAATTTTGTAGTTTTAGTAGAGCCGGGGTTCCACTATGTTGGTCAGGCCGGTCTCGAACTTCCCACCTCAGATGATCTGCCCGCCTCGGCCTCCCAAAGTGCTGGGACTACAGGCGTGAGCCGCCACGCCCTGTTCCACTTATTATTCAAAATCTTTCCTTTTATGCTGACATTTGTATCATGTCTAAAAGGTTTTCCTCATATCAATATTACATTGATATTCCTATGTATGTTATTCTAGAACATTTAAGGACTTATATATTGAAAGTATATAAATCTTCAATCCATTGGTGATATACAG